>NC_050446.1:34922598-36122598 GCF_903995425.1 Onychomys torridus
GACAATACTCTCTCTGCTGTCATCAGTTGCAATACTGAACACCATGCCAGGAGTGCGTGCTGATGTTCCGTGACCACCCTTTCCCCATGTTGCCATCATTCAGGTCCCAAAACCAGTATTTTCTATACTTACATCCTTTTTAGACCAGTGTATATAGCTGTATATTTGGTTTTCACCATGAGCTCTCATGTTGATGTCTCTAATAATTTGTTTGTCTGAAGATTATTTCTAATAAATCCCACAGGGAAAGTATGTAAAGTTCTCCATATGTTCTGGTATTTTTATAAGAATCTACATCTTTTATGATTATCTAATTGTTGACATGTAAAACATTGGGCTACATATTATTAACTTGAATGTTTAATATATGTATGTATATATACATACACACATATATATTTCTAGGATAAGGAACTGTTGTCAAAAATCTGGCTTACATATTATTTTCTCAGCAATTAGATAAATAACCTTTTTATCCTTACCATATGAATTTTGTTTTATGGATAACTGAATACCAAAAGATACATAAATTCCAGTAATGTTAGAAGTGGTAGTACTGGCCAGGAGAAGGTGACATTCTTGGTTGAACAATGTACTTTTCAGTGAATAATGGTTACCTTTTTTATCTCTTTTCTAAAATCAGACTAGTTGTCTGTCTTTTTCTCTTTCACATTCAATGACATGTGGACTAATGGCTATAAGACTCTGTACCCATTCACATGCATTTTAAAGTGTGTGTTACTAGCTAGCTGTGTTTTTGTTGCAGGATATTTGATCACACTGTGAACCTCTAGACTGCATTATTTACTGGAAAAACCTGCTTCTAGCTGTGATGTAGCTCAGCCCTAGCCTTTCATCCAAGAGCTTTCTGCTTGAATATTGTAAACAGGATTAAATAAAATCAACCATAGGTCAAGAGGTGGAGGAAGCAACCAGTTGATAGAAAAAAAGAAAAAAGCAGAGTGTAAGAGGAAATTGGGAGGAGGAAGTGAGGAAGGCACAGGGAATAGAAAGGAGGAGTTTTTGTTTGAGAAGGTATAGGAGAAAGCTCTTCTGGGATGACAGCAGCGAAGGAAACAGCTGATTGCTTTCTCTGCCTCTCTGAGCTAGCAGGTTTTCACCCCAGCATCTGGCTCCCACATCTGTATTGATAGAGTAGAAAGATAGAGACTTAGTTAAAAACAACTAGTTTTTGGTTTTGTTATTTTATTACTTTTTTATATTAAGATCCAAGATAATTCTGTTTTTATGCTGTCACTGCTGCCTTCATCTCTAAATTCCCTGCAATTGTATTTTAGAATGTAAGCACATACTTTATTAAAGACAGGTTAGTATATTTTAAATATATAGTTAAAATTTTTAAAATCTTTTTAAGTGTTTAGTTTGATGACCAATATATAGTCATGTAATCAACACCACAATCAACTTATGAAGTGTTTAACTTCAGAAGTTACCTGGGCACCCTTCCAGTTCATCTGTAGGCTTGTAACTATTAGTCTCTAGCAGCCAAGAACCTATACAGTATCTTTCTGGAAGTGACACATATGGAATTTTGTCATCTATATATCTTTAAAATAACATAATACATTAACAATTATTTATGTTATATAATGTATTACTAATGGATCCTTTTAGGGGTGATGAATAGCATTCTTTTGTATGGCTTACCACACAATTTGTTAACCAAACATGAACTGACAGACATGGCTTATTTCCAGCTTTTGGCAATTATGAATAGAACTGCTTACTTAAATACAAATATTTTCAGAGATAATATATTTTTATTTCTCATAGATCTTTGGGATATTTTTTGTTTTGCTTGTAGTGTTTTTGCTTTGATTTTTGTGTTTCTTTTTAATTTGCTTTTTTTTTTTTTAAGCATGTAGTTCAGATTGAATGCAAACTTGCAGTCTTTCTGCCTCAGAAATTTGAGTGCTGGACTGAAGGCATAAGCTTTTGCACCAAGTCACTTCTTTGAGAACCTCTGTTTGCTTTTGGAGAGACAGAATTTCTGATTATGTCACAAATGAACATCTATTTAGCTTTACTGGAAACTGCTAAGCTGATTTCTAAAATGATCTTACCTTTTGCATTAGGTAAGATACATCCAGACTCCCATTAATTCTACAAGCTGCTTATCCTCATGACTGTCATTTCAATTCTTACCAAGTAATAACTGGGTCTTTTGGTACCTTTACTGTATGTTATCCTAATGAATGTCAGTGTTCAGTGTTCAGTTTTCTCATGTGTTTATTTTTATGAGCTGTCAAGATTTTACTTTTCTATTGATTGCTTTATTATCAAGTTCTAAGAATGTTTATGTTTATGTAAGTTGAACTCAAGTCTTTCAAAAGATCTTTTTTCCAAATATTTCCAGTCTTTACATTTCATTTTCAATCCTTACATAAGTACCTTTCAAAGAAGAGAATTTTAATTTTAAAGGTCCAATTTATCAGTTTCCTCCACAATTCACATTATTTGTGTATTTGTGTGTGTGCATGTGTGTGTGCGTGCATGTGTGTGTGTGTGTGTGTGTGTGTGTGTGTGTGTTGATGTATGCACAGCACATCTAAAATATCTGTGACAAGCTACTAGAGAAAAGATTTTCTCTTATGTTTTCCAAGGAGGAATTTTTCTTTTCCTTTTTTAAAAACTTTTTCTTTCTTCCTTCCTTCCTTCCTTCCTTCCTTCCTTCCTTCCTTCCTTTCTTTCTTTCTTTCTTTCTTTCTTCCTTCCTTCCTTCTCTTTCTTTCTTTCTTTCTTTCTTTCTTTCTTTCTTTCTTTCTTTCTCTTTGTTTGTGCACTTGCATGCATGTGTGCACATTCAAGCACTCAGGTGTGTAAGCATGCCACAACAGATCTGTACAGGACAACTTGTGGGAGTTGGTTTTCTCTTTCCACCATGTAGCTTCCAGCAATCAAACTCCAAGTGCTGAGCCTAGTATGAAGCACCATTACTTCTCATTGTCTCTTACATTTAGTTAGGCTTACAGTCTGCTGGAAGGTAATTTCCTTAGTGGAGTGTTAGCTAGGTGTTCAATTCATTATTTGGCATCTAGATGGCAATTATTTCAGTCCTGTTTTCTAAAAAGACTACCCATCCTCCATTATATGTATTTAGCATCTTTATAAAGGAAACAGTTGACTACATATATGAAGTCTATTTCTGGGCTCAGTTTCTTTGCTCAGTATGCGTATTCTTAAGTTAATACTAGCCTGTTTATATTTAGAATAACTTTATAGCAAGTTTTGAAAATAAATGGCGAGACCTCTAAATTTTTTTATATTTCAAATCAGTTTGGGTTACCTCAATCCTTTTATTTCCACAATCTCTACATAAATTTTAGAAACAGCTTGATGATTTCTATTTAAAAAACAGGAAGAAAACGTGCAGAATGTCTGATAGTGTAATTTGTAGAGACTTCACCTGCTCTCTGTGTTGACCTCTTTCTGGTACATAAACACAACTTTTCTCTTTGTACTTCAGTTCTCTTATTTTTCTGGGTAGTATTTTGAGATTTGCTAATTACTGGTGATGCTTGGGTCAGCAGTGGCCATGTATATGGTGGTGTCCTGAAAGATACTGTTGTTTTCCCCTGTGTGAGTACACTCTATAACACTCATACCTCATGAAATCCAATATTACATTTCTCAGGAGCATCCTCCTTATTTAAGATATGAGTAACTGTATATGGATATGCACTTTTCTATGTTGACACTATGTCTTTTTCTACAAAGATACCCATTACTCCTTCAGTCTTTTAATAAAGTAAAATGCAACATTTAATACAATAAAATATTGTCTACCCAACCTATCATTCTTGAAATGAATCTGAGTGGGTAGTTCTGTATCACTATTCTCTCTCTCTCTCTCTCTCTCTCTCTCTCTCTCTCTCTCTCTCTCTTCTCTCTCTGTCTCCCTCTCTCTCCCTCTTGCTCCCTTTTAGTTTCATTAATGTTTTCTATTATAGTCCTTTTTCTGTCTTATTGGTTTCTCTTTTTAGTTAGGGCAACTACTTTAATTTTTGTAGAGTTTTAAGTGAAGCCAAGTTTAAATATTTTATAACCCTAAGTATTTGGTGCTATATATTTGTGATTAAGTATCACTTTGGTTGTATCCAAGTCATATATCCAAATTTACTATGTAATGTATTCATTTTAATTCAGTTCATAGTGTTTTCTACTCTCTCTGTGATTTCTTTTTCTGACTTGTGAGATATTTAAAGCTGCACTATTTAATTTCCAAGTATTTAGGAATATTTCTTATCTCTTTGGAGCATTAAATTTTTATTTGATTTTCTCTTGATCTGAAAAAATGTATCATGAGAAAATCAGGTAGGCTGCCTGCATACCTTGTCTACTCTCTCTGTGTTCCTCCAGTCTCATACCTAGCACTGAAACAGAATACCAGCTGCAGTCTACAGCCCCCTGCCCACATTGCCTGTGGATCCCACAGACCTTTCCCTTCTAGCTTCTCTCCCACTAGTAGGTGCTTTGTCCCAGACCCCTGCTAATCCAAGGGCAGCTTCTTCCAGGGCAACAAGTGGGCTGAAGACAGATCCACACCTCTCCTACTGCTCTTGAGATCCAGCCCCCCATCCCAGTCTCATCTCCAGTTCTGTAGCTGGAAACCTGCTGTGGTTTCTCTTTTCTCTCTGACCCCATCCCCAAGGGATAATGAAGATCATCTCCATCCTTCCTTCCCCTAACTCATCCCAGCTAACCAGCCTCTAATACCAGCAGGTATTCCTTATGCACACACCACCTGAACAGGCCAGAAAAACAAGGAACACACAGGTATCACAATATCTAAAAACCCAGAGAAGGAACAAAAGACCAATAAACAAAACAACCACCCTATGAAGACAAATCCAAAAATTAGCACTTTTAATCATTCCAACCCCAGACACTGAGATACCAGCATAAAAATACAATCAATTCCTTAAATGTCTTTCAGCCATTTGAGCTTCCTCTGTTGAAAATTCTCTGTTTAGTTCTATAGCCCATTTCTTAATTGGACTGTTGGGCATTTTGATGTCTAATTTCTTGAGTTCTTTATATATTCTGGATATCAGCCCTCTGTCAGATGTGGGGTTGGTGAAGACCTTTTCCCATTCTGTAGGCTGTCACTTTGTCTTGTTGACCATGTCCTTTGCTGTACAAAAGCTTCTCAGTTTCAACAGGTCCCATTGATTGATTGTTTCTCTCAGTGTCTGTGCTACTACTGGTGTTATATTTAGAAAGTGATCTCCAGTGCCAATGCATTCGAGACTACTTCCTACTTTCTCTTCTATCAGTTTCAGAGTAACTGGATTTATGTTGAGGTCTTTGATCCACTTGGACTTAAGTTTTGTGCAGAGTGACAGATATGGATCTATTTGCAGCCTTCTACACGTTGACATCCAGTTATGCCAGCACCATTTGTTGAAGATACTTTCTTTGGCAGTGGGACCTGAACCTGTTCTTAGTGCGTGGGCTGGCTGTTTGGAACCTTGGGCTTACACAGGGACACTTTGCTCAGCCTGGAAGGAGGAGACTGGACCTGCCTCTACTGAATCTACCAAGTTGAGCTGAATTCCCAGGGAGTCTTGGCCCTGGAGGAGATGGGAATGGAGGGGAGGGGCTGGGAGAGAGGTGGGGGTGGGTGCGGGAGGGGGGGAGGACAGGGCAACCCATGGCTGATATGTAAAATTAAAACACAAATATAATAAAAAAAATACTGAGCAGGTCCTGAATATTCCAATATATCTGAAGCACAAGAAAAAGACCTTAAAATCAACTATGTGAAGATGATAGAGGAATAGATATGGAGGGAAAGATGAAGTGGTTAGAAGAAGATAGATTGAAGAGAAAATGAATAAATCCCTTAAAGAAATCTGGGATAACACAAACAAACAATTGGAGGAAATGAGCTAATCCTTTAAATAAATCAATGAAAACACAGAGAAACAGTTGACGGAATTGAATAAAACTCTCCAGTAATTGAAAATAGAAATAGAAGCAATAAAGAAAACACAAACTGTAGAAATTCTGGAAATGAAAAATTCAGGAACTTGAACAGGAACTACAGAGGCAAGCTTCACCAGCAAAATATAAGATATGGAAGAGAGAATCTCAGGAGTTGAAGATACAATGGAAGAAATAGATACATCTGGCAAAAAAAGTTAAATCTAAGAAACTCCTGATACAGAACATCCAGCAAATATGGATACTATGAAAAGTTCAAGAATCCCAGCTCAAAGTCCCAAAAAAGGTTTCAACAAATTCAGAGAAGAAAAGTTTCCTAACCTAAAGAAGGACATGCCTATAAAGGTACAAGAAGCATACAGAACACCAAATAGATTGGACCAGGAAAGAAAGTCTCCTAGCCACATAGTAATCAAAAACTAGATGTACAGAACAAAGAAGGAGTATTAAAAGCTACAAGGAAAAAATAGCAAGTAACATATAAAGGCAGACCTATCAGAATTACACCTAAAAGCCAGAAGGATCTGGAAAGATGTGCTGCAGACTCTAAGAAACCAGATACCATCACAGGCTCCTGTACCCAGCAAAACCTTCACTCATCATAGATAGAGAAACAAGATATTCCATGATAAAGTAAAATTTAAACAATATCTATCTAAAAATCCATCCTTACAGAATGAGCTAGAAAGGGAACTCCAATATAAGGGGATTAATTACACACATGAAATCATAGGGAACGAATCTCACACAAGCAAAATCAAAAGAAGGGAAACACACACACACACACACACACACACACACACACAACCACCATCACCACCAGTAGCATCAAACAAAATAACAGGAACCAATGATTGGTCATTGATATCTCTCAATAGCAATGGCCTCAACTCCCCAAAATAAAAAGACACAGACTCACAGAATAAACGTGAAAATAGGATCCACCCTTCTGTTATAACTAAGAAACAATCCTCAACATAAAGGATAGACATTACTTGGGGTAAAGGGTTGGAAAAAATATTCCAAAAAATGGACCTGAGAATCAAACCAGTGCAGCCATTTTAATAACTAACAAATTTACTACAAACCAAAACTTAGCTTGCTAGTAAAGAGCATTGGCTGCTCTTCTTGAGGTCTCAGGTTCATCTCCCAGCACCCACATGGCAGCTCACAACTGTCTGTAACTCCAGTTCCAGGGGATCTGACACTCTCACACAGACATACACGCAGGCAAACACCAATGTACATGAAATAAAATAAATTATTTTTAAAAATAAAAAATGAATACACAGCACAAGCCAACTCATTAGAGGCAATGAGTGTGCTGCTAAGAGGGCAGTTAATAGTACTATGTGCCTACAAAACAAAAATGAAGAGATCTCATATTATCAACTTAACAGCACACCTGAAAGCTCTGGGGCAAAAAGAAGTCACACCCAAGAGGAGCAGATTACAAGAAATGTCCAAACTGAGGGCTGAAATCAATCCAATAGAAACAAAGAGAACAATACAAAGAATCAATGAAGCAAAGAGTTAGTTCTTTGAGAAAATGAATAACCAAGACAAACTCTTATTCAAACTAACTAAAAGACACAGAGATAATATCCAAATTAACAAAATCAAAAAGGAAAAGAGAGATATAACAACAGAAACCAAGGAAATCCAGAAAATAAAAAAGGACATATTTAAAAAACTTGTACTTCATAAATTGAAAAATCTAAAAGAAATGGATAATTTATCTCAATAGTTATCACTTACCAAAGTTAAGTCAAAACCAGATAAACTATTTAAATAGACCTATAACCCCCAGTGAAATAGCAACAGTCATTAAAAGTTTCCCAAGTAGAAGCAGCCAGGCAGTTTGATCTCTCTCTTCAGTGATCTACTTCATATCTATATTCTCCTTTTTCTTTTTTAAACAAAAACTCTATTTTTTGGTTAATTGTCAAGTCCTGTATCATTTGTCCAGCCGCTGCCTAATGAGAAAGTGCAGGGCTTGTTTCAAGTCCTCGTTCAAGTAGTCTGTCAGACTGGATCATCTCAGCTAGCCATCTCAAATTGTCCTGAGTAGTTTGTAGTCCAAAATCGATCTTTTGGTGGTGTTAATGGCTTTACCATAGTCCATGTGGAATCATCTTTGTAAGTTACTGTTAGTTGTGGTCATGGCCCCCTGCAGACTTTTGTGTGTGTGTGTGTGCCTCCTCTGTGGTTTGGAGTAATCACAGTCTGATAAATGTCTGTCTCTCGGAACCATGAAAGTTCTTCCCTAGAAGAGAAAATCTTCACAGCATTTTCTTCCTACCATTAGTCTTGCCAAACTTTTCCAAATTGACCTTTGCCGATGATTTCTTGTAACACGATGGTCCTGGCAATTCTTGGAACAAGTAGTAGTAAACCCTTCATCCTAGGTAGCAGTATCACTGCAGTCACCAACATGATGAGGAGCAGCCAGCAACTTGGAGCAGAAGCAGTTGCCTCCATAGTCTCACTCACTGCCACTGTTTGTGGCTTGTCTCTGGCCAAAGCTTCTCCTCAATAAGCCTCCTAGGCTGGCTTCAAACTCAGGATCCTCCTGCCTCTGCCTCCTTCAGTAAATCCAACTGAAGCACCACCACAACCAGCCAAGTATAGCTCAGGCTTGAGCTGGGACCCACAAAGCCATAGGCAAGAGACTTTTTCGTGAATTTGTTCCGCAAATGTTGGGCAACAGAATTAGCAGGAATCTTAAAGAGTCTTATCAATAAAAACAAACCTGAGGCCAGTTATTGGGGTGAATGCTGGGAATCAGAGAGACAGAACAAGCCACAGTTTCCTCACCTCACAGTTCCTTAGCTGATCTTGTTTCCTTAGACTGGAAGCCTCTGTGTCCTTATCTGAATGGGTCTCAGCTGAACTGCTGCTCCTCAAATCCTAAAAGCTTAACTGGCCCAATGCTTAACTAGCCAAATGCTTCTAGTTTCTGGTCCTCACACCTTACATATCTTTCTGAATTCTTCCATCACTCCCTGGGATTAAAGGCTCACTTTCTTGGATTAAAGGCATGTATCACCATTTGCTTGGCTGTATTCTTGTGGCCTTGAACTCAGAGAGATCCAGAGGGATTTCTGCCTCTGGAATGCTAGAATTAAAAGTGTGAGTGCCACCATTCTCTAGCCTCTGTATCTAGTGGCTGTCTGTTTTATGACCCCAGATAAATTTATTAGGGTGCACAATATTTTGGGGAACACAATGCCACCACAATTTTCCTTCATAACAAAACTAAGTCATAGATTTTCCAAATGCCTTTCCTGACTTACAGAGAACTATATGTACAAGGAAAGGTACCTACTATAGGGACAGTACAAATTACATACTAAGTTCTCAAAGGAACTGAGCAGAACAATTCAGATTCTTAATGAAGCAAAGCGGGGGAGGTGGTTCAAACGTTATGCCTTTCTTGCAGCAAACAATGTCTACCCTTTGACTCAGGGACATCAAGATTTGGCTTGCTGAAGGATTTATGAAAGTTTATTTTTAGTGCTTTCTAAGGAAAGCATAATAGCCTGTGAGAAGCACGGTGGTATGCAGGGTGCAATTTCATGTAAGTGCAGGATCTCAGGATAGGGGAGGTCTAGTAGAGGAGAAAATCCACTGTTCAAGGTGTCTCTAACCCATTTCCATGGAAATATGTTTTATTTCCTTTGATCTATGAGGAAATGACTTTTGAAGAAATTTTGGAATGCATTCAAGCCAAAGCATGAGCATGAAAGCTCCTCAGCTAGAGGCTTAGCAGTACTGTGTGCCCCAGCAGCTGTCTGTGGCCCTGCATCTTCTCTGCTTCTCACAGGATTCACAGGCTGTGATTGGCCTTCTCTGATCTAACGAAACTTCTGAGCTCACGCATATGCACCTCTCATGATGAATGCTTCTTAAATGATCTGATATTGTCGCGAGAGGAAGCCAATACACAGTAGTATGAGTGAGCCAGCAAATGGGGGCTAAAGGAGTACAACACAGTCCTAAGTGGTCTTGCCTACTTGTGTTTTATATATTTTAAACCTCTTAGATCTTCCACTAAAACTTGTATTGTATTCTTGCTAAAATATAGAGAGATTTTACATAAAGCTGACTATCAAAGCAAGTATATTTTAAAGAAGGTAAGAACTAGGTTCTTGAGGGAACACTGAAAGTGGAGTTAGGAGCTACACTAAAAAGCTCAGCACAAAATGATATGATCTACTGACCTCCTATAAACATACCTCAATTTTATTATGCAAATACATTTTAACCTGAAATAGATTCTCCATTTCTTAATTGAAACAACTAGCTTAAAAATTATCTAAAACTAAAGGTGTGTAGCTGAGAAGCACTGTCTTATTCACAGCACAAGAGAAAGACAGTGAGATGGGTCAGCAGGTAAAGGTGTTTGTCAGTCACCAAGGCTGATGACCTGAATTTGATCCTTGAAGCCCACAGGGTAGAAGGAGAGAAGTGATTCCTGGAAGTTGCCTATGATTGCCACATATGCACTAGAGTGAGCATGCACACAAGCACACACTCACTCACTCACTCATGCACGTGTGCACACACACACACACACACACACACACACACAGACAATAAGATAGATAGATAGATAGATAGATAGATAGATAGATAGATACATAGATAGATACATAGATAGATGATAGATGATAGACAGATAAAATAAAAATGTAAAAGGGAAGAAGAAAAGCATAGGAGAACAATTCACTCAAGAATTTACTGAAATTACTTCCTTAAAACATCATCTCAGAAATTGTATCAATATTACTTTCATATTTCTACAAAAATTTTGATAGCATGTATTGTCTTCTAAATAGCATTATCTCTTGCATCTAGTCCATGCAATATGAAAAGCAAGGCATACCAAATTTGTAATCCTGCAATTTCTCAGAAACCAAATGCTAAAATTATATAGCACTCCCCCAAGAAAAAGAGTTGTACGTGGGACAAGACAAAATGGGAAGGGAGGAAGCTAGTGGAGAGGGAGAAAAGGGAAAAAAATGATTCCATCATGTGTTTCACAGAAGAATCAGATCCAGAGACATTAAATTTGGCCAATCTTCATTTCACTACTGTGTCAGCGATGAGTAAGAAACAAGTGTGTACACTTCAGGGTAGCAACACTGTGGCCATATGCACTGAAGAACTATATATTATGATGCTGAACAATCTGAGTATTAAGTATTCACAGCCTGAGTGAAGCACATATGGGGTGCTTTGAGCTCCTTTCCCCATTTCTTTCTGTGGATATCTTCCTAACTCTTCTGTTCTTTAATTGTTAATAAAGACAAAGGGAAAGGAGAGGGACTGCCGGAGATGTAAGAGTCAGCAAGGGTGGGAGAGGAATAAAGGAGGGTAATGGGAGGGAATGAATATAATCACGGTACATTCTATGCATGTATGGAAATCTCAAAAATAAAAATAAAGAAGAAGCTTATGAAATACAGCTAGCTAATTCTCCATAAGATTTGACTATAAGAGATAAACATAAGAGGACCACATTAACACTGAAAGCTACACAAATGTGAAGAAAAAAGCAACCTGAAAGAAGCTGGCTGCAGTATTTGAACACCAAAGTTAACTTTGAGCTCCCTTGCAGCTAAATAGAAAAGCAGATAAAATGCTTCTCTCCCCACCCCTCTCTTGCACTCTCTTATTCAAAGACAAGAGCCTCCTGGAGTGACCAACAGAATCCACACAGCACCTGCAATTAACCCAGAGACCCCCAAAGCTACTCATCTAGCCAGAACTCAATCCCAAAGCCATCTCTTTCTAGTCCCATTGCCCTTGCCTACAATAGCTACTTACTGACCTCTGACCTTGACAGTGGGTAGAAACAAAGATATTTGGTACAAAATTTCTTAAAGGCCATTATTTAAATTGTTGGTGGGAAATCTAATCCTAAAGTTTTCTAGATTTGATTTAAGGCTGACAATGACAAAATATCCCCGATATCACACTTTCTTGACAACCACTCCAAATTCAGCCATTCAGTTAATGACCATATTCCTTTATAAGAAACAATGGGGCAGATGTCATGCAAGCAACCTATAGTCCTATGCAGTTATGAGCTTCAACATATTAACTCCAAGAGTGCAATAGTAGTATATATACTGCAGTGGTGACCAAGAGCTCTCTAATTGGACTTAAGCCCTGCTCAACAAAAGGAAAATAATGCCTGGTACTGGAAATCTAGACAACCACATGGAGCTAGTGAGGTCATGGATCTTGCAGGAGAACCTACAATCATCACATTACTAAACTAGCAAAGTTCTTAACTGCATTCTATACCCACAGATAAGAGTAGCTCTCGCCCTTTATCAAGGAAACTTCTCTTTGCAATAGATGGAGACCATTAAAGAAAACCCCAACTGATAAAAATGCAGAGACATGATCATGTGGTATCCAGCCTCATCTGATCTACATCAACAACACAACTCCCGTACCTAAAGCTTAGAGTACATTTGAAGAAGGAGGGAAGGGCTGAAAGGCAGTAAGAGCCAGAGGAGTAGGAAGTCATCTGTGAACCTGTGTCTCCTAGAAATGCCATTGACAGTACAATGATGATGTTTCATCAACATGGGACCTAAACAAGACCTGAACAAGAAGGACACCAACATACATGCTGACATGGGAGGGGGAAATCCAGGTGTCCCAGCACTAGACAAAAATATACTGGCAACTCAAGAATATTAAGAGTAGGAGAAATAGTCTTCCATAGGGAAAAGATGCTAACTGGTTATCCGACACTAAGTGGTCAGCACTGAGATCATATACAGACAAGTGACATTATACAGACTGAGCAGATTATATTTAAGAATTTATATATATATATATATAGATAGATAGATAGATAGATATAGATATAGATAGATAGAGATGTGTGTGTGTGTATCACAACAACTAAAAAGAGGCATGAATTTGAGAGAGAACAACATGAGAACAAAAAGGAGTATATAGAAGAGATTAAAGGGAGGAAAGGGAAGGGGGGAATTTTTAAAATTACTAATAAAAATAAATTGAAAAAGGTGGGGGCAGGAAACTTCAAGTCAATGACTTTTCTCACTGGTATAGGTATCCACAGCTTTAAGAATCATGATGAAAACCAACAGAAATTTAATATGTTTAGCATGATCAGGAAAATTAACTGCTTGCCTTGAATTATTTTATTGCACACCTAATTTCACTTCCTTAAAACTGACATGTAAAGAAAATCATGTAACCTTTTGTAACAACTTCAGGGTTTCTTTTCAAAAAAAAAAAAAACAAACAAACAAACTTGGGCTGGAGAGATGGCTCAAAGGTTAAGAGCACTGGCTGTTCTTCCAGAGGTCCTGAGTTCCATTCCCAGCACCCACATATTGGCTCACAACCATCCATAATGAGATCTAGTGCCCTCTTCTGGCCTGAAGGTGTATATGCAGACAGAACACTGTATACATAATAAATACATCTTTAAAAAAACTTATTAAATTTGTAAGATTTATTTTATTTTAATTATGTACATACACACACACACACACACACACACACACACACACACACACACACACACACAATTCCCTGGAGCTGGAATTGTTGCAGACAGTATGAGCCATCCAACATGAGTGCTAGGAACTGAACAACTCAGGTCCTCTCTAAGAGCAGCAGGTGCTCTTAACTGCTGAGCCACTTATCCAGCTTCCAAAGATGTTGTTTTTAATTGTTGACTACTAAACTGTTTTTAGTTCTCCAGGAATTTGCAAAGCACATTGAGTCCCTTTCCCTCCATCAATTGTAATGTACTTCATTTCTGTATCCAGAGTCCGTTCTTTACTGTAGGTCAGCTATTATTTTCCACTGCTACTAATAGCTGCTGATTCTTACCTGCTCTCTCTTCTACACACAGCTACCTGGTCAAGGTTTTGAGAGTACACCAGCCTATTCTCTGGAGTAAGCTCTGCACTGCTGTTCATCATTTACAGAGCTTTTCCATTTCCTCACTGATTCACAATTTGGTTTTAGACCATGAACTAAAATCTGCCTTCTGGACCCACTGAGGTTCACCATATTGTATATATTATCATTGATTTCCCAGAATGTATCATGTTTAAATAAATTGGCTTCCGTTACCATAAATAAGAAATAAGAAGTTGCCATAAGCTTATTACGTAACCCACTAACCCTGGAGAAATAGAAGCAGCTTCAAAGCCATCTTGAATTCCCACCAAAAATAACACTTAAATATGAAAAATGTATCATTGTATCCCCCCAAATCTAGCCAAATATAATATACACATTCACCACAAACCCTTAAAGCAAACCTTCAATATCTAGCAGGATTTACAGTATTTATCATAAACCTCTTACTGAGTCCCGATCTTTTTACCTTTTCATATCTGCTGAGCTGAGTTTTCTGGATCAATGACACTTGACTTGATTTCTCCTAGTAGTCAGGCTTCAGTTTTGCCAGGGCATCTGGCTTGGACACTGTGTGGGTTTTACCCCATGTGTTCTCTCTCCCTGATAGAAATTTCTTATTACAATAACAGCTTGGGGATGGGGGGAAGCCCCAGCTGGAAAGGAAGCAAATGCAATTCTAATCATAAAAGCCCACAAAGTCGCAATCCTCTTACTTTATAGAAAGTAAATACCCTATCCCCAGGCCAAGTTCAACTCCAGGTGGTTGTTTTTTTATCAATAGGAGGCAAGCTATCTCCTCAAAAAACAAAAGGATGTGAAGAGTAGACAAAAAGGAAAATAAATATTTGGGGACCCTTTTTCTTTTTTGTACACTTTAGTCATGTTGTAAGATTAAATGTGGAGAAATGTCATCAGAAACCTAAGAAACAAGAGAGGAAGAGGGGGGAGAAGAGGAGAAAGAAACTTTATCAGAAACACACAAATACAAAGTGACTGATTGCATAATAAGAATGTTTAATTTTTCAAAATTACTAACTATAATTTTCAACCACCTTCAATAAAATAATGCAGAGGTATGACAATGTGTCATTGGTTTTTGTTTGTTTGTTTGTTTTGTTTTGTTTTTTTGATTGTTTGTTTGTTTTTTGCTTTCTGATGCCGTGATGAAAACTATGACCAAAAAGCAGCTCATGAGGAAAAGATTTATTTCATCCTACATGTTACAGTTCATCATTGAGAGAACTTAAGTGAGGAACACTAGCAGGGCAGGAACATGGAGCAGAAACCAAGTGCTATTACCACCAACTGGTTGGCTCTCTGGCTTTGGTGCACAGCTCGGAATCTCTATTGTCTAGAGATGGTATGATTCACAATGGGCTTGGTCCTCCCCTATGAACTAGCAATCAAGAAAATGCCACCACAAACATGGCTCAAGTCAATCTGCCCAAGGTCATCCCCCAGTGACATCCCCTCAGATATCTCAACTTGATAACAGAAGCCGACAAAGAGACTGACTCTTCATGGTTTGGGAAATTCTGCTGAAACTCCAGTAGGGGAAATCGTCCGCAATGAGTTTATTGATCTTGTAGGGAAATACATACTAGCTACACCTACACTCAGCCTAAGAGGTGACAGAAGATAGTGATTTTCACCTTCCTCTTGGTCCACTTGCTGCCTCTAGGGGACTTCAAAGTGAATTTTCAGGATCGGAATTGATGTGCTTTTCATTTCCCTTCTCCAACCTGGGGAGGGGGAGGGGCAGAGGGAGAAAAAAAGGAAGGAAGGAAGGAAGGAAGGAAGGAAGGAAGGAAGGAAGGAAGAAAGAAAGAAAGAAAGAAAGAAAGAAAGAAAGGTAAGGAGAGAGAGTGGAAGAGGGAGAGGGAGAGGGAGAGATCCTCCCCGCCCACAGCAAAGAAAAGTTGAGGAAACTGCTGGTCCGATAGGCAATTAACCTCCCAACTGAATATTTGGTAAGGTTTTTTTTAATTTTTATTTATTTACTTAATTTTTTCTCCTTTTTTATTTATTATATTTGTGTTTTAATTTTACACATCAGCCATGGGTTCCTCTGTCCTACCCGCTCCTGATCCCGCCCCTACCTTCCCCCAGCCCCTCCCCTCCATTCCCTTCTCCTCCAGGGCCAAGACACCCCTGGGGATTCAATTCAACCTGGTGGATTCAGTACACAGGGACACTTTGCTCAGCCTGGAAGGAGGGGACTGGATATTTGGTAAATTTTGACTATCTTGAGCAAATGGAAGTGAGGAAAGTGGCATTTGGAGTCTACAATGTGTCCCAATGTTGTGGTGTCTTGGAGAGATTGAGAACACAGGTAAACCAAGAGGCTCATATCAATATCTGCTTGGAAAAGTTTTGATGGTGGTGACCCACATGGAGTGTCAGAGACCAGTAGATTAAGGAGAATTAAAATGTGACATCTGCCTGTCTGGACCAGGAGTTGTTGTGACCACAAACCCTAAGTTTCCTTGGGACAAATGATCATCACTCACAAGAGCTGAGGTTGATAAAAGTCCATGAATTTTATCCCAAGATGGCCATCTTTTGTGGGAGGTCTTGAATATAAATGGCTATACCTGGGGTGTTTCTCCTGAGTCTAAGAGTAAAAAGGACCAGGCAGAGCTCAATGTATTGTCTTGGGATGTGGGCAGGCTCTAAGCAGAGTCTACCACCTGTCTAACCTAACCCCAAAGCAAAATCATGTGTATTTGGCAACTCACAGAAACCATTTGCCTATAAGCTTTATGAATTCCAAACTTGTGTGAATTCACAGTAGATCACGGATGATTCTAAAATTTATATCTTGAGGAATAATTCATGATGGATTGTGCTACATAAGCAGGTTCATGCTCAAAATAATGTCTAAAATCATGTGTTGTTGCATTCTGGCACATTTTGTAACTATCAATATTCTGTGCTTGATATAGTTGTAAGGATGAATCAGTTAAGAGAAGGAAAGAAGTGTAAGAAAGAGACAAGGCAGTTTTAACAGAGCATCAGGAGATAGACTGTGGCTTAGCAAACAGATACTTAAGTCTTAACTTGGCATTCTAAAACCAGACATGAAGGAGGCCCCCGTCTTGGCAATGTTTCTGTGGTGGCAGCCGATCACAGCTAAAAGGCCAGGACCCAAGAGAAGAAGCCACCATCACCTACCCACTGCTTAGCCAGGGTCAATTGAAACACTACACATGACTGCTAACTGTGAATTTTTCCTCTCTCATGAAAACAGCCCTCTTGATTGAATAAAAGGAGCCCACTGCATACATGAAATGACCATCTAAATGTAACGTTTTGAACAAAAGCTAAAGCAGTATAGCTGGGGCTAGAAGGATGTTTATTCTGAGAAACAGGTAGAGACCAAATGTACATTGTTTACAAGAGGTGGAAAGATTTTAACTCAAGTGATTGAACCACATGGTAAAAATCTTTCTTTACAAACCACATGCCTTCCCAAAGTTCCAAAATCCACAGTTCCTTTCCCAGACACAATTCTGCCAAGTTTAGATCATCCTCAGATGTCACAGTTTTGATTCCCGAACTGATCTGCTTACAAATAGCAAGTCACATCTTTTAAAAATGTTTTGTTTGAACTAGTACGAATTGCCTTAAAAGAAAAAAAAAAAAAACTACGAAGAAGATCACTACGCACTCTTGGAATTACTTAGTGATCCAATAATTTGGAAGAGTTATTAAGGAATAAAAAAGGTGGCATATTTGAGGGGTTTTGTTTTTGTCTAGCTGAGAATGTATCTAACCTGGACATTCTTTGAAGCTCCATCCAGAAAGATCCCTGCTCATCTGCATAGCAGCAGAAAGCGGGCTTTTGTTTTGGTATTTGTAAGAAATTATTATTACTGTCATTCCATTTTCTTTTCTCATGTCTACTGAACCTGCAGCAGATTGTTAGGCAATTAAAACATGCTTATGTTTCCCCAGTCTTGGAAACAGCTTTTAAAAGATTTCAAAGTTGAAGAAAAATAACATCAACCATGTTTTTAACTAATACAAGTAGAGTAGATGGATGCCCTCAGTCCAAAGTCTACTCCCTCATTTCTTGCCTTGTTGCTCCTGTGGGCTGGTGAGGACGTGTAGGAGGCTAAGTGAGACCAAATTGCAAAAGGACAAAGAATCTGGTGATAAAGATGATAGAATGTGACATTCCTAGGCTTTCTTTTTTCCCAAGAGCAAACGAAAATTGCTGGTGTGGGTAGCCAGAACAAGCAACTCTCAGCATGGACCTGTTGTAGCTAATGGGTGATTGTTTTTCTGCCGTTAGGAAAACATCAAAAATAAAAATAAAAAGTTTGCACCCATGAGGTACCACCTACATCTGCCCACAGATCTCCATGACGCAAATTGAGAATAAAGTGCGTGTGTGGCTAAGTAGAGGGGGCTGGGGCTTAGAGTGAGAGCAGGATTGGCAACAAGAACATTAGTGGGCTGAATGATGGCTGCCTGATAAACAACATTTGGGTTCACCACAGGAGGACTTGGAAGAGAGACTGCTCTCAAGGAGCCACAGACACTTGGGGAGAGAGCTCTAGGAGAAAGCAAACTAGAATTCTGTTAACTACTGATGGTGACTTTTCCAGGGTGAGCCTTTGCCGGTCATCGCTCTCTTGGAAGGAGTTAAAGAAACAAACACGAATCATTTTTTCATATCATCCTCTTTATACTTGTAGGATTATGCTGGGGAGTGAAAAACAACTATAAAGAATGAAAACCTTGGAGAATTTTGAAGACATTTGAGGTAGCAGATTTTCATAGCTTCAGCTGGATTAAAGCTAATCCAGTGCTTGCACATTGGAGATTTGTTTCTGCCCCTCATTGTGTATAGCATATTCAAATACAATGTGCAGTTATTAATGTCTTAAACAGCAATCATGGTAAACTGAGTTATAATTCTAATCATTAATCCATGGACGCCAAGGATTATTGTGTATGCAACCCCACATTTTGAAATACTGTGATTGCTGCAGGTCCTCCTCAATTCTTACTGCTTTTTCTTGGCATAACATATCACCTGACTCCTCAAGACCATTTGAAAAGAAGCAGGGACTCTCAGCAACACTATGCCTCCCCCCAAACCAAAGAACTTTCAGCTTTTCCCATAAAACGTGACATTTATGAGTAATTTGTGGATGTCCTTTATCAAATTAAGAGTTCCCTTAATTTGATAAGATCTTTGCTTATGAATAGAAATTTAATTCAAGGTAAGCTTTTTCTGCATGTTGAGATGACTACATATTATTTTTCCTTTGCTAGTTTGTAGAAGCCATTGACTTTTAAAAACATAATAAACCAATTTGCATTCTAAGAAAAAAACTCTAATAATCATTGACATGTCATCCTTTCAGAGCAATGGTGTGTTCAGTTTGCTAAACAGCATTAAATGGGTAAGGTGTCCACAAATTGCACTGTCATTGAGAGTGGTCCCGTAACATCATATCATCTAATGATGTTATTTTCTTGTTTCTATTCATGTTTCTTACTTCTCCTTGTATCACCTTAGGTAGGTATTGAGTTTTTAGGAATTTATCAATCTCATTTAAATGTTCAAGCTTATTTTCTGTAGTTGTTCACAATAATCTATTCTTGATTTTTTTTAAATCTCTGAAGAGCCTGTTACTATGATATTTAGCCATATCTTAATACTGGTTATCTCTACCTTGATCTCCACACTTATTTCTTCTCATTATTTATCAGCTTTATGAAGTGTTTCCAATTTCTTTCTTTGACCATTAGGTTCTGTGCTTTGTTGGTCTCTATTGGGTGTCTCTTTTCATGTTTGTTCTGTTATTTATTGTCCTCTACTTCAATGTGGTTACATTGCCATCTTTAATATTTTGAGATGAACATTTATTTACCTCTTTGATTTTCATACATTCTTTCGGGTATGTCTATTTCAAACTCTATACTTAGCTTCAATCATGATTTCTAGGGAATTTAACAGGTTTTGATGTGTGACATTGCCATCATTGTTTATGCATGCACACTGTAATTCTCATTGAACTTTATTTATACTCATGAGTTATTGGAACATATGCTTTTTAATGATTTATTTGTAGCCATGTGTATATGTGAGTCTGCATGAGTGTACATGACAGGGAGGCCACAAGATGGTGCTGGATGCCTTGGGTCTGGGGTAGCAAGTGGTTGTGAGCTGCCTGATGTTAATCCTGGGAACCCAGCTCCTTTCCTCTTGAAGACCAGCAAGCAGTCTTCACCTGTGAGCTTTCCCTCCATTCCAGGATTTCCTGTTTTGTTTCCAACTACACAGAAAAATTATGGATACCTACAAACAACTGATTTCTTACTTAACTGTATTGTACTCCAATATATATATGTATATATATTATATAGTCATTCCTCTGAGATATTTGAGACTTAAATAAAAGTACAACATAACATGCCTTTTATAAACAGCATATTGCTGAAATTTTTATTTCTTAAATGTTTAGTTGTATATTAGAGTATATATAAAGCAAGAATTGATATTCTTGGTTTAAATATACCCTTTGTCATTTTTTGTTTGTTTTACCTTTCCTATTATTCCTTTTATCTCATTTTATTTTATTTAAATTGATAGAGATTTTTGTGCCTAAAACTGTTTTTTTGTTAGGAGAGGAGAAGCAAGATGGCTTAATGAATCCTGGCACTTGTTGCCAGCGCTGATGACCTGAGTTTGATCTTTGGGGTCCACATGGTAGAAGGAGAGAACCAACTCCTACAAACTGTCCTCTGACCTCCACACATATGCCATGGCACATTAACAGACAGACAGACAGACAGACAGACACACACACACACACACACACACACACACACACACACACACACTGGGAGGGAGGGAGGAAGGGAGAGAGAGAGAGAGAGAGAGAGAGAGAGAGAGAGAAGAAATGTATTTAATTTATTGTGGTAAAATGTATGATAAATAGGATTATGTGAACCATTTATATGTACACAGCCTCAACAGTTACAAATGCTTGCTACTCTACTCTAGAAGAGCTAACTTTGATTTCCAGTACCACTTCAAGAAGTTCACAATTACCTTCAACTCCAGCTCAAGGAGTTGTTCTAATGTTCTCTTCTGACCTCTGCAGGTACCCTCACTCATATGCACATAACCTCCATCCTCCACCCCACCACATACCTATAATTAAAAATAAAAATAATAAATATTTTTAAAGTAAAATACATCGTTACTGTGCAATCAGCACCACTAACTTCCTTCAGATGCTTCATCTTGCAAAACTTGCATCTATATCCATAATGGAAACTCCTCTGTATCCTTCCACCGGGTCCTGCCAGTAACTATTCTACTTTCTGTGCCGTGATTTGGCTATTATGTATTTAAAAACAGTGAAATCATATAATAGTTCTGTGTCTTGTGACTGGCTTATTTCACTTAGCATTATGTGCTCAAGGTTCCTTTTGTTGTTGTTTTTGAATGCTTGTATATATGCATGTATGAGTGGGCAGCAAACACATGTGCATGTAGATGGAAATGTATGCAGAACCCAAGTCAGGCTTCATTCTCAGCAACACTGTCTACCTCCTTTGAGACAGTTTTTCAATGCCTTGGAGCTTACTAGCTAGGCTAAATTGGCCAGTGAGTCCCAGGGATCATCCTATCTCCGCCTCCACATCACTGGGTTTATAAGCACTACCATCACCTTGCCTAGAACTTTTTTGTGAAATCTGAACCTTAACACAAGTTCTTATGTGTATAAGCCAAGTTCTTTACCCAGTGATTAGAGCTGTCACACAAGGTTCCTCTTCTAAGACTAAATAATACTTCATTGTGTGTCTAGATCACGTGTTCCCTATCTATTCCTCTGTTAACAAACCATGACTCTTTCAATGTTTCAGCTGCTTTGAAGAGTTGCTATAAAGGATTCTCAAAAATACTACTCTGAATGAAACTCTGCCTTCAGATAGGCTGAGATACATACCTCAAAGCAGAATTTCAGGAACATACATCATTTTGAAGCAATAATTGTTTTCCATAGCACCTACACCATATTCCACTTCCACCAGCAGAATATAGGTGTCCTAAATATTGTACAAGGAAAGGTGTGGTAATTTTTTTAGAAATATTTTGAATCTATTAATGTAAAAGTTTTGCATAATTTTGTGCTCATCCTAGAAATTACAATGTTCATTCTTCATGTATCAAAATGTCTTTTGGTGTATTTCTCATCTTCTGAACAATGTGAGAACTTTGAAGTGTTTTAATTCAAGTCCCCAATCTCCTCCACATTGTATGTCAATGTTGTTTGATGTTGGAAATCTCTTTGTATTTTAAGTTAGCAAAACAGCATTATTATTCCTACTGCATTGTGTAATCAGTTTCCATTAGGCCTAGATACATTTTACAGCTTTATTTTCTTGGTTTCTTATTCTGTTCCAGATCTTAAAGTCTCTAGTCAGCAGTCTTGTCTCTAAAAATGTCTGCAACAATGTGTGTTGGGATAGTCTGCTTTACATCATTCTCTTGTGCTGTCTTTGGTTTTGTGTTTATTTTTTGAAAATGTTTTGTTTTGCTTGGTTGAAGATTTTTTCATTAGCTATGAAATTTCATGCTCCCAATTCTTTATTTTATGGTTTATTAAAGAAACCATACCATAGTTTCCTGATTTTGTGGGGGATGGTGTTATTTCATTTGTTTGCTTGTTTTTGTTGTGTTTTGAGAATTCAACTGTCAGTCAAACTGTTTTCCCCAAGAAAACAACAGTTGTTTCTTCACTTATGTCAAAGATCTATTGTCTTTCAATTTTCTGTTGCTCTGCTTGAATTTTCCTTGTCATTATTATTTGGATTTTGTACAGTTTCTCGAACTTTTGGCTTAGTGACTTTTTATCAGTTTGATAGTTATCCTATATATTATCTTCATCTATTTATTATTTCCCTTTTCTTCTCTATCTTGGATTAAACCCTTCTCTTTGTGTTCTCTAGTCCTCTTGCATTCTCTGTGCATTCTCTTATTTCATCCCCCTTGACATCTAAAGTGCTTCTCTAGGGGCAAATTTCCCTCCCAAAATTATCTCTAAAAACTGCCTCACTCTACTCCCACTACCTACCCCCAGACTTACCTCCTCTTGTCACCATCCAGCCCAGATTTAGAATTCAAATGGTTTAGGGAAATTTTCTTCTTAAATATTGTATTCCAAATGATCTGGATTTTGTTACCACAGATATGGATCTCATATATCTTAATAGTGTTATTTTACACTCACAGTGCATGAAAGAAAACATACTGGGTCCTCAGACAGTATGTCCTGTAGCTGAATCATCATCCTGAACTTTGAGAGGACATCTGTGTTAGGGGAATGGAGAGCTATGTAAATGACATGTTTTAGTTGATGTCCTTGATTTTTTGTGTAAAGCCTAATTCCTAAGAAAGCAAAAGATAACCATTTCCCTCTATTCATAATAGCTAGGAATTGCAAACAATAATCAACTACTGAATGGATAATGCAAATGTACATTTATAAATGGAATAGTATTCAGCTGTTAAGAATTATGTTATAGGAATAATCGACCACTTCCTAATTGGATTTAGGGTCTGCTTTATAAGATGGAACCCATATATGACATTGCTAAAGTAGCTAAGAACATGAGACTATAAAAAAATGTCATGGGCCCTAGGTAAAAACCCACTAGTATAAATTCTGCTAAAGGAACATAGAAATAAAATGACCCCTAATGATGTATTACTACACTCACACATCAGTGCATCATCAGAGAAGCTTCTTTCAATAGATGGGAACTAACACAGAACAAATAACTGGATAATGTCTCACAAGTGAGAGATTTAGAAGAACTCAGCCATAAATGGGATGTCTTCATAAAACCTCCCTCCCCCAAGACTCAAAGATCTATGCAGAAGAAAAAGTGGAAAGATTATAAGATCCAGAGGAGATGGATGACTCTGAAGAAACAAGATCTTCCAGAAGCAACAGGACTGGAAGGAGAGAGAGAGAGAGAGAGAGAGAGAGAGAGAGAGAGAGAGAGAGAGAGAGAGAGAGACACAGAGAGACAGAGAGACAGAGAGACAGAGAGACAGAGAGACAGAGAGAGAAGCACAGAGAGACAGAGAGAGTGAAATTGGGTTGTAGGGAGGTGGGGAGGATCTGGGAGGAGTTGGGGAAAAGGAAAGAATATATAATATGATCAAAATACATTGCATGACAATTTTTAATTAAAACAAAAGAGTAAGAAGGAAGGTAAAGCTGGATATTGGCCTTCTCTCCCTCCTTGTCAGTCCTCCTGTCCAATTTTCTTAATATGTTTTTGACTATTTATATATGCCTCTGTTCACCATGGTTAGAAAACTTCCAGAAATCTAGGACAAAGATGTATTCTGTTCTGCTGTACCAAACATTTAACACAGTATCAAGTATAAAGACCATAAGAATGAATCTATGAATCAATGACAACAGAGAAAATTAGAAGGAAATCAGATACAGGAGGATTATGAAACATCTCCCTGTTGTAACATTATTCATCTTGAATGTTGGAAACATGGGAACTAAGAGCCTCAGCTAGCTTCATCACAACAACCCAAGTATGCTGACATCAAATAAGGGAGATACTTTTATATTCAGGAAGGAACTGTATGAAGGATGAAGCATTTTAGAGGTAAAATATATATTTCTCCTACATATGAAAGTCTCAATATCTTATTGTATCTTCTTACTGTCATTAGCTTTTTATTAAGATTATATTTTGGGGACTGACAAGACAACTCAGCTAAGAAAAGTCCTTCCTCCCAATATGTAAGTTGCCTCCCTGGGACCCACATGGTGAAAGGAGAAAAGCAACTCTTACAAGTTATCCTCAGATCTTCTCCCCCATTTGCACACCACACACGCATACAGACACATATACAGTCCCACTCGCACACGCATGCACGCACACATGCATGCACGGATGCACACACCTCTAAATAAATACATGTAATTACAAAACATTTTCACTTTATAGTATTCCACTGAAATGTATAGTCATCAGGTCTGGTTAATTTTGGTGTGTGGTGCTTTTGTTTGTAAATTCTTTTGAATAAAGTTTCAATTAATTTTTTAAATGGATAATCATTATTTTCAGAAGAGTTGGGACAGAAAAAGCTTTTAGAAATGATTACATATTCCATTGGTTCTTAAGTTCTTCAGGTTTTTTTTTTAATTATGTGTACATATTGAACTTTGTCAAGAGACTTTAATGGACCTATCAAGATGGTTCTGTCATTTCTGTCCTTAAGTCAATTAATACACTGAATTGTATTGATTGATTTAAGTATGTTGAGCCAACCTTGTATTTCTAGGAGGAATTCCAATTGATAAAGATATATGATCTCCTAAATGTGTTCTTGAATCTAATTTTAAACAATCAGGAATTTTGTGTCCATGTTTTTCAGGAAAACTGGTCCATGGTTTGGCAGTCATTGTCTCTATCCAGTTAGGGGATGTGGATAACACTGACTTTACAAAATGAAGTTAATAGTGTCCTTTCCTTTTCTATTCATGCAACAGTTTGAAAAGTGTTAGCCTTATCTGGGTCATGGATTTCCTTTGTGAGGAAATTCTAACTTTTGCTTCAATCTCACTGCTGATTTTAGGACTGTCTAAATTATTTGCATTATTTTAATTAAGTTAGGTTATATTTATTTGGAAATTGATTCATTTCTTTCCAGTCTCCCAGCCTCTTGAGATAAGAGTTCTCACAGTATTCCCTAATGACCTCACCCTAGTCAGAATGGCTTAGATCAAGGAAAAATGGCAACAAATGCTGAGGAGAATTCATAGCTGGTGGAGTTCCATACCATAGCTGGTGGAGTTCCATACTAGTGAAGCCATTGTGGAAATCAGGTTTTCAGGAAATCAGGCGATCTAGGAAGGTTTTCCAAGAAAATTAAAAACAAAACAACCATATGGGCCAGCTATACCACTCTTGGGCATATACTTCAAGGACTTTATATCCTACCAGAGTTCTTGGCATATATACATCCATGTTTATACAAAAATAATGGATCCAGTATAGATAGCCACCAACAGAAGAACAGATAATGCAATTCTGGCATATATGTACAACATAACTCTCGCTACTCAGCTGTTAAAAAATGAAATTTCATTAAAAGATGAAATTATGATATTTGGGGGAAATGAATAGATCTGGAAAGTATTAAGTGAGGTGACCCAGACTCATACAGATAAAAACTGTGTTTTATGTTTTGTATGCAAATCTTAACTTTAATGTCGGTATACATGTAAAAGAGGGGTGTGAGAGTGGGTATAGGCCATGAATCTGAACAGGAGACAGGGCCGAGGAAGTAAGATGGCAGGCAAAGGGACTCCTGTGACATAAGAGCTGGGAGATGCAAGAGGAGCAAAGGAAGGGAAACAATAGATGCAAATTTTGTTTTAGAAACTGACATTATGAAATCTAGTGTTTTTATTCTACTAAAAGTAAACAACAAACAAAAACTTAAAAGAGAGACAACAGCATTCAGCAAGATAGCTATAGCCCAAAACAACTCTCTATACTGTTAAACTTTATACTCTTACCCTGAATCCTAAACAATTATTCCTTTTAGTATGGCCAAACGTTCTCACTGCAAGTACTCTAGACTAAGAACACACACACACACACACACACACACACACACACACACACACCTGATTATTTACACACACACACACACCACTGATTATTTGAACAAAATATCCTTTCTCCAGGAGAAAGCACTTTTACTGTCAACAAGCCAGTTAGCTCAGGCCACCCCGGGGACTTTAACCATAAAATAGTACTAAAGGCCCTGTTTTCAACACTTAAAAATTAAAGAGTTTCTAATTAAGAGTTAAGATACTCTTTGAATTAGAAGACACTCAGAATGGGGTAGAAAGCTCCTATTGCTAATGGCTGTAGTGGTGACCCAAAGTTTTATATCACACAATAGGTACAACAGAGGATAACAAGTTCCTCATGTCAAAGAGTTTGAATATCTTCAATGGATATGCTGATCTGCTAGAGCATAAGTTATCTGACTACAAGGAGTGTCATGGTGCCCAAAAGATAGGAAAGGCTTTAATCCGTGGGGTAAGGAAGGATTCAGTTTTCTTTAAGGAGCTGGCCACTGGGAGTTTGACCATGCTCCAGTGAGTATATGGGCAATACGAATTGGACTTGGTGTTTTGTTGTGCTTGTTTGTTTTGGGGGGGAAGGGAGGGCACAAGTGCAGGAGAGTGGACTGGGGAGTAATGGGAATAAGTATGAAGGGGTACATTGTACAAAATTCCCAAATAACTAATATGTTGGGGAAAAAAGTGGCATAACCATTAGTGGTACTGTGAACACATTAGAACGATGCAGGGGTCGTGGATTTGTCCATATTAGTGGGATTTGATGGCTTCTTAAAGCAAAACCTGGAAATCTAACAAGTTCTGAAATGAAAAAGAATGAAAACATTTCACTTTGAAAAAAAAGTTTGAAGAATGCCATATATGAATGCTGTTATTGCATCATTTCCTTCCAGTTCCTCCTGTGTGTCTCCCGCTCCTCAAATTATGACTTCTTATTTTTAAATTATAATTGTTATGTATATGTGTATGTATATAAATTTATAAATACAATGCACTGAGGTCATACAGTGTTGTTCATATATATCTGCAGGTGACCTATTAAGATTAGTTAACCTATTAGGGGCTCATCCCTGGAGATGACTAATTCTTGTTATCTAAGCAACCACCAGTTTACCTGTAGTTTTCTCCTAAGACAGAATCCCACCATTTACATTGGTATTGTCAGTTTTAGGTCTTGTTTAGGCAACCATATTGCTGGGATTTCCTGGCTGCAGCTTCAAAACAAACCCAAATCTAGCAGTCAGAAGAAATAATAAAAAAATCAGAGCAGAAATTAGTGAACCATAAATGAAAAAAATTATGCAAAGAATCAACAAATCTAGCAGCTGGTTCTTTGAGAAGAAAAATAGGACCAAGAGATTATTGGCCCAAAATAACCAAAAGAGAGAAAGAGATGGCTCAAATGGACAGAATTAGAGATGAAAAGGGAGACGTGGTAGTAAAAACATTTGAATTTTAACAAAGTAATTATTCAGCTTATCAAATAACTTAGAGGAGATTTTAGAAGAAACCACCATCTTCTGCCCATAACATCAATGGGTCTGCTTTGATGCCTCTCCACCAGGGCAGATTTACATTCAGTTTTAACATTAAGGACTTCTTGACAAGCTGAGTGTGACAGTGTTTCAGTGTTTTCCCATAGCACAGCACTTTGGAGGAGGAGGCAGGACAGTTTGTCTGAGTTCAATTCAATCTGACCTAAAACAAAAAACAAAGAAAGCAGAGGATGTATAGCCTTTTTCCTTTCATTTCCATGGTCTCTTTTTCTTGGAGAGAGAGAGAGACAGACAGAGACAGAGACAGAGAGACAGACAGAGACAGAGAGACAGAGAGACAGAGACAGAGAGAGAGAGAGAGAGAGAGAGAGAGAGAGAGAGAGAGAGAAGAGAAGGACAGGAAGAGAGGAAGGAAGGAAGGAAGGAAGGAAGGAAGGAAGGAAGGAAGGAAGGAAGGAAGGAAGGAAGGAAGGAAAATGTTCAAGATTATTTGGAAGTATACTTGAACTGTTGAAAAAATATAAGTTGGATATAGGCAAGAAAGGTGAGACAATGAGAAGATAATAATAAAATCACTATATTTAATTATCTTCTTAGGGTAGCAAGCCATTGAGCCATCAGAAGCCATTAATGTTCAAGGGTAGATTAATAGGCCGGATAATATTATCAGTCACTGAAGTATTCCTGACAGGTTTGGCTGGGATTTGTTCTGAAAGATGGAGGCAGATGGGGGGAAACCATCATATGTGACTCACACCCACAAAGACCCCTCAAATGGGAATTCATAAGGCTAAAATACTGAGAGCATGGAAAAATTAAGGAAGGTTCTTCATTCCTGAAACAAACAGCCATTAAGAGCCATTAGCAGATCTAAACATAAGAACAAGGTGTGGATGGGGAGGCACCATAAGTTCTGGCTACTGCCAATTAATCAGCTTTATTACAAGATTCCTTGTATTTCTACCCAAAGTTCAGTTGGTAGGAGTTTGAGTGCCACACATAACACAAGAGTGGCATCAAAGGCCATGTGTAAGGTTGTCTTAATGCACGAAGTCAGGGAATGGAACAAGGACTTTGGAAAATGATAGCTATCTTAGAAAGCCAAGTGGTGTGGATCCTGAAGGAGCAACAGGTAACTCTCCCTAATACAAATGGGTGGGCCTCTTCTTTTTCATATTAGTATCCTATATAAACAATGACATGACCTGGTCCCCACTTAACCCTCCAGATTTACTTCCTGTTACCCCAACCTGTCATGTGTACCAAACTCCGATACTTCTGAACCTTTGCACATTGTTTCTTCAGATTGTAAAGAACAACCTCCTTGACTTTCTAGATTTTTGTTATTCACTCTTTATTACTCACCTATAAGGTTATTTCCCTTGATCTTTCCAACATAAATAGATGTCCTTCTGTGGACACCTGTTACCAGTGACATGAAGCTCTTCCTAGCATTTATCACTCATGGGTTCACAGTGCTAGGTTACTAGTCCAATAAATTTGAATTTATTCTTCAAATAACATGGTCTCTTCTACATATTTGAAAAATAAAGCACAGACCAATAAAAGACTTATTCCTGGGAATAGAAAGAGAGCCACCTTACAAGTTGATTGAGACCATAAATGTAAACCAAGACTATAAGGACACAGGGTTACATTAAAATGTCAGTGAAGCCAGGAACAAGAACTTGTTGGACATACCACACCAAAGAAAGGTTTTAACTCCCACACCATATCCCATGGCGAGGGAGATATAACACTGCAATGTCATGACCCCACACCATCTTTTCATCTGATACCTGGTGTCGACATCAAGGACCAACAAGTGGAGGATTCCCTGACTGTCCCTGGAACTATGGATAAGCTTGGTCCCTTTGGATGATGCAGGCTACTTGACTACTGATCCATCCATTCACACTTCTGGATCTGCCTCAGAGCCATTTACTGTTCTCAGATTGTTGTTTGGCCATTCATCTGGCAACTGAACTCTCCAGCTTCTCTCTCAAACCCTGACTCCAGAAGCTTCAGCACCTTCTCCATCATACCATTGGTCAGGTTCCTTGTCATTCCAGACCCTCTTAGCCCACTGCTGAAACCTTCTGAACTCAGTTGCAGACTCTTTAACTTGTATTAATTCTATAGCCCATATGCAGCCATGTGTATGTGTGTGTGTGTATATATATATATATATATATATATATATATATATATATATATATACACATATGTATATATATATACACATATGTATATATATATAGTTATGGTTATAGTTATAGTTATATAGTTATACTTATTGTGTGATATGTGGTGAGAAAGTTAATGCCAAAAATTAAAATTGAAATAAAAGAATCTACATTTGCCTCAGCCAGGTAGCCAGGGTATGTGAGAATCTGCAATAAATTTCTGTTGTTAAAACTTTTAAATTTTGTAAATTCATTGTCATGCAATAAATTCTGATATTATGGAAAGACACAAATGTGTTCACCCATGTTTCTGGAATAGCAGGCATACAATATATCATTTTTATACTTTATTTTAGCACCTCAACTTTATGCTCCTTTTCCTTCTTGACAGAGTCTCACTAACCTCAAATTAACATCTCTCCTTTTTCAATCTCTCTGGTGCTCAGACTGAAGACTACAAGTGTATGTCAACATGCATAGTTCCTTCAAATTATATATTAAAATGCGTCCGAGAACACACTTACTTATACTTAAAACTTATTGGCTCCTATAGCCAAATCACAAAATAATATGGGTTATTCATGGGAAACTTTGAAGTATATCCCAAGCCTGCGCATGCTAGGAAGTTGCAGTAGTTACTTTTCCATGGCTATGATAAAACATCACAACATAAAGCAGATTATGGAAAAAGTGGTTTGTCTTGGCTTGTGGTCCCTGAGAGATTAGAGTTCATCATTGCAGGGACAAAGGGAAGCAAGTGGCAAGCATGGTGGCAGTAACGGAGAGCTGGAGTGCCACATCTCAGTCACAAACACAAAGCAGAGAGAATTAACTGGTAATGAGAAATGCATCTTCTCAAAGCCCACTTCCAGTGATGTACCACATCAAGGAAGATTCCACCACCTAAACCTCTCCAAACAGCATAATCAACTAGAAAATGAGTGTTGAAATATCTGAGCCTGTGGGGGGAGTTTCTTATTTAAACTACCATGGGAGAACCATTATGTATTTCAGTCACTAGGGTATTTTTTTCTATCTGAGAATGGTTAATGTCTATCTATTTATTAGACAACAAATCACTGAGCTTAATCTTGAGTTCTTTTTTTTTTTTTTAAGTAAAGACAAGTTATAACACTTCACAAAGCTCATCTATAGAAATTTTCAATTCAAAAAAATAAGAACTGCCATTAATTGGTACCGGACATTTCACAAGCAACTACTGTACCAGAGGCAGGCAACTGTCTTATCTTCAATTATCACATCCTCCCTTGCTCTCAACATCTTTCACTAGAGTGTTAGATTGAGAGATCATATTTTAATATATTAAGTTGCTCCCGTCCTCTCCATGGAACTTGTGAGTACTGCCTAGAGTTTCCTAAAAACTAATATAAGCATATAGACATTCTCAAATACCTAACACATAACATGGATCCAAACTGCCCATTCCCAACCTATAGAAATATCAAGATCATGGCTGGCACATGCTGAAAGTCCATGTGTGTGTGTGTGTGTGTGTGTGTGTGTGTGTGTGTGTGTGTTCTGTCTATCTGTGCTTTTATAAACAGCTGTATGGAGTCAACTCAGCACAAGGAAGTTATGTGTGGCAAAGGTTGATCGATGAATGTACAATGAGCTCTAGGAAAGGTTTGGACATTTTTCAATACATAGTCATCAAAAAGTAGATAATCATAACATGAGTGAATTGTATGGTTCAGTTCTCATCTTGCATATGTACTTGTGTTTCGTTCCAAATGAGCTGGTCAAATGGGAAGGGGAAATTATTTAAACAGATGGGGGAAATCAATTGAAAAATATTGTCATTAAACCAAAGCACACATAATTATGAAGAATCTCAATTCTGTTTTCATCAAATTAAAAATGAAAAGTAAACAAACTGATGTCAGGGATTCTTGTTCTAAAAGCAGTTTTTATGGCATTACCCTCTTTATACAGACTCCTCTTAATCAAACATGCTTTCTAGATTGGCTTCTGACAGGATAATAATTAAAGTCTGAGACTATGACTTCACAGCCTCACACAATCTTAAAATGCCTCTTGAGTCAATCTGTAAAAGAGATAAAATATTCACTATCAGTGGATGAGTAAGACAGGAGAACATTCTTAACTTCCATAGTTCTTCATGTATGGTAGACGTAGCAGTGTACATTCAGCTCCTAGAAGAGAAATTCTGAGAATCTGCATATGCATGCATCTTTGTCAAGAGTGAAAGGATTGTCTATTTGCATATAAAAGCAGAGATGAGAGAGGACATTCAGAAGAATTCAGTCTTGTTGGTGTCAGTGCATGCTTCTGTCTATAGTAACAGAGCACATCAGCTTCATAACTTCAAGGGTCACTCTGCCATACTTTTTTGGTAATTGTTATTTTTTACAACTTATTTGTATACTATTTTGAGCAGAGAAGAAGTTTAACAAAGGTTAATCTAAGTCATTCCCATACCTAACAATATCAGAAAAATAAAAACCCTTACCAGTGTTTTTGAGTGTCTTATGTCCATGCTTTTCTAAGCGCTTATGTGTATGAAGCCATTTATCTCTGTAACACTGAAAGGAAGGTACTCATTAACCTTATTACACAAAGGTTAGAGTGCTTATTCAAGTCACAATCCTAAATGGGAAACACTCAGAAACACAGAGTCTGTCTCCATAAGTCACTCTGGGCTCTACACTGGAATTTTGTTGTTATTTGGGTTGGCATGATATTTGATTGAGTATGACCAGCCAGCACTTTGCAAGATATTGAGGGTCCCTTCCTTTTTCCCACTTAATGCTGGTAGTAGCTCCCAGGCATAATGAGAACCTAAAACTGGTCCCAAACTCTACCATTTCCAAACATCTGTCAGAAATACTGAAAACCAGATTTAACAGACAATATTCCATCCCACCAAAGGTCTATACATGCAAACACACACACACACACACACACACACACACACACACACACACACACACACACACACACCATCAAGTCTATGTAGGTCATATATAGCCAAGGATTGAATAATTGTATTGTTTTGCTTCCTCTTTACGTTCTTGACAAATGTTCTTTTGTTCCAGTCCTTATGCAAAAAAAAAAAGACAGGATAAAGAAAAGCAAAAGGAACAAGAACATCAAACCAGAGCATTAAGTGTGAGAGAAAGACATGGAAGAAACAGAAGCAAAGTAGAAGACAGAAAGAACAGGTACTATAGGGCCTGGAGAGCTGCTCCTAAGTCCATGGATTTAAAGAAACAAGTTCAAAGCGCCAGATATTATAATGCACATGCTTCGTCACTCTATTCTATACCATGAAACTGTCCTACGATTCAATGTCAGCTTTACTTTTTATCTCAGGATACACAGACAGCTACATCTGACAAATAAATGGAATGGGTATATAAAGCTATGCCACTCTCTGATACATCCTGCTTCAACACTTATTTCTATATTTTAGAGAATTGGTACATTTCCCAATGGTAATGGGGTGGTCTTCCATTTGTTGCAGAATGCCCCCTACAACTTTTGTGACAGATGGTTGATCATCCTCTGCCACATGTCACAAGAGCAGGATGATCATCAGCTACTTTTAGAAGGAACCTACATCTCTTTTGTTTTGTACTAATTGTCAGAAAGGCGTCTCATTTAGAGCAAACATCTGCTGTGCCTCAGCCTCTGTCCCACCCTCTGGAAGCATATGGAATTACTTAAATCCCTCCAAACCCCTAAAGCAGTTGTGTTGTCCCTGAGTCCTCCCTTACCACAAATAAACATATGTGAAACATATGATCTGTCCTCCAAAATGCAATATGTCTGGCTGCATGGCCAATGTCTTTAGAAGCCTGGCTTCTCTCTCTCTCTCTCTCTCTCTCTCTCTCTCTCTCTCTCTCTCTGTCTCTCTGTCTCTGTCTCTTCTCTCTCTCTGTGTCTCTCTCTCTCTCTCTCTCTCTCACACACACACACACACAAAAAAAAACCCCACACACTCTCACATGTATAATTACATATGTCACATAATTACATTTATACATATATAAGGTCAGCATGTCATGTGTGTGTGTGTGTGTGTGTGTGTGTGTGTGTGTGTGTGTGTGATCTCTGTGAACTTCACAATATACAAGTGTATAAAGATGAAGTCAGCCAAGCACTGACCACACAGAGTTTATATTTATATAAGAATAGACAGGAAATGGTAGTCATGTGCATCTGCCTGAAAGCTACATGAGCAAAGCCCGTCCTTCCCCTTCAGGTGCTCCCTTTTTGCCCAGCTCCAGTTCAGCCCATCCATTCACCTGTCTGTAGGCTTCCTTCATTCCTCCAGAAATAAGGAGAGTGCTTCAGAGCTGTACTTAGATGGCTGGGCTTAGTCATAATAGTGTGTGTGCGCTGGTTGTGTGTGCACACTCTTGGTCGTGTGTGCCCAGCCCTGAGTAGATCTCCCTCACCTTCCAAGGGTGAAAGTAAACACCCAGGATTATCACAACACAAGAGCCTAATACTTCTGTCCATATATAATAATGTAAATTTAAAAAACTGCAAACCTATATGTCCTAATATAAATGAAAAAATCGCAAACCTAACACCAACCTCATGTCTTTGCCTCTCAGCTCTACTTCCACTTCCCCCTTCTTCTTTCTACTTTTAGGCTCTGTTGGTTACATTTTTGTCAACCAACAACTTAAGGTAAAGTCAACTGAGAGGAGGGAACTTTAATTGAGAAAATTTTCTGTGGATATCGCTCTGTATGCTGTGAATGTGTTGCTCTGATTGGTTGATACATAAAATGCTGACTGGCCAGTAGCCAGGCAGGAAGTATAGTATAGGCAGGATAAACAGAGGAGAATTCTGGGAAGAGGAAGACTGAGTCAGGAGATGCTGCCAGCCACCACTGCCATGAGAAGCAAGATGTAGGGATACTGGTAAACCACGAGCCACATGGCAAGGTATAGATTTATAGAAATGAGTTAATTTAAGATGTAAGATGTAGCTAGCAAGAAGCCTGAGCCATTAGACCATATAGTTCGTAATTAATATAAGCTTCTGAGTGAGTATTTTATAAGTGGGCTTCAGGACCATGGGGGCTGGCAGGACCCGGAGAGAAACTTCATCTACAAAAGTGTACCCATCAGATTGGCCTTTAGGCAAGCCTGTGGAGCACTTTATTAGTTAATAATTAAAATGGGAGGGCCCAGACCACTGTGGGCAGTGCAATCCTTATAAAGATGATTCCAGGAGGTATAAGAAAGGTAGCTGATGTCCAAAAAGAAAGAACATGTGATGTTTGTCTTTCTGGGTCTACTTTGCCTCACACAATATGATCTTCTCTAGTTCTATTCACTTTTCTACAAAGGTCATAATTTCATTTTTGTTTACAACTGAATAGTAGTCCATAGTGTATATGTGCCATACTTTCATTATTTATGCAATGGTGGAAGGACATTTAGGTTATTTCCATTTCTTAGCTATTGTGAATAGAACAGCATCAAATATGGCTGACAACATGTCTGTGAACTAGTATGCTGAGTCCTTTGGGCCTATGCTAAGGTATGGGATAGCTGGGTCATACAGCAGATTTATTTTTTTCATCTTTTTTGAGGACTGGCCACACTGATTTCCATAGTGGTTACAGCAGTATTCAATCCCACCAACAGTGAATGAGAGTTCCCCTTTCCTCTCATCCCCTCCAGCATTTGGTGTCTGTTGTTTTATTGATCTTTGCCATGGTGACTGGGGTAACATAAAATCTCAAAGTTCTTTTGATTTGCATTTCCCTAATTTCCAGGGATAGTGAGCATTTTTTCCAGATGTTTTTTAGCCATTCTTTTTCTTTAGAGAATTCTGTTCAGGTCCTTTTTGTTTGTTTGTTTTTTGTTTTTTGTTTTAAGCTTGTTGTGAACTCTGGATATTAATATGTCAAAAGTCAGATGTTTACCTAGGAAGATTATCTCCCACTCTGTGAACTTCTTCTTTTACCGGGTTGACTGTTTCTTTAGCTGTGCAGAAGTTTTTAAATTTTATTGAGCCCCATTTGTCAATTGTTGGCCTTAATTCTTGGGCAGACCCACTTAGCAAGAAGGAAATCCTGTCTGGTGCTGCAAACCTACCTAACTACCCAGGGTTAGTGAAGTCATGGGCTTTGGAGGAGACTCTACAACAGTTGTCCTTACATGGAAAAATAAGTATAATCCTCAACCCTTATCAAAGAAACTTCTCAGTGCAACAGATGGAAAACATTACAGAAAACTATAACCAATCAAAATTCAGAGTTGTGGAGCATAGTCCCAATGGATACATGTACAAAACAACTCCCACTCAGGGAACATTGTGGAAGGTGGGGAGAGAAAAGAGTGTAGGAGCCTTATAAACTCAGGGAGCTGGCTGTGAAATTGTTTCCAAGTGATATCAGAAACTATAGCAGTAAGCCTCAACAGCAGGGCTACCCAAATATGAGCTGAATAAAGGCAACAATAGACGTGATAAAATGAGTGGAGAGAAGACCATAAGGCCACAGTCCTACACAAATAATTTCAGGCATATGAAAAAATACAAGACCCCGGGGAAGAACACACCAATTGGTTACTGAGTACCAAATGGTCAGCCCTGAAAACATACATACAAATAACATTATACAGGTTGGGAAAATTATATTTAGGAATATATATGTATATACATCCACATAGATGCATGTGACAATAATGAATGAAAAAAGAAGGCATGAATTTGATGAGATCAGAGAGTGGGATAAGAGAAAGGGAAATGCTGTAATTATATTATATTCTTTAAAAAAAAAAAGAAGTAACAAAACATTATTACAGAAAAATCCTGACAGATTAAAAGTTCTATTGTAATTTTACAAGAAAAGTAATACTATAAAACAAATGTATTCTGTGTATTTTCAAAATTACAGGCACAGTTATGCTATTGAGCATTTTTAGTCCATATGTATATATAATTAAGTATATTATAAACATTAGAGATATAGAAAGCTCAGATTATCTACTGTATTTCTAAACATGCTTAATAATATTATTTCTTCCTTATAAATATTGTACATATTGTTTTATGGAATTTGTGTGATAGATATTATCACCTTTCTCAAGTATATTATCACATAAATTATATTCAATGTTATAGAAAACAAAGTGAACATGTATCTGAGCATTTCTTTCTCCTAACTACTGGTTGAAACTTTATCATGTGCACTGACATACCAGCCACTGTTAAGTAAAATGTGCAGGAGGCTGTTGGTTTGAACTGAGCCCTGTACTGGGTCCCAGCAGACCTAAGTGGAATCATTCATGATGAAGTTATGTGCCACCATGCCAGAGCTAAATTAGACAATTTAACCCTCTAAGAAATCAGGAGAGAGAATTAGAACAGACAAATCCCCAATGGGCCAGATTCAGCCTGAGCAATCAAGAACCCTGAAAAGATAGTATAAGAATCACCCCTCTGCTAATCTGCATGCTATTGTCATTAAAATATTTCCTTGTACCTGCTCAAACTATCTTATAAAATTTACTATTCTGCCATGCCAACTGAATTATTATTCAGGGAATAACTGTTATTATTATACCGGGAATTATACTATTTAGGAAACATAACTTATAGACAGGGGGTAGAGGTAATAGGTTGGCTGTGGTCCAGCTAGTCCAACAACGGCTGTGTACCAACAGAAGATCCAAGAACTTAGGAGTGCTTCAATCCACAAGGCTGGACATCTCAGCTGGTCTTCCTTACACTGGAATCTGTAGAAGTGGGCTCTATTGCCAGTGAGAGTGAGAGCAAGAAGGCAAAGGAAGCAAGCCTCCATCTTCTATGTCCTTTATATAGGCAGCCAGCAGAACTGTGACTCAGAGTAGAGGTGGATCTTCCTCCCTCAAAATATCATGGTTAAAGATGTACCTTCCCATCTCAAAGATCTGGATTAGAAGAGAATTTTTATAGATGTAACAATCTTATTAATATAGAAACACAGTGCCAAATACAGAGTTGAGAGCCCAAGAGGTCAGAGCAATAGCTAAGAGCTAAAAACCTTACCCTTCACTGGAGGAGGACAGCAGCAGCAGTGAAGGGTAACGTTTTTAGTTCTTAGCTATTGCTCTGACCTCTTGAACTCTCAACTCTGTATTTGGCTCAGTGTTTCTATATTAATAAGACGGTTACATCTATATCTGGCACCCAAAGTTCATGGTACTAATTCACGAAAAAGCCTTTTGCCTGTGGCCTTGTGTGCTCAGGTCAGACCTGAGCTACACTCGGCTGGTTGTGGTAGTGCAATGCCCACAGGATTTACTGAAGAAGGCAGAGGCAGGAGGATCCCGAGTTTGAGGCCAACCTAGAAGAAGCTTCAGCCAGGGCTGAGCCACAAACAGTGGTGGGACCATGGAGGCAGTGGCTGCTGCTCCAAGTTGCTGGCTTCTTCTCATCGCATTGGTGACTGTGGTGATGCTGCTACCTGGGACAAGGGTTTACTACATCTTGTTCAGAGAAGAATTGCCAGGACCATTGTGTTACAAGAAAGCATCTACAAAGGTCAGTTTGGAAAAGTTTGGCAAGACCAATGATGGGGAGAAATTGCTGTGAAGATATTCTCTTCTAGGGAAGAACATTCACAGTTCCGAGAGACAGACATTTAGAAGACTGTGACTGCTCCAAAACACAGAGGAGGCCCCCCAAAAAATCTGCAGAACCATGACCCCACAAGGATGATTCCACATGGACTATGGAAAAGCCATTAACACCATGGAAGATCGACTTTGGACTACAAACTGCTCAGGACAATTTTGAGATGGCTAGCTGAGATGATGCAGCCTGGCAGACTACTTGAACAAGGACTTGAAACAAACCCTGCACTCTCTCATTATACAGCAGCTGGACAAATGATACAGGACTTGGCAATTAACCCAAAAAATTTCTTTTCAAGATCCCCTAAAGATGTCTTCACCCCCAGAAAGCAGGAAGTAATTTTAAGAAAATGATGCCCACATTCCCAAGAGGTGGGGTGGGTGTTTTTTGGTTGTTTAATGAGTTATGGATATAGTTATGGTTTTGTTTATGATGGTTGGTTACAAGTTGTTAATTGTTAATGGTCAGGAAAAAAGCTAAACAAGAAGATTATATTCAGAGGTTTTGTTTAGAAAAAGAAAAAGGAAAAAGAATATAGATATGAGGTAGATATGAATCTACTTTGAGAAAAAAAGATAAAGAATAATAGGATAAATGGGTAGATCACTGAATTCTACTGTAAAAAGAAAAAGGGGAACATATAAAAATGACAAAAGGTAGAGTACTGAATCTATTATGAAAAGAAAAAAGGTAGAATACAGATATGATAAGATAAAAAGGTCAATTATTGAATCTACACTTAAAAAGGAACTACTTGTTTTAAACAGGATAAGTAATGAAAATTTTTTATCTCAGTTTATCAAATGTTACTGGACTGGACATTGTTAATACATATAATGAAATTTTTATCTGAATTTGTCAAATGTTAATGGACTAGACATTGTTAATGTAATTCTTGACTGTATATATTGTATATACTTATTGGATAGTTTTTCTTGTATTATTTATAAGCTTTTTAAATTTTAGACAAAGGAGAAATGTGGTGGTATTGTGTTCCCCAAAATATTGTGCACTCTAATAAACTTATCTGGGGTCAGAGAAAGAACAGCCACAATATTAAACATAGAGGTTAGGCAGTGGTAGCACTCGCCTTTAATCCTAGCATTCCAGAGGCAGAGATCTATCTACCTGGATCTCTGTGAGTTCAAGGCCAGATTGGAAACAGCCAGGAACAGTAACACATCCCTTTAATCCCAAGAAGTGAGCCTTTAATCCCAGGGAGTGATGGCAGAAACAGAAAGATATATAAGGCTTGAGGACCAGAAACTAGAAGCATTTGGCTGGCTAAGCATTCAGGCTTTTGAGAAGAAATTCAGCTGAGAGCCACTGGGATGAGGACACAGAAGCTTCCAGTCTGAGGAAACAGGATCAGCTGAGGAACTGTCGAGGTGAGGAAGATATGGCTTGTTCTGCTTCTCTGATCTCCCAGCATTCACCCCAATAGCTGGCCCTGGGTTTGCTTTTATTAGTAAGACCTGTTAAGATTCCTGCTACAAGTCTTCTCATTTCAAATTATTTAATTAAGAAAAAAAATCCCTCATGGGTGTATCTAGTCATTTGGATTTTAGGTAATTCCAGATGTAATCAAGTTGTCAACCAAGAATAGCCATCACAAGAACTTTTCTGAATTTTCAGAAGAGATACTATACCAATTCATACTATACCAAGTCATACTATACCAATTCATACTATACCAACTCATGAATCATTACTAGAAGCCGATTCAGTCTTTACATTGCTTGTAATCTTGCCTTTTATTATCACCCATCCCTAACTCTTCACTGTTTGTGATGGGTCTACATTCTTCAAGAAAGAAAGAAAGAAAGAAAGAGAGAGAGAGAGAGAGAGAGAGAGAGAGAGAGGGAGGGAGGGAGGGAGGGAGAGGAAGGGAGGAAAGAAGGAAGAAGAAAGATCAGAAGTCACCAGATACAAACATTTAACATCGCTTTCTTCCATCTCTGTTCATCCTTACTTGTCTCCAAACAGGTTCCGTTTCAAAATTAAAAGCACCTAGTCTTTTTGTAAAACAATTGCATTTCTGAACATATATCTTCAAAGAAAATATAAATCAATCTTTCAAAGAAATACCTACATTCTCAGGTTCTTCACAGCTCTACCTGTAATCAACCTAAGAATACATCATGTGTGAATGAATAAAGAAATGCAGAAATGGAATATCAGTCTTATTTTAAAAATAAAGAAATCTTACCATTCATAGCAAAGTGGATAAATTTGAAAGACATTATGCTGAATGCAACAAGGCAGAAACAATGAGATTAATGTCACATGATCTCACATCTGGAATCTAACAGACAAACACAGAAAGGGAGAGTTGAATGGGGACTTCTAGAGGCTAAGAGAAAGATAGGAACAGATTTGAAGACTCAAATGTCTCACTTTTGTAGCATGACTTGCACCTGTAGCATTGAAGCATAAATAATTATGGAGTACTAATATACAGTATGATCATTCTGAAAGAGCTTCAAAGTTCTCAGCACACACAAAAAGTAAGTGGGTTGATATGGGTATAGCAGGTAATACCAGTGAGGTCATCATTTCACAATCTATGTTAAAGCATCAGCATAAATGCATGCAATTTTCTTATAGAGTTAGAAAAATAATTTAAGTGGTACATCAATGAAGATTCTCTGTAAAATATGTGAAGATATATTCCCATTTATAGCTTTATAATAGGAGCTGAGCAGTAGAATAAATATGATAAACCAAAACCGGAAATAAGTTACCAAGAATATTCTCACATAGTCAGGAAACAATGGATAACCTGAAAGACTGACTTGCACAGTGTCTTAGTTACTTTTTTATTACTAAGAAGAAACACCATGACCAAGGAACCTTATCAATGATGGCATTTAATTTGGGGATCATTGATCCTGATGATTAGAGTCCATGATCATCATGGCAGGAAGCATGGCAGCAGGCAGACACATAGGAATGATGCTGGAAAAGTAGCTGAAAGCTTGCATCTGATCCACAAGTACCAGGCAAAGAGCACTAATTGGGATAGTGTGGGTTTTTGAAACCAAAAAAATCTTACATCCAGTGACATGCCTTCTCCAGCAAGGCCACATCTCCTAATTCTTCCCAAACAGTTTTACCACCAAGGTTACCAAGCATTCAAACATCTGAGCATGTAGGACCCATTCTCATTCAAAACACCACTGACAGGAAGCCAGAAAACTGGTACTCATATTTCTAAGATGCTGCATGAATTGAAGGTTTGAGGCTAGAGATCAAGCTAGTTTTGCCAACTTCACACTAACAATGAGGAGGATTCTGTGACACTTGCCAAGGGCATAGAACAAGGACCCACATTCTATTCTAATTGTCGGAAGTCACCCTGGAGAAGAGCTTGTGCTCTGGCCTGGAAAAATCTAATGTTGTGGGTACCAATGCTAAGAGACCTGCCTAGGGCAGCATTCTCAGTATACAGTTGTTATTAGTAAGGTTGTATATCCAAACAACACAGAATGGGGGGAGGTGTTCCTGCTCTATGCATGTGGTGGTTTGAATGAAAATGGCCCCCATAACCCCACAGGAAGTGGCACTATGAGGACAGGTGGACTTGCTGGAGTAGGTGTAGTCTTGTTGGAGGAAGTGTGTCACTGGGGGTGGGCTTTGAGGTTTCAGATGCTCAAGCCAGGCCCAGTGTCACTCTCTCTTCCTGCTGCCTTCCAAGCTAGATCTAGAACTCCTGGCTACCACTCCAGCACCATGCTGCCATGTTCCCAATGTTCCCATGACAATAATGTATTAAACTGCTGAACTGTAAGCCAGCTCCAATTAAATGCTTTCCTTATTAAGAGCTGTTATTGTTAGAGTGTCTCTTCACAGCAATAGAAATCCTAAGTGAGACAATGCCCATTACACCTATAGGACAGAATAAGTTAAAATGTACTTTTTTTTTTTTTACTTCAAACTACACAGTTGGAGCCACATGAAAAATTGGAACATCTCCAGAAGTTTCCCAAGGATCATTGTTATAATTACATATATTTGTACCAATATATACTCCAAACAAATATGCACAGAATCTTGAGAAATCAGGTCATTAAACCTCCAAGGCAAAACAGATTTGCATTCTGGTTGCAGGCCCCATCAGTCAACAACCTTTAAATAATCAACTTTCTGCTCATAATGTGGACATCAACTCAACTAAATTGAAACCAGCACCAATAACCCGCATGAAGGTTCTCTGTCGAGCAATGTCTGACTCCTTCCAAAGATAGGTAGAATCTTCAAAGTTTCCTTTCTTCCATTTGATCCACCCATAGTCATTGATCTGAAGTACAAAAACATCAAATATGTCCAGAAAAGAAATGACTAAGAGATGGCACAGCTGTGGGGTCGTCAGAAACTAATATCAGGTCCCCGATCATCTGCAGTGTTGAGACTGCAGCATTGCGTTTGCCCAGCTTCTGCGAACCTATGGAAGCACTTGAGTGTGTGGCATAGCCATGCTTTTGTGACTATCCCCAGCCAAGTCAATGCTTCAGCAATGGTCCAAGGACACATTTTTTTCTCTCAGGGTTTAGTCCATATCTCTTTTCTCTCTGATAGAATCTTCATGTCTCTTCCTGAATCATACGCTGGCAGCCTGAAAAGTAATCTAGCACTAATTGCTTTACTTCGGGTAAATATACAACTCCTTAACTCTCTCTGCATATTCCTTCAAATCACAGAGAAATAAAATATTGGTTTTAGAAAAAATGGATATGGAGGGAAAAGAATATATCCAGTACAGTGCTTTAAGGCTGCTCAGCACAATTAACTTTGTCATACTTTTTTTTTTTTTTTAAATTTTTCTTACTAGACTTTGAATAACTCTATGGTGCCACTTTAAGCAGAGATATATCTAGATTCGATTTCAACTTTGTAAACAATCTACAAAGCATTTTGGTTTGGGGCTTAACATGCTATTTTGATGCAAACTAACCATGATGCTAAACATCTACACTTTATTTTGAAGTACCGACAGTCAATTATTGTGATTCGATTGATAAAGTTCTAAGTGGAGATCTCAGGCTACAGGGGGCAGAAACAGTTGCATCTATTTTATGTTTTGAGTATATAGTGTACTCTCAGTGAAAAGCTATCATGACTGAATCCATAATAAAATGCAATAACAGAGACTAGGGAGATGGCTCAGTGGTTAAGAGTACTTACTGTTTCTTCAAAGTACCCAGGTTCAGTTCCCAGTACCCCTATCAGGTGGCTCACAACCACCTGTAACTCCAGTTCCAGAGGACCTGATGCCCTCTTGTGACCTCCACAGACACTGCACACACTTAGTGATGGTTTGAATGTGAAATGTCCCACATAGTCTCAGTCATTTGAATACTTGGTCCAGAGGTGATAATGCTGTTTAGGAAGATTTACGCAATGGAGAAAGTATGTCCCTGAGGGTGGTCTTTGACAGTAAAACACCTTGCCTGCTTTCAAGTCATCACTGCTCAATGCTTGTGATCCCCCAGTTTCCTGTTTCTACACAGAACCTGCTGCTTGTTACCACACGCTGCTCCACTCACCTAGAACTGTAAGCTTCAAATAAACCCTTTCTTCAGTAAGTTGCCTTGTTCATGGTGTTTTATTTCCCTGACACAAAAGTAACTAATGTATACTTGGTGCCCATATATAAATTCAAGCACACACTTATATATACATAAAATAAATTAAAATCTTTTAGAAAAATAAAATGCAATAATAATGGTAAGAATAAGACAAAATACTCAGATAAACTTCTTTTGTCATTGCTGGAATCATTTTAGTCACCTTAACTGAGGTTATTTCTTCCCAAAGTGACTCTAGTTTATGCCAACTTGATAAAAAATAAATAGCACACACATATATACATACACACACACACATTTCTGCCACTTGCTGTATATTAACACTGAAAATGCTGAAGATGCTCTACATTTAACAGTATAAAATATTTGATTCTTTAAATTAAAATAAATATGCCTACCTCACGAGTATACAAATTTGCTTTTTACTTTAGTATGTGGTTAAATTATATGCATAACAAAGAATTCATTTCAAATAGATTGCTTTAATTTATAGGCCCAGACTCACATAAAATTTTCTTTGGTGAAGAACTTAAGAAGCCCTGAGCCTGCTCTTCCAGTCTCGACTGTAAGGCATTTTCCTTCTCTCTGTTTTTATTTCCTGTCTACAGAACAAGATTTTATCTTTCTACTGCACTATTATAAGTACTGAGTGTGACACTCAGAGGAAAGAGTTCAGCAAAGTGCTTGGGATGTTAGCAGGGAAACACAAGCATGCTAAAACCAGAGCCTGTATGCTGTTCTCAAAAGCTGAGCTTCCATTCCCGCAGCCGTCTGTCTTCATTTATACGCTTCAGTTAATTCATCAGTTTTGTTCAGTTCAACTGGTATTTCTTCTCTGGGCTACAATATAACAAGAGGTGACAATTATATTCTTATTTTATCCTTCAAGTCCATAAATAGACTCTTTAAAAGCCATCCATCCGTACTTACTGAACTATGTCACCACAGAATCCAGGGCTTGTTTTTCTCATACTAGATATTGTATATTAACATCCAGAATGTACTTATATTTCCATGCCCATTACAACCTATGATGTACTTTATGTTAGTAATTATGTGCTTTTATCTTACATAGGACCTAAACTATACAAGAAGGATAGATGAATAAAGGCAGATATGTGTGGAAGAAATAGCTGAGCTCTAATCCTACCACTTGTATGGATATTCTAACATAGAATAATAAGACAGGTATTGAACAGTAAAGAAAATCAGAGGCTAAAGGTCATGTTTCATCTGGGTTATCTCCTTAGGGGCAAAGTACAAGCCTTGTTCAGCCACTGTGGAAGGCAATGCCTAAGAACAAAGAATAGAGACTCCCCTCACCCCATGTTTACTTCAAAGGATGGATGATTGGTTCTCTGGAGTAAGTGGCATCATATCATCTCAGAGTTTCACAGAAAATAGATCCCAAGCAGTAATTTCAGACCTGCTGTACAATCTTTATAATTAGCAATGACAAAGTGCACATCCTTGTTCAGTTGTCTTGTGGAGCATAGTTATTATTAGGTATTACTCTGACAAGCAATTCACAAAAATGATGGGGTTGTAACATAGCTTCATTTCCTGTTGCTATAATAAACCACCCCAACAAAAGCAGCTTAATGGAGAAAGGGTTTGTTTGGCTCACAATTCCAGTGAATCTCATCATTGTCTGGAAGTCAAGGTGGCAGAAATGTAAGACAGCTAGTGGCATTACTAGCTGTCCACAATGAAGACTGAAGAGTAATGAATTACTGCACACATTATAGTACTCAGCTCAATCTCTCCATCTCATTCAGTCAGGTTCTAGTCCATGAAATGGTGCTACCCACAAACACTGTGGGTCTTCCTACACCTCAGTTAACCAAATTAAGAAAATCTCCCACAAGGTCAATCAGAGGTGATACTAGACTTTTCTAAATTAACAATAGCACTAACCATCATGGGCTATAGTCAGCGTTACTCAGAGAAACAGAAACAATAGGATGGACAGGCAGGAGATGTAGATGATAGACAGACAACAAAGGATGCAGTAGGAGAATTGGCTCACAATTATGGATGGTGAGACTCCATCCCACAATATGTTTGCCATAGCTAGAAAACTAGGAGGTTGATGGTGTGATACCATCCAAGTTATAAAGCCCCAGGAGCAGAGGAAGACAATGTTGTAATTATAAAGTTGAAGGCCTGGGAACTGAGAAGGCTGCTGGACTAAGTCCTGAAGACCAAAGGCCAGAGAATTTTGAGGTTCTGATAACTGAGTTCATTCTGGGGGAAATAAGCCCCCTGTTTCTGGAGCGGGAAAAGTAAATATGCTTTCTCTGAACTTGTGGTGCCTGCCCATATCTTTCTTATTCAGTTCACTGCATCACATGCCAGGCCATTCCAGACGTATCTTCACAGAAATACTCAGAAGCTATCTGTCTTAAGCCAGTTAAGCCGACATCTGAAATTACCATCATGTGAACAGTTCTCAAAGCCAGGGAGGGGTAGATTTTCTACTAGGACCAGGGTGTCACAAGTTTGACTGCACATTGGAAAGACCTGGGAATTTTTCTAAAAATATATCATTTTTTAGTAAATCATTTCTACTTCCTGCTTATCAGTTATCCAGAATTTGGGGTGGTGACAGTCAATATTGGCAACTTGCTCAGGTCTAGAATATCTAGGAGACAAGTCATGTCTATGAGGAATTTTCTAGACTGGGATAACTAGAGTGGGAAGACCCACCCCAGATCTGGGTGGTACCATTCTACAATCTGGTATACTGGATTGTCAAAACAACAAAGCAGGCTAAGGCCACCACTGGTCATTCTCTATGCTTCTCCACTACAGATAATACATTGTGACTCGGTCTCATGTACCTGGCTTCCCCATCATGATTAACTGATTGCACCCTCCAACTGTGAGACAAAATAAGCCCTTCTTTCCTTAAGTAGCTTTTGTCAAGAAACAGCAACAAGATAAACAACTGGTAGAAAGGGGATTCTCAGTGGTTTTAAGGTCAAATCCATGTGGAAAGTAATGGCCTTTAGGTTTCCCAGGGTCACTAGTCTAGTCAAAGTCTTGGCATAATTGTCAAGCTATTATCGGTCCATGACTAAATAAATACTGATATATGATGTCCTAATCTATTTAAGTTTCTATAAAAAATACCATAGACTAAGTGGTCTATAGTCAATATCAGTCTGTAATCGATATCAGTTAATTGTTCACTGTTCTGGAGGCTAAGAAGTCCAGAATAGCAGAGTTGGTGTATAGTAAGGTTTTGTCCCTTGATTCCTTCAAGATTCCTTCTTGCTGTGCCCTCACATAGCAGAAGGGGCAGGGTAGTTCACTGGGCTCTTCTATAAGGACACTAGTCTAATACATGATGGCTCATTCTTTCTTGTCTCACCACCTTCCAAAGACTTAACATAATAATTCACCTAATTGGTGATTAGGGTTTCCACATTGTATTTGGTGGGGACACAGACATTCAGACCATAGCAAAGTGTCCTGAATCTTATATAGGAATATGACAAATTGTGTCAGTCTATTAAGTCTAAGAATGAGAAAAAAAATGATGGACTAGTATAAAAAGTGTATCTGACCTACAAAGAAATGTTTCTGTACCTGTTCATGTGTTTGTGGAAGCCTTTTGAATAGCTAAAGAGTCCTCTCTGGCAATGAGGCCATAAGAAACCCCTTCTTTAAGCCATTAACCTCTTGGAGCTGAAACATTAAGGTCAAGAATTAATTGATGCAGCAGAGCACTCCAGCATCTGGGTACCACAGGGTTAATGAGTAAGGAGTCAGGGAGGTGGGGTTACAAACCAGGAACACATGCCCTCTAAGTTAGTTTGCTTTCTGTTTAATTGCCCTTAAAACACACACACTCTCTCATAGAGCACAGAAGGTGAGAGCTGAGTGAAGTTTTCTGGGTAATGGCTTGAAATGTTTTCCTTCTGAGAAGTGGTGTTGAGTTACAGCATGCAAGGAACTGGGAGGAGAGAAGCAGCAGCAGGCAGCACCATCCTAGCCCCACCTTTTTCTAGGCTTGAAGGAAGGTGGACATGGACACTCCCAGACAAGATACAGTGAACTGTCCGTGGCTGCAGCTGACTGCTCTGGGAGTCACTTGGGGCTAGTGTTTACTAGGGCTTAGCCAGGGCCAGTGAGCAGGCATAGATACTTTGCAGTGAAATGCCACGCAGGCAGAGAGTGACAGGCAGTCAGTAGCAGCTGAGCTTTTCCCTCTTGGACGGCTGTTTCCTGCTAGGTTCAGGAGAGGCGGGGGCCTGGCTCCTGCTTCTGCTGCTGCTGTGTCAACTCTCTCTCCACTCCAGGTAAGCAGACTCAGAGGGAGGGCAAGCTGCAAGTCACGTCTTTGTACGATGAACAAGATCCGAAAGTTTTTCCGAGGAAGTGGGCGAGTCTTGGCATTTATATTTGTAGCTTCTGTCATCTGGCTGCTCTTTGACATGGCAGCTCTCCGTCTCTCATTCAATGAGATCAGCACTGGGATACTCCAAGAAGACATCAGGAGGAGGGAGCAGACAGGATTCAGAGTCCAGCCAGACCAAATGAAGATCCTCCACACCAGCATCACAGGGGTGGGGCTGCCCCAGCATGGCGTGTGGGCCGAGGAGAACTTTAGAAAGGGAGAGGACCATGTACACAAAGTTGAAGAGAATATGGACCAAGTCCAGAGGAGAGGAAAAATACAGATACCCCTGGGAAGGGGAAGAGCTGTGCCTCTGTGGCATCCTGCACATCTACAAAGCCTCCCAGTGCCTCCTACCATTCAGAAGACAGAGATGAGAGCCCACAAGCCTGAAGCCTCCTCCCAGCACATGGCACCCAAGCAAACAACAGTTGTATCGCAGAGAACCCCATCTACAGCATCAAGAGGAACTCCACTGAACAAAATATCAGTACATGCAGAAACCTTCGCTAAAAAACAAGAGGCCCCGAAGAATCATACTCTCAGCAGTAATGCATCAAAGCAAGCATCTGAACGGACCTTAAATATGACCATCAGTGTCATGACTGACAGATCAAAGCAGCAATCACAGACGGTAACAAAAGAAAAGACACACTTTGCCAGCCCTCCAATCCTGAAATCTGGGGAAGCCATAGCCATAAAGAAAACTGAGGCTCAGAGTAAAGAACTAAAACACAAAGCCCATAAAGTGCTACCTCTTCTTAAGTTCATTGCTGACACGGGTCGTTTAAAGAAGCAATCTATGAATGAGACACAGCTGGGCAGCTTGCCAGAAGATGGCGGGGCCAAAGTGGTGCCAGGGAAGAAACTTAATTTCTCTGAAAGCCAGGTTGTGATTATAACCAAAGAGGAGGACCTGAGGATAGATACCAAAGAGATGCCTGATACTAAAACCCAAACTGCCCTTCCTGAATTACTGGGTGGAAGCCAAGAAAAACACATCCCCAGGAATCAAAGCAAGACATCTTCCTCTCTACTAGCTCCACAGAGAGTAATGTCTCAAGCCAATCTGGCCTTAGCAGGGGAAGTCCATTCAGCAAGAAGAAACTTGACAGCCAAGGCCCAGACTGCAGGACACCAGCAAAGCCTCGCAAATGCCCCTGAAAACCCTGGAAGGCACCATGTGCTGAGAGTGGATGCGACTCTTTCTCCAAGGGATCCCAATGCTCCTGGTCAGTTTGGGCGTCCCATTGTGGTTCCCCCTGAAAAGAAGGAGGAGGCGGACCGACGATGGAAAGAAGGGAACTTCAATGTCTACCTTAGTGACTTGATTCCAGTGGACAGAGCCATTGAAGACACAAGGCCTGCAGGGTAAGAACCATTTCTCTTCTCTTTCCTTGAGCCCAGTATTGGGCTCTCCTCTATAGAGTTTAATTTTGAATGAATTTTGGCCACCTAGAGAATTAATTTGACAAGACTTATTCGACACTAGCCAAATAGTCTACCATGCACACAGAGAAAAATTCTGATATCAAAAGCGCACTGTGCTCTTTCTATGCTCACATCTCCATTCTCTTCCCTTTGTCAAAAATCTGTTTAAATGAGTAGAGGCATTCAATTTGTGATAATCTACATCTAAGTAGTAAAATGCAAAGCACAATTCTATTGTAACAGTGAGAGTGGAATAAATTATCATGTTGGAAGTTTTCATTGCTTACAAGCTTGGAGGAGTGTATCTAGGAAAAGTTGGTATATTCACTGATAAGGGGGTCTCCTAAGTCTCCCTGAACTTAAATCTTAAAATATGAATAATCATGAGTAATGATGACTAGGACAAGAAAGGACATGATTTGATCTCTAAACTTAAAAGTCCTTTTGTTGGTGAGAATAGCAGACATTCGTGTACTCAGTCACTGGAAGCAGTGATGTTGGAAAAAGTCTATCAGCAAGCAAACATCTACAGGACCTTCAACAGCTTGCTAACAATAATCCCACTCAGAGTTTCTTCATTTACAGGAGTCTATAAGTATGTAGGTGAACTTCATGAGCCCGAGAAAAGAGAGGGCAGGCATTATGACCTGACAATAGGTGAAGGTGCTTATGTAATTAGCATCTTTCTAATACTCCCTATTAGAAGTGTATCACTTTCTCCTAGTACTGCACTTCTAAAGCTCCCCAATGGACCCTCCCAATCCAGTAATTCCAACAATTACTTTACTCCATCACCAGAAGGTGTATCCAGTCACAGACAAGACTCAAATGACTCAAATGCAGGCAGTGAGTCTCTTTGGTGCATTTATAAGTAAGGGTACTTATAGTGATGTATTTATTACCCATTCATTTAAAACAGCTCTCATTACAACTCAGTTCCCTAAGCAAGCCAGCCTGGAAGCTGGAATCCACAAATGACAAGATTGAGACATTGAACATGGGTGGTATATAATCAATGGTTTCCTTTGGCTTCTTTAGAAAATGCTTCTTTTGAACACAGGAAGCTGGGAAAAGCTTTTGGACAGGGTTATCAGAAAGAAGGCAAGTACAGATGAACCTTCACTCATGGTATCAAAAGTAGCATCTTCATTGGGATGTCAGCCACGAAGAGAACAGTTCAGTCGCTTAGCCACTGACACAGGGCGATTGGCCGTGTACCACGGGCCTGTGTAGACCAGGCACTGTGACACTCATAGTCCTCAAATTGGTGATGCATCCTAAAGAACACAGTGACATTCCCAGAGGAGGAAACTGGGCTCCTAGGAACTCATTTGTCTCTGATCGTTGACCTAGATCTTTGAAGAGAAATGATTAAAATTCGCATTCAAAATTCTCCTTCTCTTTCCTGTCTCTCGTGCATTATCTTCCAAAAAGGGATTCTAAAAATTATGTTAGACCAGCTACAACCTGAAATCCTCTGTGTCACGGTATTGCACACTAACTACAGCTTTGCACAAGGAAAGCAGAAAAATGAAGTTTCTTTGAAGGCAGCATTGTTGAAGTGTGCCCAGCAGATTGCTACCAGCTGGGAGCAGAATCTGGCAGGGCACAGGAGTGCAGGCTCAAGCTCTAAGTAGGAAAAACGAACAGTGTGTGAGGCCAAAAGCAAGCACCAATGTTATCACTCAGCTGATTTATTGAAGGCTCCATGGCTCCCAGAGCTTGTTAATTTATAGTTTAGTTTGGGAAGTGGAGTCCTGAGCCCAGGAAAGCTACAATCAGACTCTGTCTTCTGCAGGGGGTTGTCCAGCTGTGCCTGAAACTGACGCATGTGCTTGAGATGATGAGTCAGAGAGCACATGGCCAAGTCCCCTCCCTCTTGCCACACAAACCACCTTGGCTAAATATAGGTGTGTCTTTGGGAAAGCTGCCTGGCTGATGCTCTTCCCCCTCCACCCTATCCAATGGAGAAAAGCTAGCCATCAGGAAGCCTATATGAGACCCCCCAAAGGATTTCTGGCCCTTTTGTGCTACTGTCCCTTAAAGGAGGATATATAATGTTTCCTTTCTTTTATTCAGACTTTGAGTATAAATATTTGCAAATCATGCGTTCACATGAAAGTCTGGAAGAAAACACAAATGAAAAACACATGGGATTTTTTTGGTAGGCAAGATTTGGAACGAGTTTTTTTTTTTTCTCCCAAAATCTTCGATATTATTTTTCTTCAGCTTTGATCATGATGTATCTGAAATGTCTTACTTGTGAATATATTTAAAGTAATAATTCCAGTCATTTTCAGAAAATTATAAAATATAGTAAGAAAATATATGCATATATGCATGTGGTGGGGAGTGTGGTCAAAGAACTAGGTCTTGTAATTAGCTGAAGTACAGACCACTGTAACCTTTGGATTTCAAAACTTTAGGAATAGCTCCCTGATGTTTACTTTTGAAAACAAAAGTGCTTTTATAGATTAATTAACACTGTAAGTAATATATCAAAACTTCTGTTGAATATAGATTGAAAAGGGATTAAAAGGATGGGTTTGTGATGTTCATTTTGATTTCATTTCTCTCAGTACAGATAATGACTAGTTTCTAGTTAATAATTTAAGGCTAAATTAACTGATATGTTAGGACGAGGTTGACGTTAAGTAGAAGACATAGGCAGGGTTGCCAGGACAACTTCTCTTACTTTAGCTTTAAAATCAGAGTCTCTTTTTCAGACCAACTCTTCCAGCCTTTTCTTTCCAAACCCCAGGGAGACATTTCTAAGGTGTTATACAATCTCAAGGTCTTATCTGAAATCAAAGGACTCCTCTCTGTCACCAGCATTGTTCATATTGTCTTCTCAGGGCTGTCTATGTTTCTCCCCCTGGCCATAGACTGGTGCACATGCCATGTCTCCCAAGGCAGGCCCTCAGCGTAGGAAACCAGTCTCATGACACTTAAAAAAAATTGTAGGTGATGTGTGTGTGTATGTATGTGCATATTCACATAAGTATGAATTCATGTGGTGAGGAGGGTGTCTTCATTTGCTCTTTGCTTCATTTATTGAGTCAGGTTCTCTTGCAGAACCTACAGCTTACTGGCCCAGCCAGTCTAATCAGCTTGCCCTGGGGACCCCATTTCTGCTTCCCCAGTGTTGAGATTATTGGTAGGTCCCGTGGTTCTAATCTCTCATCCTCATGCTTACAGAGCATGAGCTTTACCTGCCCACTGAGCCAGCTCCCCAGCTCATATGACTATGTTTTTCCTACAATATGCTCCTGACTATACCTATTGATTTTATTAGCTAATCTCTTCACAGTCTCCCTCTGCACTCTGCTTACATGGTCTTGCCATTTTCTCCCTCACATGCTGTTCCAATATTGCTCAAAATCCTAGTATAGCCTGGGCCATGACATAGCTGTGACCACTAAATTCCAAAAGTGCTAAGTGGATGCAGCCTTCCCTTTGCTGAAGCACTTCGGTTCCTCATTAACAAGAGCATCGTTTTGCCTTCATGCTCAAGGTCTAAGCTTTTGTGGAAACTGTTTTCAACTTTACTTCATTCTGCCCAAGGGTACAGGACAGTTCTGAGCATTCCAAAGACAAAAGTTTGTTCCATACTGACTTTAAAAGCATGTTTCTCTGAAATGGGTTTTGAAAACTAATGCTATTGTTCAACGATAGATGTATGAAAGGGTAATAATTCAAATGAAGCTTATAAATTAATAGTTGTTTCCTGATTTTTCATGTTGAATATGTGGAGTATATCATCCTTTGGCTTAAGGTAACTATGTCCTGTTTTACACTGAGCTACTAACTAATTCATGTTTATTCATTAGCTCATTTGTTCTTTTAGTTTTAATTTTAACGTTTTGACTTTCAAGTGAGGAAATTGCTTTTGTTTAGTTTGTTTTTCCATTCAAGAAATGAAATGGAATTTCATTTTCACCTAGAATACTGACTTATAAAATACACCTAAAATCAAATGTTCTTTTGACAATCACTTTAAATTGCCATATTCAATCTTTTAAAAGTAAAAAACAAACACAATAACCCCTAATCATTGAAGTCCTTCTTCTTAGTTCTTGAAATGTGTTTGCATCGGCACTAATCAACATTCATATACTTCACATACACACAGAGCACACATAGCTCCCCCCACAAACACACACACACACACACACACACACACACACACACACACACACACACACACACACAAACAAACACAACAACAACAAAAAAAAACACTTAGGTGTTGCTAAGCCAAAGTCCTCTCCATCTAAATAGGTCAATTCAACTTGAGAAAGTCTTTCTTTAGGCCTAAAGCTATGGTTAGGATGGAACTTCAAAAATGAACTTATTTAAGTGTACACTTCCTGAATTTGGACTTGGAGAAAATAAAAATAATTACAGAAATTTTCGCTGCCAGCATTTAGTCATCAAAATACAATAAGAGTTGGGACTGGAGAGATGGCTCAGCAGTTAAGAGTACTTCTAACTCTTGTGGAAGACCCAGGTTGTTACACCCACATGGTGACTAACAACCATCTGTAACTCAAGTCCTGGGGAACTGATGTCCTCTTCTGATCTACATGGAGCATATACGTATATGCAGAAAAACACTCATACTCATAAAACAAAATTTGAAAAATCTTTTCATGATGCACTCACCTATGTCTGCTCTATCATAACAGCCTAACTTAATGCTGGCTATTCCTATAGAAGTCTGCTAAACTTTCCCATGAAGCCATTAATCCCCATCTTTGCTGTCTTAGTTCAGAACCAGGACTATCAACCAGTAATTTGATTTCTTCCTACCCAGAAAAGAAGGATTTTCTACTGGCACTCATGAAAATCAAAAGATAGCAGTGGGCATTTCCTATAAACCTGCCAAAATTACTGAGGGAACAGTTTCTGAAATCTTAATGTTGACTCTAAGAAATTCAAGAAAGCCACATGTTAGTAGAGAAGGAAGACAGGTAGGGGGACAGGCAATAGCTGATCATATATCCTCCCAAATCTCAAGCTGCTTGAAGTTTATCAGGCTGAGAGAAAAAGAAAATGTTAAAGTTAAAAAAAAATTAGTTAAAATTCGAGATTTTATTTTTATATGGGATGAACATTGGAATTGGTATAGTAGGGGTGATTTTGCAGTTAATAGTGATTGGAGAACATGACCTGCAACAGCCTGGAGCAGCTGTGGGGTTTCTCAGTCAGTGAAGAACCTATCAATGACAAGGAAAGTCACCACTTAAGAGGCTTCTTTCCTGATTTCACAGCTGTGGGAGAAAGGACTTGATGCTGCTTCTTCAGTTGTGTGTATATCTGTGCACGCAAATGTGCATTTGTGAGCAGATATGTGTCGATATGAGAGAGCTCAGGGTTGTGTTTCATAATTTTAAAAAAGTCATATGGAAAAGAAAATAAGAGGAAAAATGTGTTTAAAAGACAGAAGCTAGACCATATAACAATGGTCAAATATGGCTGAGAGATAATTTCCAAGCCTTCAGGTACCCCTGCCTGTCATATTCACCTCTAACTAGAAAGAAAAAGACAATCAGAGGGGAGAAATATAAATATATAGTCCAACCATTAATTCAAAGCAAAAAAAGCCATTATATACAGTAGGAAGGTTTCTCTGGTCCTGCCAGGCCCCCAGTCCTGTGGTCCACTTATAAAATAATCACTCAGAAAGCTTATATTAATTTATAACTGCTTGGCCATTAGCACAGGCTTATTACTGACTAGCTCTTACACTTAAATTAACCCATAATCTTTATCTGTGTTTAGCTACATGTCTTATTACCTTTTCTCAGTTCTGCCTTCACATCTTGCTTCCTCTATGTCTGGCTGGTGACTCCTGACTCAGCCCTTCCTCTTCCCAGAATTCTACTCATCTGCTTGCCCCACCTATACTTCTTGCCTGGCTACTGGCCAATCAGTGTTTTATTTATCAACCAATCAGAGCAACACATATTCACAGCATACAGAATGACATCCCACAGCAATTATATGAGTCCTAATTAACACAAAACTGAGAAAGTTAAGGTGAATCAGGGTACATCTCCTAAATGCTGTCCATGACCTAGAAATACCCTTGAGAGAGCATAAAAGGGTACAGGACTTTGAACCTGTTCACAGCTTTCTCAGACATCTAACCAAGAGCCATACTCAATCATCGGCTTCATTTTATCAAATACTTCATGTAATATTTCCCTGGGTCCTCCAATCCCAGAACACAATTTCCTGTTGTGCTCTCTGGCTGATCTGTTCCAACAGAACTTTCCAAAGAGGGTAAGGAGTCTCTTCCCTTCCCCCAACTAAAGGTAAGAAAACTTAGAAAAAAAAATAGGAGTGTTTAGAAGCTGAATCATCTAACATAACAATTGTTAAATATGGCTGAGAGATAATTCCAAAGCCTTCAGATACCCCTCTCTGTCACATTCACCTCTAACTAGAAAGAGAAAGATTGTCAGAGAGGGGGAATTTCCTTTCAAAACTAAAAGGAGCTATTTAGACTTCCTTGGAAAATCATCTTTATTATGCCAAACCCAAGTGCCTTTTAAATGGGCTTGCCCTTTGAATGTGTTGTGTGCCATGTGTGAGACTTGAGATAGAGAAAGGAACATTTGCAAAGTTCTTGACACTTGAATCCTTATTTACCTTAAGAACAATTTTTCAAGGTCAATACGGTCACCTTCATCCCATTGTTACCTATAGAGAAGTTGAAGGTTGACATTGTGGCAGGTAATTCAGGCAATGACATTGACTTCATTGCAGACCATGCTTTCTTAATGTTGGCCAAGAGCCAGCACACCAGGGCAGGCAGCTGGTACCCTTTATCTTTCATGTCTGTTATCCCATTTGACCACCACAACAGCCATGACAGACTGATAAAATACTACATCTCCTTACTGACAAATGAGGACACACACACACACACACACACACACACACACACACACACACACCACAGAAAGACAAAAGCTCACAGATCAAAAGTGATAGGTTGGATACCAATGCTTAGTCCTCTAATTTGCCCTCACCAGGTAATCATTTCACTTTACCAGCCTGGTTCTCTCTGACCCCAGCTAGTCTACCTCACAATGATATGCCTAGGCCTCCTTGGTTTGCCAAGGTTCTTTGTGAAGGGAAATCTATCTCTTGCTCACAAGACATTCTTATTATATTCCAGACAGTGATGGGTGCATGTATGTGTATGTATGTTATATATGCATGTGTGTTTTATACTAAGCACCTCCCAGCAGCACTAAGGATAAGAATGTGCCTTGCAAGCTTTACTGGTGAGAAAAGCGAAACCAACTAACAGACTCGAGAGCCATAAGATTCCTCAACTTCTAATTTGAATGTTCTTTCTACAGGCTCCATAACCTCCTTCCGATTCCTTATATTCAGATGGCTTTAGGAGGAATTAAGACTCCTCTCTTCCTCACACATAGGTCAGATATGAGAAAGCAAAGGAACATTGCACAGAAAATCTCACAAGATGATGAGAATAGGTGAAGATTACAAGGTGACTACCGATATCCCAGAGTAGGTGTGAGGAGAGGGGTGACTTACACATGGTCACACACAGTAGGGCAAGCAAGAAACATGGTCCCCAGGTGCCCTGGCTCCCCCAGCACTATTTCCATCCTAGAACTCCACCATCTTAGCTCCTGCCTCTATCCCAATTTCACCATGACAGCTGCCTGCTCAAAATAGACTATTGTTAAAGTGGTGAGTGTTGGTGCTGGTGGGGTGTATTTCCGAGCCTGAGTCCATTCCCTCTGATGACACATACTTGCCTCAGCTACTGCAGCATCACCTGGCTAAAGGCTTTATTAGGAAGGGTAAGACAGGCTCTGAGAGCTCCCAGTCAGGTGATTTTAACTAAATGTCAAGGATCATTTACCCTAAAAAGAACAAAACACAAAAGTAAAATCCTCATATCAGTATACCTTCTTATCAGTGAGGGGCAAAGAGGCTCAAATAATTTTAAGGTCTTAGGAAAGAATATAATTCCAGACAGAGCACATAGGCTGGCCACTCGATTCTCCCGATGCTCCCAAAGATATCAGAGTGTGGGGAGTGAAGGCCGCTCAAGGCTCCCACGGAGGCTGTAGTTGAATTGCAAATAGAAGCTGAAACATATTCTTCCGACCTTCTGTTCAAACCCATAAAGACTGAGATTTGACCCACATGATGTGTTTTGCCTCGGCTGGAATAAAATGAAAAATTCATAGAAACGAGAGAATGTTATCATTCCCTCAGTGTTGTGATTTGAAATGGTCTGAATTTGATAGGCTCCATTCAGATCAAGTCAGTGGCCAAGGACTGAGCACACAGAAGCTGAGAAGGTGAACCATAAGCTTTGGAGTCTCTTGATAAATGAACAGGCACTTGGTAGATTGAGATGAAGGACTGCTTGGGACAGGGCAGTGCTTCATGTCAGAACCTGTGAGTCTAGATAGAGAGCTATTCCAAGCTCTCACACAGGCCTTTCTGAGTGATGCCTGCCCAGTATTTTTATATCCATTGTCTCGTCAAAACTGCATAGCTGTTTTGTGATGCAAACATCATAGTCTAAAGCATAAAAATGAGTGATCTGAGGTTCTGAAGAATAAGTGGCATGCTGATTTCATGAAGCCAGTCAGTGCCACAGAGGACTAAACTTAGATAGCTCTTCAGTCCCTCCACACCCTGAGCCTTTGCCCTACCACAGTCTTGCATCAGCTCTTTCAGGATGATGAAAGTCCTCACATTTGGGTTCCCCATAATCTGTAGCCTTTGGATTGCTGCATTGATCCAAACCTAAACTCCCGGACTCCTGTAAGCAAATGAGTTTGTGTAATTTTTAGCAGAGAACAGGACTTGTAGATTTAAACACCAAGTTTGTGTAATAAATTACTTAAAATAGAATCATCAATTCTTAATCTCAGAAAAATTCACAAACCCAAATATCGTGCATGTAAGTCAGATTTCTGTGGCTATTCCCTCGCCTGCAAAAGTAGCAGAAATTAAGACTCTGACAAGTCGGAAACAAAGATAATTCACTGTACTTGGGGCAGGGGAGAGTAATTTGGAGTGGTTTTGCAGCCTGTGGAATTTAGATGAAACTGGATGGCTGCCGCCACCTGTGTCAGGAGCAAGTGTTACTAGTGCTGAAAGCTGTCTTCCCTGACCAGCTGTGCCTGTGAATCAACAACAAGAAAGCTGCTTTGTTAGACACTTGGCACATGTTTAACCTGAGTATTGATCTAGAAGATCAAGTCCCTAAAAGTGTGTGACCTAATGTTGGGTCACCCAAACCAGCACTATATTATATATGGTTCTAACCATGCCCAGTTTTAAGCACCAGAAAGTCTTCTGAATGTGTATCTAGAAGAGATTTCTCCTTTGGATTCCAGAACATTCTAAATTTTCTTATACCAACCAAGTAAGGCGAACTATCCTGTTTTCCCATTGGAAACGCTGACTTCTGTCACATCACAGGAGAAAAGATTCCAAATAGTGTCTAGCTTAAATGCAAGGCATTTCCAGGAGTGTACTTTTTTTAGATAAAGGACTTACAAGTTTATTCTACATGACTATTACACAAGTTAGGTATTTAGAATAGGTATAGCTGCATGGGTGGCTGGAGAGATGGCTGATCTTACAGAGAATCAAGATTTAATTCTATTCTCAGCACCCACACAGCAGCTCCCAACTACCTGTAACTCTGATCACAGAGGAACCATCACCCTTTTGCATGTGGTATACAGATACACTTGCAGGTAACTATCCATGCATATAAATGAATGAATATTTAAAACATTAAGATCTACAGGTTCTGTGTGATGATTAAAAATTACCCAACAAAAACACAGGTTTTCACCCCTGCACATGAAGTTACCTGTATATATTATCACCTTTTCTCCCCTGTCCCGAAGGAAAACATCTTCTCTCTTGCCTTTCAAGCTTTAAATTTAAACTCCACTCCATCTCTGTCGTCTCATCCATCCATTCAATAATATATATATATATATATATAAAATGTGGTACAGGCCAAGAATCTTGTGGTAATACAGGAAGAAAGCAGATTTGACATACATTAAAAACTTCTGGGATGTAGAAGAGAAGGAAATAAAATTGACAAATGGATGCTGTAAAAGAAATGCAGGTATGCCTGGCAGTGGTGGTGCATGCCTTTAATCCCAGCACTCAGGAGACAGAGGCAGGTGGATTTCTGTGAGTTTGAGGCCAGCCTTGGCTACAGAGGAGTTCCAAGAAGGGCACAAAGCTACACAGAGAAACCCTGTCTTGAAAAACCAAAACAAAGAGAGAGAGAGAGAGAGAGAGAGAGAGAGAGAGAGAGAAAGAAAGAAAGAAAGAAAGAAAGAAAGAAAGAAGGGAGGGAGGGAGGGAGGGAGGGAGGGAGGGAGGAAGGGAGGGAGGGAGGAAGGAAAGAAAGAAAGAGAGAGAGAGAGAGAGAGAGAGAGAGAGAGAGAAAGAAAGAAAGAAAGAAAGAAAGAAAGAAAAAGAAAGAAAGAAAGAAAATGCAGGTAGCTATAACAGAATAATAGAACAGCTGTGCTTTGACAGGGTGGCCAGAGAAAACTCTATGCAGGAAATATTGAAGCTAATACCCAAATGAGCCAAAGAAGCTGTCCACAAGGGCATGGAGCTGGGTACTCATGGATCAGACAAAGCCGTACACCCAGCTCTCATGACCACCTACTTGTGGTTATGAGAGAACTGGAGGTAGGAGGGAGCTAAGAAAGAAACTGAAGGAAAAGAGCCTGAGAAAAGGGTGAAATCAGATGATTACACCATCTCAGGAGACCAGGAAAATACTGAGAATGACCTAAAGAGACTAGACATGTCATTGTATCAACCTCCACAGTAAGGTTGACCAATATAAGGTAAGCCTGCCCATTAATGATTTTGACAGTCATTGAGATGTTTTGTCAATTCTTAATTCTATCTATACCATCCCTCATACCCCTGAATATATCTTCATTACTCAGGAAAGGGAGAGAAAGAGGCTAACAAATTTGACCCCCTCCCACCTAGCAGCTTTCTGCTTCCTTTTAAAAGATTTCTTACAAAATACTCTACACAACACTGTTCCTGTATCTGACTTGGACTTGAGTCCTAGCCATTCCCTTCTCAGTGACCCACCCTCTCATCACTTCAAGCTTTCCTACTTACCATCACAGCTTCTGAGAACTGGAACCCCACCTTAGAGATATAAGCTACCTTATAAAATCAATTGCAGACTTCAATTTTGTTTCCAAAATTGTCCTCCAACTGTTGGTGATTATAGAGTCAACTACAATTTTTTTTTATTAATACAGGGCAAGCCTGCAATTCTTTCCTAAACTTGAGTATCAATATTTAATTCATGGCAAAGTATTACAATTAATATTTTATTGGATTTCTACAAAAATTACAAACTTTAAAGAAGCCGTGGTTTAAAAAAAATGAGAGAGTAAATGACTAATTTAACATTTCTCTAAGTAAACCTGTCTTTGCATTAGGGGAGGGGGCATCCCACATTTAAAGATATGTAGGCATGTTGCCCCTCCCAAATAAAAGCTATTTCCTACTTTAACGTCTTAAGTCCTTGGGGTGGATTGATGAAAATGGCTTTTCAATGGTGCACTTACTTCCTAATTCCCACAGTTTGCAACAATTCCTTACATAATGAAAAGGTGAATGCTATGTGTCAAAACTGATAATTAGTAAATAAAAGGCAGAGGCTGGCAGAATTTTGGCAACCATGATAGAAAACATCTGGAATGCTTATCCTGAAGATGTTAATAGAAGCAACATGGATGCTAAGGATGCCAGTGAGGGTCAGAAAAAAAGGGAGGTACTCTGGAGAGGACATTTCTATCACTTCTGTGAACATGATGTCATCATGAGAAGATATTGGTCAAAATACAGGCACTGGCAGTGTTTCTCCTGATGGCTTGCAGGGATTGAGCAGCAGGTGATAGGGTTCTGGGGAAGAGGTGAAGTGTGTTACAGAGTGGCAGGGAGCTTGCCTAAATTGTGTCCTCTGTCACAGCAGAAGTTGGAGGTGATGAACTTGGACATTTTGTTAAGGAAAGCTCATGCACAGCTCTGAAGGTGTGACCTGGTAACTTCTTTCTGCTCATAGCAAAATGTAAGAGAGGATAGGTTAATTAGGAGAAGCTGTGGAGCAGAAATCTTAGGTGCTACAGCAACCATGAGGTAATTAATATAATCCTTAAATGTAGTCAGAAATGCTCATAGTTTAGAGAAATTCCAAAGCAGGTGTTATTTCTACAGAATAAGATTAACTTAGGCAGCCTGTTATTTTACATTAACATTGGAATCAGATTAAGATGTCTGATTGAAATGTGTTATTTTGACTTTACAGCACCTGAAAATGTAGTCCATGTTCATTTCTGCCCTCTAATGTTGTCTTAAGTTTAATCACATAGTATGAGGATACTGAATTAGCTTTATGTAAGAACGTACATTCCCCCACTGACTTGTGAGTCATTCTTCTATCTCTTATTTTGTTTATGACAAAGATTCTCAATTTCTATGCGAACTTTCTGAATCCATTTTCTGGGGCTGAAGGATGGATGTATGTTTTTCCAAGGCCTTTGGGTTATTATGCTAACCAATCACTTTAGGAAAAGACTGAAATTATAGATCATGATGGGTTTGCTTGTATTTCTTCCAAAAAGGCTATGTATCAGATATATATTTAAGTAAGTGAGGTTTTTAATCTTTGCTTTGTAGCTGGCAAATTAAATTTCAAAGAAGTTAAGCAATTTCACCAAGCCAGTAATTAGGGATAAATGATATGTGACCATATGTATATTTGATTCCCAAGGCACACTCTGTTAGTGCGTAAAATCATTATAGACCAATGAAATTAAAACTATATCATTTTACATTCCCTTGTATATTATAACTAGGTAAATGGTGCTGGGTGGGTCACTGATCATCTCATGTTTCATTTTGCACCATTTAAAGAAGGATGTGATAATACATTACACAATTGCATCTTAAGCAATTGCCATGGTATTGAATTAAATTGTGTTCACAGCACTACTTTGACAACCATAAACAAAAAAACAAGCAAATGTTGTCTGTTTAACTATAGCATTTGCTTTTATCTTTGTCTTATTCATTAAGTAAACAAAACTGAGCCACAGTACTTAACAGAAACTCTGGTTCTCACAAATGCTACAGTGACTGCTAGCTATTTTTACTCTGTGGATTTAAACTTCCATGGTTACTTCTAGGGCTAGAGTAAACCACAGTTTCAGTCTCAGAACTTACCAACAACATAATCAAGAGCCAGTCTGTCCATACATTCATCTTCTAAAGGGAGAAAGAAGTCTGAGTCGTACACTGAAATAAGGCAGAGTACTTAATGGCAAACATAATTTGGAAGGTCCCACTATGAGTTGCCCTGTAATGGTGACATAAGCCAGACACAGAAAATGCCAGTGAGGCAGCATGAGCTGCAGAGCCTGCAGGAAACCATGACCAGGTGCAGCCCACCAAGCACCTGCTCCCTCTTAGCCTTTCTCTCATTTCTATGCCAGCAAAATGACTTCAAGTATGGCTACTCTGCAGTAGTCACAGCAAGGAATTTCCAAATAGAGAAGTGGGAAAGAGTGCAATTATCTGGCACATGTACATTGTACCATAAATACATTCATATGCTGAGTGGAGTGAAGGATATCTCTTTTGGCATTTGGCAGATGGCTATTTATACAGGCGATCATAAACTACTTAGTAACACTAAATAACACAGAATGCTCTCTTCTGGTATATAATTTAATAATGGTAGCAATAGCTACTGTTCAGTGAATGCCTGTGCCAGGAAGTATGATTCATGGTTTCTATGAAGTTCATTAGGCTCTAAACCTCTCAGAAGACCATCACCTTGTTTGGCAGATGTGAAAACTGAGGCTTAGAAAGAATAAGTAAGTTATTATTGAGGTTACTATCTTGGTGGTAGGATTGGGGTCTAACCACCTACAAAGCCCTATGCTTTTCACTGCAGTCTTATACCTCCTAGTCATTTCAACAAATGCTATTGCTGAGGCATACAATTAGATCATTATGGTACACATATAACCTGGTGGCAGATAGGTGTGTGTGTGTGTGTGTGTGTGTGTGTGTGTGTGTGTGTGTGTGTGTATGCATGCACACAGATTATTTAGGGCCCTTTATGATCTCAGTGGCATATCTCTTAGCTGTGCTTATATCCTGGCCCAGATGTGCAGAGCAGCTAGTTCACAATGACCTCCCAACCACCAGCATCATCATGTGCTTCGTAGATGAGGTATGGTCTGCTCTCCTGAGGTCTGTGCACAGCGTCCTCAATCGCTCTCCTCCACACCTCATCAAGGAGATTCTTCTGGTGGATGACTTCAGCACCAAAGGTAAGAAAACTGCCTTGGATTCCTCCTGAAAAGTTCAAGTTTAATGGAAGGCAGCAGTAGTTTTGAGTTTAGAGGACAATTTAATGAAGCTTAAGTATTTGTAAATGCCAAATTACTGTTTTGTATGGAGCTATAAAAACATAAATCTTAGCATTAATCGTATATTACTAATTGATGCTAGAGACACGGCTGAGCAGGTAAGATCACCAGTTGTTCTTCCAGAGGATCTGGGTTCAATTCCAGCACTGACTAGACAGCACAAAGCTATTTGTAAATGGGGACCCAACACCCTCTTCTGGCCTCAACAGGCACTGCATGCATGTGCTACCCAGACACACATGCAGGCAAAACACCCATACATACCACAAGGACATCTGTAAGACTATCACTGGTCAACCAGGGGTCTACTGTGCTGGATGTCCTCTGCCTTCTAGGGGTGATTTTAATGCTGCCACTCCCTGAGATGGTCACTTGAGTCCAGAAGATGATGAACAGGTCATTTTTCATGGACTATAATGAGCAAAGTCTACCCTGTTCATAGAATTCTTTTTCTACTGTCAGTAGCCAAAGTTAAAATCAGTGGAAAGCAAAGAAATGGAGGTCTCCTGGCTTTTCTGAAGAGCAAGGAAGATCCCAGGGGCAGTTAAGCATGGAGAAGACACATTTTTAAAGGATCAGAAAGATAATGGTTCTAGTGCAGTCTGGAAGCAGAAGCCTCCACACTGTTTAAGGTCCCATTGTTTTCATTAATTACATTGAAGAATTTTGCTCTTCACATTACCAAAGTATCTATGTATATAGAAGTCTCACAGGCCCCATGATACCACAAGGTGAATTCCCAAATTTTCACCCATTTTTTTAAAAACTAGAATAAACAGCAAATGGATGGTGGTGTTAAAAAAAACAAAAAACAAAAAAACAAAAAACAAAAAACCCAAAACAAACAAACAAAACAGCCAAACCTTGATCTGTAACCAGAGTGATGCACATGCTTTCTTTGGTTCTGTTGTTGCTAACATAACTACAGTGAACTTAAGCAGCAGTAAGATGCCAGAAGAGAACCAAAAAACGCTAATAAGTGATCTTGATGGCATACACAGAAATAGCAGCCAGCTACCAAGCAAAAAGAGACCTTTATGAGGTCATTTTTTATGAGTTTTTTGTGGACCCTGAATCTTGTACAGTTTTAGAGTCTCTTTAAGAAACCCATACACACACAGCTGGTCAGTGGTGGCACACACCTTTAAATCCAGCACTCAGGAGGCAGAAGCAGGCAAATCTCTGAGTTCAAGGCCAGCCTGGTCTACAGAGTGAATTCCATGACAACCAGGGCTACATAGAGACAAGAAAACTTGTCTCAAAACAAACAAAACACACACAAAAAAAAATAGTAGGAAATGAGCTGTAACTATATTCTGGGAAAATCAGATGTAGTGGTATGTATCTGTAATCCTAGTACCTGGGGATGGAGGGAGGAGAATCAAGAGTTCAAGCTCAGCTTGGGCTATATGGTGAAGGCCAGTCTGAAAAGAAAAGAAAAGAAAAGAAAAGAAAAGAAAAGAAAAGAAAAGAAAAGAAAAGAAAAGAAAAGAAAATCTGGAAGCCATTCCTACCAAGGATAGCTATCAAACTATCAATAGCTACAGAAGTGGCTGACAATACATCCTTGAAGATCTCTTAAAGGTTTCTTAGCTAGATCCCCCTACAGCCAACTAAAAAGCAAAGGTGCTCTATGTAGCAGGAATCTTAAATGGTCTTATTAATAAAATCAAACCCAGGGCCTGGTACTGGGGTGAATGCTGGAAGATCAGAGAAGCAGAACAAGCCACAGCTACCTCACCTTGCCAGTTCCTCAGCTGATTCTGTTTTCTCAGCCTGGAAGCTTCTGTGTCCTCATCCAAATGGATCTCAGCTAAACTGTGCTGCTCAAAGCCTAAAAGGTTAAACAGCCAAATGCTTTTTGTTTCTGTTCCTCATGCTTTATATATCATTCTGCTTTCTACCATCACTCCCTGGGATTAAAGGCGTGAGTCACCATGCTTGGCTGTATCATTGAACAGATGGATTTCTGCCTCTGGAATGCTAGGATTAAAGGCATGTGCTACCACTGCCTAACCTCCATGTTTAATATTGTGGCTGTTCTTTCTCTGACCCCAGATAAGTTTATTAGGGTGCACAATATTTTGGGGAACACAATACCACCACAGCTCTAAGCTGATACCATGGAGCTGAAGCCCTGAGCCCTGTTACCAGAGCTGTCTGCCAGAACCACACTTGGAATAACCAGGACTGCTGTTATTTGCATGGCAGAGATTATTTAACTGGAAGTCACATACCTAACATCTCAGGCTGATTTCTTCAAGCTGTACACCTACCAATTAGGACAGCATTTCTTCCTTGGGGAGAATTATATGCCAAGAAATTGCCCACAAATATACTCACCCCAACCAAGCAAGTCCTTTTCCAAAACTGGAGACCTCAGCAGCCTGTTGTCTTATGTAAACACTGTAGTCTACTTGTTGCTCTGCCCATTGACCCTTTAATATCCTCAATGAATCATTCTTCAGAGAAAAGGGAGAGAGGAATGATAGCTCTTAACCAATGACAATAATGTTGGCTTCTTACAAATTCTCAAACTTGTACACATGATTTAGGCGCCCATCTTGGATTTGAGAAATCAGTCATTTTAGAATATTGAACCCACATAAAATATTTTCAATAAGATGACATCAAATTGTGGCCCATGAGATAAAAATTGGTAACAGGAATGACATCATAGTTTTGGATTTGACATCACAAAAACACTGCTCGTAAACCTAGTTAATTACAGTATTTGTGTTCATTCTGACCCTGATATAGACTACCTAAAAGGAAATTTGGATAAATACATGTCTCGGTTTCCAAAAGTTCGGATTCTTCGCCTCAAAGAGAGACATGGCTTGATCAGAGCGAGGCTGGCAGGAGCACAGAATGCAACAGGTAAGAAACTGCTCTCCTTCTGTTTCATCAAAAGTTTGCTTTAATTTATGATGTTTGCCAAAAAAAAAATGCAACTTGAAAGAACAGAACCAGGGATACCTACATGTACATCTCTTAAGGCTATTGATTTTTAGCCTAGTGAAATGCCTGTTTTGTTATACACACACACACACACACACACACACACACACACACACTCTCACGCACATACATGCACATGCTGGATACACTAGCCATATTATCTGGGCCTTTGAAAAGGAATTCACAGACACTATGACACCATGACACTAAACACCTGAGTTTTCACTGGGCATTACTGAAAAAATAGGGACATTCTCTTAAATAAGCATACTTTCATATTGGAAAAACAGCAAATATCTATAAATTTGCTTTCAGCTTTTCCCATTGTTCCCAATATTTTTCAATTCAAATATCTTTTAAAAATTGTATAGACTTTTTAATTTTGTCCTTTTAGTCTCCCTGTCTAGCCAACCTCACACACTATGTTGACATAATGTGTTATTTTAAACTTCCAGGGAATATATTTGTACAATTGTTTAAGTTCCTGCACTTACTTACCAGGCCAAGGTCACCTGATATAGCTCTGAGAAATTAAATCAGACTGCTTGAAGGGGCCACAGCACAACTGAGACTATGACAATTTCATTGAGAGCAATCAGAATTTTTATACCTTTATCAGAAACAGAATATAATGGCAATTTCCAGGATCAATACAGTTGTAGTTGCCAGGATACAATGAAGTTTGCAAGTCATTCAGGGTACACAAAATCTAATGTCTAAGACCAATTGTCCTGTCAAGCCTTCATGCTTCCTTGACTACTAAGGAAGCGTACAGAGAAACCAAAGTGGCCTGAACACATCACTGTCTGAGGGAGTGTATCAGTCTCTCAGGAACTGGAAGGCACATTGTGTCCCAGGAGCCATGGACTGAAAAACCTCTCAAGGCAGCTAGGTCAAGCCAACTCCATGGTTCCCTGCACAACTAACCATGTTATGAATTTTCAGTCCCCATGAATGTGATCAATACATACAATGTGACTACAGGTCACAGAATTTGGTTATTTCTTGTTCCTTCCTATATTGTCAGACTATCTCACTCTTCGTTATACTAAGATATTGACAACTAAATATCCACTTTGAAGGTTGAAAGTAACTTGTGGGTTAATCCTCTGCTTCCAAAGAGTAACCTAATGCTCACACATTTTACACAGTGATTGAGCATATACTGCTGACCCTTGCTGGAATCAGTTATTAGAATGAGAACTCACAAAACAGCTTTTCTGTATTTCTTCCTTTTTTAAGCCACAATTTTTATGTAGTAGAGATCCCTCCAAGACCCTGTGTCTTTCCTTCTCCTTTCTTCTCTGCTCTCTCTTCTTCTACCCTCTTTCTAACCTTCTCTTCCATCAAATTCCCCTGTGACTCTGTTTCTGTGGAAATTTCACATGAATATCTGACAACCATTCTTCTTAAGTGTTCAAACTGTCCAGAATTTGAGCCAATGTAAACCTGAGATTTTGTAACCAAATCCCTAAGTATTCAAAGACTTCAGAAACATTTAATTCTCAGGTTCCCACACCTCTCTTTCCTGAAGCTGCCTCTTTTTTTCCCACAGTTATTTCTGTGGTTCCAAAGAGCACTACACCAATTTCCTTGTCTCTTTTTACTGTTGTGGGGTGACTGGAAGGTGAATCCTTTCTGTCAGCCAGTGTTCTAGAAATGATAAAACATTCAGCATCAATTTTACATCTTTCTATGGAAGGATCTGTGCTCCTACAGCAAGAGCAGATTTTGTAAATCAGATGTCACTCTATAACCTCCCATACCCACTGACTAAATCCTTACAGCGCCTCTGTGAAACAGGTACAGTCATTCTCTCAAGCTGATGAGGGTAATGTTTGCATCTGTACCCAGACAGATGTCCAGAGAGTCCAGAGTCGGCATTCTCATCTACTACTATTCTTTGTTGCTTATTGGTGCCACTTAACCTTGAAAAACCCTGGCATTGCCAGTGTCCACCAGCTTAGACTTAACAAATTCTCATGATGGTGCGCACTGCATTCTTATTTTCTTGTTACTAGACATCCCAAGTGTTCTTATCATCCCAACCGTTTGCTAAAATAAAACTTGATCTCTTTGTGCATTAGTCAGGATTCTTTACAAGAACAGATCTGGTACTGAACATATAGTAAAGGGAGATTTATTAGATTGCCTAACACAACACAGTCTGGGTAGTCCAATAATGGCTGATGCACTCAGAAGAGGCTGAGGACACAGTAGATGCTCAGTAAATAAGGCTGAGCATTTCAATGGTCTCAGTCTGTCACTGAAGGCCTAGAGAATTACTGGAGAATAACTTGTATTGCAGACTTTTCCTGAGGAGATAAAACACAGAATCTACTCATCTCAGATAAGAAACTCATGAAACATACCATCAAAATCCAATTTAGTGAACCAATGAGTTTTACCAGTTTTACTTACAGGTTTGGGGTGAGGGGTTACTTAAAGGAGCAGAAATGATGCCAAGACAGCTGCATCACCAAAGCCCACTCCAGCATGGGTGACAGCTCACAAAAGGTAGGAGCTTGGATCACACTGCACAGCCTGCAGGCATCTCAACAGGTTCAGAGTGTCCTCTCAACATAGCTAAATTGGTCTGAGTCTCTTCAAGGCAGCTAAGCTGGTCCTTGTCTCTAGATGATTCTCCTGGCCTCTGCTTCTTCCAGGCTACTGGATGTGTCTCGGTTCCTCTCAGCAGTCTTCACTATTTGTATACTTTTAGTAATGGAGGGACCCAGTGAATCTGATCAGTTTCAGGAACTTTCTGACGCTATTTGTACTGTTTAATTCCTGTCTTAAGGAACTTTCTTGCAGTATTTCCCCTTAGAACACCCCTGTTATTTTACCGCCCTGGAAACATCCTCTCTGAAGACATCTCCCTTCAAGATAGATGGATTTAATCTCAGAGGAAACTACTACACAAGACTGGATGACAGTCCACATTAGAAATCCAAAGAACCTGGGTTCTGATACTAGCAAAGAAATGCAGCAGCTGCAGCAGAGTCAATAAACTTGCTAGCAAGACTTGAGTGATCAGGCAAAAAGCAAAGCTCCCTTCTTATTACTTTTGTGTGGGTTGCCACTAGAAGCTGATGCCCACATTAGGTTCAGTATTCCCACTTCAATTAACTGGTTAAAGAAATTGCCTCACAAGGTGCCCAGCAGATGGCCATTTGGATGATTTTTCTGATCCAGTCATCATCCAAGATTAACTCTCACATTTTGTAATAGGAATTTTAAGTGAGCAACAAGTGTATCATGACAAAATTGTCATTATGGTGGTTGCTAAGTTTTTTTTTTTAAATTGGTATTTATTCTTATCTATTAATCATAATATTAAGGATTAAACCCAGGCTCTTGCGTATGCTAACTGCGTGTGTTAGCACTGAGTGGTGTGCCCAGCAGTGACTACTTTTTTGCCACACATTCATTATGAAATCATAATGCATCTACATCATTTACATTGATTGTGCTTGTCCCCATCATCCTCACCTGGCAGACTATGTTTGAAAATTAAATGTCTTTCCAAGCTTAATTCCCTCAGTAAAGTAAATCTGTGAATAATACAAAAATATGACAGTTAAGAAATAATTTAGGAAACGAAGTTATCAGCTGGTATGTGGCTAAAGGACATTCACATGTACAGGTGTTGAGTGCAGATGTGAGCTTGGCACTTTCAAAGCAGAGGAGGAGTTCCTAGGTAGGTGCGGATGGGAACTGACTAGAGAAGAGAGTACTAAGAGGTTCATTTGGAGAAAATGCAAAAATGGAACTTCTGTACGGTCCTGTGTGCCAGGTAAGAAATGTTAGAAAATCAGTGAAGGTCAGTGACTAGAGAGCTAAATTGTCTGATTTGCATTTTAAAAGCCCAGGATGGCCTCCATATAGAAAATGGATGTCAGAGAGATGAAAGAAGAGAAGTGGAGGATTCAGTTAGGAGGCTATTACAGTTGTCTTGGACCAGGGAGGAACAAGGCCAGTTGGAGGAACAATCAGACTCATAATTTACACTGGGCATGGAGGCTACAGGATATACCATCAGATAAGACATAATGAGAGGGGGAATTGGAGGAATTAAAAATAAATGTTAAAATAAATAAAACAACCTTGAACTGCAATCAGATGGATATTGGGGCCAGAACTGAAGGGACTACAGTGAGTTCTTACACAGCACACACTGACTTTAAAATGAAAATTAGACGTTCATGTGGAGAAAGCTAATGAGCACATCATGAAAAGCATGCTGCTTATCAATGAGATTTCTCCCAGCCTGCGCAGTGAACAAAGTATGCTGGCAATGGCCTCCCAAATAGCCCAACTATTAGACAGTACTGTGGGTGGTCGGGCTCTCTTCCGCAGAATTTGGTTAAAAACAATGGCAATTGGTTACAGTTTGTTGCATAAAATTCTGTCTTTGAGTTTAGCAAATCCAAATGTAAAAACTTAAATTTGTGTCTCACATTCATCAGGACCCTTGAGAACATTGACTCACTGTTGACATAGTAAATGTCAAACAATAGGTTCTGTTAAGAAAAAAACTTTATATCACAATCCAGTTACATATGCAAATTCATATGTAATCACAAAAGAAATTTCATCAAACAGCATGGGCAGTGTAGTTTGTCTTCCTCCCTACATTACTGGACAGTACCATCAAATTGATTGACTGCTTCCCTAAGGGTTGTAGATCTCGACCTGGGAAACCCCAGCTAGGTGCATCTTAATTGCTCACTACTTACTAGTAAGAAATTCTGCTCAAGGAACCTAAAAAGGACAAGTTTGCCTTCTCTAATTTTTGAAGGACTACCCCATTGTAAATCATAATACATTTAAGATAAAATTTTGTAAATGGTATATAAAATCACAGGTCCATTTTAACACTTAAAATAGTTGTGTGTATATACATGTATACAACCAGCCCTCCTTATGTATAGTGTTATGTCCATGGATTCAACCAACTGTGGATTAAAAATATGTGAAAAAATTCATTTGTGCTAAACATATACAGACTGGTTTTTCTTGTCATTATTCCCCAAATAGTTCAGTCTCATAACTATTTACACAAGATTATGTAAGTATCACAAGTAATCCAGGGATGGTTTAGAGTATACAGAAAATACTACACTGTTATATATAAATAACCACATGAGAACAGTATCATGAGGTCGCCTGGAACCAATGCCGTTGTGATTTAACAACGGAAGGGACCTTGGCAGTTTGGAGCCAAGAAGTGGCACAAAGTCACACCATGCAAGAGTTCACAAGAAGGGTTTATTGGGGGATGGGGGTGCCAAGGCAGTCTCCAAGCTGAGGTGGAAGGACCAGAAGAGAAAACAAACTAGGAGAGAAGGCACTTGCTTTTTTCAAAGAGTGCATGCGCATAGGGAGAGTGCCTGACTAGCGGCCATTGTGGCCACAGCATAGCATCTTGCAAGCTGGTGATGCTCCTGCTGTTCCCTGGTCCTTCCATGAAGGCAGGCCAGTGTAAATGCCTGAATATTAACAATGACTGCATATATAAAACAGTAAATAATAAACTACTAAATTCCTTATCAAATTGCTATAAAGATTCAGAACATTTATTTTCCCTCCATGTTCCCATGCCTTGTGGATGACATGGTTTGAGAACAATGCTTTGGGCAGCGTTACTGGGAGGCCTGTGTCTGCAAGCTTGAAAAGCAGAAAGTTTTGCCACCACAATAGGATTGGTAGCATCCTAAGGATGAACCCTGGCTTCTGGAAGTGAGCCTGACACCTGCCCTGAGTTCTATCGAGATTATACTTCAATGATTGCCTTTGAACGAGCCTTTCGGGCCTACTGTGCTTATCCTTCTCATTCACCTGTGTATTTTCCAACCCCTGTGAACAGTCATAGGTTGGAAACTGCAAAAGTTCTGAAGACTCCTCGAAAACCAGAGATGCTTCAGCCAAAAAGCTAAGAATTGAGAAACTGAGTTCAGTGTCTGACTGGCCACACCATCTCTGTCCACAAATTATTTGCCCAATGGGATTCAAAAAAAAAAACATGCAGCTGACAAGGACGAGGCCAGACAATCAAAGACACAGTGTAATAAAATTCAAACAGACTGTCCTGGCTGGTTTTGTGTGTCAACTTGACACGGCTAGAGTCTTCAGAGAGGAAGGAGCATCGGCTGAGGAAATGTCTCCATGAGATCCAGCTGTAAGGCATTTTCTCAATTAGTGATCAATGAGGGAGGGTCCAGCCCATGTGGATGACACCATCCCTGTGCTGGTGGCCCTGGGAAAGCAGGGAATCCGTGACTGATATGTAAAATTAAATTAATTATAAAATAAAAATATTTTTTTAAAAGAAAGAAAGCAGGCTGAGCAAGCCAGTAAGCAGCACCCTCCATGGCCTCTGCATCAGCTCCTGCCTCCAGGATCCTGCCCTGTTTGAGTTCCTGTCCTGACTTCCTTCAGTGATGAACAGCAATGCTGAAGTGTAAGCCTAATAAACCTGTTCCTCCCCAACTCACTTTTTGGTCATGTTGTTTCGTTGCAGCAATAGAAACCCTAACTAAGACACAGACTTTTTCCCCCCTCGAGGTTTAATTAGCTGTTTTTGAAATCTGAAAGGATTATCTACAAAATAACCAGTAGCTAACAGTCCTCTTGCCATTAACAATGCCCATGGTGCCCTTCTCTTTGGCTTTCTTTTTCTTCTGGTCATTCTCCTTCACCCACTTCAGAAAGCTTTCTTGGCTCTTAGAGTGCTTGATGTGCTCAATTGCATGTTAATTCTCTTAGCAAGAATCTTGCCCTTAACTTGCATCTGGGTTCAGCTGAAGCACCAGCCCACCCCACCCAGAGAAGCACACTTTGTAAGGACTAAAGGGAAGGAGCCTGAGCTGCTGGAGCCCATTCCATACAAATTCATGGCCTAATGTACAAAAAGAAATAAAAGACATGGACTCCTAAAAAAAAAAAAAAAAAAAAAAAGACAATGCCCAATGCCCATAGTGTCCTCAGAGCTCAGGACCTCTGAGTCTAATTCACATGAAAAGGTTGAATTAATTAGTTACTCACTGAATGAGGACTTTGAAAGGCCCAAGTAGGATGTCAGCATTTCATGGGCAGGCAAGGGACAATTAAATTATTACTAAGAATTAGTCACTAAAGAAAGGTAGGCCATACTGCAGGGCAATCAAGGTTTGGATTCTCAATCACTCCATGAGAAGTCACTTGGCAAAATTCTTAACATTGGAATGAGCATTCATAGGCTCAATTAACGAACTTCAAGTAACATCAAACTCTGGGCCTACTCCAAGGTTTCCTGAAAAGCACCAGAGTTTCGATAAATGCCACCAGCCTACTTCTGCTGCAGGTTTAAAGCAGGTTTTCTGCCATATCACTTAAAAGCCATTAAGTAAAATCAAATGGCAAGCCAGTGTCATGTTCCTCAAGAAACTCTAAGCGCAGCACTTCAGCACTAACTACTTGATGAAGCAGCACTGTCCACAAGTGGGACAAGGTGCCATAGTCATGAAGGAGTTAAGGGTATTTGGCCCACTGAGTGGTTTGAGGTTAGCCATTTTAATTTTACGTTAGTTTATTGATGCTGTTGTTAATAAAGCCCATTTCCAAACAATCTAGCAACTAGTACTCAGTCCTAGAAAACAGGAAATTATGCCAGATTACAATAAAGATCGGGTGAAGTTACTCTGATTTTGAGTTTGAGCAATTCACAAAAATAACAAACCCATTTGTTAGAAGATTGATTTTTAGGTGGATCTTAGAAATCTGCCATAGGGAAAAGCTCAAAGGACGTGAGTTGCTTGTGTGTAACTTCCAGGCGCTCCCCGTTTCCTCGTGCCTCTCAGCCTCTCTGCAGCAGCATGGCTGCACAATTTTCACAGATGATCCCACCACAATTAGAAACACTACCAGGAGCCAGCTATGTAGGGAGCGCCTCGTTTCCTTATCTAACACTATCCTGAGATTTTATTTTAAAACAAAATATCTGAAAGTGCAGGAATGGCATCCGGGTGTAGGAGAGTCTCCTTATCCCCAAATAAAGCAATATAAAATTCCAAAAATACATTTTCGACAGGTGCTTCTTCCCTCAGGTTCTGGCAACAAATGAATGAGAATATTAATGAGGTAAGATCTGGGCCAGGTAGGGAGTGAATGCAGACTTGGATTCCCATCATGAGCTATGGAATGAGTTGTTTCATAATATTACATGGCACCCTAGGTGAATTACCTTGGGAAGTTACCAGAGTTATTTGTTCCTCTGATCTTTTTCTCTTAAGTAGAAATGAGAATAAGTCTACACTTCAGGTTCATAACAAGGAACAGATAAGATAACCAGGTAGAATACTGCACAGGTCTATACTGGAATAAATGGTCAGGGAAAACATTAATCAGAATAAAGGGAACCTCATCAGAAGACTGGCCTTGGGGCATGTCTGTACAACGTTTTTGTTGTTGTTGTTGTTGTTGTTGTTTTGTTTGTTTGTTTTTGATTAATGTGTGTCTTACAGTTTCTCTTACAGCAAGGAAACACCATCACACACACAAAAAGCACGTTATAAAGGAAAGGGTTTATTTGGCTTATACTCCCAGATCACAGTCCATCACTGGAAGAAATCAGAATAGGAATTTAAACAGGGCTAGAACTTGGAGGCAGGAGCTGTTGTAAAGGCCACATAGAGGAACCATTTATTGGCCTACTTCCCAGGACTTCCTCAGCCTACTTTCTTATAGAATCCAGGACCACCAGCCCAGAGAAGCACCCCACACACACAATGGGTTGGGCCATCCCCCACCAGTAACTAATTAAGAAAACGCCTTACAGTCAGATCTTATGGAGGCATATTCTCAATTCTCAAAGTTCCCTCCTTTCGGATAGCTCTAGTTTGTGTATCAAGTTGACATAAGACCAGCCAGCACAGTGTGGGAGGATACATCTCACTGTGAATGTACCACCCCAGGGCATAGATCCTGAGTTGTATAGGGAAGCAAGCTGAGCATGTCAGTAAGGTTGTTCCTCTCTGGTTTCTGCTTTCAGCTTCTGCCATTGAGTTCATGCCTTGGCTTTCATTAATGGTGGGCCCTGATTGGATCTTTCAAGCCAAATCAACCATTTCTTCCCCAGGATGCTTCAGTCATGATTTTATCATAGCAGCAAAGCAGAATAATTCCAGTAGCTTATCAGTTGTTTCTAAGCATAAGTGGTACTTACTCCATAGAATCTCTATTCCTAAAATTTCTCCATATTATTGCAAAACAAAGTTCTAGGAACCAGGAATTCAGAGAGAAGAGAAGACACCTGCATTCAAAGTCATGCTTCTCAAACAATCCCCAACACTTTTGAATGAAACACATGTATTTGCTGTATTGTACTATATTTTCCAGTGTTATATGAGGTTTTTTCTTTTTTTCTTTTTATCTTTTTTCTCTACAGGTGATGTGTTGACATTCCTAGACTCTCACGTGGAATGCAATGTGGGCTGGTTGGAGCCACTTCTGGAAAGAGTTTATTTAAATAGAAAGAAAGTGGCCTGTCCAGTAATCGAAGTCATCAACGACAAGGACATGAGGTAACACTACCACATCTTGACACTGGAAAGCAGCAGAGAGTGCTGGTTCTCATATGTGCTGTGTTAAAGCCTACTTACCCAAATAGGGGGAAACACATGAGTGATATCTTGGGATCAGAACCTATTAATTCAGTACTCTATTTGGCCAGTACACCAATTTTTTTTATCTGTTAATCAATCCAGCTGCTCATTATCAAATTCATCCCTTTTGATACTCAGTTGAACTCCCAACCCAAATATTTATTTTTCTCAGGTTTCTAGTCATACCCTTTTTGGAAGCTCTATAGATTCTTCTAAGTTGTCATTTCTTCCTCTAAAATGGCCATTATTGGCTGAAAGATGAATATAAGTTGAAAACAAGTGATCAAGCCAGCTAACCTCTGGAGCAAATCATATCCATAAGATCTTCTGAGAGAATGTAAAGAGGTGATAACACAGGATCATCTGTGTAAGCATCCATCAAGTCCATAGTGACACAGATAACCTTAACATTCGTGATTTCATTTGTTTTGTTTGTCCTGAATTAGTTACATGACAGTGGACAACTTCCAAAGAGGTGTCTTCACATGGCCCATGAACTTTGGCTGGAGGACAATTCCTCCAGATGTTGTTGCAAGAAATGGAATTAAAGAAACTGACATAATCAGGTAAGTGTGTAAAACTGAAGACTAGACAGTAGTCCCAAGTCCTTGTGTAAAGACAGAAAATAGGTTTAAAAAATCAGTTTTACTCTATCTTCTGAAAACTGGCAAGAATTATAGGTATCAACTAGACATGATGTTACATACCTGTAATCTCAGTACTTAGAGGGCAGAAGCAGGAGAGTAGCATTTTTAAGGGTAGCCTGGGCTACAGTAGCAAGCCCGTGTCTCTCTCTCTCTCTCTCTCTCTCTCTCTCTCTCTCTCTCTCTCTCTCTCTCTCTGTATATATATATATGTATGTATATATATACATATATATGTATATATGTGTGTGTATATATATATATATATATGACCTTAGCAAAGCTTCCTGAGAAGTTAGTTTGCTACCCCCTATCTCCAAATTCAATTTTAAATGTACTCGATTTAGCCCTGACATAGAAGAACCCAAAATAACCCTGGGATTTGTGTCAGAACACAATTCAGAACACAATTGACAGATAAGAATCCTAGCCCCACCCACATCTTCGCACACCCTGATTAAGTTCAGCCCCTGTGAACCAGAAACTTTTCACTAAAGCTAAGCTCTGGGCTCCATCCCAAGACCTCTGGGCTCCATCCCAAGACCTCCCCATACCTATCCAGCAATGCCTCCAGTCTCGCACACAGACACAGAGGACCCACTCTAGGAGTTAAGCTGCCATGGGACAAAAGTGTAACACAAACCTTTCTTTTTATAGGTGCCCAGTCATGGCAGGTGGATTATTCTCCATTGATAAAAGTTACTTTTATGAACTTGGAACTTATGACCCTGGTCTTGATGTTTGGGGAGGAGAAAATATGGAACTATCATTCAAGGTATTCACTACTAAGTCTGGCTGGCTTTCTTTCTTTCTTTCTTTCTTTCTTTCTTTCTTTCTTCCTTCCTTCCTTCCTTCCTTCCTCTCTCTCTCTCTCTCTCTCTCTCTCTCTCTCTCTCTCTCTCTCTCTTTCTCTCTTTCTCTCTTTCTTACAGTTAAAAGTTCATTATTTTGGGAGCAGGGGAGATGGCTCAGTTGCTAAAGTGATTGGCACACAGGCATGAGTACCTGAGTTCGGATCTCATGTAGAAAGCCATGTACAGTGACATGTATCTGTGAGTTCAGCTACTCTCATTGAATCAATGAGTTCCACCTTCAGTGAGAGAAACTGTCTCAAAAGTTAAGGTGGAGAGGAATTGAGGAAGACACCTTCTGTTGACCTCTGACCTCCATATACATGTAAACATTCATACACAAGCACAACAACATATGAATACAAATACACACATGAGCATTTATGAATCCCAAGTGGCTTCACTTTACCAATACAGCCACATACATGACTGCAACTAAGAAGAGTTTCACCATGGCCCAGATTCTATGGATTGACTGCTTCATTTCCCAGACTTCATTTGGAAGAATCAGCCACTGTTATAAAACTGTAGGAACCAATATTTCACAGCAGTGTTTCTATAACTTATTAGGGGATGGTTACTTTTCTTTTTTCTGCACAAAAGCTATGAGATTCATACTTACTACAAATTGCTTTGGGATTCATCGGTGACATACAATGACTGTCTTGGAATCATTCCCTGAAACACTGGGAGCAGTCGAAATCTCTGCAATGGGGTGATCTTGAGAATACAAATGACAAGAATCCCCCCAGTACAGGCCACCAGCAAGCCAAGTGCATGTCACACTGCAGCATCTTTGGAGCCTGCAATGCAGTGACTTAGATCAGCATTGACTCACGTCCAAGAAAGCCTTAATAAGAACAAAAGAACACCAATACCAGCTTCCCTATGTGACTAGCTGCTCTATGTTCACATGGGTATAAATTTGGGGGTCCTAGCTAAGAATAGTTTTGAGTTGGGTACCACAAGCCTAAAGGTCTCCCAAAGGTGGTGATGAAATGGACATCCACAGCCTCTCCCTGATTCAGCCCAAACAGGAACATGTGTGATATATTTTATATATCGGCATTCTGTGAAGAGTTCTTTAGAAAAGAGATAAAGAGAAGTTTTACATGGACAGTTAGGAAGGGGAAGTGAAAGGGTTGCAGCTTACACAGAGCTGGATAAACCTACTGAGTTTCCTTTTCTATTGTGAAAGTGTTCCTGAGTTGGAAGTAACACTTTTAGCAGGAAGAGGAATGTCTCCAGGTAGTATCGTGGCATTGTTACTTGTCTATGATTTCTGAACTACCATTTGATAATTGGTGCCTCTCACTCACTCCTTCCCAGGTCTGGATGTGTGGTGGTGAAATCGAGATCATTCCCTGTTCCAGAGTGGGCCACATATTCCGAAATGACAATCCCTATTCCTTCCCCAAAGACCGCATGAAGACAGTGGAACGGAACCTGGTGCGGGTGGCTGAGGTCTGGCTGGATGAGTACAAGGAACTCTTCTATGGCCATGGGGATCACCTCATAGACCAAGGGTTGGATGTGGGCAACCTCACCCAGCAAAGGGAGTTGCGCAAGAAGCTGAAATGCAAAACTTTCAAGTGGTACTTGGACAATGTCTTTCCTGACTTGAAGGCTCCTGTTGTGAGAGCTAGTGGTGTGGTAAGTAAACACGGCCTCTTAGAATCTTCCTTTGCAAAAACAGCACAGAAACTCCTTTAAACATGCTTAGAAAAGAAGAAAGTAATATACTCTAAGCAACAGGAATGAAAGCCACTGAGACCAAGTATAAATGAGAGTTGTTAGAGGAAGTCTATCATGTGGTCATGCTGACTGATAACTAAATATCACTTCAGGGTATAGCCGTCATCTCTTCCTTTGGAAGTAGACATTGAATGGAGGACATGGATAAGAAGTAAAGTATGAACGTAGAATATGATGGCTCTTGTAAAGGAACAGGCCAGGGGGCCTGACTCCTTTTAATGGCATGCTGTCAAGAAATCCTCTCCAAAAGTTTGAAGCCAGGCCTGAGACACAGTGCTGAGCCAGCCCTGAGAGGTGGAGGCTCAGCTCCTACACAACTCAGGACAGGCTGGAGGCAGAACAGATACAGAGAGGTGAATGGGATTGTCAGGGTGTGGATGGAGAAATGAAGATGGGGAAATGTAGCGTAGAGAATTGAGAATTGGTTCATGCAGGTCCTTGTGGGTAATTTCCTTCCTGTACTTCCTTTGTCAATAGGGTACAAGGGAAATACAAGCTTTAATTTGGGTTTTTTTGAAAAGTTTTGTTGAGAGGTTGAAAATAATTAAAAAAAAAAAACAAAAAACAAAAAACAAAACTCAAGGCACTAAGGGAGGTTTCACTAAGGGTGAACCAAAGCAAATAGTTTGAATGGGGTGCAGTGCAAACGAAGTTTCGAGAAGTTGAGACCCTGAGGCGAAGCCCTGAGTCCACTCAGAAGTGCAGCTTCCTGTGATGGCCTGTGATTGGAGCTCACACTTACATTTGTGTTTAGTCTCTTATATTGCTTTTCATATTTATTTACAAATATATCCAGTGGCTGTTGTTGTTGTTGTTTGTTGTCATAGCCCTGCCCCCTTGTGTTCAGGAAGATCTCTAACTTGGCCTGTATGCTTTTTCAGAACAGCTGTCTCTGGCTCTTCCTAGGAAACAGATGTATAAACCAGCTCTTCTCTCAGCCTGTCAAATCCCCAGATAACAAAGACTCAGGAAAAACCATGTTGCTGTTCTCACCAAGGAAATTCAGGGAGGGTGTCAAAAACAGGAAAGTAGTCTGAATATTTGTCCTGATTTTACAAATTCGAACCAATAAAATACACACGATCTGGTTTATTTATAACAAAATGTTAATCACAGTTCACAAGAGTACAGCAGGATTTGGGGTAGGTCAAAGTAGCTATCACCTACTTTAGATACTAAACAGGAAGGACAGCTTGGCCTTAGACACATCAAGCATACCTCACATCCATCCTCCTAAAAGAAAGCTCATTGGATTTCTCTCAATCTCAACAGCATTACTGAACTTTTGCCACCAGAGGGCGCAATCAAACTACCTTTTGAGTCCCCTGTAAATTGCCACTCTCTTGGAAAAGCCTCACCAAAAAAAAAAAAACACCAGCAAATACTGCGCATACATTTCAAAGCAACCTCAACAGACTCTTTTCTTCCATTTCCGTTGTTCTTTGCTGTCACATGTAGATAAGTTTTAAATGAAGACATCATCTGTTCTCTTCTGATAAGAGTATTATTACCATTTTAAAAGTTTGAGATTTTTTTTTCCACCCAATTAATACCAAATATAAATCGGTAGACCATGACAATCAGGAAAAGTGGCAAGGAAATAAAATCTAACTTGCTTCACATTTTCCCATCATTTAACCTACACATCTAGAAATTTAAGTCCACTGAAAGTTTTTTATTGTAATTTCTCATAGTCAATAATATTGAAATCAATAGACAGTCTCAACATCAGTGTTTTTCCTTTAAAGAACATTATTAGCAAACAGCCTATGCCTAAGATTTAACAATTATGTAATTAAATATGGGAGTTCTTTACATTTGACTTTGGGATCATTCAACACAGAAAGTATAAAATCTATACAATACTTATAATAATAATAATAATTATTATTGAAATGGTTTGCATGAAGGACCCAGGAGGAGGAATTCTTGCTCATGCTCCAGTGCCTTCCAAGGCCTGCAGGATGGAACTGTTGGAAATGAAACAAAAAAACAATGTAAATAAAATAAATAAACAAAATAAACCAACAACAAAACCATCTAAACTAAACCTTCCCAAAGACTATCTGGGTAATGCTAGTTGTTCCACCAGGAGTCCACAGTCAAAGAGAGCTGGGAAAGAACCCACTGTGTGTCCTGAGCACCTACTGTGTTCTCACTTGGAAGGCTCTGAGAAGCTCTGAGGGAAGGGAACTTGCTCAGCTGTGTTAGAACCAGGGTTTTCCACCCTTATTTTATGGTAGGAAAATTTCTGGATGATCCATGAGGACATGGGACTTATTTCTCTGATGGGACCCAAAGAACAATGAGGGTTTCCATTTCCTTCTATGCAGTCCAGAATTGCTCTACCCCATTCATGTCTGTTCATGCTCCCTGAACTTAGAGTACCATTGCATCTTTTCTGCATGCTGCTGCTGCTCAGACCTACTGATAGCAGATGTGCCTGTATTTGCCATTTGAAACTGTGAATGGAACATTTTGAAGATTTTCTTTTAATGGAGATCTGTCCCTCTAGAATTGCTTTGTGTCCTCCTGTGTCAGACACCTTAGAAATTATGAATTAGTAAAACTGCTGATATTTGCTTATATTCCTTGAAAGCCAGCAAAGATTCCTAGCTCAAGCAGGTGGAACATACTTTTATTTCAAACCCAAATGGAGGTCAGCATGTGACATTGCATTCTCAGAGAGAATCTAGAATCTTTGTTTCCTCCCTGTTCTAGTAGATGAGCTCTTTTTCCTAGTGCCAACGGGCCAAAGGTCAGGTCAGGTTTTGCCTTTCTGAGGAACTAGCTCAGTCCCAGTTCTCTGACTGGCACATGCCCACATCTCACACTCCCCACATGCTTCTGTGGGGACATTTCTTCCTACTTACAGATTCCAGTAATCCTTCTCGCTGCTTCTTTTACATTTTCTGACCCCACAAATGACTCCCTACTTATCTTCAAGCTAAGCCAGGCTTCCACAAGTAGACACCAGCCCACTAGACACCCTGCTACAAAATATGGTGCTCCTGTGGCCAACATGGCCTCCATTGTTACAGCACTCTAGAACTGGAGCTCTGTATTGGTAAAATACTGAATAAAAGCTGAAGAAACACAAACATGGTTACAACCTCCCAAGCTTAGCAGGCTTTCATGGAACATGCATAATTTCTCCTCTACAGAGCACCTCCAGCAAACTGAAAAACCTAAATTGTATTATTAACCTACCTTCCTGTTAGTCCTGCCCAGAATGCCAGAGAAGGCACGGGAAGCAACATTCTCTGCATTAGATGGTGACTGATGGAAAGCTTCCTCCGTATTTGACCCTGTAAATTCGTTAAAACCCCGAGTCTGTCAGAAAGGGCCTGTATGCTTGCTTGGCTCTGCTTTCGCTTTCCATGACTTCCCTGTAATGGAGTTGTAGCTTGACTGAGATATTAGAAAGAGTCTGACAGGGAATCAACGGAATCTGCTGTTCTCTGAAGGACTCAATTTGTCTAGGGTTCAGTGCCTAAAAATTCAGATCACTTAGAGGGGTCATCCAAGAAACACAGTCTGTAACTCTTGGCTTGATGAAATTAGAGGTGTGTGCACTGACTTTTAAAATAGGCATTGGGATACATTCAAGCCAAAGGGGGGAAAATCCCCTCCCCCATTCCTATAGCAATATTTTCATTGCTCCCTTTCATCGAGCATTCCAGGAAGGAGTTAATGAGAAGCTGATGTTTGTTGCCACTCTGGCTGAATCACAGGCTGACACTGACAGATTGAAGCTGCACTCTGACAGGACCACGTTGTGTCTCTGCTAGAGCTGTGACCAAGACAGTCATTAACTGCAAACTTTGGCTAATCTATTGAGTATCTATTAACCTTATGGCAGTCTACCCTCTACTTTCTATATGTGTCTGGATGCTTTGTTATACATTAAGATACGTTTGTTCTTAATTAGCATTTTGTATTCTGCTTCGTAGCTGGTTAATATGGCCCTGGGCAAGTGTGTGTCCATTGAAAATACCACAGCCACACTGGAAGACTGTGATGGGAGCAGCCAGGTAGGCTCAGCCTGGGTTCTCTGTCCCTCAGTAGTGGACAGGAGTCGTGACTGACATGCTTGTTGCTCACTTGACAATTGACCTCTGTCCAGGAGAAATCCATAGATGTCTAAATATCAATGTAATCAATAGTCGGGTATAAGGAAGTGCCACTCAACAGAGAAGGAATATGGGGGTGGGGGGCTGTTGGCAATGAAGTCATTGCTCCATGATTGATTTAGTTTTGACTTTTTTCCTTGCAAAACTGGCTTAATGTGCAGTCTTAAACCTTTGTAAGTAGCAGTGAATATAGTCTCTAGCTTTAAAGCTGAAATGAACTGGCAACACACTGGGGCCTGGTAAAGACTACCTAATACTTGGGATTCTGTAAATGTTGCTTGCAATGATAAAGACAAAGTGCCTAAGACATGGCTGGCAGGATGGCTCAGTGGGTAAAGGTGCTTACTAAGCAAGCCTGTCAATGTGAGTTCAATCACAGAAACCCACATGAAAATGCACAGAGAGAAGCAGTTCTACACTACTCCGCTGACTTTCACAGACCATCTGTGACATGCATGCCTCCATATAAGCATCACACACGCACATGCACACAACAATAATAATAAAACAAACCACTAGTAAGAGAAACTCAAAAAGAGAAACACAGCTAAACTGTGATGGAGCTTTCTGGAAGGCAGTGGCTCTACTATGCATATTTATCAATAGATAGAGACCATGTTTCTAAGCAGCGATCTTGAGGAGCTCACTTTATTCTCTGATTACATTTCTCTCTGATATCTTAAGGGAATGATGGACATCCCCTAAACTATGATCCTTGATGGAACACCTTTTAGCAAAATGACCACAAAATCATAGCACATGAGTAAGAGGGAGTGGAGTGGGGCCAGAAAAAAACAGAGAAGGAGGTGAGCTCCAAATAATTATGCCTCCTCTCCAGCATCTGCACCCCACATGGGAATGCTATCTGCTTTGGATGCTAAATAGGATTCACAGGAACACTGATTCATGTGCACAATTCAGCCTCCAGATTGCGGATCATACTTTGATAGACAGATCATTTTGTGATGATGGCCTCATCATGCTGTCTTACTTCTTTGTCCTGATACAAACCTGATCATGGTTTGTATTTTGAAGCACATCCTATTTCTACATCTTAGTCCCAAGCTGCCCCTAGAATAGAAGACATATCTGTCAGTATAATTCTGTTGTGGATTGTAAACCTGAAGCCAAGGAAACATTTTCATAATTAGGAAAGAGATGAAATGATGAGTTTAAAGAATCAACTGAAAGAAATGAATTTTACTTATTAACAGTTCACAATGGAGATAGTCATAAATTACAGAAAAACCAACTGTAGAGTTAGTTGAAAACATATGAAAATCGTCAATTCTCCATTCTTTTAAAACTATCACCATAGGAACTTAGCATACCTGAAAAATCAATATTTCACCAGAAATTCAACTTTTGCTCTTGACTACCAATGAGTTGGGAAGGTAAGACCAAAATATGCATAGTAGAGCCACTGCCTTCCAGAAAGCTCCATCACAGTTTAGCTGTTTCTCTTTTTGAGTTTCTCTTACTAGTGGTTTGTTTGAATAGCAAAAAGGACAAGATGTAGAGGATGTTAATTTGGTTGAGGCAGAGCTGATGAGGTTTAATAGCTGACTTGTATTCATCTAGAACACTCGGAAGAAATGAAACCCTCAGCTCTGCCCTCAATCCCTGTCCCTTACTAGAAGTTTTCTTAAGTTTTTACTTTAAACCCGTTCTAACACTTACCTTAGTCACTACATGGCCTCCTATTCTGTTGTCTGTCCTTGGTTCTCAGACATGCATACTTGCACAAATCACCTTGGGAGTTGGGTAGGGTAGACTCTGACTCATGGGGCCCATGATGGGGCCAAGAGTCAACATTTCTGGGTGACACGATGTTGGTTCCAGGACTACACTTTGAGTGGCAGGATTTGCCACCATGTCTTTAAGATAACCTTACAGTCTAAATTTAATCCCAACTGAAGCCAGTCATGGTGATACAGACTTGTGATTCTAACTATCAAGGAGGCTGAGGAGAGAATCATAATTTTAGTACTTGCCTGGGCTACAGAACTAGACCCCTGAAAATCACTACAGAAGCCAAAGGAGATAGTCTTGCTATCCAACATAACAATGAGAAATATGACAGTGGGCAGGTTAAATAATACACATACTCATCAGATCAGGGTATCTACCCATGGTCTCACCTATTGCTGATAAGTCAACATCCCCTGCCTCTGCTTGCTATCTGAGTGGCCTTTCCTGTGCCCATTCTCTACAGCTTCAACAATTTAACTATAGCTGGATAAGACTTATTAAGCATGGAGAGCAGTGCCTGGCACCCATCCCTCATAAAGGATCCCTGAGACTCCAGCCATGTGATAACAAAGACAACAGACTCAAGTGGCTGCACAAGTCAACCTCGGGCTTTCGTCCAGAACTGGTAAGCAGAATGCTTCTGCTCTCCCTTTCCTACTAAGTCAACCTGCAGTTGAAGGGGACAGAAAGCTCTGATCATCGGCCTCCTCAGCTGGAAGCCGTAAGTGCTGTTTATTATAACAGAGGCAGTATAAAGGCTCACTCAGGGACATAGAGTTTCTGTACATTTGTAACATTTTGTTTATATTTTTGGTTTTGTTTGCTTTTTTTTTTTCCACAATGGATTTCAAATGAGTGATTTAAATCAAAGGCACTCATTTCTTGCCATTATACTGCTACCACCATCTTAGATTCCAAAATTTATTTAAATCAATCAACACTGCCATGTGTATTATTGAAACTTATTCTCATTGGTTAACAGAAGAGCCTAGAGATGGAAGCCCTGGAAAAAGCAAGAAGCAGTATGCTTCCAGCAAGTGCTGCTGCTTAGAATGGCTCCCCTTGTGCCCTCCCTCCCTCCGGGAAAAGGGCCTTGTCCTCCTCCTTGTGTGGCTCCCCAGAAAAGACAACTGATTACAGGAGGCTGACTGTGTGCGTGTCCTGTCAACTTTGCATTTGGTGATAACACACCACCTGTTGAAAACAGACCGGAAGAGACTGTGGTCCAGCACAGTTGTTATCCTAACAAAACACCCCAGTGTGACTGCATTTATTCTCAAAGTCCATTCAGTTTCTCTTGGTTGTGTTTGCTTAGGATTTAAGGTCGTCAGCTTTGTCCTAGAATCTTGAGATACTAGGTCTAGTCTCAGATCAGGACTGTCTTCTCAAGTTTCTGCCATCTCACTAACATGCTTCCACCAAATGCCTTGTGGGCGTTGGTGTTGTGGTTAGAGGTATCCTCTGAGCATGTCTAGCAGAGATTGTCTTGATTATGTTAATGGGTGTGGGAAGCCCCATCTTAATTTTGAGCGGGACTGTTCCCTCAGAAGGGGATCCTGGGCTGTGTGAAGATCTTCCAGTCTCCTCTTCGTTACTGTGTAGGAGATGTGACTATTTCCCCCCACTCCCGCCATTGTGAATTCCCCCACAGTTGTGGGGTGTAACCTTGAACTATGACTGAAGTCAACTGCTGTCCCTTAAGTTGTTCTCCTCAGGATTTTATCACAGCAACAGAAAAGAAACGAGACCCAGGGCGATCCAGAGATCATGACCTTGCCCGGAGCTGGCCCGAAGGGAGAGCCACTGTATTGTGGGGTGCCCTAGCCATTAGGCTGTCTTTCCCTTGCTCTCTCATTCAATCATTCTTTCCCTACTCAGAGCCCAAATCAAAGCACGACACTCACTCTTCAGTAGTATATTTTAATGTTTTTGAGGCGGAGGGGTGTCGAGACAGGGTTTCTCTGTGTAGCCCTGGCTGTCCTGGAACTCACTCTGTAGACCAGGCTGGCCTTGAACTCACAGAGCTCCACCTGCCTCTGCCTCTGAGTGCTGGCTGGGATTAAAGGCATGCGCCACCACCGCCTGGCTGTATGTTTTAATTTGGGGGGGATACTTTCTTCTTCCTGATAAGGGTTATTATTGTCAGTTGACACTGCCAAATAGAGAATTATTAGTGTATAAAATTCTCTTTTCAGTTTTTACACTTTGGGGGAAGTTTCATAATTATCTATCGAGTAAATTATATCACACCTCCTACTTCTTTAACACTGTACTGAGGGGGAAAGAAAGAGACAATGAAAATCAAAGCATCTCTTCTCTGAAGTAGTGACTCTTGGTAAAGATATACAGTGAGCAAGCACATAGGAGTGGCTCTTCCCAGTAAGCTCACTTGGAAAATATGATACTAAGATAACAGAAAGTAGGAATCTGTCTGTGATGCACTACAGAGCTGCCATTTGGTCCCCTTGTGATGTGATGTGTCTAGATAGTCACAGAGGTGGATAGCCGCTCCTCTCTCTCTCTTTCTCTCTCTCTCTCTCTCTCTCTCTCTCTCTCTCTCTCCTTTTTCTTTTTTCTATTAACAGCTCTCATACAAACCCTCTGAAGTCCCTGGGTTAACTGACTACCACTTTAGAAAAAGACCTTAAATCAGCAGTTCTCAACCTATGAGTCATGACCTGAATGGTCATGACCCTCTCAAAGGATCACCTAAGACTATTAGAAAACATAGATATTTACATTATAATTCATAACAGTAGCAAAATTAGAGTTATGAAGTAGCAACAAACATCATTTTATGCTTGGGATTATCACAACATGGGGAACTGTATTAAAGGGTGGCAGCTTTAGGAAGCTTGAGAACCACTGCCTTAGACAATTAAAGGGGAAAAGGTTGCTTGCGTCAGCTCCATTTTAGAGGTCTGAGTTCACCCTAGATTGGCCTTGTTCTTTGGGGCCTGTGGTAAAGCAATATATCACAGGAAAAGAACAGGTTAGAACATAGCTCCATTCATGACCAGAAAGTAAAGGAGAGCACAAAGACCACACAGTGCTTATCACAGACATGGCCCAGTGACCTATGAATCTAGGCCTCAAACACCTCTCATACATTTCACCATCCCCCAACAGTTGTACCCTGGGGACCAAGTCTTAACACATCTTTGGAGGAGGAGTGGTATTTAGATACAACTGTAACAGTCCCTGAGACATGTAAGCCTTAAAGAACAAGAGAAATGGAGAGAGATTGTGAAGAACAGGAACCTCTTTCTTTTTAGAATTTGATTCTAGATAACAATGACTTGTTAAAATTATATACTGCTAAATTTGCATTGTAAAGTGCTCCCTAAGTCAGTCCATGCCCCTACCCCATACTCTGGACTTTGCCTCCCACTCAAAGTGTCACATTTGGAGCATAGCATGGAAGGCTTCCCTATTGCTGGTCCCTATGAGCTTACAGATGGGGAGGAAGTGATGTAGTTACCTCTGTCTTCACCACAGGACATAGACAATGCTGAATGATTTGCTTCAAGGCCACCTACTTTGCACAACTTAAATATACGATGCAAACATCATATTTCCAAGGTTCTGTAAGAGTCATAATATTTGCTTTAGCATGAAAGTCACCCCTGTTTGGGTAAAAAAAAAAATATATTAAAAATACCTCATTAATAACTAATCATGGTCATATTTATGGAAAATTGAGATTTATGAGTTAAAAATTATAAAGTACTTTTCCAATCTTGGTATCAACAATTCACACTCTTACAGTCTCTCCTCTTTCTGGACAATTGGACTCCTGGAGCTCCACCTGGGGCCTGGCTGAGGACCTCTGCATCCACTTCCATCAGTTATTGGATGAGAGTTCCAGCACGACAGTTAGGGTGTTTGGCCATCTGATCACCAGCCTAGGTCAGATCAGGCTTTCTCTTGACCATTGCCAGTAGTCTACAGTGGATGTATCATTGTGGATTTCTGGGGACCTCTCTAGCACTTTGCTTCTTCCTGTTCTCATGTGGTCTTCATTTATCATGATCTGTTATTCCTTGTTCTTCCTTTCTGTTCTTGATCCAGCTGGGATCTCCTGCTCCCCTAAGCTCTCTTTCCTTCGAAACTTGTCCTTCATTACTCCCACTGTCGTCCAGGTTGTTCATGTAGATCTCATCCATTTGTCTGTCATTGGGCGATCCCTGTGTCTTTCCTAGGGTCCCGTTTTCTAGGTAGCCTCCCAAGATTGGAAAAGCACAGGGACAAAAAGCCAAACTAATGGAAACACATGAATTATGAGCCAAAAGCTGTGGAGCTCCCAACTGGATCATGCCCTCTGGATAAGTGATACAATTGAATAAGCTTGCACTGTTTGGGAGGCACCCAGGCAGTGGGACCTGGACCTGTCCTTAGTGTATGAGCTGGCTGTTTGGAACCTTGGGCTTACCCAGGGGTACTTTGCTCAGCCTGGAAAGAGGGGACTGGACCTGCCTATACTGAATCCACCAGGTTGAATTGAATCCTCAGGGGAGTCTTGGCCCTGGAGGAGATGGGAATGGAGAGGAGGGGCTGGGGGGAAGGTGGGGGTAGGAGTGGGAGCGGGGAGGACAGGGGAACCCATGGCTGATGTGTAAAATTAAAACACAAATATAATAAATAAATAAAGGAGAAAAATCATAAGGTAGATTATCTCTCACTTTTAATAAATATTGAGCAACATTAAGGTCATCTGAAATAATACCATCATCTTGTTCTAACTAAATCTGAATATTTGGCATTCTATATTGTCAGAACTTAGGTGGGGAGATCACAAATAAAATGTGTCTAGCATTTGCTAATACACATAAACATTCTAAGATGTGAGCTAGGTTAATAAATTAATAAACTTTCTTCCTGTCATACTTCATGATTTTTGCTTTGTCACCATCAATGAAGTAGTCATTCAGTATGTTAAGGACCAACTAGATTTTTTCCTTTAAATAATATAGTTATCAGCCATATCACTAGAAATAAATGACTGTTTGCTTCCTACAGAATTAAAATTTTTCAGCTAGAGAAGCTGGATCAATTAGTTTGAGACAGAGACAAATTTGATGTTTTCCAAAGCTTGTGCTTATATCGCTAATTTAATTTAGGAGAGTTCCTGAGGGAATAAAAATACAGTTTGCTTATTCTGTCTTCATATGTCAAGTTTAGTCTTGTAGTTCATTCCCATATCTTCTTTCTCTTCAGGTGGATCACATTGTTCTTGAAAACTATCAGCAGTTGTTATGTGTGGAAGGGAATTTTTCTCAGAAGACCCTGAAAGTGGCCACTTGTAACCCAATGGAACCATATCAAAAGTGGAAATTTGAAAAATACTATGAAGGCTAAAGAGGAATGTTTTATCTGGTTAACCCACCAGATTCTGTGAAAATCAGACCAAAGTTGGTGACTGTATTTCTCTTCTTAGTTGTTTAAATTTTCCGTTTTAATAGCATTTAAATGGAAGGTTTTTTTTTTTAAAGCACCAAAGGATAACTCAGGGAAATACACCACCACTGGACTGGAATTCTTCAGCTCTGGGGGGCCTTTGGAAGTGTCTGTGCCCTACTCAGGGCTGTGGTGCGTACTGCAAGTCTTCCTGTGCTTTCACAGGTAACCAGAATCAAAGACATGTAATGATGTCACAGATCATGACTGCTGTTGAGCAGTTCTTCTGGCCCACGAGTGGAGGTAAAACCAACAGGATTCTGCTTTCATCAAACTCATCTACATGAATTCTCACCCTGGGAAGACTCAGCTGGCTGCACAGAGACACTGCCCATGTTTACCTGACAGTGTATAGCAGTACTGATAACTCACCATGACCCCTCCTAATGGGGGTGTGGATCTGGATGACCGAAAGTTTTCTTCCAAATCTGAAGCAGTAAGGGAAAACATTAAGTGAAAAGGAAGAAGGCTTCATGTAATTAATTCTGTGTGTTCTTTCAGTTAATTTTGTGCTTTTTAATAATGCAAATGAAGCAAAAAACAAAACCAGATCATAGCAGTAATTTCTTAGATTTTTGTGTTTCTTTAATGTAAAGAAAGGCAGGAGTTTGGGTGACTACACACTGTGTTAGCAAAACTTGGACTTGGTCATTGAACATCTCAACACAGAGTGAGAGGAGTTGATAAAATTAAAGCAGAAATGATACAGAAGAATAGGACAAAATTTAAAATACTAAAACTAAGAAATACTACTTTGGATTTACCAATATTCACTTGGATGAAGTATGCTAGAAGTAGACTCTAATACATGCCAAAGCAGACACAGATTTAAAAGGAAGAAAAGGAGATGAGCAATTTGAGGAGAGAGTTAAGTAAAGACTTGTCCCAGACTTGACAGAATAAGGAAGGGAATGTAGTGCTTGTGAAGTGGAAAGATGGAGCAAAACCCTCACGTGGACCTGAGGCTAACACAGGCCAGCCATGGAAAGCTAAATATTTCCAAACTGAGCTCTCACGTTAGGTATACCAATCCTTAAGCGCTGCAGAAGAATGCTTAAGGACCAGGGTCTACTGTAATCCTTTTGGTAAGAAAATCGATGTTGGGAGAAAAATTGCCTATCTGAAAACTCCTACAGGCCAATTGGGGTGAATAGGGTAAGAATTCAGATCTCTAGGTGTGACTCATGCTATTGTTTCAACTACCAGTTTGGTCTGAGTTTGCCCACTGTGGTCCTTCAAAAGGAGATAAGCCAACTTCCTTATTGAAGTTTCACCCCTTCAGATTGGCCATGCTTATTCTTACTGGTGGATTTAAATCTTTGTTCACATGATATTATGGTAAAACTGAGCATTTTAGTTCTGGTTTCCTATTTGACACTTAATTTTATCTACCAATTAGTTACAAAAAAAGCTTGACTATCAATGAATAATGGGAAAGGAAACTTTTTTCTTTACACATTTACAGCATATACAGTATATTTAAGATGTTTCATTCCTGTAACTGATGATTAGAGATGAGATAAGAGAATATTTTGAAAATGAGATCATTCTTTCCAAAACAGCCATAAGGAAAGAAAAAACAAAAACAAACAAACAAACAAACCACACAAGTCTTTGCTAATGAACTAATTGAGTTAGTGACTAACGGTACACTGAGTGATCCATGTCATTTTCATGTGACTGAGACACCTTGAGCATCCTGCTGCCCACTATAGTGTCTATTTTATCTATCCAAGGACAGTTTCTTCAAAGAAAAATCAAGTCCCTTTAGCAACAGATGAGTCATGCTTTGGATAGACCCACCTTTGTATGTGAAGAAATTAAATGTTTTTATTTTTTTTTCCCAAGAGAACCTTTTGTGCAGTCTGCTCAATGTACTACCAAACTTTACCTTGAATATTTATTATATAAAGTTACCTCTGTGTGGTGGTGACCAGAAACTAGAAGCATTTGGCTGGTTAAGCATTTGGTTGGTTAAGCTTTTAGGCTTTGGAGCAACAGTTCAGCTGAGATTCATTTTGGATGAGGACTGAGACGCTTCCAGTCTGAGGAAACAGGATCAGCTGAAGAACTGGTGAGGTGAGGAAGCTGTGGCTTGTTCTGCTTCTCTGCTTCTCCAGCATTCACCCCAATACCTGGCTCTGGGTTTGATTTTATTAATAAGAACTTTTAAGATTCCTGCTACACCTCTGAGAACTATCAGGAGAACAAAGGCTTTGTTTGAAACATCATGTATTTATTTAGTGGTGAAATGTCAACAAGCTCTCTACCATACACTTTTCCACTTAGCCTAAGATGCAAGGAGTTAGTCATGAGTTAGGAATCTGTGTGGGCCTCGCCTTGAAAGTACTGACTGATTCTCCAATCTACTGCCAACGTTTCTTGAAGCATTATCTCCCAAATTTGCTTTTAGAAGACAAGAATGAGTGTATAAATCCTACTACGGCATCTTTTACATGTAATGACCAACCCTTGAGGGAACATTTTGTGGTCCAAGTGAATTCTTTGACAGGAGGATGGGTTATCAGGAGCTTCCCATTTCCTTGATGTGACTTAGGTTATTGCTTTTTATTAGAAATATGCCTGTGCATCTTATCAACTTGAACACAGAATAGACTTGCTAATAATTTATAGAACTACTCGGATCAAGATACTCACTTCCTGAATGCTGGAAGTTCTTCCTCACCCTTCAGCATGCACTCTGGCTTTCTCTTCTCAACAGTTGTGCGGACTACCACCCCCCTCTCCCATGGGATGACACAGCTGTTGTTGCTACAGTGCTGTTTTATCACGAGCATCAAATTTGCTCAGCTCTGCTTGCTGACATTCAATTATCTGTCATTCACAGGACTGCAAAACCAGCCGTGCCATGATCGCAATGCATCATCAGCTTTCCCAGCACTACTTTGGAAGCTTTATTCTAGATATTAGAAAACCTCCTTTCTAGCGTTGGCTTAAAGATTGCAAAGGCATGGACATCACTTAGAAGGGATAAGACTTCAACATTTCTAGCATGTCCTAATTTCAATAATGGGCTTACAATGATTTTCAAGGGACTCTTGGGCAACATAATGGGGTTGAGGCCTACTAGGTAGCACCAGCTTGCTTCTTGTTCAAATACTTTCACTTTTATGTAGAACACAGCCAAAATGTCAGATCTTATACAAAGACCCCAATAGCTCATATAAAAACCACAAAACTACAAGAAATGAAGGGAAAAGAGAAACTAATTATCATTGAGTGAATACACCCTCCCAGATTTTGTGTGTGCTCATCTTATTGGCTTATATACAACTTTCTTTCCTCCATACAATAAAGGAGGTGTCTGTCTCTTCCTTGCACTGAGGAAGGATGTGATCATCCCATCAACAATAGATAAAACCCAGAATAGATTCATTCTATCTGGTGCTCCCAAAAGTATGTCCACTACCACACGCCGTGGTCACTCTTTTTTAAAACAATAGGGTTATTAATGTAGGCAAGCTCGGGTAAGGCCCTTGGGTCACACATTACTGGTTTCAAGTTAAGGAAATGAGGTTGGGTAAAAGCTTTTTGGTCTCTCTTGAACGTTTCATAAGCAGGAAATCAACTTTGGGCCTCTCTCTCAAGCTATGAAGTGTCGATGTCTATGACAACCCTGGAAGCTCTTGCGGTAGTTCACAGTATTGATGTGATGAAGACTTCTCCACCTGCTGGACCAACCTGACAAACTGAGATCTAGAGAGCTGCTTCTCTATGACTCACAGTACCCAACTCCCTTCCACCCTTTCTCCCTTCCAACCTTTAAGCAAAACTGACACAGAATTCATTTTTAACAGAGATAGGATATAAAAATTTTTCAAGCCCCTTCAATTTAAAACACAAGCCACAAGCTTTTCCTTCAACTCACTTTACAGGCTGTATCATAGAGATTTTACAACTACCCAATGGGGTATTCAACGATTGCTGCAAGCTAACAACCTAGAAAAAGAGAACTGCTAACCAAAGCTATCGTACTGAATGTTTATTTTTGGAAAATACTCATTCTATGGACATTTTGCTTAAGCCACATAAAGTGTTGTGTTGCTCTGTGAGGCTTGGTGGATGATGTTTCAGATTTTGAGGTGTCTGCATATGTTCCTCTGTGAGTCTTGGTGGATGGTGTTTCATATGTTGGGGTGTCTGTGTGTTCTGTGAGGTTTGGTGGGTGGTGTTTCATATGTTGGGGTGCCTGTGTATGAAGGAAGTGAAAAACAACTCCACAGTGCAGATTTCATGTCTGTTTTAACCTGAGGTGATAACTGACAATGATGACTGACAGTTACAGCCTTCATCTGGTCCCTTTGCAAGTTTATGTGCGTTCTCCCTTGTACAAACGCAAACCAATGTGAACATTTGCATTTTCCAACATGAAGACCAGTTTCAAATATGTGGGGTTCCTAATAATGACAACCATCATAAAATGAATGAAAACAGTTTTTTTTATATTGACCTCTACCTGCCAGTCCAAAGATATTGGTTGTAAATGGGTACACAGATAAAGCCTTTGTTTCATAGGTTGCAGTTAAAACTTTTGATAACATAATAAAGTATATTTTAAGTTTTATTTGACTGTTTGAAACCATCAGTTGTGAAAATATACACCTTGTGTGTGGACATATATTGTGTGTATGCATGTGTTTCTTTAAATTGGGAGGGGATAAAAACCCTAGATATTCTGTGACAACATAAAGGAATACAGCAATGGCAAGGGACTGTTGGATCTCTGAGTTCAACAGCATTTTCTACTCTGAACCTTCTATACAGAGTGTTTCAAGTGGACTCGCCCTCTCTGAAGTTTCTCTAACATGAAAGTGAAATTAAATTACATTTGTGGAAGGCTGTAGGATTCTAAACACACCTTAATTCTTAAAAAAAAAAAAAAAACTGACAAGATTTTTCTAGTTTTATACAAATTAACTATAGGAAGTAGTCATTAAAGAGAGACAGACAGACAGACAGTTAAGGCAAAGATCAAAGGAGTGATTTTGCTACTGATTTCCTTAACAAGTTTGTTAATGGGAGAACAAGCTCATAGAAGAAATGTCTGAGTTAACTGAATACTTCCAAATAGCCACCACTTTTGTTGTTGATCAACTAAGGTTATTTATAAAGAAGGAATCAAATGAATAACTTTAAATTTCTAGGAAAATATTAAAAATACTTTCAAACTTCATTTTCAATATTTTCCTGAGCTAGAAGCTAGTTACCAGTGTCACCCATTTGTATTGTTTTCCCAATTATCTGGGTGATTGACTTCATGTGCACACTATACATGTTTCTCTCTCTCTCTCTCTCTCTCTCTCTCTCTCTCTCTCTCTCTCTCTCTCTCTGTGTGTGTGTGTGTGTGTGTGTGTGTGTGTGTGTGTGTGTGTACGTGTTGATTGTTTGTCTTATCCTTCCCTCGTGGCTCAAGAGTTGAACACACATTTTGCTCTTCTATTATGTCATGATATGCTATTTTAACATTTTAACCTTGGAAAGTATAACATTTGACATTGGATTTTATAACCCTCTTGTAAAACAATGAAAGTTTGGGCTTCAAGAGAAGTGAATGCTTTTCTCAAATCATTAAACACATCTCTTATTTATTATACTCTAGAATTTCATTCTTTTCTAGAATTACTTATTTTAAATGTCTTCCTTGATCATTTTGAAAAGCTTAATGTCTGTTCTTCAATCAAAATATGCCACAAGTAGTACGCCATGTAAAAATTTAGAAATAACACTATCCATGTGTCAGAAGAGCATAAGTGCATGACCTTAGTGACTACAAAGAGAAACATGTCTTTTTCATATTGTTGATGCCAATATGCATCTAAAACAAATCTCACTTTCTTCCAAAGTAATAGAAGTTTTTCATTTACATTATACATCTAACCACCAAAAGTTCTCATGGTTTCATATATAATCATTTAAAATCTTTTAAAAATAAATAATGCACATTAACTATAATTAGGTGTTCTCTTACTTTTTTGTGAAGTGGCATTCTTGATCAAGTAAATAGCTGCTTACATGGAAAAAACTCTCACTAAATTCTAAAGAAAGAAGTTTGGAAACCTGAAACAGAGAACATAAACTTTTATTGAAAACAAAGAAAACCACGTAGTTAGTTCTTTATTTAACAGCAAGAAGGTCGGTAGATGATAGATAGATAGATACAGAGATAGATACAGAGATAGATAGACAGAGAACCTGGCAAATTCCATGTCTTTAAATATAGTATTAAATGAAAGGTAAATCTAATGTTCACAAAGAAGTAAAGCTGTCTTAATTCCCATTCATCTGGCAACAAAAGAGAATTAAATCATTTAAGAAATTCCAGCATTCACATAATCCTCATCAGGTATCAGGTACCAAAGTTGTTACCACCCTGAACCTTGAATCATAAAATCTCAGCTAAACCTTCATTCATGGTTATCTATTGATAGTGATCCAGATGAGTTTAAAATATATTAATATATACTGCATGCAATAGCAAGACCATTGCTATTTCCAGATTACCAAGACTCAAATATCCACCTACCACTACCATGTTACCCAGGTGTTAACTCTGACCCTGCTGTACGTGATAGAATATGGTGACGTGCAATGATACCAAAGAATGCTACCAAATGTGCTCCTGCTACTGCATTACCTTGTCCATGAGGAGCATGAATGATTTCCCAGTTGAACATACCTTAAAATAGTCTTTGTGGGCAGAATGTTTTAAAATTGAATTATGTGGTGAGAGAACACAGCTAAAAAGTCCAAGTTTATGGAGTATCATATATGCTAATATCTTTATCATGTTTCTTAGCCATAGACTACTCATGCCACTTAAACTCTATGGGAACTTGTCAGTTACGTCTAACAAAGAAGCCCTCATGTGGGTTGATTAACAATGTAGCCCCGCTACATAAAACTGTGTTTTGAAGCTAAGTAGAAAATGATAGGGCTCATCGGGAATCCAGGTCAGCAAACAGGTTTTCTCTGTGGAATGATCAAAGGATCTGAATTAGAACAGGAGATTGTCCCAGTCCATCAATCTCCTACCCAACTTTATCAAAAAAGACTGAATTTTTCTCATTTTATTTGGAAAACTTGCATTTGTCCCAAAAGAAATTAGCAGGCTCAACATTTTAAGGGTAACATATCTTACGTAGTCAGGGTGAAGAATAAAGAAGCATTTCAATCAAGTTCAAAACTGTGTCTTTTAAGTACTCCACAGTAGTATGTGATACTATGGAAATATATTATATGACCAGGAAGAATTAAGAAATCTGCTATGAGAATGCGTGGGATTTGTTACACATAAATAAGCAATCGTCTAAGTAGGACTAACCCAGGCTTTTGCACCCAATGGGAAAGAAACAAACAAAGGGCTGAGTAGCACAATGAAGACTGTATTACATTCAGACAATAAGGAATTGTCTTTTATTTGGATCCAAATGATATTTTTATCTGTGGTAACAGAAAGTTCAGAGCAATACATACAGAAGCACAAAATGAAAATTTGTGGAATAAACCCTCCAAGAGTATAAATATACTCTTTTCATAAATATTCAATGCATTATTTGACATGTTGGTTGGAGTGAAGCTCCACAAGTACAATTTTAAGCTTCTTGCTTTGGGCTTTGGTCCAATAAAGTATATATTCCCCACAACTATCAGCTTTTTCACTAAAAATATGTATGCTCACACCCTACTTCTAAAATAGTCTAAGATAATTATTTGCATTTTCATAGTAACTAGTATAGTTATGACTGCCATTGTCTCTCATTTCTAAGCAAAGAAAATGGTTTTGAAATACTGTTAATACAAGAATGTGTGGGAATGGAGTAAGGCATTTTCTTAAAATGGTGCTAAAATTGCCATTTTTATTTTTAATTATTTTCGTTGTGCTAGACAAGATTTTGTTTTCAGTAACAAAAATAAAGCTATCCAATACAATTCTCTAGTCTAGTGCTCACCAGTCATCTAGCCCCTCCCTGGAGCAAATTCACAATGGATTTCATTCATTTTGAAAGCATAAAGCTAGCACTTAGCACACAGAATTCTGACTGACAATTGCTCAGGATTTTAGTGAGAAAATTCACTGACTGGTGACACCTAGCAAGGCGATCTGTTGAATTTTCACTCAGTAGATGCCAAGGAAAACCACTTAAGACACGGTATTTTTTGAAGATAAACAGTAAGGCAAAAAAAAAAAAAAAAAGTTACTGACAGAATCTATAAAAACCATGTTTAATGGAGGAGGGGTTTAATCGCAGGCTTCTCATTGGCCTAAAGAAAGAAAGACACCAAAAGAATTATGGGAGTCACATGAACAGTTCTCCTTTCCCTTGACTCTCTCTCTTACGATTACTACTTTTAATGCCAAATCATGCCAGACTTGCCTTTGGGGCAATGCTTGCCACTTAACGCTTTATTAGTTGACTTTTTAAATAGCAAACACCCAGGAATTAGTCTAAAGCCTTTTGGTTTGAGGTTACCAGAAGGAATTTTGTCTATGGTTATTTCCACGTTGCTTTACTGTGAAAAGACGTTAAGCTTGCACAACGGAGTTAACCTTTCTTTAGCTCTCATGCCGCTTCTTAGTCCCTCTAGGTTTATAAGTGCATCATCGACTCAAATTCATCAATTCTCTGTTTGGTGTTCCCTTTCCTGATTTTCCGATAGGATATCGTATTGTATCTGGAATAAGCATTCCTGGAGATATCTCCCTTCTTTCCCAACACGGGCTGCTCATCAGGGGTCCCTGGCTGGGAGCTGGGGCTGCTTAGCGGGGAGTCTTCCCTTGCATAGTTTTCCTCTTTTAACTGAGAACTGTTGCTGTGATTTCTCTTAAATTCTATTACTCGAACTTCATCTTCATCATCGTTGCAGTCGTCGACGTCTTCCTCATTAATTTCTTCATTCCAAACTTCTGGTTCCTCATCACATTTAGAATGCAATATGTCAACTGGACTAGATTTCCGGAACCCCAACCACTCTATTTCGGTTGCCCGGTAGGTTGTGCTGTCATCTTCTCGGTGCTCTAGAGGTTGGTGGACCATCCTTTCCTTCTGTGCGTCAATCTCCAGGTCACTGCTGCTCAGAGCAATCTTCTTCCACGGATGCCCTGTAGCAAAATGGATTCGTGAGTCAGACGTGCTGGGGTTTCAGAACACCTCGCTGCTATCCTGTAATCCTCTAACTCATTCTACTGGACAGTCAGATTTCAACTTGTGCCTTATGGACTGTGACTCTGCGTTGCCTGATAATCTAGACAATCAAGCAGGCTTCACAGTCAAAATAGCTTGCAGAACACTGCATTTCATATAGTTAAATAAATATCTCAGAACTTAAGTTTTTTAAATGCTGATGGATATTGTATGTCTTCAGTAACGTCTACAACTCAACCTCATTCAACTGGAATTCTATTATCAGACACTAGTGTACTTAGTAAGATTACTGTTCTCTGAGGCACACTTAAAATTTTTCCCTTGTCAAAACTAGATATGCATATATATACATGAGTGTGTGTATATATATGTATGTATATATTTGTATCATGTGTGTGTACATGTATCTATTTTATATGTGTGTATATATACACACTCAGTACATGTTTAGAATTATTTTACATCCATAAACACATCCTTCAAGGACAATGCAAACAATATCTCATAGGGGAAAGCTTTATTACAGTGTGAAAATGATGACTACCTGTGTCTAGTCACATTCAGAGTAGTAGTTTTGACATTTGACACTGTCCCTTGAATGGTAAAAAAGAGCAAAGGCTTGGGCTGGATAAATGGCTCAGTTGTTAAGAGCATTGGTGTAGCTGAAGTCTTCCTCATCCCGGCTTCCGAGGTCTCACAGTCTTGTAGCCACTGAGACCGAAATAAGCACACAGAGGCTTATATTAATTAAAACTATTCAGCCATTTGCTCAGGCTGACCACTGACTAGCTCTTACATTTAAACTCAGCCCATTTCTGTTCACCTATATGTCGCCATGTGTTATATGGCTTTACCTGTGTGCTGTTACATGCTGCTCCATGGACGGTAGGCTGTGTCTCATCACTCAGCTTTCCTGTTCCCAGAATTCTCTTCTCTGCTTGTTCCGCCTATACTTCCTGCCTAGCTACTGGCCAATCAGCATTTTATTTATTAAACAATCAGAGCAACACATTCACAGCATACAGAGTGATATACATAACACACTAGCTGTTCTTCCAGAAAACCCAGGTTCCAGTCCAAGCACCCACATGGTGGCTTACAACCATTCCTAACTCCAGTTCCAACACCCTCTTCTGGCCTCTACAGGCACTAGGCATGCACATGGTACACAGACATACATGCAGGCAAAACATTCATACATATAAAATAACACAAAAATAAAAAAGTATAAAAAAGAGCAAAGGAAGACTGGAGAGATGGCTTAGTGGTTACAGGTACTTGCTCTTGCAGAGCAACAGGTTTTGGTTCCAACACCCACATGGCAGCCTATACCTCTGTCTCACTCTAGTTCCAGAGGGTCAACGCTTTCTTCTGGCCTCCAGACACCAGGCAGGAGACAAGGACACTTACATACATACAGACAAAACGCTCATGTATGTAGAATAAAACTTTTTAAGAAAGATGATCAAAGGTCTCTAGATGTTCAGAACTCAAATGCTGGCAACTGAGTCACACCCATGGCTGAGGATCTTCTACTGACCTATAGGGATCTAGATCTAATAATTATGTTGGGCTTATATGTATATAATGCTAGATTCTCCTGATGTTTCAAATGACAGTAACAGATTATTCGGTGCCATGTTGTGGCTTTTAGAAGGCTTAATGCACTATAACCATTGATTTCCAAACAGCTGGAACCTCTTAGCACACTTCCCTAGTATTTCTTGATGTATAGGAGTTATAAGGGAGCAGAAGTTTCCTGAACAGGCACACATGGCAGGCTTCCATGGAAACCATCTATCCACAGGGAACATGGCTAGTGTGGGTTCCCCGTTCTCTTTCTAAGCAACAACAGCCTATAAACAAGGTAAAAAGCAGGTGTCAACTTGGTTCTCCCTTCACAGTACTCCCTGTAAGTCTGTTTTCATCAAAGGCTTTTTTTTTTTCTAGGAGTCCACGGCTCCATGTACTGTGAAAGAGAGAAGTAGGCATGAATTACCACCCACACTAGTCCTAAACAGCTGCTGTCAATCCTCCCCTTGATATTCGTTACACTGCAAAAAGTGTACATTGGATATTTGCTATGATAGGAGGCTTTATTTTGTTGTGTCTCCCCCCACACACCAAAAAATAAAATAAAATAAAACACACACACACACACACACACACACACACACACACACACGATCCTTTTGTTCATATACATGACTCAGGCCTAAGATTGTCAAGAATAAAATTCATGCTTCAATTTAAATTGATTAATTTTTTTCCTCAACATTTTTAGCATTTTTATACTCTTAGCAGGCATATTCTCTTAGGAGACTTTACAGCTGTTTGCCATCTTTGAAGTAAAAGGCACCAAAACCAGCGCCTCTGTCATAGAGTAGAAGCACACTGTGAAAAGACCCATGGGCTGGATGACCCAGAGACCTAGGATAAAACTAACCATGACTGGAGGGAAAAAAGTCAATGTAATGATGCCTAGCAATATTACGCTATAGTCATAGATTGGTGCCTAGACCAATAGTCATCAGAGAGGCTTCATCCAGCAGTAATGGGAACAGAAGCAGATCCACAGCCAAACATTAAGCAGAGCTCTGGAAATATTGCAGAAGAGGGGGAGGAAAGATTATAGGAGCCAGAGGAGTCAAGGACACCACAAGAAAACTCACAGAATTAACTAACCTGGGCCTATAGGGGCTCACAGAGACTAAAAACCAGGAAACCTGCATGGGACTGACCTAGGCACTCTGCATATATGTGACAGTTATGTAGCGTGGTCCTCTTGTGAGACTCTAACAGCAGTAACAGAGACTGTCTCTGACTCTTTGCTGGCTTTGGGGACCCTACTCCTCATACTGGGTCACCTTGACCAGCCTTAATACAAGGCAAGGTACTTAGTCTTACTGTAACTTGATATGCCATGTTTTGATGATATCCATGAGAGAACTGCCCTTTCCTGAACAGAAAAGGAGGAGTGGAGAGAATTGTTCCCATTGGGGGGTGGGAACAGAGTGGGGAGGGGGAGAAAAGACTGGAAGGAGAGGAGGGAGGGGAAATGAAGCCAGGATGTAGAATGAATGAATGAATGAATGAATGAACGAATGAATGAATGAATAAAGAAGGAAGGAAGGATTCAAGCAGAGGCAAATTCAGTGGTTTCCTCACTCTCCACTTGATTGAAAGCCAGGATCCTAGTAACTTCTCTTTTGAGTGTGTCCCCTTACTGATAAAGAAGCTGTAGTAGGTGGGCAATGGTGAGTCCTGCCTTGATAGACTCATCACATTAGAAACAGAAGGAATGGAGCAAAAAAGTTATGTAATTCATTTTGCAGAGTCTTAACTTTCACAGACTGCTATCCAGTGAGATGGTCCCCTGTGGTATCCCAGTAATATCAGCCACTGCTGGTAGCACTTCCCTACGACTGGTTACATATTGTGGAAGTAGTCTAGGCAAAGGGAGAAATTCAGAAATCCCCAGGCACCTCCCTGCTCTCCTTGGCATCAGCTATTTACATGATGTTCTAATGTCCCTTTGGTGGTTCCCCTGTGTTTACCCTGGCATGGTCCTAAATTAAATTGATTGGGTGCTACATGCTGACTTTAATTTGGAGATAAGCTGCTTGTAGCTTCAAGAGAGGGAAAGAGTGATAAATTAACAGATTCCATTCTGCATTGCACCCAGAAACTATTAGACTGGAACTATCTTCTTAGATGAAAATGTTTAGAAGATTTTGTAACCTTGTTTGCTGACTTTCCTGGAAATGTAGCATAGCCTCTTCCATGTACTTTTTGTCTCCCAGTTGTGATTTTGAGTAAAGAACACAAAATCAGTTTCATCATTCTGGGGCATAGTTCTTTGGCAAGAAATGGTTAACAATTCTTTCAGACAAAATTTTCCCATAGAGTAACTAACTCATTTTATAAAGTTACTTTTAGACTGAATGAGCCTTTATGCCATACCTGTTTTTGAATCATCCCAGAAGCTGCCTGATACCCCTCTGGAGCACCAAATTGAAAAGAAAGCTTGATTTAGGGGGCTGTCACATTGCCATGCCAACCAGTCAGACCAATTCATACAATTTGGGGCTTGAACCATCTGGAAAGCTGGATAAGGTGGAAGCCACAGAGAACAAGACTGTCGTATCTGCCCAAAGCAGCTGAAAGATTTTGAAGTCATTGCTTGGAACTGGTTCTCAACAGCACACACACAAAACATCACACACCATGTTGTTATCATATCCAGCTGAACAGTGTTAGGAAACTAGAGTTTCTGTTACCTTCTCTGAATGCCATGTCCTCAGCACTTGCTTCTTGGAGAGAAAGATCTTTGATGGCCTTGTGAACCACAAAGAGGTTCTCTTGCGAGTTTTCTAGGGGAAAACACAACTACTATAACAATGACAACATGTATAGTTAAAGGTTCACAAATGATCAATTCTAAGTGATGTCTTCAGTTTTAATTATGATTAGTAAAAGTTATCATTCTACTTTTCTGATTCTTTTAAAATTTGACTGTGTATATTTAGTAATTAGCTTCCGCAATGAGAGTCTCTATATATGTGTGTATAGATAGTCATATTTATACATATATGTGTGTATGTATATATATGTATATATATGCACACACATATACATATATATATGGATTCAGAGCTCTTTAGATATGAACGGAAGGGGATCTTAACATTCTGAGTTCTCTTTTTCCAAACAACAATGGACTTGTGGGTCTGACAATAAATGGCAGTAGTTAACACTGAATTAACACTTAGAAATTATTCCAACAACTCAATAGATGTGGTTACTATTATTCTGCTTTATTCTGAGTGAAAATGCTCAGGTTTCAGGAGAGAAAACTGGGATTTCAGAGCTACCAGACAAACCTATATTATGAGTCTTTATGATAGGAATCCCCTATTGGGATGAGGCACTAAGGTTCTTGGATCCAGCTTCTTAGTATAATACTAGTTTATATAAAAGGGGGGAGCCAAGGGGGAAAAGGAAATCCTTTACCATGGAGACTCTTCTCACCTGCAGGCTCTTTGGGTAGTACACTTCCTTTACTGTTTCCACTTTCTTCTTGACTTCCTCTTGCAGGCAAATCTTCAAGACTGGGTTCAACACTGTAATATGTCTGGGTCCCCCCTGCGTCAGCTGCATCCTTGCTGGTTTGACTGATGTGCTGTTGGTCATTATCAGGTGGTCTGTCCCCATTACACTCTGTCCCGCTCAGTGTCTCAGGAGCGTCTGTCATGATGTTCACTGAGGTCTGACTTAGGGAACGCAATAGAGAAAGTAAAAGAATGGATCTTTGATAAGATCTAATGCTGCAGGTCCTACCGTTCCAAAACCTGTCCTAAAAACATAAACTTTCACTTTGACATCATCTAATAACAAGATTTGTCCTAAAGGTTTTCAGGGCTCACAATGAATGTGATAGGGTTTGTCAGTTTGGTAGCCAGCCCAGGAGCAAAAACCAGCCAATCAGCAGCCTCCCCACCACACCACAGCCCCACTCTTAGAATTAATGTTGCCCTTCGATTTGCATAAACAAACAATCTGAAGCAATCAGGCTTTTGTGTCCGGCATGCAGAGGGGGACTTGCAGCTTGTCAGTCCCCCTCTGGGAACAGAGATTTTTGTCCCTTTCCATAATGGCCCATTGTAATTTTCCTTGTAACAGGAGCCACCATTGTTCCCAGGCTTTAATCCAGAGAGAATGACCACCTTGAGGCACATTAGTTCTGTGTAACCAGCTTAACATTTCCAAACAGATTTGGTTCGAGTAAAACCTCAGCTATTTTGTAGGACACAATGGCATCGTTTTTCATTTATTAAAGAATAAAACCGGCTTTTCAAGGACCTGTAAACATGACAACTTGATTGTAAATGACTTTGGCAACAGATTCCATGGTATGCCATCAAGAAGCTGAGGGGAAAAAAAAAAAAAAAAAAAACAAGCAAACAAGCAAACTCTCCGGATGTGTTAAGAGCAGGAATCTCATAGTCTTGGTGTAATTCATCCTGTCATCCTGTCCAGGGCTTCTGATTTACCAGCTTCCTTATGTCTATGGAAACGCACCTTATTCAATAAAACACTACTATAAATTTCCCAAGAATTTTTTCCCTTGTTCCAATCAGAATTATCCTTTGCATTCTATATGGGTATTTGTGATGCAGTCTGCCCTCCAGAGGTTAGTTGAAACTAGGCAGCTGATCACTTCCCTTTTGCTTTTAAAGGAGTACATTCTTTCTCTTTTCTGGATTGCCCAGCCCTTCCTCAAGGCCAAACCCTTGGCCAGAGCAACTCCTCTGAGCCCTGGATTCTGGGCTAATGTATCATTCCTTTAACAACTCTTTCCCTGACCCACAGTTTTATCTTCAGAGTTTAACTGGTTATAATTAACTAAATAATTTCATGGCGATGGCTGTTACCAGCTCGAATCTAAATTTCATCAGAGCAGGATAAAGGGAGCTTGCTTACTTTTGTTCTCAGCATGCACCACCTGCCTTGATCTAGGGAGGTCTGAAACCATCCTGGAAGAAATGAAGACCTTCTGAAAAGAAGCACTTGTGCCCCTCCTTCAGCTATCAGGCTATTGAACAGTAGTTCCCAAGGAACTGGAACTTCCTCAGGTATTTCACGATGGGAGAAGAAAAATGATGAAGCCTAGTGCCAGCCAGAGAAGGACTTGTCTCCCAGGAAGAGTTTTCATACCATTCTGTAACGTTATGAGATCACGTTGCGGTAGTAGGTGGATCACGTTTCGGTAGTAGGTGGAACCATGACCAAGATGAACAGAACTCCACCTTGGTCAAGACTACTTAGCAGTCAGGTCTAGCTCTTCCTGTCCATTTAACCCAAAGCTCGTGTCAGCAATCCATGATGAACTTGAGCTCCTGACCATGGTTTCCACATTGAACAACTCTTTTTCTTCTCTCCACTGCATCTGACTCCAGTTGGTCCACTGCTAACAGGTAGCCAAGCCAACTACATTAGTGTTACTGCAGATTGTGGCTGCCCCTTCATGATCGCATCACCTTATGCTACTGAGGATATCAGGGTCTCTTCTTGAGGTTCTTGGTCTCATTTACAAATGATTTCAGAATGGACTCAAAAGGAAGAGCTCAAAGACAATATTACTACTTTAAGAAAATAAAAACAAAACTCCATTTCAAACACACTCTAAATCCCTGCACCTGCCTGTAAGAGCAAGATACAGAAGAGGAAGAGAGGAAGTTAGACTCTTTGCACTAAGCCCATTTGGAAGTCAGCCATAGGATGGACAAGCAACTACACAGCATGAGGGAAAGATTTAGAGAAAGGGTATGGAAGCCCAAATTGCCTGAAAAAAGCATACTTAGATTTGAGCCAACATCCAAAAGAGTGAGAAAGGAAGAAAAAAAAGTTACACAATTTTGAGTTAAGGACTCAGAAAGAGAGGCAGACTTAACAGAACTTCTCTACAGCATGAAGATGTTGCCCTAGGGAATGGGGAATCTGAGAAGCAAAAGCACATTATCTCATTCAAGGCAATATTATTCCTCCTACCTCTGTAGAGTGGTTTCGTGTGAGCCTACCTTTCTGGTGGGTGGTACCTTGACCAATTGGTTTGCTGGCCCAACTGAATTAATTTATGACTTGTCTCTACCTAGAAGCAGATTCTGTTTTTCAGCTTATATGGCTACCAGCTTTCCCTTAACAGACCTTCAAGTCTATTCAGCCATTAGACCTTCCTAACAACTCTGGCAGCAGGCATTCTGTTTTAAAATTTTTAAATATGTGTGTATTTGAAGAAATGAGTAAATCTATACCTCTAAGAGAATACACTTGACAACATTTTTAGGGGAAATCAAGAATACAGATTGAAATGTGTTTGTAAATTTATCTTCTAAAAAATTGTGTCTAAGAAGGCTGTATAGAGAGCTCTGTGATTAAAAACACTGACTGCTCTGCTAGAGGACCTGAGTTCAATTCCCAGCATCTACATGTCCACTTATAAACATCTGTCACTCCAATATCACATGATCCAATGACCTCTTCTGGTCTTTGCTGAAACCAACCATACAAGTGCTGAACAGACATACAAGCAGGCAAAACACCCATACACATAAACTAAAATTTAAAAGGTTTAAAATTTTGACATTGTGTCTAAGGATGAGTCCACTTGATTCTACATCAGGGACAACTAACACACATCACTGTGACATCATCTGCTCAGTCCTGTCCCAGGGAAACATCTCTAACAGAGACTAAAACTCCATCTCTTGTCATCACCAGCTCTTCTGCCTGTGGCACACTGTCTGTTTGTTAGATGGTGGGGATGTTACACAGTTGGTAAGCCCACTGATGAAGTGGGGTGACGGTGGGGGACTTTGAGTCAGTGAAGGCTTTCTCACCTCAGGAAGGGCTTAACTCAGAACTCAAGGAGCCAACTCAGAATCTCACAGTCACAGAAAAATTTCAGAGTCAGTAGCTTCACATTTCATCTAGAGAGAATCTGAAGAATGAAGTTAATGGATTACTGGGGATGAGTTTGGGAAAGAAGTTTACTTATAGGGAACATAAGAAAAAGAAAGGAGACAGAGGTCCTGTGTAGCTGGAGCTGAACCCAGGAAATGGAATACCATCGAGCTGCTAATCTTGGGGCTTTTTGTAGGACCAATGGTAGAAACTAGGGTGAGGCTTGGGAGGAGGTATCCAGTCTAGTTGGCTCACCCATGTTGTGTCTCCTCTCAGCTTTAGACATATCTTACATTCAGCGTCCAGGCACAGGTGCTCACTTAGGAAAATAAATCAGCACCCAGGAACCAGAACTCCCCTACCCCTGGTATTCCTAGGCCCTGGTAAGGACAGAAATGCAGACAGGACCAAGGATATTTTCAATTTTCAGTCAAGGAAAATAATGCCTCTGAAACTGTTCAACAAGTGTCTCTCTCCCGCTGTTATCACCTTTAATGGCGCCCACCATAAAGGAAGCCACCTGCTATCCCTAGCCTTCACACTGACCACAGCTCCCACAAGAATCTATCACCAACCACCTTGACAGCTGAGAGAATTGTCACCATGAGAGGGCAGCAGAGGGACTGAGGCAGAGCCAGCCCTTCCCAGGAGGCACACAAGAGCTGCTGGAGACAGTGAAGGGGGTCTGTCCTCACAAGAAATAATCATGAAGCTGATAGATAAGGAAAATGGAAGGGAATCTATGCAGGTGTGCAGAAACTGCAACTTAAGTTCAGGTACAAATAGGGACATATTAAACTCTAAGATCCTTAAGGGCAAGAAGTGACTCTCATTCAACCAAATGGCCAGTAAGTACACAGAAATGTAGAAATTCTCACATTAGTTTTAAAGGGCCTATCCCAATAATTCCCAATGGGGCTTGCCAAGGACCTCAGTTCAGAATCACCATGAAGTTTACAAAGTCTGAACCCATTGTCTTTCCTAGTTCTAGGTGGCTATTGCCCCTAGTAAGTCTATCATATGCATGTATCCTAGTTTTAAACAGAAATTTATTTGCCTGTGATTGTTTTCTGTCTAATGGGTACCTGACTTTTTGTCAAGTTAGAATTATTTCAGGTTTGGAGAGAGAAAAATTAATCCAGAATTTTGTACTTTGGCTAACCAGAGTGTTTGCTTCTGTAGGAAGTGTTTTATAAACTACAGAAAAATTAATACCAGGCGAATAAGGGAAAGTGTGCTAAGTTTTCTTGCACATAGGAAGAAACATGCGAAACCTTTGGCACCAACATTATTCTAACTATTCAATGAAATGTGTTATTTTGTCCTTACATAGGTGAATTGTCTCCCATTGTTTATAGCAATCTATGACTTAGAAAGTCTGCTGGAATCTGAGCTAATGATTCCTAATTAAAATTCTATTGTCCAATGCTCACTGAGTGAAACATGATTTTACTTCATTTAATATCCTAGAGTATTTTTCTCTATTATCTTTAAAAAAACATTCATTTTTATTTCATGGCTTTGGGTGATATTGCCTGCATGTATGTCTGTGTGCCATGTGCATGTGCCCATGAAAGCAAAAAGCAGGTGCCTGATCATCTGGACTGGAATTACAGACAATTGTTAGACACAATGTGGGTGCTGGAGATCCAATGTGGGGCCTCAGCAAATGCTGAGCTCTCTATTGTTCTTAATGGCAAAAGGTATAATAAAAATTTAACCTTCATCAAGTCTTCAGCTAAACGAAATAAAAGGAGCTTTGAAATAAATATTCACATGCTGTTTGTCAAATATGAAATGATTGAGGTTAAGAAACAGAAACAGGATTTTGAGAGAAACCATAAAATCACAGAACATGTGAAAAGCCAAGCCATTAACTATGTGAGAGCTAAGGAATGGCCAATGAACACTATAAAAAATTAATTCAAATGATAGTTTTGATCCTGGAAGCATGGAGCCAGCATTCATGTAGATGGCAGTTTGCATAGTTGAGACAGGGTTACTGTTTTAATCAGAACTGCAGGAGTAAATTAGAACCATAAAGAGATCAAATAATTGACCCCATCTGTTATGTCTTGAATACCATGTGTCACTCACAGCTCATCATGGTGCAAACATCCAACTGTTAGCACTATGTGAGAGATTCTAGAAACATTGGAAAATGGGGCTTTGCTGGAGCAGTGGGTCTTTGCAGATGTGCCTTTGAAGGTTCCAACAGCTCTGCAATCACATTCTACCACTGTGCTCCCTGCCCTCCAAAGAGAAATGACTCTTTTCTGCCTAGTGGAAAAGAATAAGAAATGCATGAACAAAGAGAGAGCAAGTTAGCAAGGCAACTTCTTCTTTTTGAAAAGGGGTGCACCAGATCCCAACCTGGACAAGGAAGCTGCAAAGTCTAGCCCAACAGGCTTCTGTCTTTTTTCTCTGACACAGATGAGGACAGAGTCTGAACTCTTAGTAAGAAATCAACTTCACACTCTGGCATGATGGGCCAATCAGCACAAAGGGGTGAGGAGAATGTAAGGAAAGTAAGGAAATGGGGACTCTTATAGGGCTAATTCTTCTCAATTTAAAAACAAAACAAAACAAAACAAAACAAAACATTTCTCACATGTCACACCCTTGCACTGTTGTGATGTTCTGCCCAAACACATAGGGCTGAGCAACCTCAACTAAAACTTCTGAAACATTAAGCCAAAATCAATCTTTCCTCCTTCATATGTGTGTCAAACAAGAATTTTACCACAGCAACAAGAAAGCTATGTAATGTGCAAAGTTAGTTCCAGAAAAGTGAGGCCATTGCTCTAACAAACTGACTCTGCAGTTCTTAACTTCTTGTGGGAGGAATTTGAAGAAGTGTTGAGGAGCTGGCTAGAGGAATCCATAATGCTGTTGGCAGACCTTAATGGGCAATTCTGGTGGGAGCATACTTTATCAGAACTCCTACAGGACTGGAGATGGTGAAGGCCATGAGGTTTTAGATGGGAAAGAGAGCTGTACTGGTATCTAGAATGGAGACCATTCATGTTACATTTTAATAAAGAATTTGCCTACATTTTTGTCATGTCCTAAGACTTTGAATAAGGGTAAATTCAAAACTAATAGGCTAAATAATTTGATATAGGAAATTTCAAGATAGCATAGCATTTAGGTTATACCATAATTATTCAGAAAAGGAGCATGTTGTAGACAAAAAGGCTATGTTTATTGAAAGATCAGTGTCCCTAAAAAGAAGCCAAGGGGTGGGAGAGGTGGCTCATGGGAAATAGTGCTTACTGTTCTTCCAGGGGGACCTCAGTTCAGTTCCCAGAGACCAGGTTAGGTAGCTCCCAATCATCTGTAACTCAAGCTCCAGGGATCTGTCACCTGCTACTGGACTCACATGTACATACATATTCACTCTGACACATATATAGTATCTTAGTTAGGGTTTGTATTGCTGGAATGAAACATCATGACCAAAAAAGCAAGTGTGGAATAAAGGGTTTATTAGGCTTATGCTTCCATATCAAAGTTTATCATCCAAGGAAGTCAGGACAGGGATTCAAATAAGGCAGGAACAAGGTAGAAGCTGATGCAGAGGCTATGGTAGAGTGCTGCTTACTGGCTTGCTCCTCATAGCTTGCTCAGCCTGCTTTCTTACAGAACCTAGGACCACCAGCTCAGGGATGGTACCACCCATGATGGGTTGGGCCCTTCCTCATCAATCAATGATTAAGAAAACACCTTAGAGGCTTGCCTACAACCTAATCTTATGGAGGCATTTTCTTAAGTGACATACCCTCCTTCTCTCAGATGACTTTATCTTGTATCAAGTTGACATAAAACTATCCAGCATAATTGTCCCCTTATCAACCTGACACACAAACACAAAGCTCACCCCTAGTGACATACTTCCTCCAACAAGGCCATACCTTCTAATTATTTTCAAGTAGTGCCACTGATGACTAAGCTTTCAAATATAGGATTCTATGGAGGCCATTCTTATTCAAACCACCATATATGCAGACATAGTTAAAAATGATAGAAATAAATCTTTTTGTTGTTTGTTTTTAGAAAGAGCCAAACACTTTGTACTAGGATAGTTGAAAACATGTCTTGCCAGCACTACAGAAATCAAACAGATCCCATCCACTGTCCACTCCAGTATGCAGAATTATAAACTCATTTTTTAAGACAGTCCCTTGAGAAGAGAGCCACTGAGATGCCCTCTTCACACACAATCTCCCATCACCCTGTTTTCCTGGGTCCAGTCTCCCAGCTCAAAAGCAGCTAGAGCCCTGATCCAAGGAGGCCTGTTCACTGCTCAAGTGGACAGCAGAACTTGACAGTGTTCACATGGTCTGGGCTTTATAGACATGCAGCATGCAAGAGCCACACAGTCACAGAGGCTTCACCGAGATTTCAGAGGAAGGCCTGGGAGAGCAGATAATCACACAGCCTATCAGAATCCCAGAAGGCAGTCACTGAGGGGGTGAGGGTGAAGGGTGTGCTGCAACAGAAAGCTCCAGAGCATTAGAGGTTCCAGGAAGGTACAAGGTCTGCTGAGGAAAGCCATAGGCAAGGAGTGACCCACTCCAAGAGATAAGCCTATGGGATTCATGTGGCGATGCCATACAGGTGAAGTTAACTACTTGAGACCAGGGTCATGACACTATGTGTCCTAGATGTCAGAAAGGGAGCTAAAGAATTGAACATTCCGAAGGGGGGGGGAAGAATTGAACATTCCCTAACATCTGCTGAGTTGAAGTCTTGCTTTACTCCTACTCCTTGCTTCTATGCCCCTTTTCCATGAAAAATAAATGTCTGGTATATGCCACTGTCTTGGAAAAACTGACACTTGCCTTTGGATTTCACACAGGTTCACACTTGAGTCTTAGAGAAAAATTGGACATTTGAACAATGCTGAAGCAGTTAACATTATATGGACCCCCAGAAACAGACCAGATCTATTTTTTCAATATGGTATAGCAATCAACCTTTGAAAGTAAGACTAGGAATATTGTGATTCTAACACATAATGTTCCCCAACGGGGTCTTGTTATGAACTCTTAGATATTAGCTGAGAGACTTTGGCAGGCGGCATCTAGCTGGAGTCGGTCACTGGGAGTATGCTTTGAAGGTTGTAACAGGACCCCAGTACCCTTTGTCTCTACCCTTCCTCCTTCACTGCTTTAGATAGAGAGCTCTCCTCTGCCACACACTCCCACTGCCATGAGGTTTTACCAAGCACACAAATTAAGCAACCATAGAAAACCTGTGAAAACACTTTTATCCTTTCCTGTTACCCCTAGTATTTTGACAAAGCAATGAAAAAACACAAAGCAAACAAAAACCCTTAATGTACCACCTGCCTCTGGCTGGCTGATCTAGCTACCTACCCACCTTCTGCCACCTACCTACCTAAAGGGACCTGAATTACACAGCTGTGAGTGATTATTAATTTTCTTCTATAAGTCTGCTATTAACATCTTAACTTGCAGCCTGAAATCTACCAAACTGTAAGTATATAAGGGAAAATACACATGCATGGGAGATCAACAAGCTAGAAGACATGAGGATGAGCCAAAGCCAATGCCAGCTACCACTGCTTCTGACCCCATTGATATAAATACCCTCCAAGTGAATCTGGTCCTTCTTATCACAGCCCAGGAATCACTGATGTTTATATAAGATGCAAAGGAAGGTGGAGAGGTTGCAGACACAGATAATGCACCATATATTAGGTGAGTCAACAAATCAACATAGTCTCTACAAGCTGCAAGTAGCTGCTACTTCAATTCAGTCTTACACAACACACACAAAAACATCTCCTTTGCCCTACTTTTCTGTTTCTGGAAATTTTGGAAAGGAATTCTTGGAAACATAGTTTAGTCTAATCAGTCAGAAGACACATAAAGTCACTAATCCTGCCAATAACTCATTGAGTCTGCTGTAAGAAACAGAGTAATGCTTCTGAGGAATATACAACCCTACGACTCTCAGAAGACATCATCCAGATTCATTTATTTAAAGAGGTAAAACTCCCAATTAAAATGGCATCCCAGCTAGGGAGAATGGTATAGAAACTTAGAATGCCACATCCCTACCATCACTCCCCATGTACATGTTTCACTTCAAGTAACACTACTTTCTTGCCACCTAGTATAATTTAGATGAAGTTCATCATCCTGTGCCATGTTAGTGCCTAGTGTGTTTTTTTATGACCATACAGAGAAACAACTACCATGCTGGTGATACAAGATCCTGCAGGAAACAAAAGAGTCAAGAGTGAAGGCAGTGAGTTTTAAATATCAAATTCAACAGAATTTGAAACTCCAACTGCATCTTTCAAGAAAATTGTTGATGATTATTTATTGTTTTGAAAGAAAGCCTTTTATACCCCAGGGATGGTATATTTCTTTGTGGTTTGACAATTGAGAACGTAGCCTTCCAGTGAATCTCTGGACAGCATTTTAAAGAAAAAGGCTGGATTGAACAGGATGTGTATTTCTAGAGGGGCATTTGTTCCTAAACAAGAGACACATGTATCTCCCTGTGGCCAAGACAGGTAAAAGTAGGTAATAGAGAGGGTTAGCACTAGGTAATAGAGAGGGTTAGCACTGGGTAATAGAGAGGGTTAGCACTGGGTAATAGAGAGGGTTAGCACTAGGTAATAGAGAGGGTTAGCACTAGGTAATAGAGAGGGTTAGCACTAGGTAATAGAGAGGGTTAGCACTAGGTAATAGAGAGGGTTAGCACTAAATACAAGTCAGGTGACCCCTTTACATAGAGGCCAGACAAGCATTTTCATCAGGGACTTAGTCTGCTCCCTCATGACTTTGGAAAAGTATGTAAGTTAAACCTTCTGGGCATGCAGGTTATAAACTCAGCATAAAGTGAATTTAGCAGTTTATGTGAATGCTAAGTCATGATTGGCTCTGTACTTATTTCAAGCTAAGGATTTACATGTCAATATTAAAGAAGCAGGGCATGGTGGTACATGATATAGCTGGCACTGTGGGAGGGTGAGGGCTGAAGCAAAGGCATCAAGAGCTCAAGGCCACCCCCTCTTTGTAAGGAGTTTGAAGTCAGCCATAAAGTAAATAATATCACAGGTAACTGATGCCCATTGATCATAAAAAAGTAACATATGAGACTATTGGAAATAATTGGGTGGGCACTTGAGTTCACACGTTTTCTGGATTCCCTACTGTCTCCAGTGTGTTGTGGCAGTTAAATGATGCCAGTAATACCCAGATCGTCATCCGTAGAAATGTTGAGTTGCTACCTTACGTGGTAAAGGGGACTTTGCAGATAAGGTGACGAATCTAAGATGGAGAGGTTTTCCTAGATTTAGGAATTGGCTACAATCACAAAGAATCTGAACAGAGGAAGGCAAGGAAGTCAAAGGAAGTAGGGGGAGATGTGACTTAGAAGTAGAACCTTACATTGATATGCAAATAGACCCATGAACCAATGAGCATAGTAAGCCTTGAAAAGTCAGAAAAGATGGAAACATGTTATCATTTGATGTTTCTAAATGAAATAAACCTTGATTTTCTATTTCTCGCTTACAGAACTGAAAGGGAACAAATGTGTCCTGTTTATAAGCCATTAAATGTCTGGGAATTTGTTAGGACAGTAATGGGGTACCACAATGCTGCTCTTCTGTCTTCAATCCCACTAAGTGGCTAGAGGCAGAAAATTCAGCTTCTGTGGCCAGTTTCCAGATGTGTATTTTTTAAAAATCCCAACTATCTTAGATTGTTTCTTATTGACCAGAATAATCAGTTTAACAAGGTTATATGTCCCCCATCATCTTGTTGACAATCTACAACCGTGTAAAATTTCTTACTTTACTAAAAGCTATAAGAAAGTCACAAACTGTCCAACATCCTGAAATTTTTCTAGCACGTCTTCAAGGACTCAATCTTCAATTGGAAATCTGACTCAAGATTTGAAGGTGTAATTTGTCACAGTGATGGTCATCTTGACAACTAGGAATGGGCAAATTCTGTTTCTCATTGCTTGCCTATTGATGCAGTCCCACAATTTAAGGTCCATAATTGAATTCCCACCCATGGTACCCCTTTCTTTGCAATGTCTTATTAGTTGAAAATGAGAAGAGACTTGTCCCAAAGCAGATTCAACAGTAGTAGGGTTTATTCTGGCTTCTGGAAAGTTCATAACTCTCATTGTTTGACTTCCTTTATGTTGGATTTTTCTCAAGCAGATGTTCTACATACCTTGGTAAATAATCATCTGGTAATTACATCTCATGAAGTCATTAGAGTTAGGAAAGAATTCGTTCCCCATTAATTTTATCCCCATTAATAAAGTCCCAGTGATGGTCCCTATTGAGCTAGTCTGGTATTTCTTAACCAACTTTGATAACTAGAGGGAATAGATGCTCCAGCTGTCCAGTTCTGGATAGAATCCACCCAAGAGCAGGACAATGACCACAGAAAATGAAAATGGCAAACAATTAGTAGATGCTTTCCATATTGAAAAACAAGATTCTAAGGCTGAGAAAATGGCTCAGTGGGTAAAAGAACTTGCTGTGCAAGCTGAGTCTGAGTTCTCAGTATCCACATAGAAATGCTGGGCATGGCAACCCTGAGACTGGCAGGTCCTGGAGGCTGGCGAGGCAGCCAGCCCAGCCAAATAGTGAACTTCCAGGTTCATGAGTGAATTATCTCAAGAGAATAAGGTGAAGAGGGGTAGAAGGAGACAGCCAATGTCTTCCTGTAGCTACTGAATGTGTATATTTATGCACAACTGCACTTGGATGTATAATCATTTGCCACATACACACAATACAATGCACAAACAAACACATACTAGATTCCTCATATGCTAAAGGTAGAAGCTAATATTGTATGTTCCTTAAAACTTGTAAAATTCAAATAAATAACATAGGGAAAGAGTTTAGAACAGTGTGACATAATGGGTATTTATTATATATTAGATTTATTGTTATTTTACTATTAGTTGCATTACAGTATTTACACTACAAGCTATGTGGCTTTAGAAAAGTCCCCTTAACCTTCCTGAGATACATGGATCCATCTGTTAATAGGGATCATAGCATTTAGTGTATTGTGACAGTTAAGGCAATCCGGAGTAAAATCCTTAACCAGGGGTGGCACATCATAGAGATCCATGCATAGTAGATACTATTTGCATTGTTGTTTGAGAGTAAAGTGTCATGAAGGCACATCTCATCCACATACACTTAAAATGCTCACATGACAAATCCTGATATTTGACTTCTGTAATGGGCTGGAGCAAAAGTCCTGGAAGCTCTTTCTGGACAGTAGGAGGTGGAATGGATGGTGAACTGAATGACAGGCAGGTGCTGAGATGTGCCAGTTGCAAAACCAGCTTGAAGGTATGGAATCTGTATGCAGTGTATGATTTTAATTCTGGTCTTTATTGAAGTCCTGTGAATATCTTTTTGAAAGGTTCATTTTAGGGGGTAATTACAAGCAATAATATCATTTGTCTTATCTAACAGTACCCATTTAGATGGGTGTCATGGCTTTACCTTTTTTGTGTTTCTTTTTCTTTTTTTTCTGGAGCTGAGGACCGAACCCAGGGCCTTACACTTGCTAGGCAAGTGCTCTACCACTGAGCTAAATCCCCAGCCCCTTTTTTTGTGTTTCTTTAATAGTTGTGTATGATCACCATGCCTATTCCTACAAATATACTATACTATTACTACTATAAACAATATAGGGAACTGACTTAAGAAAAGCCTATCTTGTGCGTCTAATCCAACAAGGTGGTCCACAGACCTTGACCCATATTTTTCTCTCTCTCACTCAAGCTCATGCAGCTACAGCATGAATTGTAGATTTTTTTAAATGTCACAGCAGCAGTGTATTTGTTTCTATATTTTGCTTTAAGTATATTTTTCACAAATTGTTTGAGAATTTCATGTACTTGTACAATTATATTTTGATTATGTTCACCCCTTACTCTTCCTCCAACTTTTTTACACCCACTTCATCAACCCTCTCCCTCCCAGCTATGTACCTACTGTTTTATACAAAACTCACTAAGTCCAATTTGTGCTATCTGTATATTCGTGGGTGTGAAGCCATTTTCTGGATTGTGGCCAGTACAGCAGGATCCACACCCTTAAAGAAAATGGACTCTCTGTCTGCCCCCAGAGGTCAACAATGTAGCTTGTAGAAAGCTCCTCAGCTAGGGGTGAGGATCATGAACCCCTCCCAGCTAACATGGACTGTTTTAAGTAACACAGTCATTGTACAGATATGAATAGAGGAAATTCCCATAAAGAACAACAATATTACTCTCTTGGCCCTCCTTTTAAGTATGATATCCTAAATACACAAGGAGGATACCTGGTGAGCAGGACTCTCTGGAGTTTTTATGTAGGCAATTATAATCCTGTCTTCCATGTGATGGAATTTCTCTTGCTGCATTTTCACAAGTATGATATATACGCATGTGGGGACAATATAATACGTCATTCACTTGTATGTGCATACAGAAGCCAAAGAAAGATGGCTGTCCTGATCCATCACTCTGTAGTTACTTGAGACAGGGTCTCTCACTGATCCGGGAACTCAGCTGGCAGCCACAAGGCTCCACAGGCCCTGGGATTACAGTGATTACATAATGCTGGAATTAGAAGATCCCAGAGTCATACCTGGCTTTTTATGTGAATTCTGGAGACCCAAACTTAGGTCATCATACTTGCGCAGCAAGCATTCTTACCTACTGAGCCATCCTCGCTCCCTTGTAGAATTTTAATGGGATGATTTGTTTACTCACAGAGATCCTGTAAGTTTTTGAAAAAAAATAAAAACGGAATTTGTATGGGTATTTATAAAACCACAGAAAGCGTTTGTTTATACAGACGTTTTAGTGGTTTGAAAGCATTACATAATCCTCCTGGGGAAGCAGAATTGTGAGTGTAATGTCTCTGTCAGCATTACCTATCTCAAACAATTTTGGATGTCAGTTAGAGTTAAGGCAACACGTTGTTTTTTTTTTTTTTTTAAAGAAAGGTGAGGAACTATTCGACATATTTTTCTTTAAGAAGAGAAGGAAAGTGAATCTACTGTGAGTCGGCACTGTAGGTATGTGTAATGGTGTAAGCATAACAAACAGATTTTCTTAGGCTGCACCTGTCCATTTAGCTGAGTCAGTTTTGTTTCAGTTAAGTAGGAAAGATTTCCACACTGTCAGTGAGCAAATCAAAGGCAGACGTATTAGGAGATCCTGTCAGTCCTCTGTGTTGAAGAACACTGGATAGGTGTGCAGATCCTACTGACTTTTGGATGATATAAACAATGGCATTTTGTCTCTGCATACTGTAATCTTCCTCATTTTTCCAGAAGTGGAATAAGGAGGCTGGCTGGATCAATGGCTCAGTAGCTAAGGACCCATGGTGTTCTTCCAAAGGATCCTCAGGATCCATGTCAGGTTGTCCACAATTGTATGTAATTTCAGCTCTAAGGGATCAGTTGTCTCTGGCCTCCTTGAGCACTTGAAATCATGGTGTGTGTTGCATCTCCCCACACACACTATATATACCCAGTTTAAAATTAAATAAATCCTTGAAAAAAATTAAAAGGAGACACATGGCTATCAGGATTTGGTGAGTAAAAGCACTTGCCACAAAAGCCAGATGACCTAAGTTCAGTCCTCAGAACCCACATCAAGATGAGAGGAGAAAAGCATCTCCACAAAGATGTTCTCTGACACCCACAAATACATTCTCTTGTCGTGTGCCCATGACCTCACACCATTATCATTTGCATACACACAAAGAAAGGAAGAAAGAAAGAGAGAAAGAAAGCCAGTAAAATGCACTAGGAGAAGAGAAATGTGGGGAGAAAAGTACTTTGCAGAGTGAGGTTGTAGTGGCTTGAATAAAAATTGCCTCCATAGGGCTCATAGTGAGTAGCACTATTAGGAGACATGACTTTGTCACAGTAGGTGTGGCATTGTTGGAGGAAGTGCATCACTAGGGGGCAGGCTTTGAAGTCTCAAATGCTCAAGCCAGGTCTAGTGTGATATTTACTTCTGCTGCCTGTGAATCAAGATACAGAACTCCCAACTCCTTCTCCAGCACTATGTCTGCCTGTACACCACCATGTCCCACCATGATGATAATGGACTGAACCTCTGAAACTGTAAGCCACCCCAATTAAATGTTTTCCTTTAAAAGAGTTGTCATGGCCATGGTGTCTCTCCACAGCAGTAGAAACTTTAACTAAGACAGACATCCACCATAAATTAAATCCAAGCTTCCCTAATTGTTCATCTGGACCATTGTGATAGCCATCAAACTGGACTCCCTACTCCATCCGTCACCCCACCAGCACCAGATTAATATTCTGGCAAGATTCTAAATTACATGCAGTAGCAAAATAACTCAAATTAGATTGTAAGTCTTATAGCACACTGTCCAGTTCATGTGATGTATTCAACAAAGGTATGTACATGTAAGATTCTCTATTTGCCCAAATTCTATGGTGGTGGGGGGTGGGAGTGATAGACAGGCAAAGACAGAGATTCAGCCCGCAGAATTCCTCCAGCACTCTTCATGCTAAACACAGTCTTGTGATAGTATGACTCCACTACTTTTCAACATCAGATGCTGAGTTCTTTTCCTTATCCTCACAACAGGGAACTGCATGTATTACCAAACCTGGCTTCCTGCTTCAGTGTCTCACCGTAGTCTTTCCTGTCTGGAATGCCTGCCTCCTTGCATAGTCTAGCATCCTTACTACTGTTTCCTCCCCAGTCAGTGGTGCTTATCATCACCATTCTCATGGCATGTTTGCCACAGACCACTATGAAACTGTTACCCAAAGCCTCCACTTGTAATTTTCTTCATCCCCTTGGCAATTTATTTTTACATTGCTTAATGGTAAGGCACCATTCTGCCTTGCTTTAGTAGTTAGACGATTGTCTTGCCTTTTGTTTAAATAGAACGATATCAACCTAAATCCCAGTTTGTCATGGAAAAAATATACTCAGACAAATTCTTTTTCTTTTCTTTTTCTTCATTAAGAAATTTTCTACTCCACATGCTATTCACAGATCCCCCTTCCTCCCTCCTCCCACCCCCAGCCCTCTTTCCCAAGCTACCCCACATCCCCACATCCCCCAAATAGAGGTCTCCCAAGGGGAGTCAGCAGAGCCCAGAACACTGAGCCTAGGCAGGTCCAAGCCATTTCCCACTGCACCAAGGCTGTGTAAGATGCTCAGACAAATTCTTTAAATGTTTGGATCTTTGGAGCATCTGATTCATGTATTCTTCAAGGAGTTTTGAAAACATTACATCCCATGGCAAAATATATGTGGCTCCATGGCTCACAGTGCTATTTATAGGTCAATGGTCATGTCATTGCTGATGTTGTGTGGATGTTTTTGCATTTCTGCATGAGCAAGCACAGCACCTGTCTTGTGCCCTGTGATATAAATATGCTTTGAATTGGTAATAAATAGTTTGTTCAAGGGTTAGGATGTGACAATAAATTCATTTGAAATATCCCCAATCTCAATTTCTATCCTTCCTTTTTAAATCTGTTTCTGACTGCTTAAATTGTAGAGATTCAGGATCTAAGTACCAGATTTTCTCACAGGAAATGATTGTGGGGTGGAATTAGATGAGGCTGCAAACTGGCAAATTGAGTTTGAGCTGGTAGCTGGTTCCACACTCTTCAAAACCACATGCCAGTATCTACTCACACTTCTAAACCACTAGTGGACAGACTTGCTCATTGGGATATGCAGTCTTGCTTGGAGTGGTCAATGCCATCTTTGACTCAAGTGGTGATAACTATTCTGGACAAAATTTCTCAGGGGAAAAAGTGTCAAAAGAGGAAGAACTTACATTCAGACAGACAGACAGAGAACTCTCTGGCATGATTAGGAACTTGGAAGCCTCACCAGGCAAATCCGATCCCATCCCCAGTATGCTCTGACCAATAATTTAACAAAGGAACAGCATGGCCAGTATTTGATCTGAAAAGTTGAACTCAGGCTGGAAGATGCCCTCTGAAACTGCCTGTGGCTATTAAATAGATTCCATCCTGAGAGACTGGTGGCTCTGTTTAACATACACTTGCAGACAGAGTTATTGCTTTAAGTAAGAAAAAGCATACCAGGCTTGCTCTGCTCTGTTATCTTCAGTCTCCATCTGGCCTGAGAATCCTCTGGATGCCTCATTTAAAACAATGCGTTTCTGGACTACATTCTCTAGTATTCTGATAGTGTTGTGTCCCAGAACGTGCATTTTAAACAAGTACCTGGTCCACCTGATTCTGATTTGCACATTCTAACAAGCAATGATGTACTTCCTTATTTCCAGCTTATACCCAAACATGAAGAAATAAAAGGCAGTAGATCTCTTGGAGCAGAAAACCACTGCCTTTTGTTTTACATTCATCTTTCTTAAGAACTTAGAGCCTGGGGACAAGTAAACTTCTCAGAATAATGATAATAGTGGTAAAAATCATACATAAAGCATTAACTGTGAGCCAATGGTTAGTCAAGCCTTTCCACAGTCTTTAATCCTCCCAATAGCCTTTTGGGACAGCTGTTCTCTTCCATAATTTTATAGAAGAAAATACTAGGGTGCAAAAAGTGTAGGCTACTTGTCAAGGTTATCTGTATGGTGAAGGCCAGAACTTGAAGTAGAGAGTATGATCTTAATGTAAATCTGTTCTTTATTTTGAACATAGCAAAACTGAACTGGACATGTGGCTCAGTGAGTAGGCTACTTGGCTAACATACACACAACACTGGGTTTGACCCCAGAACTGCAGAAACACTTGAAAGGTAGAAGCTGGAGAGTGAGGAGTTTGATGTCATGTGTAGCTGTGTGGAATTTGAGGTCAGCATGAGATGCATGAAACGCTGTCTCATACACGTATGTGCATACACACACACACACACACACACACACACACACACACACACACACAGACTAATGATATCATATACAATTCCTCAAAATGAAGGAACAGATTTCTTTCCAATTAATAGTGGATCCAGGTAAAAAGGTAAAACTTATGACAGTGGCTGGCCACTTTCCCATTATTCTAATACATTCTATCAGTTGTGTGTGTGTACACTAACTTATATTCATTGAGATTGCCTCTGTTTTCTTCCTTTATATTGCAACATCCCAATGCTGAATTCTCATTGTTGATAATCCTTTAGTCCAGTGTTCATGGACATTGGCAAATGATCCTTATAGTTATTTGTATTTCTAACAAAAAAGTCAGATGCATAATAAAACAAACCCATTCTTTATGGTAATCAGGTTTACAAAGGCCAAAGATGAAGTCCTAGGTAACCTCTCTCTGATCAGCTGGTTTTGAGAGAAATGGCTAATGTGTGCCAAAGAGCTTACATCGACTCTTCCCATTCACAGCACGGCATAGTTGGATGGTTAGCATCTCCTAGGCTACAGTGTCTTGAGACTTATAGCTGAGAACAAAATTCATGTCTACAACAGGTTTGGGAATAGAATTTATGGAGCCTTTTACCACTTCTTTCCAAAACACCAAGGGAGAAAAGGAAAATGACTGAGAGAATAAGAGTCAAAGTTGAGTCATCTCTAAGGCAAGATTGATGGCAATTTCACAGTGATTTGTTTCCTTTCTCACCTCTAGTCCCTGGGCTCTTTGTAAACTGATTTGAGTATATTGATAATATGCATACAAGTGATAGGTTCTAACATTCACAGCCCTTTCACTGATTTGATACAGCTGAATCAAATTGTACACGGGGAAGTCTATTGTGAGCTTTGCAAAGCAACACCTGACAGCCCAGCATCTTAAGCTTCTGGTTACTGATTTGGAAAATGAGAGGACCAGTCAGGACCTGAGCAGTCACATCACACAGTGCCTGTTACTGAGTATTCATAACAAACACTATAGGGGTCCAGCCCTTTATAATCTTTTCCCAGAGTTCCAGAAGAGATGCTACCAGAGGGATATTGAATGAATCTCTGTACATGAAACTCTTTAGTCCATTCACTTTATTCTTCTGAGTCAATCCTCTTTTCTACACAGCTTCTTTTCTGCTCTCATGCTTAGCTCCTTTCTTGCCTGATTCTCTCTACATTTTTCTGTTGTTCTCTTTATGTTCTATCTTAGTTCTCCCATCTTAGTCCTACCCATCTTAATCCTACCCTGTCTCTGTTCTTCATCTTAGTTCTCCTCAAGTCTCTGAGGTTTACAGTTATACACCCATGCAATCAGCAATACTCCTGGCCAAAGCAAAGTCACATTGATAGAATTCTTTCAAACAGAGAGGTGATAAGATCCACACAAAGAGCAGTAATCATCAGTTAGCATTTGCAACCCAAAAGGGGAGTGATTAAAGGAGATGGGGTCAACTAATGGCTAAAATTGGTTAATAGATCAAAGGGGGGGATTTATGTGCTCTAAATATATTCTTAGAAGTGGTTAGGTAAAATGTTAGGAGTCTATAAGTCACTAAGTCATGAGTGAAAATAAAACTGCCATTTTTTCCCCTTTGGCACCCTATCTGTCCTGCCTAATTGTGGCTGTGCTGTTTACTAGCAGGGTGGGGGAAGTGAACTCGGTAGCTAGATAGCCTGTGTCACACCTTGATGTACCTGGTATATAAAAGCCATTTTATTCTGAGTTAATTGTTAAAGGGGGACTTGGGCTATGGGAGAAAGGAGGGTTTAAGCTTAATTTGCACAAGAACAAAGCTTTGTACTTAACGTCTGGCTGGCCTTGGTGGTCGTCTCAGTATGTATATTTACCTTACTTCAGGAGGCTAGCAGGTGGTCTGAATGCTTATCTCTCTGCAGTCTGTCCTTGGATGTTTAAGAAGTATCTGAGATAAAATGCTTCTCTGGAGATAGCCCTAGATGAATACTTGCTAATGAAGATAATTACAGAAAGGCAGACTTCTGAGTCTAATCCTAAACAGGAGAACAAAAGCCTGGGGATGTTATCCAAATATCCCAATAGGGGAAAATTATGACCAATGAATGATCAATCAAATGGGAAAGCAACAAAAGCACACAAGAAATTCATTGTAGGAAACAGCTAATATATTCAAAAGCCAATACCAACAAGACTCCTTGAGTCTTGGCTTTATCTTCTAGAAGGGCTCTTAACTCTTCCAGGTAACAGCCTTTGTCATAGTCAGCTGCATTCCTACTTTATATTGCTGCATCTTGCAGCATATGCACTTTTTAAATGTTGGCTTTATGAAGACACAGAATTTCATCCAACCACCTCCTTCACAGATGAAAACCTAGTACTTACTCATAGAGATGGGGCTCTATGAGACAAAAGTGAAGGAAAGCAAAAGTCAAAGGGACACCTATATGAAATACACCACCCTTCCACTTGATGCCCTCCCCTTCCCCACCTTCCTCAACCTTTCTTTGCGTGCCCTGCATCTTAACATGCTCTTGGCCCCTTCTTCACTAAATTAGCTGACATTAATATGAAGCTAAAATACTTTTATGTGTTGAATTAAGACAAAAGTGAGTATTTTAAAATTCTCCATGTACACATTTTCCACCGAGACCCCCTGCCTCTTGGACCAAAGATACTCCAGATTGAGAGGATGTACAGAACTGTTTAGTAACTGTATCTCCTCCAGAACATCCACTTAACACTCAACATTTGGCTCTGTCTTTCTGAGCATCTATTAGTAATGGAGAATGTGGTGCATCATGGGAGCATCCTCTAAACTTTTCAGAATTCTGAAAACATTTCCTTGTTTAGAGCTGAACTTTCATGCCCTATTGCTTTCATATATTAACTGTTCTTGATTAAACCAATTGGAGATAAAGTATGAGTCTAGCCTGTCTTCTACCTGACAAGTCTGTAGATTTGAAGACAGCTTTCCTGCCCACCCCTTTCCCTCAAGTCTCCCCCTTTCTAGGATAAGCATCTCTGGTTCTTTGAGTAGTTTCTTCTACAGCACTGCATTATGTGCATTTGCCCTGTATACCTTTTTCTCTGAACACATGTGCCTATGCGAAAGTTAACAGTGGGTAGATGTGTTAGTATCTATCTATCTATCTATCTATCTATCTATCTATCAACCCATAGATAGATAGATAGAAATAGATGTAGATATAGATATACTGAGTATTCAAATATTAAACCAGTTTCACTGTTATAGATATAAATCCCTGGTTCTGATATTTGTGTTAGTTGGCCACTTTTATCTCTTTCCTTTCATACCACTATGAATAATAACTGTTTTTCTTTTCTGATTAGTCATTGCCCAAGTCATAACAGTTGTTAAATATCTCAAGTAGGATTTATTTCTTAAGATCTTTTTTTAAGACAATATCCCCAAAGAAATAAAAAAAAATAGTAACTAAAAATCCCCAACACTGACTCAGTGTTCCTTCTGTGCCCACCACAAAAATGATTGTTTTAAACATTGTTCTCATTTAGTTTCTACAGCAAGACTATTAGAGGAATCATCATTCATATTCAATGCCTGAGCAAATTGGATCCCCAGAGATTGTTTCTTATTCATCACTTCACAACTTTTAAATGCAAAATCCAGACAGCAAGAACACATCCATGATCTAAGAAGCTTGAGAAATGTTGCAGGCTATTGCCTTTTGGGAAATCACAATGGACCTGAGAACACTGGTGTTTCCAGATTCTTCAATAGAGAATGTAGTTCAACTCAGTGTGTTCAGAATTTTGAACTTCTTGTTTAATACCTATTAAGCACTAAGGTGAAATGATGCTTTAAGTATGGGGATTTGATCCTCAACACTGACTCATGGTAACCAAAATAATGACTTGGGGCCCCAGACATTTAGTGAATGAGATTTAATGCTAAGGGTCACCTCCATTTCCCATCCTTGTAAAATGTGTTGTAGGCCCAAAGACACAAATTGAACCCTAGCCTTGCTATGGGACCATTAGTTAAACATACACCATTGTTTCAGGTGGCAATAGGGTGGATATGCTTCCTTACATTGTCATTGTGCTTCTTGATGTAATTCCACTCAAACTCTCTGGCCATATTCTTTACACATTCACCTATGATGGTTTTAAACAGTAAACACAGAAGAAGCTTCCAACATATAGCAAGGTTGGAAGTTGTCACTCCCATCATATGACAATGAAAAGCTGAATGAAGTGGAAACCAATGACTTCTCCTGTACTCATTAGAAAACCCAAGTTTCGGGACAGCTTGTTTCTCCTAAATCTGGAGACACATTCATCGAGAGGCACTCAGATAAGTTAAATCTACCTAAAACAGAAGCTTCTAGAGCCATAAGCCATAAAGAACACTTACAAACACTTCCAACAAATTGCTTGTGGCTGAATGTGGACTACTGTGAAGGGAGAACTTTGTAGCGCCAGTCTTATGTGCACCCTATCATCTCCACAAGCACACTTTCCCAGATGTCTGTTACAGGAGGTTGGCAAGTTTTCCAGATGAAGATCTGAGGACTATTGTCTCCTTGATAAGACAGGATGGAAAATAAAGGATACTCCCAAAGGCTTCTCCATGAAAAAATGACTATTTTCCAGGGGAACACTTGCCCTAAGGCTTTTCCCAAAGGGATGAGGGCACTTCTCTCTCCAAAGCTCAACCATCCAGTTGTTCCTAGAGAATGCTTACACAGGACACATCCTTTATCCAGCTGTTGGGGTGGTAGCTGTTAAGAACAGCTAGCCAACTGTTCTGCTCTGAAATTTTAGATCTCTGATGCATCCAAGAAAATTTACTGGTATTCAGTTCTTCTGACTTTTGGTTGTTGTGTATTTGGTGATGGGGAATACAACCCATGATGCAATCTTAGGAGTCTTCTTGGAATGCAGGGCCCCCCTACTCATGTGTAGCTGAGGGTCTTGTCTCAACGACATAGATGAGAATTTAGAACTCAATAGCATTAGAGTGAAGTTGGTGAGTTTATTGACTGAAAGAATGGACAGATGGCTCAGAGAGTCAAATGTGGGCATCGGAGGAGGACCTCAGGCAGCCCTTCAGTAGCCCCTACAACTGGTTTAACACCTTTGAGAGTTACATTGTTTAAAGGAAATGGTCTGTAACTGAGACTAAGGGAGACATAAAATACGTCTTTCTACTTCTTCAAAGACGGCTTTGTGTTTGCTTTTTAAAGTGTGTGTGTGTGTGTGTCCCTGAGGGCAGGTGCCTAAAGAAGCCAGAGGAGACTCTGGATCGCCAGAGCGAGTGTTACATGCAGTTGTATGTCACCAGACTTCAGTGCTGTAACAGAGCTCCGGGTCTCTGCTTGCTCTTAATCACTGAGCCATCTCTTCAGCCCTGAAGATTTTGTTTTTAATAAATTAAATTGCAGGAAATGTATTAGGGTACTTGGCAGGCTTACACTGATGAAAAAATGTAATTAGGACAAAAACATGGATACAATTTTAGAGTAATTTTGCTATATGTAAATTACACAAAAAGGTTAAGGCTTATGTTTTTATCCTGAGCATGGTTCATTAGCTATTTTATTACATCATTTGTGGTATATTAAAGAAAAGTGGATGCTTTCTGTATATAGTGTCTATGTAGGACAGTTTTCCATCAGCTATGTCTAAATTCTTGATACTGTCAACAAAAATTGTAAGTCAGGTTCAGGGGTAGGGGAGAGCTTTTTCGCTTTCCCATGGTCTCCCAACCTTCCCCTGTTTTCTGTCCTTCCTCATAAGGATGGAAGTGATTACTTCGAAACTGAAAGCATATGAACCCTGGAAGAACAGAACATCTAGGAACTTAAGGATAGTTTCAAAAAGTATAACATGGAGCAGAAGAATTAGTCTAAGTAAAAATAACCAAGAACTTTCCAAAACTGCTGAGAAATACTAAATCACAAATGCAAAAAGAGCAGAGAATTCCATGCAGGATAAATGCTCCAGATAAGACAGAACACCTAAGCAGACAATAAAACTTCAAGGGAACAAGCACAAAATGGAACAATCAGGCGAGAAGCCAGAGACAGGAAGTGCCTATAACATATCGACAGTAGGAAGTAGATCAGGTTTCTGTCAGAAAGCTGAGTAAAATATTCAGTGTTTAAACATGCACACACTGGAAGCTTGACTCCACACACAGTGAAAGGAAGTCCATGGACAGTAGAGTGGGCCAGCAACAAATGGTCCATATGGATGGATTTGGGGGAAATGACGTTAAGAGTTTCCTGTTTACATGGCATCATTCTGTCAGGCAGTCCATGTTCAGAGGCATGTAAACCATCTTCCTGCCAGATATTTATCATTGCATTAAACACATTCTTCTCCATGATTTCTCCAGAAATTTCATGTAATAACTGAATGTTTTAGAATATCAGATACATTCATTTAACAAACAGTGTTTCTTGCCAAAGAACTAAGTGATGTTACTCTGTTGTAACCTGACTTTGGTGAACTGTCAGTTGAGTCTGTTCTAGGTTTTCAGGAATCTTGTCTTTGATAATTCAAGCTGGAGTATTATCCAGAATTAAGTTAAGGTCCACAAATAACTCTTTTGCCTTTCCATCAACCTCACCTGGATGATGAAAGACCTTAGATGGGTCAAATAATCTGGATAAACAAACTTTCTTAACCCTTCTGTGAACATGTCTTATCAGGCCCCATGAACTGGGCATCAAATACCACCCAATCTCTCGTGCCCAGTTTCTTTACACCCAATCTCTCGTGCCCAGTTTCCTTACTAATGCTGGACATTCTTCTGTTGTCTTTTAGTCTTCTTCATAGAGACTTAGACAGTGGTAAACAAGTGTCCTTAGTGCCTCTTCTAAGCCAATTCACCAGTGCCTTATTTCCCTAATACTGCCTTTGGTTGTGCAGCCTTTGTCTCAAAAAACGGATGAGTAATTATAATACTCAGTCTCTCTGTTTCTGCAGCACTCAGATTCATACCATTTGCCCCAGTGACCCACAGTCTTATGATCCAGTCTATTAGAGGATCTTTCAATGCTTGTGTTTCTCTATTTCAGTAGTTCACATTCTAAATATTGTTTGATGATCATAGTGTATTGTGTTGGGTCATACTAAGGCCTCGATTGGCATGGTGGATCATGGATTTTCCCTTTCCCTCTATGAAAGGACTTGAAAGGCATCTTCTGTCACTTCTACCATGTTTGCTTTCTCCTCATTGTCCAATTCTTCCTAAGGTTTCCAAGATTTTGAATCCAGGAAGGGCACTTTAGCATAGGCCCCACTCATCGAGGAACCATGCCGTTCTGTAGCACATAGAATAAAATGACCACCCTAGGATTCTTCAAAGGTTCTCCATTCTTGACAGCTTAGTCTTGGTTGTGTGTCTTATCAGCCATCAAAAGTTGCATACAGCTATGAGAACAGCTAAGAGGTACAGCATCCCATTCAACACGTGGAAAAGTAGCCATAGCCGTTCTGCCTGTGTCTACCTTCCACCCTCACATGGATCAGTTTCAGTTGCATATCCTAACATCCATTGAAGGGATATTCAGTTGTCCCCCCCCCAACTCATCTTTGGCTCTATCTGTAGCTAGAGTTTTCCTGCCTGGCCCACAGTCAGGACAAATCTCTCTTAACCACCAGTCCCACAGTCACTCAGACCCAACCAAGAAAGCACACAGAAACTTACATTGTTTAGAAACTGTATGGCCATGGCAGGCTTCTTGTTATCTACTTCTATCTTAAATTAACCCATTTCTATTTATCTATACTTTGCTACATGGCTTGTGGCTTACCAGTGTCTTTACATGTTGCTTTTCATGGCGGCGGCTGGCAGTGTCTCTCTCCAGCCTTCTACTTCCCAGAATTCTCTTCTGTCTTGTCCCCACTATACTTCCTGCCTGGCCACTGGCCAATCAGAACTTTATTTACACAGAGCGATATCCACAGCATCTATCAGAGTGCTTGTCCAGATGTCAACTGCATCAATTGCATTGTGTAAACTCCTCCTTGGGGCGATATAAAAAAATGTTTAGTCATTCAGGGTAGTATTAGAGGATCTAGTGTCAGGGATGGTGGTTTAGAGGTACCACCTAGTCTGCCCTGGAGGATGAACAAAGTATATATCCTGGAATGAAGACCAAAGAAGACAAGAAAGTTAAAAGACAGTTGGAGAGAGAGAAGCCACTCACAGTGTGACAGCCAGAGATCTGAGGCAGAGAGGAAAACAGCTGCCTATTTCCTCCCCCAGTGAAAGTAGCAGAAATCACCTTCAGGACAGGAAGTCACATTTACATATCTAAGGTCGAGAGAGCCAAAATGGTAGCCACTGAGAGTGAAAGTAGAGATCTTGAGGGTCCCACACAGAAAGTTAAAGATTGACAGGGAACAGAGAAACATCAGCCATAGAGAGAAAAAGACAAAAATTACCAAGCTTTGTTAAAATGGACAAACATGTTTGTTCTTGTTCACTTGGTAGCTTTGGGTCTGACTTCTTATATGCTTCTGGGGAGGTAATCCTTTTTGGACTCCTCTTCCCTGATTGGTTCTCTCCCAGTATTCCCTCTTGGGTAGGTTCCTTGCTGCCAGCATTTTGTAACACTTGGAATCTACTGAGAGGTGAGTGCAACACCAGAACAAGAAGCCCACTCTTCTAAAAGGAGTCAGTCTCTATTTCCAGATCCAACCAAGTTCCTTTGAGCAGACTTTAGTAGTGCACTAATGATAGGCCAAAGAAAAGTCTTTCACCTGGGTCTACTTCGGTGAATCGGTGAGTGCATATGGGTTACTTGCAAGGGTGCATACAAAGGTGTATTTATAAGTCCAAATATGACTCAAGAACAGCTGAATCATCAAATAGCCACTCCCATAGGGGTGATTTACTGCATGATTTGCAAGCAGCTCAGCTCAAGAGAATCTCTTCTCAAGCAGTTGGTGCTGCTCATACATTCTTGGACTTTCTCAATCTTGTAAGTTTCAGGAATTTCCTGAACTTGTGAGTTATTTTAGCCTGAGCTTTGAAAGTTATTTGACTTCCTAAGTCTTAATGACCCTCTCTCCAAGATACAATTTTTCAATTCTTAGGAAATTGCTACAAAACACAACTAAAGTGTCACAGTCCAGTTCCTGTACTCTGAGCTCCTATATCTCCTCTTGCCTCCATTTTCCTTCTAAGGCTAGTCGTGTTTCTTGATCTGACTCATTTCCTCTTAACCTCACTATGCCTTACTGATCTCTTCCTCCAAGGTCTTTACAATCAACTCCCTGTAATAGCTTCCCTTTTTGTTTAATCCTCATAGTTTCTTTTTCCTCTTTTCTTAGTTAAGCCCTGACCTGTTCACTAATAAAAAGATGGATTGGAGAATGTGATCTGGTATCTATCTCTTTTTGCTAGGAAATCAGTAGCACTCTAGTAAAACCAAAGGCACTTCCACACTCTTAGATAAATATCCTCAGTATTGTGTTTCACCAGGGAAATTATTATAGTCTAATACTCACATTTTACAGATGAGAAACTGAGGCACAGAGTTATTACTTGTCATAATCACCCAGACAGAAAAGCTTTGAGTCACAAAACTACAACCTCATTGGATTAGCATTTTAATATCCGTGTCTATACATGGGGAAAGAGTTCTGGAAATGGCTATAACAAGAAGGCAGGTTTGGACCTTACTGAGATGACAAGGACAGATCTGGACCAGTCTGAAACTTCCAGGGAAAATTCGGAACAGATTGACGCACTAAAGGATAATGCTGCTTCTTCCAAAATGTGCCCATAAAATTCACACACACTTTATCATGGTAATATTATTTACAGCTATAAAAGTATTCCTTCTTAGTACAGGAGCCAGAGGGATCAAGGACAACAGAAGAAGGCTCATACAATCAACTAACGTGTGGTCATAGGGACTCGCAGAAACTGAACTGACTACCAGATGGCCTACATGAGTCTCACCTAGGCATTCTGTTACAATTGTGTAGTTTGGTCCTCTTATGGTACTCCTAACAACAGGAACAGGGGCTGTTTCTGACTCTTATACTGGCTTCTGGAACCCTACTTCTCATACTGGGTCTCATTGTCCAGCCTTAATACATGGGGAGGTGCTTAGTCTTACTGCAACTTGATACTCACAGTAGACCTTTCCCTTTCCTGGATGGAGACAGAAAAGGAGGGGGAGGGAGTATTGGGGAGATAGATTGGGAGAGAAAGATGAGGGGGGGGGAGTTGTGGCCAGGATTTAAAATAAATAGATGAATAAAAAAATATTCCTTCTTTAAGACTGACATTACAAATAATGCCTATAGGCATGGGAGGATAAAGATACTAATTTCTTATCCACAAATAAGGAGAAGCAGGCTCACCTACCTCCATCACCTGGTACATGAAATGTTTATAAGTAAAATTCTCCTCATCAGTGGTACTAAATTAACCCCAGCCTGGGGAAATAGGAGGGAAGTATGGAATCAGCAACATTTTAAAAATTTTTCTGATAGACCTGAGGCCCTCCATAGCATTTACTGTAAAATAATTACTACTGGGTAACAAGTTTTAGCCTGATGAAGGTCTCTCCGCTGACAAAACAAACTGAATCAGACCAAATTGGAAAGCCCGAGTTTAATGGGTAAAGCACTCCTGGGCAATTCCCCAGCCCCTCAGAGAGGAGACAGGAACACAAGAAGGGAAGAACCACTAGTCTGTTTTGGGGGATGCCACTTATATATCCCCTGTGGGAGTCATCCTGAGCCTCTTTCAGGAGGAGCTGTGTTTGGCCGGCTTTGAAGGGGCGGGTTTAGGGAAAGAGATGGGGAAGGGAGCTGAGGTGGATCTTCCACCAGACTCCTTCTAAACACTGGGTGCAGGCAATGAAAAAATAATGTAGAGTGGTCTCTAATATGCTGTCTTAGCCAGGGATTCTATTGCTGTGAAGAGATGCCATGACCATCTTTTTTTTTTAATTAAGGAATTTTCATACTCATTTTACATAGCAATCATAGATTCCCCTTTCCTCCCTCCTCCCATGGCTTCTGCCTTCCCCCTCAACCCACCCCCCCATTCCCTCCTCCAACAAGGCAAGGTCTCCCATGGGGAGTCTGCAGAGCCTGGTACATTCAGTAGAGGCACCAACTCTTATAAAGGAAAAATATTTAATTGGGGCTGGCTAATAGATTCAGTGGTTTAGTCCCTAATCATAATGGTAGAAAGCATATCAGCATGCAGGCAGACCTGGTGCTGGAGAAGGAACTGAGAGTTCTACATCTGGACTGGCAGGCAGCAGGGAGAGAGGGGGGGGGGGACTGGCTTGAGCATTTGAAACCTCAAAGCCCACCCCCAGTGACATACTTTCTTCAATAAGCTATACCTCCTAATGATGGCACTCCCTAGCGACCAAGCATTCGAATATACAAGTCTATTGGGGTCATTCTTATATAAACCACCATATTTCACTCCCTGGCCCCCATAAGCTTTTAGCCATAACATAATGCAAAAATGCATTCAGTCCAACTTCAACAGTCCCCATAATTTATCACAGTCTCAATGTTGTTTAAAAGTCCACAATTCAAATTCAATTCTAGGAATCTTAGCTGTAATACCCTTTACAATCAAAAGAAAAGAAAAAGGCAGATCACATACTTACAACCTGCAGTGGTACAGAATATACATTACCATTCCAAAAGGGAAGAAAGGGAGCATGATGTGGAAATACCAGACCAAAGTAAGATTGAAAACCAGCTGGGCAAACTCTGTATCTCCATGTCTGATGTCAAAGTTCTCTTCAGATCTCCAGCTCCTTTCAGCTTTATTAACTGTAACACATTAATTTATCTTGGGTTTGTTTTCCTACATTATCAACTTCACTCAGCAGGTATCTCATGACTCTGGCATCTTCAACATCTTGAAGTCTCTAAGGCAACCTAGACTTCACCTTCACAGCTTCATGCAAAAACCTCTCTGGTCCTCCAGGCAAGGACATCCCTAACACACTCTTGATCTTACCAGCTTTCTTTAGTCAAAAGAGAGGTTCAATACCTCTTTCTTGTATCCTTGAGTCTAAATCCAGAACCACATAGCTGAAACTATCAAGTTCTGCTGCTTGCTATGGCTGGAACATGGCCCCTTCATTCAAATACATTTTAACCAGTGTTAAATTTTTGATGGTTTGCTTCACTATCTAAGCCTGGCTGTCCTGGAACTCAGTCTATAGACCAGGCTGGCCTCGAATTCAGAAATTCTCCTTCCTCTGCCTCTTTTAGCAAACCCTACTGGCATGCACCCACAAGTGGCCCTAAGTTTTTCTTTAATTTCTTTTCTCAAGTTGGAAGCTTAGTTGGATGGGGTCCTGCTCTGAGATCATAACTTCCTATTTTCCACTTAGCATCAAGTTTTTGTTTAGTTGCTTTACACTTCCTGAAGCCCCCTTTCTCCTCAAATTGTATATTTTGTATTTTTCCTTTCTCAGCTTGCTCCTTTTCATTATAAATTTTCATAAGACTAGTCATTAATAACCAAGCAATATAGTCAATACTAGGCTGTTTTGAAATCTCCTCTGCCAACACTATTATTCTAAAACTCTTCAGTTTAGCCTCAAACAGACTTTTCAGACAATAGTAAAAAGCAGCCATATTCTTTTCCAAAATATCACAAGAATGATCTCTAGGCCACATACTAATATTCTTCCACTCTGAAACATTTTAAACTGAGATGGCCCATTTCAAAGGGCCCTCAGAACCAGTTCTCCCATGATTTTACTAGGATGGTTCACTAAGCATCCCTTAAAGTGTTGAACTACTTTTCTAGTCTAAAGTCCCAAAGTCAACATTACTCCAAATAAAAGCATGGTTAAGCCTGTCACAGCAACATCCCACTCCTAGTATTAACTTCTGTCTTAGTCAGAGTTTCTATTATGAAGAGATGTCATGACCACAATAACTCTTATAAAGAAAAACATTTGATTGGGGCTGGCTTACAAATTCAGAGGTTTGGTCCATTATCATCGTGGTGGAAAGTATGTCAACATGCAGGCAGATATGGTACTGGAGAAAGAACTGAGAGTTCTACATTGGGAGTAGCAGACATTAGGAAGAGAGGGAGGGAGGGAGGGAGGGAGAGAGAGAGAGAGAGAGAGAGAGAGAGAGAGAGAGAGAGAGAGAGAGAGACTGGCCTGGCTTGAGCATTTGAAATCTCAAAGCCCACTCTCAGTGACACACTTCCTCCAACAAGGCCACACCTCTTTATAGTACCACTCCCTAATGACCGAGCATTCAAGTATATGAGTCTATTGGGGCCATTCCTATACAAACCACAACATATACCAAATAATTGTTTGTTATTTTGAAACAATGCTTTCTTGGCTACATCTTCCTTCTCCATGTTGCTTATTATGAGGTTACTGCACATCATCTAAGAAAGGCAACTGGTACATGCTCTGAACCTATTCTTCTCTAGATACCTGAAAGACACAAGAAAAATTGCTACTTTTATATGAAGTAAATGCCCATGAAATTGAAAAGTGATAAATATTGTTCTAATATTTGTCTCATTTTCATGCCTTCTTATTTTTGTGGGAGTTTTTGTTTTTGTTTTTTCTGGGTTTTGGGTTTTTTTTCTTTTCTTTCTTTCTTTTTTATTTCTGAGCTGAGGATCAAGCCCAGGGCCTTGAGCTTGCTAGGCAAGCGCTCTACCACTGAGCTAAATCCCCAACCCAGTTTTGGATTTTTTGACAGAATTTCTCTGTGTAACAGTTCTGGCTATCTTGCAACTCACTTTGTAGACCAGATTGGCCTCAAGCTCACAGAGATCCACCCAATTCTGCCTCCTGAGTGCTGAGATTGAAGGTACCACCATCCTGCTTTAAGTATTTTTTAAAAAATAATTTCTACCATGAGATAATTAGGAAATAACCAAGAAGAAAAAAAAAAAGCCAGAAATCTTTTCACAAATTTAGACCATATGACTTTGACATTTTGAGTTGTTTTGAAACATTTAAAGAAAATCCAGATGGGAACTGAAGAGATGGCTCTGCAGTTAGAGCTTGTATTGCTTTTGAAGAGGGCCCAGATTTGATTCCCAGCACCCATGGGTGTGGAGGGACTCATGATTATATTAACTCCAGCCCCATGCAGATACAACACCTCTGGCCTTGGCAGGCACCTGAACTGATGTATAGCTATCCCTCACCAAACACATATAAACAACTAAAAATAAAAATAGAATCTTAGAATAAGAGAAAATCACATCAAAAGTTAGAGTCAAACACACAGTCCTTAGAGCAATGGGAAAAGGGATAGACAGAAGAGAATGCCCAGTCCATGCAGAGGCACACAAGATCTGTATGCCTGGAAGAGTTCTCAGGATACCATTTCTGAATTGATTTTAATGGAATCTAAATGAAAAAGTGGAGATTTAATTTCATAAAGAAGACTAAAATAACCCTATGTGAAAATGCATACTGCAAAAAAAAATAATAATAATCAAAGAGGAAAGGATATCTAATTATTTACAGAAGAAATGAAGACAAACATTTTCATAGGCTTACATGACTAAAAAATAATAATTACTTGCAAAAAGTTACAGCAAATGCAGCTATTTAAAAAGAAATTTTAAAGCAAGTGAAATGAGAAGTAGAATTGTCTGAGCCCCTTTCTACAGGTCATACACTAAAAGGCTTCAAATACAGCACTTTCCTCTCTACTCCTGGGAATCTTATGAGATCAGTAGTCTCACTCCATTTTCAGGATCCAAAGAGCACGAGCCAAAAAAAACTCATCATCAGCTGACATGGCAAAGACCACAGGGCTCCTGAAAGTGTTAGTGTTAGTAGCTTTCTACTAAAGATGTTCTGGGTTGGGGATTTAGTTCAGTGGTAGAGCGCTTGTCTAGCAAGCACAAGGCTCTGGGTTCAATCCTCAGCTCAAAAAAAAAAAAAAAAAAGATGTGTAACAAATTAAAACAAAAAAAACAAACAACAACAACAAAAACATTCTTCAGTGAACAATTGCTGAGATATAGTTTATCTCCATTCTAGAGATTGGGTGCAATCTGGAGATAACTCCATGAACTTTTCTTTAAACAGAACCTTTGGGGCTTATAACAATTTCCAGTTGTCCACTTATTATGGCTCATTCTAGAAACACTTTAACAACAACAAAAGAGCCTCAAAAAATCTCATTGCCATATTTTTAAAAGAGAGTTAATTATATTTAATGATGTCTGTAATTCACAACATCTTCAACCTTAGAACTATTGATTTAGTAGCACTGATATTATCCATGACCTCATTTCACTTCTGTTCAGATTCACTTTCCCCACACTGCCAACTTCTTTGTTCGTGTGGCTTTTACTACATGTGGCTTCTTCACTATGAAGTGTCTATGACTTCTCTTTACTGGTTTCTTTCCCTCTATTTGGCTTTTGACATCTCTATTATCTAATCTTTTTACCTGTGACTTATTTTAAAACTTCCTAGTCAATAACTATTGGATTTTCCTGTCAGCATATAGCATCATCACTGCTAGATTGCTTCCCTAGTCTACTTAAATATCACATTGCCCAAATGTCTGCCTGTGGTACAGAATCTCAGCTGTGACCAAATTAATAGCAAATGTTGTGACCTAACAAAGTTTTGAAAAGGAGGTAAAAATGACAGACACTTTAATGGGCTGTCCAGTACCACCATTTCATGGCAATAGTTAGCAAACTGATTCTGTTTTGAACTAAAGTATAAGATCTAGTCTATACTTCTGTCAAAACTATCATTCATTCTCTTACATTAGTATATTAAAATCTATTATTTTTCTCTGTATTGATAACCTGAATCTCATATTTTATGGTAATAATAACATTACTAGTGCCAAGTTAATACAAAGCATAATCAAGATCATACTGTTTCTTTAGCAGAAGCCTCTAATCCAGATCACTTACCAGCAAGAGAGAAAAGGAATAAAAAAAAATGAGAGTAAGATTCAAAAGAAAGAGATGCAGGAATTTATTTCACGCATTTCTCCTTGGCTCTTTCTTGTTTAAGTAAATCTGTCTATATCTCTGAGATTCATTAGAAACACATGTAAACTGCCTCCTGATTTTCAGGTGGTGGGAATTAAACTTTGTAAGTATAATTCTTTATACATTGGAAAATATCTACAATATTCGTTACCAATAAGCCCAAGTGATTAAAATCACAGGACTTTCTTTCCATCATTATGCACGGTGAGCTCAGTGGGCTCTTAGATATCTGCTTGGTATTTGGAATTTTCAAATGGACAGAACTTTTCAGGCATTTCTGCATAACTAATTTGCCACAAGGTAGCACTTCTTACATCTCTCCCTCCCCCTGTTTCTGCCATGTGATTTCCTTTCACAATTTTTAGATATAGAGAAATCAACTGCTTTCCATATTAAGGTCTACAAGACAAACTGAGTTATAACTTAGGGAACAAATCCTAGGGGAGATGTTCAGAAGCATGTCATGACATATTTTTTTTTTGTTCTCTGACATAAGCAGAGATGAAAATTAACAATCAGATGGCATATCACTACAAAAATAGCTTTTCTGCATGCTTTCCTTTATCTTAAGTTTGCCTGAGGGTTTGTCTCAAAATATGTTTATTTAAATGTGTTACACATTTAGCCTCTGGGAATCATTTCACTGAGTAGCTGAGAAGCTAGAGTAAAGTTTTTGCTCTCAAACTGGCAGAGAAATGGACTGTTTATGTATCTTCATATTTCTAACATTATATTTGCTTAAAACAAATCCTCCTGCTACAGCTATCACATAGAGAACTCTTGATCTTAGTGGGAGATGATATTCTTCTTTTCTCTAAATGCACAATACTGAAGCTATTTATTCATTCAATAAGCATCTATCCAGCATCTACACAGTAACTAAACCATGAAGTAAATTGGTAGATGATTCTAGACAGAAATAAAATATTATAAAGGAAACAAACTGGACAGTAGACTAAGAAACAGCAACAGAGATGGGAACCAAGAAAGGTTTACAGTGGGTGATTAGAGCAGGCTCTCAGAGAAGGAAAGAGCTGAGTGGTGAGAAGATTCCCAAAGAGTACAGAAAGATGATAGAATAAGCAATCACAGTGGCAAACAAGTTGTACTTCAGGAAAAGAGACCAGCGTGTGTGACACATGGATATGAGAATGCACTTAGAGAGCATATAAGACAAGAGCCAGAACATAGGTGCACATGCACGAGAATGAGTTTGTAATAGAATCCAACTTCAGTGTGCAGCAGCTGGACAAGAGAGCAGTGGTGTGATCCAGTGTACAGTTTCAAAAGCTCAGTCTGGTTATGTAGAGGTGGGGATAGAAATGAAAAAGAAGTAAGATGCTCCCTACCACGCCAGTGCTTGCCCAGCTTAACTCCAACTGCCTTTTCTTTCCTCATCACCATATCCTGGCCTGTACCCCACCACAGGCCAATATAGCTCCCTGAATACCAAGTAAGCCACTACTTCCCATTGTCCCACCTATACCTGCCCAACATAACCCCAACTGCCTCTCCTCTCCTTGTCACCATGTCCAGGCCTACACCCCTAGCAGAAGCTCCTCTTCAACCAGAGGCAAGGCCACCATTCTGCACCACAGATAATACTGCCCCTCCCCGCTCATGCTTGTCCAGCATAGCTCCAACGGTCCCTACTCTCCTCATCACTATAAACTGGCTCGCACCTCTGGCAGAAGCCATCCACCCCATCAGAGGCCAGAGCAGGAGCCTGAACCCCAGAGACCAGGCCATCTCCCTGGAAACCAGGCAGAAGCCTCCTACCCCACCAGGAGCCAGCCTAGCATTTGGACCCCAGAGGACTCCTAGCCAGATTAGCAACCACATACACACGTAGAAAGAACTTCAGCCTCAAAGTTTGGCAGCAACACCCTACTGAACCAGAGTCCATCCAGGTTATCAGAAGTCCAGAAGTAGAGGTGGCAACCCTCTATTCAACCACAGGCCACAAGATCCAGACGACCAGAGAGGAAACAGAAACTAAGGAAAAAAAAATACCCATCCAAACATCTAACAATGAGAAACTCAGAAACGGACACCTAGAAATATAATTACCCCAATCCAGATGAATGAATATAAGTGTAAGGACACAAACAGCAACAGCCAGGATAAGATGTCATCATTAGAGCCCAGCCATCCAATCACAGCAAGCCCTGAATATTCAAACACAGCTTAACCACAAGAAAATGATCTTAAAACCAACTTTAGGATGATGATAGAGGTTCTTAAAGAGTAGAAAGACATCCCTTAAAGAAATTGAGGAAATCTTTGTTTTACATCTAGTATCCTAATATGACTGCGTACATATCAAGTTCATCCTTCTGAATCTGGGTTACCTCACTCAGGATGATTTTTTCTAGATCCATCCATTTGCCTGCAAACCTCATGATGTCATTGCTTTTCTCTGCTGAGTAGTACTCCATTCTGTATATGTACCATATTTTCTTTATCCATTCTTCAGTTGAAGGGCATCTAGGTTGTTTCCAGGTTCTGGCTATTACAAACAATGCTGATATGAACATAGCTGAGCAAATGCCCTTGTGGTATGATTGAACATTCCTTGGGTATATGCCCAAGAATGCGACAGCTGGGTCTTGGGGGAGATGGATTCCCAATTTTATAAGGAAGCGCCATATTGATTGCCAAAGTGGCTGTACAAGCTTACATTCCCACCAGCAGTGGAGGAGAGTTCCCTTTGCTCCACATCCTCTCCAACATAAGCTGTCTTCAGTGGTTTTGATCTTAGCCATTCTGACAGGTATAAAGTCGTATCGCAGAGTCATTTTGATTTGCATTACAACTCCAGGGAGGCTACCTAGAAAACGGGACCCTAGGAAAGACCCAGGAATCGCCCAGTGACAGAGAAATGGATGAGATCTACATGAACAACCTGGACGACAGTGGGAGTAATGAAGGGCAAGGTTCGAGGGAAAGAAAGCTTAGGGGAGCAGGAGATTCCAGCTGGATCAAGAACAGAAAGGGAGAACAAGGAATAACAGACCATGATAAATGATGACCACATGAGAACAGGAAGAAGCAAAGTACTAGAGAGGTCTCTAGAAATCCACAATGATACATCCACTCTAGACTACTGGCAATGGTCAAGAGAAAGCCTGATCTGACCTAGTCTGGTGATCAGATGGCCAAACACCCTAATGGTCGTGCTGGAACTCTCATCCAATAACTGATGGAAGTGGATGCAGAGATCCTTGGCCAGGCCCCAGGTGGAGCTCCAGGAGTCCAATTGTCCAGAAAGAGGAGAGACTGTAAGAGTGTGAATTATTGAGACCAAGATTGGAAAAGCACAGGGACAAATAGCCAAACTAATGGAAACACATGAATTATGAACCAAAAGCTGTGGAGCCCCCAACTGGATCAGACCCTCTGGATAAGTGATACAACTGAATAAGTTTGAACTGTTTGGGAGGCACCCAAGCATTGGGACCCAGACCTGTCCTTAGTGCATGAGCTGGAACCTGTTTGGAACCTTGAGCTTACACAGGGACACTTTACTCAGCCAGGATGGAGGGGACTGGACCTGCCTGTACTGAATCCACCAGGTTGAATTGAATCCCCAGGGGAGTCTTGGCCCAGGCGGAGATGGGAATGGAGGGGAGGGGCTGAGGGGAAGGTGGGGGCAGGGGCAGGAAGGGGGAGGACAGGGGAACCCATGGCTGAAATTAAAACACAAATGTGTGAAATTGAAACACAAATATAATTTAATAAAAAAAAGAAATTAAGGAAAAACCAAAAAATGAGATGAAATTAACATATCCCTTAAAGAATACCATGAAGACCAGAAAAAACAAACAGGTGAGTGAAACTATTCAAAACATGGAAATTGAAATAGAAGCAATAAAGAAAACACAAACTACAGTAATTCAGGAAATGGAAAATGTGGATAAGGGAATGGGAACTACAGATGTAAGCTTCACCAGAAGAACTGAAGAGACGGAAGAGACAATCTCAGGCATTGAAGATATAATAGAAGAAATGGATTTATTAGTCAAAGAAAATATTATGTCTAAAAAGACTAACATAAAACATCCAGGTAATCTGGGAAACCATGAAAAGACCAAACCTAAGAATAACAGGAACAGAAGGAGAAGAATCCCAGCTCAAAACACAGAAAATGTATTTAACAAAATCATAGAAGAAAATTTCTATATCCTAAAGTAGGCCATGCCTATGAAGGTACAAGAAGCTTGCAGAACACCAAATAGATTGGATCAGGAAAGAAAAATCCCTCGATCACATAGTAATCAAAACACTAAACAAACAGGGCAAAAAAACACATATTAAAAGCTATAAGGAAAAAGGGGCAAGTGACATATAAAGATATAATTATAAGAATTACGAAGAAAGAATATTAAAAGTTGCAAGGGAAAAAAAGCCAAGTAACATATAAAGGCAGAGCTATAAGAATTATAACCAGCTTCTCAAAAAAAGCTCTAAAAGTAAGAAGGGTCTGAACAGACATCTTGCAGACTCTACAAGACCACAGATGCCAGCCCAAGCTAATATACTCAGCAAAAGTTCAGTTATCACAGATGGAGAAAACAAGGTAGTTCATGACAAAGTTAAATTTAAAGAATATCTCTTCATAAATCCAGCCCTACAGAAGGTATTAGAAAGACAAGTGCAACCCAAGGGAGCCAACTACACCCACATGAACACTATACTCATATAAACATAGGTAATATATTTATTATTATCTCACACAAGCAAAATCCAAAGAAGGAACACACACACACACACACACACATACACAAACACACACACACTACCACCACCATCACCATCACCAATCTAATAACAGGAATAAATAATCAGTAGTCATTAATATCTCTTAATATCAAATGACTTAATTTGCCAATAAGAAGACATGGGCTAACAGAAAGAATTCAAAAACAGGATCCATAATTCAGATGCATACAAGAAACACACCTCAACATCAAAGAAAGACATTACTTCAGAGTAAAGGGTTGGAAAAGTATTTTCCAAACAAATGGGTGGCCTAGCGACCTAGGATAGAACCAAACACAACATTAAATTAAGTGGAGAAAAACTCAAAGCAGTTCCTCTAGAATCAGGAGCAAGACATGGCTGTCCACTCTCTTCATATCTATTCAATATAATACTTGAAGTTCTAGCTAGAGATATAAGACACGAAAGGAAATTGAGGGAATACAAACTGGAAAGGAAGACATCAAAGTATCATTATTTACAGATGCTCTCATAGTATACATAAGCAACCCAAAAAATTCTACCAGGGAATTCCTACAGCTGATAAACACCTTTAATGAAGTAGCTGGATACAAAATTAAACTAAAAAAAAAAAAAAAATAGTAGCCCTCCTATAGACGAATGATAAATGAGCTGAAAAAGGAATGAAGGAAACAACACCCTTCACAATAGCCACAAATAATATAAAGTATCTTGGGGGTAACTATAATCAAGAAGTGAAAGGCCTGCATGATAAGAACTTCAAGTCTTTGAAGAAGGAAACTGGAAAAGATATCAGAAGGTGGAAAGGTCTCATATGCTCATGGATGGGTAGAATTAACATAGTAAAAATGTCCGCCTTACCAAAAGCAATATACAGATTCAATACAGTCCCCTTTAAAATCCCCATGCAATTCTTTACAGACCGTTTAACAATATTTAACTTCATATGGAACAACAAAAAACCCAGGATAGCTAAAACAATCCTGTACAATAAAAGAAATTCTGGTGGTGTCACCATCCCTGATTTCTAGCTCTACTACAGAGCTATAGTAATAAAAACTTTATGGTATTGGCATAAAAAGAGGCAGATTGATCAATGGAATTGAGTTGAAGACCCAGATGTAAATCTGCACACCTATGGATACCCTAGTTTTGACAAAGAAGCCAAAACTATATACTGGGGGAAAAACATCTTTGACACATGGTGCTGGTCTAACTGGATGTCGGCATGTAGAAGAATGCAAATACATCCATATCTATCACCATGCACAGAACTCAAGTTCAAGTAGATCAAAGACTTCAATATAAATTCAGATACACTGAACCTTGAATGCATTGGCACTTGCATTGAGACTACTTCCTGAATAGAACACCAATAGCACAAACACTAAGATCTACAATTAATAAATGAGATCTCATGAAACTGAAAAGCTTCTGCAATCAATGACACCATAAAGAGGACCAAAGAGCAGGCTACAGAATGAGGAAAAAAATCTTCACCAACTCCACATCCAACAGAGAGCTGATTTCCAAAATATATAAAGAACTCAAGAAACTAGACATCAAAAAACCAAATAATCCAATTAAAAATGGGGTTCAGATCTAAACAGAGAAGTCTCAACAGAGGAATCTTAAATGGCCAAAAGACATTTAAGGAATTGTTCAATATCCTTAGTCATTATGGAATGCAAATCAAAATTACTCTAACATTCCATTTTACATCTGTCAGAATGGCTAAGATAACAAATACAATTGACAGCTCATGCTGGATAGAATGTGGAGCAAGTAGAACCTTCCTCCACTGCTAGTGGGATTGCAAACTTCTACAACTACTTTGGAAATCAATATGGTGGTATCTCAGAAAACTGGGAATTGATCTACCTCAAGACTCAGCTATATCACTTTGGGTTTATACTCAAAGGATGCTGAATTATCCCACAAGGACACTTGCTAAAATATGTTCATAGCAGCTTTAGTCATAATAGCCAGAACCTAGAAACAATCTAGATGTACCTCAACTGAAGAATGGATGAAGAAAATGTGGTACATTTACACAATGGAGTATTACTCAGCTGTTAAAAAAATTGCATTATGAAATTCAAAAGCAAATAGATGGAACTAGAAAAAAATCATCCTGAGTGAGGTAACCCAGAGACAGAAAGATACATATGGTAGGTATTCACTTATAAGTGGATATAAGCTGTAAAGTAAAGGATAATCATGCTACAATCCACAAACCCAGAGAGGCTAGGTAACAAGAAGGGCTTAAGGTGGATACTCATATCTCCCTGTCAAGGGGAAATAGAAAAGATTTTGTGGATGTATTGGAGGCTGTGGGGATGGGAACTTGATGAATCATGTCAGGGTGGAGTTGGGGGAAGAGTGTTGAAAGAGATGACTGGTAAGGGGGTCATTTCAGGGTTAGGTAGAAACCTGGTATAAGGGAAACTCCCAGGAATCTATAAGGGTGATCTCAGCTAAGACTCCTAGCAATAGGGGATATGTAGTATAAACTGGCTATCTCCTGTGACTAGGCAAGACTACCAATGGAAAGATTGGGACACCGACCACATAACCTTTGACCTATAGTCTGTCCTGCTTATGGGATGTGCAGGAGTAAGGGTGGTACTGAGACTGTGATAGTGGCCAACCTGAGAACCATGCCACAAGAATGAGCCCACCCCTGACACTGCGAGAACCCAGAGACTAGATGGCCTAGAGACCTAGGATAGAACCAAACACAACTGGAGAAAAATGTCAATGTAATGATGCCTAGCAATATTGCTATACTCATAGATTGGTGCCTAGTCCAATAGTCATCAGAGAGTTCAACTGGCAACTGATGGAAACTGATGCAGAGACCCACAGCCAAACATTAGGCTGAGCTTGGGAAGTCCTGCTGAAGAGGGGGTGAAAGGATTGTAGGAGCTCGGACTATTAACCCATTGAAATAACTAACCAAATAACCCACTGAAATAACTAACTTGGGCTTATAGGAGCTCACAGAGACTGAACTGACTCCCAAGGAACCTGCATGGGGTCGATTTAGGCCCTTTAAATATATGACAGTTGGTCTATTTGTGGAACTCCTAACAGCAGGAACAGGGGCTGTGTCTGACTCTTCAGCTGGCTTTTGGGAATCCAGTCCTCATACTGGTTTCTTGATCAGCCTTAATTCAAGGGGAGGTGCTTAGTCTGACTGCAACTTGACATGCCATGCTTTGTTGATACCCATGGGGAGCCTGCCCTTTTCTTAGTAGAAATGGAGGAGGGGATGGAAAGGGAACAGAGGAGCTGGGGAGGGGGACTGGGAGCAGAGGAGGGAGGGAAACTGTGGTTGGGTTGTAAAATAAAGAAATAAATATTTTTTTTAAAAAGAAATCATTTAGATATTTAGACACGCAGCAAAATAACCAGAATGCAGTGGCAATGGCTTGCCCTGCTGTTGCAGAGAGGAGGCAGAAACAGTCACTGTGTGAGCGGGTCAGATTTAGGATATATTTTGGCAGTAAAAGCAGGAAACCTTCATTGATCCGACATTTAAAGTAGAGGCATCGCGGCAGCAGTTCCTTTGTTTCTGGCTGCACTCTGCACTGTGTAGCTGGAGTCCAACGTTAAAGTTAAACACAGAACATAACCGTCAACAGTGTGAAAAGGAGGAGGGTTGAGCAGATGTTAGAAAAGTGCAGAACAATAAACTGTGAGACCCTTGCAGACACAGGAGAAAACACTGTTTCCAGTTTGTGTGGCTGTTGTAAGACACTAGGGGTTCCAGGCTTGTCAAATTCTTCATCTCTTTCCGGTGTCCTAAGCTGTTATTTTGCTTCTGCTTACATTTTACACAAGACCATACTTTTTTTTTCCACTTTCACTAAGATCCACTACCACATAACTGAATCTCAATAAAATCTGGCCCACGATATTTGTGGACAATGGAAAAATGAAAAAAAGCCTGAGAAATCATAAAGTCACAAAAAAATAACATAAAATATAAAAGGGGGAGTGCTTTCAACATGCCTGGAAAATGCAAAGAAAGATTCTTTCTACTCATCAACTCTTTGTACTTTTGAACTGAGGAAGTTGGAGCTGATTGGGTTCAAAAGGTGGCCAAGACAGATGAAGTGCCTTCGTTAACAGTTAAATTTAAACTAAGTCTCTCAAGAAAGACATATTTATAAGCCCTCTGATGAGCTTCTCAATGGGAAAAATTGAACTTAATCTTTTGGTTCACTCAGAAGGTTCTCTTAGTGAAAAGGAGTCTAGTAAGCCCACTTTCACAAAATGCTAAAAAATTCAGCCGCAGACTGGAGCTCTAAACCATGACAGCTATCGTCCAGCCTGTCTGCTGTCCCCGCTCTCTTTGTCAGCTGTTTGCAGACTGTTTATCAGGCTGCCAGCTAATACAAAGGTTTGCACCTTTTGTACAAAGGTTTTGAAATAATCGCATTATGTCTGTCAAAGCTTTGTCGTTGTGGAGGTGAATAGTATCACGCAAAAGTTGTTCCATCTGCATTGATATCACAGGTATAATGTCCAAGAATTGTTTCCTTAATGAGGCCTAGATTACAATCCCAGGCTAAATCTTTGCAATGCAAGCAGTATTGTTTCCTATAGAAAGCTCCTGCCTTGAGGTTGTAGCCCTTAAATATATCCCAAGAAGTGATACAAAGGGAATTCAATAAAAAATAGTCATGAAAGTAGATGGGTTACAGAAATTATATAAACCTTTATTTCTATGGGTGGATATTACTGTAAACATTGTTACCAACTTATGTGGATTGGAGTTGTCAGCTCATTTCAGCTACAGTATATAGAATGCTTGAAGTGATTACTTAAGATATTTTTTTAATAAAAGAAAATATCATTTGAGTTAAATTTAGATGTCATGTCACTGAACAAGTATTAATGTGGAGTCACAGTTAAATGGCCAAGGTTAATTGCATAGGAAGTGGTGGAAGAGTAGGGACACTTCGATGCTGTAAACCTAGATAAGCTTTCCTTCCCATTAGTTGACTCCAAGCAGTGTCTGCTCTCTCTGAAAGCCCAGCATGTAACCCCAACACTTGCCAAATGGGAACAAAGACTTAACCCTTCAAAGACCCAGTCCAGTGTTCCAGGATCCAGGAACGTCCCTAACTGCAAACTGCTTTTGGGCTTCTGTAGTTTTTCTTCTTGTTACCTGTTCTTGCTAACTGAAGTGTATCAACCAGGATGGTTTGTTTTGTTTTGTTTTGTTTTGGTCCATAAAACAGTCAAAGAACAGTGAGGCTCCGGGCTGCATGATTTGGGCAAGTTCCCTGTACAGCTGCTGGTAGCAATAAAGAATTACTTTTCAGATTTAATAGTGTCTTTGTGTGTTCTCCAGTGGATGTGTCAATATTCAGATCTTCTCACCTCAACCCTATAGAAACTCCCTTCCAGACATACCCAAAGTCTGTCGCATACAAAATTCTATATCCCGTCAAGTTGACAATCAATATTAACTGGAACAGGGCTGTTGGAAGAAACAAATTAAAAGTACCTGACTCTTTGTGATGGCTGACCTTGATTGTCAACTTACTATGTCTGGAATCAGCTAAAGCCCACATAGCTGGGCACACCCTTGAAGGGTTTTCTTCATTAGATCTTTTGAGATAGGAAGACACACTAAATGTAGATTATTTGAGGGCAGAACGCTCACCCTAAATCTGGCCACACTTTCTGGTAGCAGCTTGCATAAAAAGACAAGGAAGAAGGAAGCATTGCCTTTTGCTTGCCTACTCTGACTCTAAATGGCAAGTTCATATCTATTCTGCTGCTGAAGCTTTCCTTCACTGGTATTAGAACCTACTTCTTCCAATACAGACCAAAGATCCAGCTGAGACATCCGACCTAGTGGACTGAACAACAACCAGATTCTTGAACAACAACCTTTCGGTAGGGAGACAGCCATTGTGCTAGCCACATCACAATCTGTAAGCCACTCTAATAAATCGTGTGTGTGTGTGTGTGTGTGTGTGTGTGTGTGTGTGTGTGTGTGTATGTGTGCATATTTTCTCAGTTCTGCTCCTCTAAAGAACCCTAACTAATACACTTCTGGAGAATACCTTGAACAGACTCATATCCACACTAGAGGATCTTCAGACATAGGTTTTAAAACTGCATCTGCTTGTATTTAAAAATCCATTTATATTTAAGAAATCACAAAACTTTGACAGCTCTTTGTTTTCAGTGTCATACCTTTACCATATCATATCCTTTTATGTAATGATACCTGGAATGTCTAATAATGTCAGTGAAATGCCAAAGTGCTGCAGTTTTTAAACATGACCAGCATGTATCTTTATTACAGGACAGGCACTATGCTGAGAGCCATCAGGCAATATCCCACTGGATCATCCAACCCTGTGACTTAAGCAATACTCTTACTTCCATTTTTAAAATGAAGAAATGGGCCCAGGTATTAGAGAATTCTGACAGCTGATTCCAATCTCAAGTTCTCAATTTCTTCACTCCCACCTTTGATAAAATTGGCAGATCTCATGAACTTCTGATAAGGCTTGTACTTCTCACTTTCAGTTTCCTGGTGTTTTGACATCTTCAAAAATGACCAGTCTCTGTCATTCAATCTGACAATTTCTTGTCCTTTTGTTGCAGAGCCTTTGAAAACCTTGTATTGAACTTTCTGGTTTAAAATAAAAAATTAATTTATGAATTAAACTACCCACTGTACTTTCCTCTTGCAAATACCAATAGGTACCATCTTCAATAAGCACTGGTGGTCAGATCAATTTGCAAGGATTTGCTCACTGTAGGATTTTGCTCATGGACCAGATGTTTTTGAATTCTTCTTTGTTTCCAAAACAAAGACAAAAGTGAAGAGCATTCCCATCTCTAAGCTCTATAGCTTCATCACCAACTCAGCCCCGCAATGGCCTCATTTCACTTTGCTGGTTTCTCCAGTTATTCCAAGACATTTATTCACATGTGAAGATTTAGAACTAGGAGCCTCAGATGAGTGAGAACATCTGACATTTGTCTTTCTGATCTGGGTAACCTCACTCAACATGATTTCTTCCAGCTTCACCACTTACCTTCAGAGTTCATGATTTCATTTTCCTTATAGCTGAATAAAATCCTATGGTGTCATATGTGTACCACAATTCATTATGCATTCATTGTTTGGAAGACATTAGGCTGCTTCCATTTTCTAGGTATTGTGGATAGAGCAGATATGAACATCACTGAGCAAGTACCTATTGAATCGTGAACCAAAGGGTGTATATAAGAATATATATCAATTTATTAATGGGTGCTATGGGAATACAGACTCGCGGGTATAGGATAAGGTAGATCCAGTTGCAAAGTCCTTCCCCTTTGTCTGGGAAAGATAGGGATCAACACATGCCACTTGACGCCGCCCGACTCAGTCTCCACTACCCAAGAGATAGTGTGACTCCTGTCTCTCTTCCCTTTTAAGAGGTCACATAGGCAAACAAAAAGCACTGTCTCTATGGTAGCCAGGCAGCCCAAAGCCATAGGTGGAGTGAATATCCACTACAATCTACGGTATAGGATATTAAGTCATTTTGGCATATGCTAACGAGTGGTATAGCTGGGTCATATGGTAGATTATTTTTAGCTTTTTTTGAGGATTCTCCACATGGATTTCCACAGTGGCTGTACCAGTTTGCCGTCCCGCCAGCAGTGAATAAGGGCTCCCTTTTCCATGCAGCCTCAGGCATTAGTTGTCAGTTTGGTTAGTCTTTGCCATTCTGGCTTGGGTAAGATACAATCTCAGAGATGTTTTGATATGTATCTTCAAAATTCCTAAGATGGTGAACACTTTTTGAGATTTATTTAGCCATTTTTTTCTTCTTTTGAGAACTATCTGTTCAGGTTCTAGGCTCAGTTTTTTGTTTTTGTTTTTTGTTGTTGTCGTTGTTGTTATTGTTGTTTTTTAATGGATCATTTGTGATTTTGGATCCTTTGGTTTTTTTTGAGGTCTTTATATATTATAGATATTGACTTAATCCATGGAACACATGGTGAAATATAGATTAAGATAAATGGGCTGAGTTTAAATGTAAGAGCTAGTCAATGGTAGGCTTAAGCTAATAGCTGAGCAGTTTTAATAAATATAAGCCTCTGTGTGTTTAGTTGGGTCTGAGTGGCTGTGGACCAGGTGGGACACAGGAAAACTTACAGCTACATAATCCTCTATCAGATGTAGAGCTGGCAAAGATTCTCTCCCATTCTGTGGCCACCACTTCACCTGTTTGTTTGTTTGGTTGGTTGGTTTGTTGGTTGGTTGATTGGTTTGGTTTAGCTATGTGGAAGTTTACAAGTCCCACTTGTCAACTATTGGCCTTAATACTTGGGCAAATGTAGACCTATTCACAAAGTCATTTCCGACACCTGTATCCTACAGGGTACTCTTTATATTTTCTTCTAGCAGTTTCAGTGCTCCAGATGTTGTCATTTAGGTCTGTGGTACCTTTGGAGTGAATTTTTTTTGCAAAGGGATAGATATTTCTAATTTCATCCCTCTGCATGTGGACATTCAGTTTCCCAGCATTGTTTGTTGAAGGTGCTTTCTTTTCTCCTGCCTGTTTCTGAAGTCTTTATCAAATATTAGAGGGATGAATTTATGACTACTCATGTTTGGGTCTTCAATTTTGTTTCATTGGTCCACATTTCTATTTGTTTTGTTACAGTAGATATTACCCTGTCTTTGTCATATATCTTTAGGTCTGAAATGGTAATTCCAGCATTGTTCTTTTTGTTGAGGATTATTTGGGTTATCTGGGTTTTGTGTGTGTGTGTGTGTGTGTGTGTGTGTGTGTGTGTGTGTGTGTGTGTGTGTGTGTGTGTGTGGTTTCATGTCAATTTAGTGTGGCTTTTTAAATTTCTGTGAAGAATGAAATGGAGGATTTGACTGTGATTATATTGAAGCTTTTGATAAAAATGGCCATTTTTATAATACTACTTCTACTAATCCAGGAGTGTTTCCATTTTGTAGTGTCTTTGTCTCTTTCTTCAGCTGTTTAATGTTTAATTCTAGAGGTCCTTCACTGCCTTGGTTAACTTTATTCCTGGATATTTTATTTTATCTAAGGCTATTATGAATGGAGGTGTGTCCATGATCTCTTTCTCTAAATGTTTGCTGGTGGTTTATAGAAAAGCTGTTGATTTATGGAATTGAGTCTGTATCTTTCCACATTGCTAAACTTACCATTTCTAATGTATAATTTTATATAATCTGCAGATACAGATAGTTTGACTTCTTCTTTTCTTATTCACAGACCTTTAATTTCCTTCTCTTACCTTACTGCCCCAGCTAGTACTTTGAGCACAATGTTGAAAGGGAGTGGGGAGAGTTGACATCCCTATCTTACTCCTGACTTCAGTAGGATTGTTTCAACTTTTTTTTTTTTCCATTTAGGATGATGTTGGCTGTAGGGTTCTCATATGTAGCTTTTATTATGTTGAGGTATAAAAAAATTCCTCTAGAACTATATTCTCTAGGACATTTATCATGAAGGCATTCTGTCACAGGCTTTTTCTGCATCTGTTGAAATAATCATGTAATTTTTATGTGGTTTATTAGATTTTTGAGTTGATTATGTTGGACATCCTTGTATTTAAAGAAAAAAGTCTTAACTTATTTGGAAATTTAGAGTGATCCTGGCTTCACAGAAGGAATTTGAGAGTGCTCCTTCTGTTTCTTTTCTTTCCTATATTTGAATAATTTAAGAAGAATTGAGTATAGCTCTTTATAGTAAGTCTAGTAGAATTCTGCTGTGAATTTTGCTGGAAAGCTTTTAATTATTATTGCAATTTTCTCATTTGTCATGGGTCTGTTTAGGTTATTGACTTTTCTAGGTTTATTTTGGTGGTTTGGTTAAATATGGAATTTCATCCATTTCCTTTAGGTTTTCCAACTTAATGGAGTACAGGTTTTCAAGTATTCCTTTATAATATTCTGAGTTTCTTTAGCATCTGTTGTAATGCTTCCCTGTTCACTTCTGATTCTGTTAATTTGGGCCCTCTCTTTTTTTCTTTTGATTATTTGGATCAAGGGTCTGTTGATCATGGATCGTTTATCTTCTAAAAGAAGCAGCTCATAGATTCCTTGTCCCTTGATTCTACCATTTTCATTATTTAAATGTCATTAATTTCTGATCTGATTTTTATTATTTCTTGACTTCAACTGTGTTTGGATTTTCATTTCTTTTTCTTGTCTTTTGAAATGTTTGAGTTTCATCTTTAAGTCATTTATTTATTATATTTCTACAAATTAAAAAATTTATTCTTACTTATACAATATATACTGACAGCAGCCTCCCCTCCCTCCACTCCCCCAAGTCCCTACCACCCCCAGACCCACTGCTCCTCCATTGCCCTTCAGAAAAGAGCAGACATTTGGAGTCAAATAACTCTTAAGGGTAGGCCCCATGCCCAGAAGTAAATACAAATACAAATAGAATTCAGCACCATCTTTGGGAAGTTCTTCGTCTCATAATGTTATTTCAGGACAAAAAAAAACAAAAACAAAAAAACAAAAAACAAACAAACAAACAAAAAACCTTGCAGATCCTTTGTGTTTATATTATGGCTCCTGGTTTTGTGTTTTTATGAGATTCCTGTGTGTGTGAACATATGCGTCTCTGCTTTTTATTTGGCTCTTTATCTTCTGTTAGTTTGTTTAGTCCTATTCTTATTTGTTTGTTTTGCTTTATTTATTCGTTAGAAGCCTGTTTATTTTCTAAGGAGAGAAAAAAATGGTATAGATCCAGAGGGGAATAGAGTTGGGGGAGGGGAAACTGTAATTAGAATATATTGTATGAAAAAAAAAAAACCTATTTTCAATAAAAGAAAAAAATGAATAAATTTCCCTCATAGGACTGCTTTCAATGTGTCAGAGAAGCTCTGTAGTGTTGTGCTTTCATTTTCATTTAGTTCCAGGAAAATCGTATTTCTTTTTCTTTTTCTTCTTTGACCCGTTTATCATTCAGGGATGAGTTGTGTATTTATTAGAGATTTGTTTATTGTTATTTTTAAGTTTTATTGCATTATGGTCAGATTCTACTCAGTTGTTTTCATCTTTTAGGATTTGCAAAGATCTGTTTTATTCCTAGAATGTGGTCTATTTTAGAGAAGCTTATATGTGATGCTGAGCAGAATGTGTCTCCCTTGGTGTTTGAAGAAAATGTTCTATAGCTATCTGCTCAGTACATTTTATGCATGATGTCAGTTAATTCTTATATTTCCCTGTTTGTTTTTTTGTCCAGGGGTCTTGTATATTGGAGAAAGTAGGGCATTGAAATAATTTACTGCTTATGGGTATGTTAATCTGTGTCTTTAAATGTAGCAGTTGTAGATTTTTTTCTGAAACTGAGAGCATTGGACTTTGGTGCATATATGTTTGAAATAATAGTGCCTTCCTGGTTAAATTCTCCCTGGATTAGAATGACGTGTTCCTGTTTATTTCTTCCAATTTGCTGTAGTTTAAAGTCAGTTTGGTCAGATGGTAGGATTTCAATGTCTGCTTGCGTCCTGGTGCCATTTGACTGGACTATTTTTTGTCATTTCTTTTACTCTAAGACAGTACTTATCTTCAAAGCTAATATGTGTTTCTTAGAGATAACAGATAGATCATCGATTTTGTTTCTTGATCCATTCAGTCAGTCTGAAGGGGGGTGGGGGACATGGTAGGCCTTAAAACAACCTTAACAAATATAATTAAAATACTTATATCTTATCAAATTATAGTGTAATGAAAACCACAGAAACAATACAAAGACTTAGAAATTAAACAATATTCTCTTAGATAAGCAGTATCTCATCAAAGACATCATAAAAGACATTAAAAATTCATATAATCAAAGGAAAATGAAAATATAATGTATAAGAACTTTTGGAACATAGCAAAAAGAGTCCAAAGATAAGATTTCATAACTGTGAGTGTTTATGCTATTAAAAATTATTTGGGCAGTGGTAGCATGCACGTTTAATCCCAGCACTCAGAGGGAGAAAAAGGCAGGCAGAGCTCTGTGAGTTCAAGAACAGCCCTGTCTACATACTGAATTTCAGGAAAGGCAAAGTCACACAGAGAAACCCTGTATTGAAACAAAACAAACAAACAGAAAACTTAAAGAGCTTGGGCTGATAAGAGAGGACAGTCATTAAGAGCCCTTGGTTGTTCTTCCAAAGGACCTGAGTTAAATTCCTAGCAACCACATGGCAGCTCACAATTCAATGCTATCTTCTGGTGTGCAGGCATACATGCAGATAAAGCACTTGGATTTATAAACAAATATTTTTAAAAAACATTAAAGAGCTTATAAGTAAATAACTTAAAGGTGCATCTCAAAGTCATAAAAAGACAAGACAAACTTCAAAGTACTAGTTGAAAAGAAATAAAGATTAGGGAAGAAATTAATAAAATTAAAACTAAAAGAGTAATAAATCAATGAAGCAGAGAGGGGTAGGTTCTTAATATTAAAAAAATCAATAAAACCTTTGACAAACTAACCAAAAGAAATAGACATAGGACCCAAATTAATAAGTTTGGAAATTAGAAGGAATATTATAATAGATTCCAATAAATACAAAGAACCATTCAGGAATATAGTCAAAGTTTATATTCTAAACCCTGGAGACCCTAGAAGAAATGGATAATTGGCTAGAAAATCAGAGATACCAAAATACAATCAAGGGGATATAATTATATTATATATATATAATTTTCTCCTGATCAACAGAAATATAAAAAATTCTTAAAAAAATACATGCAAAACACATTCAGAATCAAGTACATACTAAAGAAGATTCTATATCATGCCTTACTTGGTTTCATTCAAGGGGTGCAAGGATGTAAGCATCCATAATAAATGGAGGAAATTCTGAAGGCATTTCCTCTAAAACATCTGCTAGACAAGGGTGTCTACTTTCTGCACTGTTAATAAATGCCATGCTTGAAGCCCTAGCTAGAGGTCTAAAGCAAGATAAAGAAAAGGGGCAATGTGTGATTTTAGTTATAGTAATGTTTCTTTTAAGAACTTGAGTGCTCTTGTATTTGTTCCATAAATGTTTAGAATTGCAGCATCCTCTTGGTGGATTTTTTTCTGTTGATGAGTATATAGTTTCCTTCCCATCTGTCTTAGGGTTCCTGTTGCTGTGAAAAGACACCATGACCATGGCACCTTTTATAAAGAAAACATTTCGTTTGGATGGCTCATTTACATTTTCAGAGGTTCAGTCCATTATCATTGTGATGGGGAGCATGGTGTTGTGCACACTGATGTGTTGCTGGAGTATTAGCTGAGATTTCTACATCTTGAAGGCAACAGGAACCCAACTGAGACACTGAGAAGTATCCTGAGCACACAGGAAACCTCAAAGTTCATTGATTTAGAAGCCAGAAATACACACTGGAAAAAAGACAACATCTTCAGCAAATGGTATTGAAATTGGATGGCTACATGTAGATGAATCCAAATAGATCCATATTTATCACCCTGCATAAAACTCAACTCCAAGTGGATTAACTACCTCAACATAAGTCCAGATAGACTGAATCTGATAGAGAAAGTGGGGAGTAGCCTTTAATTCACTTGCACAGGAAAAGACTATCTGAACTGGACACTGATAGCACAAAGACCAACAATTAAAAAATGGGACTTTATGAAACTAAAAAGTTTCTGTATGACAAAAGACCCCTTCATTTAGGCAAAGCATTGAGCTACAGATGGCAAATGATCTTTATCAATTAAACATACAATTATAGGGCTAGTAACTAAAATGTATAAAGAACTAAAAACAATTGGATGTCAAGAAAAGAAGTAATCTAATTAAAATGAGGTACAGATCTAAGTACAGAGTTCTTGAAATATGAAACGTAAGTGGCTAAGAAACACTTAGAAATGTTCAACATCCTTAGTCATCAGGAAAACCCAACTCAAACCACTGAGAGATATCATCTTACACAAGTCATAGTGGCCAAGATCAATAAAATAGATGACACATTGCATTGGTGAGGATGTGGGATATGGAGAAATGTAGGGTAAAAAGGGGACAGTGAAAGAGCACCCTGGCCCTGAGACCATAGCCAAAAAAGAAAGAAAGAAAAAAAAATACACCCTGCTCCTAACCAACTCAGTAATTGAAATCTAACCAACCCCAGGGCATAAAAAACAACCAATCCCTGAGCATGAAATCCACCACTCTCTGAGCACGGACTCCAACCAATATCTGAGCTTGTCCCAAGCTAAGGAATTGAGATCCTCCCAGCTCCAACCCTGAAAATCTCCACCTTAGAAAGCTCTGCCTTGCCGGTTGGTGGTGGCGCATGCCTTTAATCCCAGCACTCAGGAGGCAGAGCCAGGCAGATTTCTGTGAGTTCGAGGCCAGCCTGGGCTACCAAGTGAGTTTCAGGAAAGGCACAAAGCTACACAGAGAAACCCTGTCTCGAAAAACCAAAAAATTATATAGATAGATAGATAGATAGGTAGAGAAAGAGAAAGAAAGAAAGAAAGAAAGAAAGAAAGAAAGAAAGAAAGAAAGAAAGAAAGAAAGAAAGAATAAAAATAAAAGAAAGCTCTGCCTCTAAGAAGCCCTATGTATGTCCCATACCTGTTCAGTTTGGGGCTGCCCTGTTTCCACCCTAGCAAAGCCAGCCACTCTCCTAGATCCCTCCCTCCCAATAAATTTCTTGAGTGAGGTTTGTTGTAATGACTTTCTTTCATCAAGGCAGAGCATGGTAGAGCAGAGATGTAACAATTTTCACCAAAGCAGAGCAGAGCTGTAACACTATGACTGGGGAAGTGTTCCCTTGTTGGAGCAGAATCCTTAACACTCTCAGGAAGCTAAGCAGAGTTGTATCATTTCTCCAGAGCACAATTGTAACAACCTCTCAAGGAAACCCTCCCCTGCCGAAACAGAGTTGTTACACACTTGCATTTAGGGAAACCTTTGCTGGAGAAAGGACTGTTAACACTTTGCTGGGGAAATCATCCCCCACCTTAATAGAGCTGTAACACTTCTGTTGGGATACCTTACCTTTCCAAGCTGTAGGTACTCCTTTCCCTACTGAACTGCAGCTATTTCTTGGCTTCCAACAGCCAGGATACCTGGCCCTTCTGAGCTTTAGGTATTCCCTGGCTTCTGAATACCAGTATACCTTTCTCTTCAGAGCTGTAATACTTCAGGAACATTCATCCATCGCTGGAAAGAGTACAAACTTGTACAACCTCTATAGAAGTCAGGGCGGCAGTTTCTCAGAAAGATGGGAATCACTCTCCCTCAAGACTCAGCTATTTTCACTCTTGGGCAAATACTCAAAGGACAAATCATCGAAGAAAACTTTATTAACCATGTTCCTTGCTGTTCTATTCATATGAAAGAGCCCAGACCCGTGGGATACTTTCGTCTGTGAGAGGGTCCCCCCCCAGAAACCAAGATTCCAAACCAGCAAATGCGACACGCAAGAGGAATGTATTCAGCACTGGCGCAAGTGGGCTCTCTGTCCTGGTCAGTCAGAGAGCCCTGAGCAGTGGTTACAAGCATTTTTAAAGGCAGAAACTACAAAATTGGCATAAGATACCAGGTGCCCCGGGTTTGGCCCAATTTAAAAATCATCATATATTTCAGCAATCATTTTGTTACGCGGGAAATTTTGTAACACTCTTTGTAAACTGGTTGGCTCAGGGGAGATCTAGGGGGAGTGGTTACTCTGGAGGGGAGTTCGCATAGTTACCGGCTTGTGATTGGCTGACATTTGACCTAGTTTGCTGGACTCGCCAGATGGTCCTTATCTTGAGTCCCATTTGGGGAATTTTTAAACAGAGACTTATTATTATTTTTTTAATCAGTAATTACAGACCTTGTCCCAAGGTCGACAGCTGGACTCTGAAACTTTTTACTTATTTCCAGGGAGAGGATGGGTCAGTGTCTAACGCAAGCAAGTTTACAGAAGCAAAGTCAGCAATTTGCAATTGTAAAATGTATCTCTAATTTTTTTTCCTCACATAATGTGCAGAAATTGCAAATAGTCTAGATGTCCATCAGCATTTGAATGGATAATGAAAACGTTTTTAAAATGTTCTTAAAAAATGAACTTTTCAGGTAAATTGATGGATTTAGGAAAAAGACATCCTAAGCAAAGTAGCCCAGACCCAAAAGACAAATGTGGTATGTATTTTCTTATACATGGGTGTTGTCTTCAAAGCCTTCAATAAGCACGTATAATCCTTAGAACCACAGAGTTGAAGAGTAAGAGACCTAGGGTAGGGTTCCCAAGTAAAAGGAAATACAATATACAGTTATGGAGAGATGGAGGAGGGCAGATGAGACAGAAACAAGAAGGGGAGGGAAGGGGAGGAAGGAGGGAACTTGGGGAAGGGTAGCTGAAAATAGGTGCCATCTGAGGGGTCATACACAAACCTGGTAGAGTAGAAGCTACATTTTTGTTGTTTATTTGTCCAGATCTATGACAGGACATTTTACAGAGACTGTGGAACACCCAGTCCTAAATGGGAAGTATCCATCAATGGGCTTAGTGAACTTTGAAGAACAGGAGGCAGAAAGATTTTAAGCACCAGAGAAGGCCATGTGGTGGTGGCTCACACCTTTAATCCCAGCACTTGGGAGGCAGAGCCAGGTGGATCTCTGTGAGTTCGAGGCCAGCCTGGGCTACAAAGTGAGTTCCAGGAAAGGCGCAAAGCTACACAGAGAAACCCTGTTTTGAAAAAACAAAAAACAAAACAAAACAAAAAAACAGCCAGAGAAGATGGAGGATACCAAGGAAGCCATTCCTTCCAGACACAACATGACTGATGCACATACAAACTCAGAGAGACTGCGGCAGCATGCACAGGGTCTGCACATTTCTAAACCAGATGGGACCCCAGCACTGGGAGGGAGAAGTGGACACAGTCTCCCATATCTAACCCAGAAGCTACCTCTAATTACCAGTCTCTCACAAAAGAAAAACCAGTTTTGTCCGGTGGGATCTCACTGGTCATACAAACCATACAAATCATGGCAAGCCCCATGCCCAGCAGTAGACAGCCAACTCAAATGAGCTCAATTATCTTCTGGGAGAATTTTTGTCTCAATGCTTTGCCTGTTTTATTGTTGTTACTGCTTATGTATTATGGTTTCTGGAAAAGAAAGAAACATAGGAACAAAGGAAATGAAAGGGAAGGAAAAGCACAAAAAGGAAAGGCCCAAGGAGGGGCTAGATTAATGGCTCAGTGGTTATCAAAACAGGCTACCCTTCCAGAGGGCCCAGGTTTGATTCCCACCACCCAAAACTATGTCATCACAGTCCTAGGACATCCAATACCCTATTCTGGCCACATGAAAACAATGCATCCAAACTCACAAAATAAATAAATATTGTTTTTTAAGGGGTATATATCATAATCTTATACTTAAAAGACTAAATATTTCTTCCCGAAAGCACTTAGATGTGATCAACACTTTCATCAAATCAGCCAGACGCAAAATCAGCATATAGAACAAATAGCGCTCATATGCCATTATGAAAGAAACCAGGAAACAACCACATTCACAGTAGCTTCAAGAATACCTGGTAATAGCTATAAGCGAGGATAGGGAAGGTCTCCACAGTGAAATCTATGTGATACTGGAAAGCTGAATTAGGGATGAGACTATAAGATGGAAGGACTTCAGATGTTCATGAATTGCCATACTTCTTTGAAAAGGGGTGTATTAGAAAAGCTAAGGGTGTGAACAGTGGGAATATTCACTCTGGTTAATTTGTTTCCCCTCAGGGACTGTACAAAGGGAAGAGAGATAGATACCACTGGGGTAAGTGTACTGAATGAGTCCCTTTCAAAGGGTTTCTAACATCAGTAAACCTGGGGACTGTTATACACTGACATTGGAAATGACTTCACAAAACAACCATGGGAAATCTGCAAATACAATCAGGAGTCCATTTCCTTCCAAGGGAATGTCTTTAATATTATTAACATTTTTCTTCTACTCCCTCATTAATCATAGTTCTTACCCTTAATCCATGTGAGAGCACATAAATTAACATTTTTAGCAGTATGTCACAAAATATAGTTCTTAAATCTTCTGGAAAACCTGTTTGAAGGAGAAAAGATTCCTCTGTCACCAGACCTATTGGGCACCATCTCCAGCCCTTGGAGCCTTGAAATCTGGATTTGACACACTGCAGGCCTGTGGTTGCCTGAAGACTGTAACTCAGATAGCTGAGCTCATGTCTGGGCCAGCCAGTTTCATGTGTGACTCTTCACCCACATCCTGCTTTAACCAGTGGATCTGTCTAGTTTGTAAACAGACTAAGAGCTCAGTGTACTGTGGTAAGGAAATAACAACCAGCTCTTCAAATACATCTCAATGAGACAAGACTCTCAGCCATTGTCGTTGTCCATGCTCTTCATACTTTTTACTTTAAAAGAAGTTCAACATTTCTATTAACCTCAATTTTTGACAGCAAAAATGACAGTTACTATGGTAAAGCAGATTTTATAAAAGGGAATGCATGTCCTGGTCAGCTAATTTCTTTCTTATTTTCTCTCTATCAAAAAAGAATAAAGTTAACGACATATCAACCCAATTAATTAACTTCTGGACATTTTAAGATAAAATAATTACAAAGAAGTGTCATCTTCCAGTTTAAGAAAGACCATGCATTTCTTCCATTTCCTCTGTGCATTGGTGTCCTGAGAATTGGTTTGACCACATTGATTTTATGTCACAGTGCAATGAGAATTCTTTTCTTTCTACCTGAAAAGTTTATGTAGAGCAGTGATTACATTTCTGCCTCCAGGATAAATCAGGGCATTTTAGAGTGGAATCATATACTGTTAGGTATAAATGCCAGATTTTAAAGATCAATTCATCAGTTTATCAACACTAAAACTGCCTTATACTATAAACACTGTAATGCAGTAATGAATTTGGACATGCAGACATCTCATTGGTAAGCTGGTAAAATTTGTTCTAGATATATCATGACATAGATATAACATTGAGTCATAGGATAACTCCATTTTGAGTTTGTTAAGGAAACTCAATGCCATTTCCAGGATGACTGGGCTAACTTTCCATACCACCAGCAGTATGTAAGGAAGGACAATTTCCTTTTCTCTAATTCTTGCCAACATTTGCTATCTTTTATCATTTTTCAGAATAGCTGAGCTAATGGGTGTAAGATAATTCCTCGTGGTGGTTTTAATTTGCATTTCTCACACGATTAGAAGAATTGAACATATTTTCCGTGTATCTGTGGGTATTTGTTTGACTTATTTTGTGTGATACCTATTTGAGTCCTTTCCCCATTTAACAACCAGGTTCATTGCTTATTGCTGAGTAGATTGTGTTCCTTGTCTGTTCTGGGTTTTAGCCCCCTTACCTGATGTATAATTCATTAAACAATAAAACTTTCCCTAAACATGTTTTCTCTATATTTTATTCCAGTGCTATGTAGAAGCTTTATAGTTTGACATAACTTATGTGGGGCCTACTTTTTTACTAGCTGTGTTTTTTGTATCAGCTTCACAAAATCTGAGTTACATCCTTGGGGCCTGAGTAAAGTTGAGGTCTATTGAGGAGCTTTGTTAAATAAATGTTCTAGTTATCATCTAAAATATTGAGTTTCATTATGATATATGTACACACTCACGCGCGCGCACACACACACGAGTGCATCTTCCTTTTACTCAGCCTTCCCACTGTCCTCACCTGTCTTTACTCTCCTTTCTCCTGTGTATCTTTACTTTCCTGTCTCCTAGTTTTCCTTTCCTGGAAAGTAACCCTTTGCTTTCCTGTTACATGCAAATATGTATGTATAAATATACATATTTAAATCTAGATTCTGCATCTGAGAGAAAAGTGATATATTAAGTTTTTGCCCCATTGCTCTATGTTAGCCTGCCTTCATTTAGAATTCTTTTTCCAGGCTCCTATTTCCTCTTCTACATTCATGCCCTATAAAGCTGTTGAGAAAATATGTGACATCTGTCCTTCTGAACCTGGCTTATTTCACTTGACATCCACTGAATAAATACATTCTCTAGCCATTCATCTGTTGGTGGACATAAAAGCTGACCCCACATCTAGAGTGATGTAAATTGTGCAGTAATAAATGCAGATGTGCAAGTAACTCTGTGGTGTGCTGATTTGCACTCTTACTGGTGTATATCCAGGTGTGAAATAACTGGACCATATGATAGGTGTATTTTTTGATTTCTAAGAAATTTGCATTTTAATTTCTATAGCAGCACTGCAAGTTTGTACTCCCACCAGTAGAGTCTCTCATTTCCACCTTGCCAGCCCTTCACTGTGATTATTTTGTTTTTGTTGGCTATTCTAAATTGCCCTGCCTGTAGTAGGACAAGCCTATAGGGTTGAGGAAATTGGCTCGGACCAGTTGCCAAGGCATGAACATAACATACTCCATATGAGCCAACCTGGAGTTGGCCTGAGGGCCTAGCAACAGGAGCTGTCAGAGTTCCTGATCATGCTTAGCCATTGAGGGTTGGCCACGCAATGCCACTAGATTGTGACACAGACTGGGTGCTGGGAGGCCTTCCTGGCTACTAAATAAAGTTCATCATTTGCCTTCAAAGGACTCCCAGTGTCTGTGCTATTGATGCAGCACCTTCTAACCCCCGCCCCTGAGGGAGCCATTAGAATCCAGCAACACCTGCTCTCAAGGATAAACATTATGCATTTTAATAAAAATCTAGCTAACATTTATTCTTTTGAAAACTATTCATTTGTCCTTTTGTTGATTTGGGTTTCTTGGGGAGGGGAGTAATTTGTGGATTCTTTGTAGATTCAAAATAGTAATTCCTGCCAGATGTATAGATAGCAATGATTTTTTTTCCCATCCTGTAGGCTGTCTCTTTATTTTGCTAATTGTTCCCTTTATTGTACAACTTTTCAATTTCATATAATCCTACAAACCCTGTAAATTCTCAGGAATTTTCCTAACTTACTGGAACTCTTTTCACATAGTTGTTATCGATACCTATACCTTAGAGTGCTTTCTTTCCTTTAACAGTATCAGAAAATCAGGTCCTATATTAATATCTTTGTCCACTGTGAACTTTTATTCTATGCAGGGTGAGAGATATGCATCTAGTTTCATTCTTCTACATGCAGATATCTGTTTTCCCCTGGCAGTATTTGTCAAGGCAGCTTGTCTTTTCTCTATATGTTCTGACATCTAACCATGAATGGCTATATATGTGTGAGTTTATACCTAAGTTCTCTATTCTTTTCCATTGGGGAACCTTAAGACCCACCTCTGGTATCCACTTCCTCTGCCAACACTCCACCTCCTTCATTTCCATGGCAATACTATCTGGAGACCAAGTTCAAAAAAATTAATGTGAACCTACCTAAGTTTCTCCTTTCTAAAAGATTTCTTGAAGCATGTCATATAAAGGAAAGTCTACTAGCTATGAATTCACTCAACTGTTGTTTGTCTGACAATGTCTTCATTTTTTTCTTCATTTTGGAAGATAATTTCACAGAGTATAGTTTATTACTTACTCTCTCCTTAAAATATTTAATTTCTCTCTCTTATAAGGTTTCTGAAATTTTGTATATACTTAATTGTTTTGATCTAAGATAGATGTTAAACTTTGAGCCTGAAATATCTCAGAGACTCACATTTTGAATGCTCACTGTCTTCTGAGCTTACACATTGTTTTGAAAGCCATGGAACTTTGATGGGGTGGGACCTGGCTGACATAAGTCAGCAGCAGTAAGCCTTTGAAGTTCTATCCAACCCTGTTTCTGACCTACTGTATCTGCCAATTGGTTGTCCATGATGTGCATAGATCTACCTTATGTTTTCATTACTGTGGATATTGGCCACACTTCTGTGTATTCTTAGCCACAACTAACTGAAACCATGTGAAAAAAACCTTAGAAACACTTTCCCTGACTTAGGCTGTTTCTTTTGGGTGTCTTTATCACAAATACAAAAGTAACTATTACAAAAAATTGCTACCAGAAAGTGAGGCCATTGCTATGATTAAACCTGACCATGTGGTAATGTCTAACATAGCCTAAGGGGCCTGTCTTCTTGAGATGGTGGCAGTACTTGGGACATACAGAAAAATGTAGAGTGTTATAATCTCTATTTATTTGGTGATTCTGCTGGGAGTTTGGAACAGCAGAATGCCAACAGAAGTGTTGACAATAAAGACTGCTCATGCAGTTTCACATGCACACAGACTCTACCTGGCAGAGAGGCCATTTTTTTTCTACACTCTGTCAAAGACCCCTGCTAAATTTTACCTATAGTCTGGAAATTTGAATGATATTAAAATAAAAAGGAATGAGTGAATTCTATTTATTGGAGAATTTTTTAAAATGGCCTAACATTCTATCTGTGTCATGGTTATAGTGCTGGCTGCTTTTAGCCTGACTTACAGCAATAATTGAGAGTAAAAATTAGAACAGAAATGATTAACTAATGTATAATTTGCTAAGGAAAAGGAGCATGAACATTGTTAAAGTTCCAGACAAAGCAATTGTGAATAAAACATCTGTAGTTGTTAAGAAGATTAGAAGAAGATTAGGGGACTGAAAAGATGGGTCAGAACTTCTTGATCTTCCAGAGGAATCTACTTCAGTATTCAACAAACTCACAGGCAGGCTCATAAACAACCATATTTAATTCAAATTCCAGGGATCTTTTGGCATTTGTGGACACACATATACACAAATAAATGTTTAAAAACTAGAGAATAGTGCTATTAAAGAAAAATTAAATCACTTTGCATTAAGACAATTAGAAATGTATCTTGAATGCTAGATTTCCATTCACCAAAGACTTCAGAATATAAAATTAAGACTTCCATCTGAAAACAGAATGCTACTGGGGTGCCCTGCATGGAAATGGCACCCTAGGGGAGTATTTTTCTGGTTTCAGTTGTGTAGACACTCAGCCTACTGTGGCCATGGTGCCAGGGGGACTGTCTACCTCTTAGAAAGCAGAAGTTGACCTTGTTCATATGATGTTGGTCTTTTTAGGAATAAAGGGTTTAAGATTTACAACATGGGGGGGCTGGCACCAAGGTCCTAAACAAAGGCCAATGAGCCCAGGAAATGAATGTACTCCTTATAGAGAGCCCTTATGCTGTTTAAACACAAATGAAGCTATGCAGGTGAAGACTGCATTTCAGTAGAGACCCCAGAATGTTGGAGATGTTAAAAATATGGAACGCCTTTTGGGAAGAGCTGCAACCACTAAATGAAACTGGTTCAAGAGAGAGCCCTGTGTGCTTTAGGTGGCAGGGTCGTAAGAGGAAGGGCTGTCTGATCTAGTGGTATGCAGATGTGCCCGCGTAGCCCATGCACATAGCCATTGTGTGCCTGGGAATCCAGCCCTGGAACTACAGGATTTAATGTCTTTCCAGTAGCATTTCCGTGTTGCTCTGCTCCTGTTCCATCCTTTTGAAATGATAATGTTTAGCCTGTGATATTATATATTAAAGTATGCCGTTGCTTCTTTTTAGATGGGATCCCATAGCTAAAACTTGCCTAGAATTTCAAGAAAGACTTAATGTTGGACTTTTGAACAGTTTTGGAACTTTTTAAAAGGTGAAGACCTTTATTTTACTGCATGTGGATGTGTGTATGTCTCCCTGTGTATATGTGGCCATGTATGGGCACATGGAGGCCAGAAGAGGACTTGGGGAGCCCTGGAGCTAGACTTGCAGGCTATAGGTGAGAACTAAGTACTGCACTCAGGTCCTCTGCTCTCCAGCCCTGAGTACTAGAACTCAACAAGGATGCTTGAAATTGGACTAAATGCAGTTTTCATATGAGATAGACATGAGAGCCAGTGATGGATTGTTACAGTTGTCTTCTGAAATATCTCCCATGAGAGACCATGTTTTAAATGCTTAATCTTTATCTTGTGACACTATTTTGAAAGCCACAGAGCCTTTAGAAGGAAGGTACAAGGTAAAATAAGTAGTAAAGTAGGGGTGGGCCCTTAAAGGTTGTGCCCACCCACTCTTTTCCTTGGTCTGGCACCAAGTGAACAGCTGTGCCTCATACTCTTATCATCATGGACAGGGTTGCTCTGCTGTGCCTGTCATGACGACTGGTCTCCCTAAAACCATGAGCCAAATTAGTCCCCTCTCTTTGAAATGTTTCCACTGGGCATTTTCCTCATAGTCACACAAAGCTACAGTGATAGGTACAGTGTGCTATTGTTGGGCTTGCTTTCAGTGATTTTCCTCAAGCTTTGATTTTCTAAAATTTGTGGATAATATGCTAGATACTATTTTCTGGTTGTTCATTTTACTTAATAGAACTGCGGTTTAATTTCTAAAATTAATTTAGGGGAAGTATCATCTGTTATTGCTTCAAATGGTGCTCTTCTTCCTTTGTCTCTTTTCCCTTTTATCTCCTTTTTCATTTGTTATAAATTCTGTAGCTGTCCCACAGTCCTGTTATTTTTATTCTGTTCTTCATTCTTTCATTTTTCTTCTATCTGTCTTACTCTCTTTCATCAATTTCTGTGATTCAACAAGTCACTGCAGAGATTCTTTCCCAGTCAGGCTCCTAATTAATCTCTTAAGGAATTCTTCATTTTGATGCTTGTTTTGGAGTCTTTCACTGTGGCAAGAATACATTACATGTAATCTACACTGTTATCAAATTTTTAGTGTATAATTCATTGTAGAGTGTATGTACAATACTGTGCATCAGGTCTCTAAAACTTGTTTATGTTGTCTAATAGAAACTTTATGCACATTGACTAATAATAGCCCTTGGTTTCCCATTTGTCTAGATCATGGTAATCACAGTTATTCTTGGAATCTATTGATTTAATTACTTCAGTTATCTTGTGTAATTGGAATTGTGCAGGATTTATCTTTCTGGTCTATTTCAATTAGCATAATGTCCTTAATATTTATACATATTGTTCCTTATATTGGTAGATCCCTTCTGTTTAAAGGAACATAATAAACCAGTGTGTACATTATCATATTTTCTTTATCCATGCCTCTCCCAAAGGACACTTAATTTTTTATCTCCAATTTATAGCTACTGTGAATAATACAATAATGAGAATAAAAGTGCTCAATGTCAAAATAATTTAGTTCAATTATTTGGCTAAATATCTTGAAGCAGAATTACTGACACTTATGGATTTTCTACTTTTAATCTTTGGAAAGACCTCTACTATGGTCTACATCAGTATTCTCCTCTTTACATCCTTGACAGGGATTTTGTTTATTTTCTCCACAATAGTAATTGTGATATAGTCAGATTTCATGAGAGAGTTCAAACATGTTACACAATTTTTACATGTATTATTCACATATATCTATAATTTAAATATAATAATTATACATTATACATCTGGCCATTTGCAAATATTTTTAGAGTTTTGTTTTTTGTTTTTATTGGATATTTGCTTAACTTATTCCAGCTTTTATCCTATTTCTGTATAAATCAGGTTATAGATTTGTTTAGAGTATTTTAAACTCCTCAGTTGTGGGACTTCCTTATGTCTTTAAGCAGACCGAGCCCTTGTCCCACATAGCTGGCCAATGCTTTCTGCTCTTCTGCAGATTGCCATCCACTCTGCTGACACTTTCTTTGCTCTGTAAAAACCTGTTTGTTAGTAGCCCTTCTTGCTCATTCTTGTTTTGTTGTTTACATTTTTTGTAAAAGAAAAATTATAGTCAAAATAAGTAATATGATGCTTTTCCCCTATTTCTTTCTAGGACTTTTGCAGTTTCAGGTATGACATTTAACTATTTATTAATTTGAAGTGAATTTTGTTTGTAATATGTGCTCTGGGCACTTGGTTGAGGGGAGGAAGGAGGAGGAAAGGTCTTCAGTTGGTTTACCAGTTCCCCTGGCCTGCTTAGCTGGTGCATCGTCAACAAATGATGCTGCTCTAAGTGGATGCCTGAATGTAGAAGAATGCAAGTAGGTCCATACTTAACAACCTGCATAAAACTCAAGTGCAAATGGATCAAAGACCTCAAAGTTATAGAAGAGAAAATGGAGAATAGCTTTGAATGCATTGGCACAGGAGATGACCTCCTGAACAGAACACCAATAACAAGGGCTAAGATAAACAATTAATGAACATGACCTCATGAAATTGAAAAACTTCTGTAAGGCAAAGGACATCACCATTCAGACAAAGCAGAACCCTACAGAATGGAAAAAGATTTTTAGCAACTCCACATCTGATAGATGACTAATATCATATATGATATTAGTATGTATATATATATATATATATATATATTTCAAACTAGGTATCACAAAAATAAAGACTCCAATTTTAAAATGGGGCACAAATCTAAGCAGTAAATTCTCTATTTGAGTTCAAATGGCTAAGAAATGCTTAAAGAAATGTCCAATATCCTTAGCCATCAGTGAAACGCAAATCAAAACTTAAGATTCTATCTTCCACCTGTCAGATTGGCTAAGATCAGTAACACAAGTGACAGCTCACGCTGATGAGGATGTGGAATAAGGGGAACACTCATTCATTACTGGTGGGAGTACGAATTTGTCTATCCACTATGGAAATCAACATAGTGATTCCTCAGAAAATTGGGAATCAGTCTACCTCAAGATCCAGCTATACCACTCTAGGGCATATAGCCAAAGTTTGCTCCATCATACCAGAAGGACACTTGCTCAGCTATGATCATAATGGATTTATTCATAATAGCCAGAAAGTGGCAACAACCTAGATGCCCCTCAACAGAAAAGCAGATAAAGAAAATGTGGTACATTTACATAATAGAGTATTATTCATCTCTTAAAAAAATAACATCATGAAATGTGCAAGCAAATGGATGGAATTAGAAAAAAAATTATTCTGAGTGAGATAACCTAAACCCAGAAATATAAATATGCTATGAATTTACTGATTTGTGGATATTGGCCATTAAATAAATGATAACCAACCTACAATCAGTAGACCCAGAGAGGTTAGGTATGGAGGAAGGAACAAATGGGGAAACACAGATCTCTCTGGGAGCAGAAGATAGAACAGATTTTATGGATGAAATGAGATCCGGTCGGGACTGTAATGGGAGGATAGGGTGAGGAAAGGGAGAGGAGATATGGTTAACAGAGGAGAGGGACAGCTAGAACTGGGAAGCATTCAAAGGAATGTATGGAAACCTAGTGCAGTGGAAATCCCCTAAAAGATATGAAGGTGATCCTAATGAAGGATGCTAACAATGGGGGTAATGGAGTCCCAACAGACCATCTCTTGTCACCAGATGAAGCTTCTAGTACCAGGACTGTGTTGCAGTCAATTGATTTGTTGGCCACGGGAGTCCCACAGAAATGCTCAAGTAACCCAGGCTGTTGCTAAAACAATTGGTTGTTTTCCACAAACTGACAGCAGAGTCCCATTACTTAGGACAATAGCCACAACAATTCATTGAACATGGAGAAGTAGAGCTGGTGCCTACATGGAGCCTTCACTCCTACAGTCTAATGATCTTGGTGTGGGAAAGTACTCTGCAGGCTTCCATAAGAGAAACATAATTACCAACACAACCACAAAACCTTTGACCAATAATCTACCCTGCCTGCAAGATATGGTAGGAGAATGTTGGCACAGAACTTGTGGGAGTAGCCAAACAATGCCTGACTCGACTTAAGGTCCACTACAGGAGATGAAACCTATACCCAGAACTGCTGGGTGACCAAGAACCAGAGACTAGATAGTTCAGAGACCAAACACTACTGGCTAAAAATAATTTTTAAAAAGCACCAATAAAATGACTCCCAATGATATTCAGCTATACTCAGAGCTCAGTGCCTTATTCAGTCATCATCAGAGAAGCTTCTTCTGGAAGAAGACAGGAACAGGTGCAGAGACCCACAGCCAGACATTATGAAGAGAGAGTCCTTGTAACAACACAGAGCTGTACATTGATGTCTCTATCAGTTCCCTCCCCTCAGAGCTCAGGGAACCCAGAAGAAGATGAGGCAGAAAGAGTGTAAGAGCCAGAGGGGATGGAGGACAGCAGGAGAAAAATGCCCTCTGAGTCAACTGAGCAAGTCTCATAGGAATTCAGAAACTGAATCATCAGGCCCACACAGGTCTGCATCAGGTCCTCTGCATTATATTCTAATTTTCAGCTTAATATTTTTATGGGACTCCTGAGTATGTGAACAAGTGGTTCTCTGATTCTTGTGCCTGCTTTAGGGCTCTTTCCTTCTGTTGAGTTGCCTTGTCCAGCCTCAATGTGATGGTTTTCATTTTATCTTATTGTATTTCATTTTGTCATGTTTGGTTGCTCTCACTTAGAAGCCTGTTCTCTCTAGTGAGAGACAGAAAGGGAGTGGATCCAGAGGGGAAGGAAGGTGAGGAAGAACTGGGAGGAGTAGAGAGGGGGACTATAATCAGGGTATATTGTGTGAGAAAAGGATCTGTTTTCCAATAAAAGGGAAAAAAAGAAAGAAAAATATCATTGAGACTTTAATAGCTGTTTCATAGACTCTGTACACTGCTTTGGAATTATGAACATTTTAATATTGTTATATTGTCTTACATTAAATACAAAATTACTTTTTTTCCTTGGGATCTTGTTTAAGTTTTTTCTTGGTTAGTATATACCTATTTTGAATTGTCAATACATATCTTCCACTTTTAAGTTTTTTCTAGATTTTTCTCTTTTTGATGCTATTACAAGCAAGATTGATTTCCAAAATTAATTTCCTCTTCACATAACATATTGTTGGTTATTAGAAACACAACTAATTTTATGTTGATGCAGGGATTTTTTGTTTGTTAGGTGGTTTTTTGTTGTTTGTTTGTTTGTTTGTTTGTTTTAATTTTTGGTGTTTCCTATGGCAAGAACTTGCTCTGTCCAATAGTGTTTGAACCATGGTCCTAAGGTGCTGGACACTCATCATGTTGTCACCAAAGTTTAATTTGAGATGGCTCACTGTATCAAGTCAAGAAAAATTAAAGACATGGACTCTCAAGGCAGTATGCAAAGCAGAAACAAGCATTATTAAGAAGAATTACAGAAAAGTAGGAAATTGAGTGAATGAAACTCCCTAGAGTGCCTTCCAAATGGGTAAAATTCCACTGGATTGCTTTCCTTTGTCTAGGAATTTTTACAAAGTCATGGGAAAAACCTGACAAGTGCTAAGGTAATCTCTACTGAGATTTGGTTAATTCTCTGGTTACTGTGGATTGAGCCAGTGAAGGGTCCTCACAGTCTTATGCATATCCCACTAGCCCAACTAGAGAGATGATCATGTGTGGTTCATGTGTTGCTCACCCAGGTAAGGTGGCCTCTAACTCCAGCTTTGTTAGTTGACCTTGACTGTCTGCTAGCTGCTAGTCACCTGTCTTTGAATATTTTCACTGCTGAGTATGATATCAGCTATGAATTTTTCCCATATAGCCTTCATTACATTAAGGTAATTTCTTCTTCTTCTTCTTCTTATTATTATTATTATTATTATTATTATTATTATTAGTAGTAGTAGTAGTAGTAGTAGTTGAGTTTTTTGTTACAATTATTATTGGATTCAGCAATTTTTTGCATTTTGAATGAACATATGACTTTAGTTCTGTATTCTATTAATGTGGGATATGGTGGTAATCAACATCATACTTAGACTCACCCTTAAATCCTATTGGTATTAATTGCTTCTGTTGAATGATCCTTTATTCACTAGAGCCCTGAAAAATATGTGGGACTACATGGGCAATGTGGTAGTTTGAATGTAATTGGCATGCATAATCTCATAAGGAATGACACTATTAGAAGCTGTGGCTTGGTTGGAGTGGGTATGACCTTGATGGAGGAAGTGTGTCACTGTGGGGTTGGACTTATAGGTTTCCTATGCTTAGGATATGGCCCAATGTCTCAGTTGACTTCCTGTTACCTGCAAGATGTAGTACTCTCAGCTACTCCAGCACCACATTTGCCTGCACAACACTATGCTCCCACCATGATGATAATAGACTGAACCTCTGAAACTGTAAGCAAGCCACCTCAATTAAATGTTTTCACTTATAAGAGTTGCTGTGATCATGGTGGCTCTTCAAAGCAATAAAATCCCTAACTAAGACAGGTAGTGTAACCAGAAAGATGGAAATCCTAAGAAATGGTTGTTATACCTCCAATCTGGTAATTAATTACAGCATCTCTGCCATGTCTGGTTCTTCTTCTAAGGCTTCCTCTTTGTCTTCAAACTATGTCTTTTCTTATTTAGTGTGTCTTGTAATCTTGTTTTTATTGCCCAACATGAAGTACCAGGTAAAAGGAATTACTCTAAATGGATCTTCCTTAAGGTAGAGATGGGTTCAAGGGTGGAAAGTGTGCTACAATTTTGTTGGGCCTTGTTTCAGTGAGCATTGTATCTGTATTGTGGGCTTTGTAAGTGTTTCTCAGCTGTCCTCTCCTTAGGTGCGACAGGATGACTAATGGATTACTGTCCAGTGTTTCCCTTCCCTTAGGGTCAGTTATGCTCCAAAAGAAAATCGTCATTTAGAATTCAGTGAAACTATTTCTGAGAAACTCCTTATGAAGAGGATACCCAGGCATTTTTTGCTGTATATACTGTGAGAACCACCACTCACAAAAGTATGAGGCTGGCTTTCCAACAATAACCATGAGCCCTGGGAGTTTTTAATTCTCAAATATGTCTCTAGGAACCTCAGGAATTTGTCAGTAACTGTTCAGGCTCTCCTAGTGCATTGCTTCTGTGTAGGCTCCTTCTCTAGTAAGCTGCAGTTCTCTAAATTGAATTTCTCTCTCAAACTTAGAAGCCATGCCTTGCCTTGTGACCCTTCTTTATGATGTATCTAAGAAAAACTGATGTTTAATTTGCTCTGTCAATTTTTTTTACTAGAGTGGTGCCTTATAAATTCCTTAAAATTTGGCCCAAAAGTCATCAATCTGCAGATATTCTAAAACTAAAAACATTAATATTTATTTGAACCTTTCCAATCAATTTTCATGTTTTACTGCTCTACCATGGTTTCTCTTGTTGTGGAATACTATTTTGACTAGGCAAAGATGTGGTGTATTTGTTCATGCTGCTGAATACTACTTTAACTATGTGAAGGTGTGTTACATTTGTTTCTGCTGCCTTTGTTAACCATGTAAAGATGTGGTACATTTGTTTGTATTGCACTTGTTTAATTATGTAAAGATGTGATGCATTTGTTTTACCTTGCCTGCCTAAGGCACCTGATTGTTCTAATAAAAAGCTGAAAGGCCAATAGCTAGTCAGGAGAGTGACAGGTGGGGATGGCAAGAAGAGAGAATAAGTAGGCAGAGCAATCTAGGTTCAAGAGAGAAGAACAAAGAGAACAAAAGAGAAAGAGAGGAATAGGCCTGGGCCAGAAGCCAGGCTGCCACCAGCCAGACAGACACAGTAAGAAAGAAAGGTTAAAAAAAAAAACCTAGGGTAAAACGTAGATTAAAAAGAAACAGATTAAAATAAGAGCTAAGATAAAGTCAAGCATTCATAATTAATAAGTCTCCATGTTGTGATCTGGGAGCTGGTTGGTGGCCCAAAAGAAAAAGCCTGTTATATTCTCCTCCTTCTTTTAAACATCATTCATGAATTTAAATGTACTAATTTTTACACTTTGGTTTGCAAGATTTATATTTATAAAAAATAATTATGACAGTGTCCCGTAATCCCCATATACTTTGTGTACAGTTTCCCCGACTGTTTGCATCTTACATTGTTATAGTTATGGTGTGTGACTTTTCCTGGGGGAGGGAGGTGTGAACAAACATCTCTTTGCACAACACTAATAATCAAAAGACTTAAGTCTACCTAGTGACCATAACTTATGAGCTACTGCTGATCCGTGTGGTAAGAGTTACTTAAAGGAGCATGGGTAATGGTGCGCATGAAAAGAAAAAAAAAAAAAAACCCACTCTAGCATGAGTGACAGCTCACAACGTCTCTGACTCCTGCCGGTCTCCGTACTCTAAACAATGTCAGCCCAGAGTGATTGTTCTTGCTTCTCTAACCTTCGGAGAAGTCCTGTGACTTTTCCTGATTTTTACAGACTTTTGAATTTTGTGTAAGATTTCATTTGTGTGTGTGTGTGTGTGTGTGTGTGTGTGTGTGTACGCACGTGCACACATGAGCCCATGGCAAACTCCCTGGAGCTGCAGTTACAGGTGGTTGACTATCACCTGATGTGGATACTGGGAACTGAATTTTAACCATCAGGAATGGTAGCAAGCACAGTTAGTTACTGAGCCTCTCTCCAGCTCCTACCTACTGACCATCAAATGAGTGCCCCTCTCTAGGAAGGAGTGTGTCAGTTTGGAGGAAATAACTATACACATGTACTTCGAACTGTTTGTCACAATTAGTAACAACAGCTATGTATTAACTAACATTTACACTTTATCCAGAATTTTTTCTTACCTACCATCTTCCTTTCTTCCAGCAGGATACATTGTATCTGGTCATCATATCCCAGGCTCCTCTTGACAATGATAGAGTTTCAGACTTCAATTATTTTTTCATGATAGTTTTTATAGGGGCTGTTTTTTTTTTTAATTTTATTTTATAGTGTCTGACTTAAGGTTTGTCAAAGTATTTCTTGTGAGCATCCTGAGGCTGTGGGCTTGGGGGAGGGTGCCACAGAAGTCAAGTGTATTTCTCATTACAAGATATCAAGGCTGCATATTACCAACATGATCTTCATTGATTTTTATCTTGACCACTCAGCTGAAATAAAGTTCACTGAGTAACTATAGTCCAGAATTAATATATTCGCCCCTTTCTATACCAGAGTATTTGAAAAGAGGTCTCTGGGCTAAACCTGCACTACATGGAGACTTAGGGAATTGGGAAGAGCTATGTAAATAATATGTTGTTTTGAACACTAGAGATTTATAATAAATGAAAAATAGGGCACTTTAATTTTCTCTACTTTGACATTTTTCTGTAATACTTTGTGGGAAATTTTAAGTAGTTTAACTTCTCATGTAAATTTAAGAATAAGTTTATGTATGTCCACCAGATGTTTGTTGGCAATAATTGAGGTGATATTAAACTATAGATTAATTTAAAAACAGGTGATGTCTTTAAAATGCTGAGTCTTCAAACCCACAAAACTTGTAATTATGTGGATGTTTCTTGATCTCTTTCAGTCTGTAGCTTCTCCCACAGAAATCTCATACATGTTTTGCTGGACCTCTACATATGTACATCACTTTTAACACAGTATGATAGTTTTGAAAATTTCAGATTCTAACTGTTGATGGCTGATACATAACAGAGTATTGGCTCTATACTGACCTTGCCTCCTGAGATCGTGCTGTACTGAGGACTGGTTCTGGCATTTTCTACTGAGTTAGGATGCTTTAGGAGGATGCTTTATATAAACCATCTGGTCAAAAAACAAAATTTTTCTTCCTTAACAACTTGGATGCTTTTTATTTCCTTTTCTTTTCTAATTATTCTAGGCAAGAAAGTCAGCACTACACTGAATAGGAAATAAGAGTAGCAAGAAAGGATAGCCTTGCTTTGTGCCTGACCATGAAAAGGACACACCTAGTTTCACATCATTATGGTACTTTAAAACTGTTATATTAATTGTAGGTTTTTAAAGATGCTTTTTATTAAATTTTGAAAAATATCATCTATTCCTAAAATGTAAGTATTTCAGATTTTTTTTCAAACTACTCATTTTTCCTCATTTTTTACTAGTTTTGATTATGGTAGTTCCTGATCCAGCCCAACCCTCATCCCTCTTTTTAAACAGGGTCTATGATGAAGACCTGGCTGGCCTCGTGCTCACTATATAGCCCAGGCTGACCTCACTCTAGAGGCAATTCTTCTACCTGGGTCTCCCAAATGCTGGGCTGACTGGCATGTGCCACTATGCCCATCTTGTTTCCTGAATTTTGCTCATAGCTGATCATTTTTTTTCTGCTTTCTAATTTTGATACTATGTGCTTTGTTTACATTTCTGTGGAATCCTACGTCCTCTGATCTTAAAGAGATACCTGTCACTGAAGTTATATCAATTCTCCAAGTAGGATTTAAAGGGAAGTACTCATTTCCCTCTACAACATCTTCTAAAGAATCTCCTGTCATTCCATGAACAGTGAGACAAAATGAAGAGATCAAGAAGAGACTTGGATCCAGAGTCCTACTCAGCTTTGTGACTGGTTCTCCAATTCTAAAATTCTTAGTGTGATAATTTCTTGACATTAAAAATAAGATTATAACACTAACATCTTATTTTTTACTCAAAATAGTTTAAGGAAATCCTGACACTTTTGCACCATTCAGTTTGTGAAGTCTTTGAATGGTGCTGCAAATAGATGCTATAAGAGTTACCTCTCCCCACCTCCTGATGTCTGTGCCTCTTTCAAATTCCTGAGAATCCCCCAACTGGATCAGGCCCTCTGGATAAGTGAGACAGTTGATTAACTTGAACTGTTTGGGAGGCACGCAGACAGTGGCACTGAGACCTGTCCTTAGTACATGAGTTGGCTATTTGAAGCCTGGGGCCTATGCAGGGACACTTTGCTCAACCAGGGTGAAGGGAGGAGGGGACTGGACCTGCCTGTAATGAATCTACCAGGCTGAGCTGAATCCCCAGGGGAGTCCTTTCTCTGAAAGAGATGGGAGAGAAGGGAATGGGGGATGGATTGGGGAGGGGGGCGAGAGGACAGGGGAATCTGTGGCTGATATGTAAAATTAAATTATAAAATAATAATAATAATAATAATAATAATAATAATAATAAATATATCCTGATTCTAGAAGATGGAGCCTATATCTTACTTCTAATAGAATGCACACTCATTGATAGGATGGGACTCCATAATTATGTTTTGACCCACAGAACAAGTGTCAGGATGCCACTCCTGTAGTAGGTAGCCATCCCAGCATTGGCCTGGAAGTTCCAACCCCCATTGAGGCTTTTGTAATGGTCACGCCAACAAGGTGGGGCTAAGAGAGGAAGCTGAAGACCCAGGATGGAGAGGAGAGGTCTCTCTTGGTTCTGGGACCCTGGACACTGGAGGTAGACCAAGCAGAGTTCTCCAGAGAACACTGCCTGACTGCGCCATACCTTTGCCAGACCCTACAACCTATCCCTTCATTTGTAAGTTACCCCACAAAATAAACCTCCCTTTTAACTATGTGGAGTAGCCTTAATAATTTAACCAATATCTGGCGCCCAATGTGGGTCACGAACCCATGACCCTGAGATTAAGAGTCTCATGCTCTACCGACTGAGCAAGCTGTATGACACAAGCCAATTTCTGGAGTCCTCACATTCTATACTGATGCAAATAAATCAGGGAAAGTAGGATACAAATCAGGAGACTTAAGTAAAGTGGTACAAAGTCTATACAGCTCTGTACAAAAGGCAGAACTGTATGCTGTTCTCATGGTACTGATGGACTTCACAGAACCCCTCAATATAGTCACTGACTCTCAATATGCAGAGAGAGTTGTTTTACATATTGAAACTGCTGAATTTATTCCTGATAATACAGAATTAACTTCATTATTCATACAATTGCAGGAAATCATCAGAAAAAGGGAACATCATATATATATATATATATATATATATATATATATATATATATATATATATATATATAACACATATCAGATCCCATACAGGTCTGACAGGACCTCTAGCACGAGGTAATGATGAGATTGATCAGTTACTAATAGGTAATATGCTAGAAGCCTCAGAATTTCATAAGAAACACCATGTAAATACCAAAGGTTTGAAGAAGGATTTCTCCATTACTTGGCAACAAGCTAAGGATATTGTGAAAAAAATGTCCTACTTGTTCCTCCTATAACCACACTCCATTACCTGCAGGGAGCAATCCAAAAGGTATACAAAGAAATGAAATTTGGCAGATGGATGTGTTTCATTTTGCAGAATTTGGAAGATTAAAGTATGTACACCATACCATTGACACCTATTCAGGATTTCAGTGGGCAACTCCTATGAGTTCTGAAAAGGCTGATTCTGTGATTACACACCTATTAGAAGTTATGGCCATCATGGGAATACCTGTACAAATTAAGACAGATAATGCTCCAGCATATGTTTTCAATAAAATGTGACAGTTCTTTGCTTATTACAATATAAAGCATGTTACAGGTATACCACACAATCCCACAGGCCAAGCAGTCATAGAAAGATCCAATCGAATTTTAAAGGATATGCTAAATAAACAGCAACGGGTAACAATGACTCCTAGAAATAGATTGCATAGTGCTTTATTAACCTTGAATTTTCTCAATGATGATGAGAAAGGAACAACAGCTGTGGACAGACATTGGACAACAGACAAAACTCCTGAGCTAAACCAACCAGTTTATTTCAAAGATGTGTTGACCTCAGAATGGAAACCTGGATATGTCCTACATTGGGGAAGGAGTTTTGCTTTTGTTTCCACAGGAGAGGAAAAGCTATGGATATCAACAAATTAATAAAAATTTGATTCGAACAGGAGAAACCCCTTGATGAGGAGAAGTAAAAGATGATGCACCAATGTGACATCTCTCCAGGTTGTAAGAAAAATTTAACAATCAAAAGTTAGGGTAGGGTTCTGTTTTTGTCTTTCCAGGATAATGGAAATACCCATCTTCCAGAAATCATAAGGCCTTGGATATCCAGATGTTTACACCAGAAAAAAAGAATCTATTGGTAGCAATCTACACAGGGTAAGATATCACTATCTAACATCTATATCTCTATCAATCTAGAATAGTTGTGGTTCTAATTCAATTATAAACCAAACTGGCTTTGGAGATGGAATTGGCTCACTCCTTCTCTAAACCCAAGCATATTGATAAAAGAAAAGGTTGAGAGATTATTCAGTCCCAGATCAGAAGAGCCCTCTGATGTGAGACAAAAGGAAACCAATTATAAGGAATTGTCTTCAACATTCTAATTCTCTCCATGCTTACTCTTGATTTCTTGGAATTCTTTCTTACATGTCATGACATCTTTAAATCCAAACCTTCCATTTTGATAAAAAATAAGTTTTTCCAATAGCAATCTCTGAAGTCTCCAGAAGGAAGATGGGGCCCCAACAACAAAATTCTACCCAATCCAGAATGATGCCATGGTAATCATCATCATACTACACTTCTTGCCAGTATTTCAGACAATCTTACCCATTACTCTGAGAGTTGCTGCAGAATCTACAGTTAGTCTAACTGAGATTTAACTATCTGAGCTTTCTCACAATACCCAACAGAGATACCATCGCCCCCTAAACAGCAGGAAGCAATTCTAAGAAAACGACGCCCCTTCTCCCTAAGGTTTCGTATTTCTCAGGGTTATGGATAATGGTTCTAGGGTAGGGGGTGGAAGAAACTGTTAAACTAAGTACTCTCCTAAAGGAAAGAAAATATGTCTCAAAAAAAAGGGAAAAGAAGAAATGGAATGGATGGGTATAAAATATTATGGTAGACACTCATATATATTAGTAAACAAATTTAGTAATATAGCAGCCTTAGATAATTTGCACTGTTATGAATTCTTATATGTTGATACAAATATAAACTTTTTATATTCCTATTTAAGATAATTTTTATATTGATACAAATACAGAACTATGTTTGTTATATTGTACACATATTTTTACTCTTATTTGAAATATTTGTATATTGATACAAATGTAAATTTATATCTGTCATACTGTATGTATGTTCTACTTCTGTTTAAGATATTCTGTATACTGATATATATTTAGGATTATTATCATATTGCATATTGCACTATACATTACTACCTCTGTTAAAGATATTTTGTGTATTGTCACAATTTAAAGTCATTGTCCTTTTACTGTACATTTGCTTACAGACTGTTTGCCTTATATATAGGAAGCCTTAGTCCTTAGGTTGTTTAAGTAGATAAGACTTATAGATTTATTGTCACCTTTGCTTGTCATCTTTATAATTACGTTAGTTAGGTTATGCAGATTTATAAATACATAGGTCAGATGGACAGGTAATCTTCAAACACTTCATGGACCTAGAGAACATGGCATTTAAATAACTTAGAATTCTGTTGACATGAGACACAATTGCTCCTGGCAGCACCAATTTGATCCCGAGAGAATGTTTGGCTTCTAAGACATTTCCATTTGGAAGTTTGTCTTCTTGGCACAAAATGGCCTACTGGGCAAAGAACTGCCCTTGCCTCAACTGCTGACAGTACAAATGCTGTCCTTTCTGGACAAGCAGGACACAGGGAAAACAACCACTATACTTTGCCAAGACAGGGTCTTTCAGAATTCCTGCTTCTGAAAATGGTCTGTCAGATACCCTGTAGCCAATTTGAATGCACCAACAATGCTGAGGAACATTAGGTGACTGTCCAGGCTGCTAGCTGTCTCTGTCTACTCTTGCAAGACTCCCGAAAGTTGCTTGCAACCTTTTCTCATTTCTCAGGTATTATTATATTCCTTCTCAGGTCTTTGATGAGGTTGAAGACTAGCAGTTATAGTTACAACTTAATATATATATATATATATATATATATATATATATATATATACATATACATATATAATATCTTAGATAGAATATATTAAGTATCAGACTCAGGTTCTTTAGGATAGGACACCTTTTGGAATGATCTTTGTAACATGCCACCTACCCACACTCTAGACTTCCCTGGATTTTAGTATGTGTTTTTATGCTTGATATTGTTTGCATTTATTGTAATTCCAACTTATCTAGGTCATTATCCCTCAAATTACTCCTGGACAATATTTGATATCCATTTCTTTGTATATAGTTTTGTATTAGGTTAGAACCTTCTTATTTAGACAAAAGGGGGAGATGTAGTGGGTAGCCATTCCAGCTTTGACCTGGAAGTTCCAACCCCCATTGAGGCTTCGGTAATGGTCACGCCCACAAGGCAGGGCTGAGGGAGGAAGCTGAAGACCCAGGACAGAGAGGACAGGCTTCTCTTGGTTCCAGACCCTTGACGCTGGAGGTAGACCAAGCAGAGTTCTACAGAGAACACCGCTGAACTACGCCATACCTTTGCCAGACCCTACAACCTATCCCTTCATTTGTAAGTTACCCCACAAAATAAACCTCCCTTTTAACTACATGGAGTGGCCTTAATAGTTTAACTAACACACTCCCATGTTACATCATCTGGCAAAGAGCATGAGAAGACATTTCAGTAGTTATGTTACACAACAAAGATTATGGTCTATCACCCATGACTAAACTGAATTACTTAAGATTCTGCCTTTCTTGTGACCTCTCCTTTCCTTTCCGTTGATGGTTTTAAAGAAATAAGGTGACTGGGATCATATGGCCAGAATAACAACACTCTGACAATAACCAGAAGTTTACAAGTGAATCTCAGTCTAGATTTCAGATGAGAACTCCAGCCTGGGCAGCCTTTTTATCGTAGGTCTCTGTGACCCTAAGCAGATACAAACATGTGCCTGAACACCCAACCCAGTTCAGCCTCTACAAGTGTAATAATTTTTTTGAGTCATGATAGAAAATTAATGACTATAAACTCTCAAAAAGTAGGTAGTACTTGGTTTGATTTGGTTATTTGAGGTAATAAGATAGAGCATAGAGCCTTGTACACACTAGGCAATAGCTCTCTCCTAATCTATACCCCTAAGACTGCGGTGCCTTTAAATGTTGTCTTGGTTACTTTTCTGTTGCCATGGACACCATGGACAAGGTAACTTCAAAAACGAAAAGCATTTATTTGGGGGCTTATGGTTTCAAAGGGTTTGTGTCTATGACCAACATAGCAAGAAGCATGGCAGCAGGCAGGCAGGCCTGGCTGTGAAGGGGTAGCTAAGAGCTCACATCTTAAGACAAAGCCATGAGGCAGAGAGACACCATGATAGGACTGAATCTTTTGAAACCTCAGGTCTTGTTCTCAGTGACATGCCTCCTCAACAAGGCCACATTTCCTAATCCTTCCTGAACAGTTCCATTAACAGGGACCAAGTATGGGGACAGAGTCACCTATGGGGCCAGTCTCATCCAGAGCACCACAAATGGCATCATAAACTCTCAAGTGGTCACTCAGATGTTTTGAAAACTGCCTTGAAAATGGACTTTTCACTTAAGATCGATAAAAGGAAGCTGAGAAGGAGGGAAAATGCTCATATCCAAGAACAGCATTCTTTATTTCCAAAAGTCAATATTTTCATTTTGTAGTCCATAATTCTGTACGCAAGTAGACAACAAGCAACAGTGTTTGTGACCTGAAGGATTCGGTCTAGTTTGTATTGGTTACTCTACTTTGCTTCCGTACATAAATGCACTCCATGATGAGTGCATAGAAACTATGTCCAAGTTTAGTTTCTTTGCCTCAAACTGGTATTTGTTACCATTCATGTCATACACGTAAGATATACAAGTATTAAAAATAGAGTGTTTTGAGTTAAAGTTTATTATTTTAAAAAATATACATTTTCCTGGGGCTGGAGAGATTGCTCAGTAGTGAAGGGCACAGGCTGCTCTTGCCGAGAGAAGTCTGGGTTCAGCTCCCAACACCTACACTGAGGCTAACAACCATCTGGAACTCTAGTTCCAAGGGAATCTGATGCCTTTTGATCTCCACAGGCACCAAGCACATGCATGGATGTAGGTACAGTATTCATACACATAAAATAACATTTTTTTTAAAAAAATGCATTTCTTACTTGTTTGATAAAATATTCTTTTAGCTACATGATTATGCAGTTCAGAATATGCATGACTCAGGACTGGTTTATCAGACACCATTCTAGAAAACAGTATTTTCATGACAAATTGCCAATGTGATGCACCAAAAGTACATATTTGACATCTTTGGAATTTAAAAAAAAAAACTGCTTTTAAATTATTTTCCCCATAAATTACATCCAAGTGAGTCACAGTGCCACAGAAACTGTTTCTAATGTCCCACTCAGGCCAAATGCAGACTAAAACATGGTGTGAAATTCACCCCCATTTCAATGAAACTGCTTTTGAACACCAGCAGCCTCCCTTCCTGTGCCTTGGTTAAGCAGCTCTGCTTCTCCTTCCCACAAACAATAACACAGATCTACCTTTTGGTGCTAATTCTTCTCAAAACAGATGAACTTGATACTTGCTCTGTCTCTTCCCTGTCCCCACTTTGCATTTGACATTTACTTAGGGAAGCTTGCACTTCTGCAGTAAAGTCACCAGAGAAACTGATGACCTATGATCTGCTTTCTGAGATGATCTAAGTAGCTCTTGAAATGAGGTTTTCACATAAAAAAAAAAAGAAGAAATTGTAAAGTCATCTTGACCCATATAAATGCACATCTCTTCCCAGTACTTTATGAAGTAAAATTAAGATGCTGTGTGTATATAAGCTGATCTTTATGATATCAGCTTAATGATAATCCTAGAAGATGAGAAAAATATTGTACTAGCTGAATGGTAACTGGCTTACCAACTCTTTTAAACATATTTTTATTCTGTAATTAATTTAATTTTACATATCAGCCATAGATCTCGCTGTCCTCCCTCCTCCTACCCTCCAGCCTTCCCCCCAGTCCACCCCTCATTCCCTCCTTCTCCAAGGCAAGGTCTAGCCCTTAAGGAAACAATGTATTGCTCACTATGTAGGTACTCATGTGCCTATAGTTGAAAACTTGATAATGTAAGGAAAGGATTAGCCTAAATGGTTTCCTACTTGCCAGAGACAACATGATTTTTCTGTGCTGTGTCTACAATTTATATTTTAATATTTTCTGGCTGGTGAATTAAAAGTATTACAGTTCGAACTGAACAGAAAAGGGACAGGAGCCATCTCACTGCAGGTAGGAAAGGAAAGGAGCTCATGGTGAAGACTCCATGTTGATCACAAAGGGGAAGGTCAGAGCAGATACTAGAGTTAAAAGGAAGGTTGAAGTTCAAAGAATTAAGCCAAAAGTGCCAAGGAAGATGAAGAAGAGAGCTTGCAGCTGACTAGGAGACAACCCTGACGACTAGATAAGAAAAAACACAGGCTCTAGGTAGCAAGGTCTCTTCTGGCAGGCAAGATGGCCAATGCCTTGGGGAGTGGATAAGTCTAGAATGAATGTATATTGTTGATATGAGTGCAGCCATGTCAAAAGACTCCAGTGTCTCAGACCCACAGGAATGCCAAGACCTTTCCCTGGTCTAAGTACAGATGTTGACAGCGTGTGAAAGTTTCAATCACAGCTTTCTCCTCTGGAATGACTGAAGCCATAGACTGCTCCCTTGTAGAGACATCTTCCCAAGATTAGGTAAATCATGTCCTTGTCGGCTGTATATCATAACCCACCTCCTTGTTCAGCTGTGTATTATACATGCTGAGGCTCCTGGATGCTGGTGTATCTCCATCACAGCTTTTCTATGCATGTGTCTGTCATTTTCTCATTCTTTGTTCCTGAATCAGGTCAACCCCATTAAGATTGCATCACTGGGGGAACACACACAAGGCGCAGCTGCCCTTTCATATAGCCTTGCTTCTGATTCAGCTATGGTAGACTGAATTGTGAGTAAGGATACCTTCTAACAAGAAGCTTCCATTTAGTTCAGAAAGGAGACTACTCCAGAAGCAAAAAGCTAAAGGTGGGGTTAAAAAAAGGACAACTGCAGCCATACCTTGATAACTGTAATCAAGTTAGCCCTCTGCCATGGAAAAACTGCAAGCTGGTCATATGAGTGTGGGGTAACAAAAAGAGCATGATTTAATTAGCAGCCAGAAATAGACCTACAATATCAACTACTAGAGAGCTCTCAGCTAACAGACAGAGATCAAGTCCAGTAGCTAGTGAACAGAAGTCAGAGATGAATAAAGCTGGGCATCTATTATCCTGATGGAGTGGGCAACCAGCAAATAGGGCATGATCATTTCAGGGTTGGGCCAGCAGGACATTCACAGAGTGTGTTGTCCCTCCATTAGCTTGGCCCATGACACCCTGAAAAACTGACCAATCTCAAGAGAAATTATCTTAGTCTTTCTGAAGTTTCTGCTGTAAATTCTACAAATAAAAATAAAAACTTCTGGATGAAACATTTCCATGGCTTTTTACCCCTCCCACTTTCAGGAGTTTCTCCTTGAATTTCTGACTTTTATCCAACTTCCCTCAATAAAGCTTAATTTGCTTTGCATGTGTTTGTATCTATAATCTTCATTGGAGCCAACTCAAGAGCTACTGTTGATTTTTGGTGAGAGTTGATTTTCTGACACCCTACATCCCTGTATCATACAAATCCTGGTCCAGATGTTCTAATATAACTACATCAGAACCAGTACAGGAGTAAGGAAATCCAAAGAAGCCAAGACTACTGGCTAGATCCACCAAGAAATGGCTTCTAGTTTCAGCCAGGATACTGACAAGCCACGTGACGACAGAGTCTCTATATCCCTGATTTATTTTCTGTATCCTGTCTCGTATTGTTCTAGGATCACATGCAAGGTGCTTTTAGAATGATATTCCATATTTGGGAGGAAGGACTGCTGGTATGCCTGAAATACATGCCACATAAAGCCTCTAGTGGGTGTGTTCACTAGTTATAGACAGCATGTCTCACCTAGATAACTTTTACATCTTTTACTAGTTTGTTACTTATTATTCTACACACTTCCTTATCTCACTTTTTTCTTATGGATCAAGTAGAAATTCACTTAAATGTTATAGTTCTGTTGAAAACATGTGTGCGCATGCACACACACACACACACACACACACACACAGAGAGAGAGAGAGAGAGAGAGAGAGAGCTTAGAATCAACATTAAGTCTTTATCACATGGTTCAGACCATTTACTTTAGCATATAGGTAATGAACAGCTGCATCACCAGAACAGAGACTTTATAATGGATGTTGAAATAAAATAGAAAATTGTTGAAAGGTGAGGATACAATACAAGCATAGCTAACAGGGAAGCAAGAGCTAAGGCAATACCTCTGTGGAACGCATAATGAGGAGGATCAGGAAAAACAAGTTCTTTTCCTACCCTCCTCTTTAGAATTTTAGACATTTGCAGCAAAATATAATCACAGATCTATAGGATCCTGAGATTTTTGGACTTGACATCCATGTTTAGGCACAAAATATAATTGAGATGGGCAAAAAAATAATGTGAATCTTATTCATTTTGTTTAGACATTCAAAGAAAAAAAACTTAGGATAATGGTCCCAAGCACCCACCTCAGCACCCCATCCCATGCTTCTCAGGAAGCTTATAGTCCTTTGCCCCTGTGCTAACCTCCTGCCTCACTGTCATTGAAGTGAGAAAACGCTAATGCTCACCTTTGTTTATGATCCTTTAATAGTTTGAAAAAAATTAAATTCTCTCTTATGAAGGCTCCCTCAGAGGCTACTGAGAAAATTAAGCCAACAAAAAGTTTTGTAGTCTACCAAATTAAACTATGGAAAGCAACCCAATAATTATATCCTGTTGCTCCGTTTTCACACGTGACTCCAAAGAGTTCTCCACTTCTTGTGGGCATAGTCAGTAAAATAAATACTTTTGTACTTGTGTGGCCAGCATCAGAATGAACAGGCGTATTATTATATTATCTAACCTGTCACTTTCATTCGCTGATGTACTCTTAGAACTTGAGCTGTACTGGATGAAAAAAAGTTGACAAAAGACCCAAAAATATCAACGTAAGAACTTAAAGGTCAATGATGCTGGGAAATGGGATGTGAGCTTCACAGGGTATATGTACTTCCCCACTAAGGCAGATGGAGTTCATCTAGGCAAGTAGAGAGAGAATTGTGAAACCAGCCAGTTCAAAGGGTCTCTTCCACCCATCAGAAACGACTCTCTTCCTCTTCTACTGCACGATGAAGGCCAGGGATGAATTTCAAAATTTGCTTCCGGACACTTCCCCGTCTGCTTTTCCGGGGTAGAGTTCCAAACATACTTGAGTAATTGCTCTCCCACAAGGGGGATAAGGACCCATTGCTGGTGACACTGATACTCCGGTTTCTCCTGGAAGAAGCATTCCTCAGAAAATCATCTCCTTCCTTAGAGAGAAAGCACTCGTCATCTGTGCTGGTCTGCCGGCTGAAGGCGCCCCGGCTGGAGTCCTCAGACACACTTGTCCTGTAGCCGTCCTCGCTGTCCATGGTCAGGGAGCTCAGCCGACTCTTACAGCTGCTCTCACTGGACAGTCGGTTCCGGGCCGGGAGGGCTGGGCCTGACCCCAGCAGATTTCCAAACAAGGACAACTCATCCAGGTCCATGTTTTCCAAGCTTGGGGAGTTAGCTGTATCTCCTACAATACAGAGAAGAGTCTATTACGGGATGAATGTCACCAGTCCCTACAAGAAAGCACACTGAACATTAAAGAATGCAAGAGAGGAAGGAAAAATACTTTGGCCTGAGTTTTCACTTGCATAAATATGGTTAGGAGGGTTTCCCAAACTAGCATCCATGGGCTAGTTCCTAAGGAAAGGGTCATGAAAATTATAACCTAGAATAAATTTAAAGATATTTCATGCCCATAGCTTGGAATATACTCCAAGAGATTCATTCGTGCGATCTTGCTGGGAGATGGAGAAAACTTTAAAAGATGCAGGTGGCCACCTGGGAGGATTTAGGTCACTGAGGACATGGTCTTGGATTACAATTTCTGGGTCCTGGTACTTTTTTATCTCACTCTCCAGCTGCCAACAGGGCTCTTTTATTCTGCCGAGTGCTGCGGCTGTGATGAGCCATGATGTGCCATCATGGGCCCAAGCCTCGTGGACTGAAACCTCCAAACTCTGAGCCAAGTCAAACTTCTTTTTCTGTGAGCTGATTGTGTCAGGTAGCAAGCATGCTTGATATGAAATCAGTTCAACCCAACTGCACTATGACAGTGTGACTCTGTGAACCTCCAAGTGCTAATTTCTTAAATTGTGTAACCCTGGAAACTTCTATGAAAACGTTCACAGAAGTGAGGGCAAAATAAACTCTCAGAAAAATGCTTCTCTGATTCTTATTAGCCGTCTTTTAAAAAAATTCTTAAGTTTATTATCAAGCCATTTAAAGCATGTGGGAAGAAAAACAGTTACAAATTAGAACACGTGTTTATAAAAGTTTATGAGGTCAACTATGCCTTCCAGGCTTAATATTCCGAATTTCCTCCTAGAATGGCTGTAAGTTCTAGAGTGGTGCTGTGCTTAGAAAGCATCTCTGTCCTCAGGCATGTACCTCTGAAAACCAAGTTGCTTGCTTGGCCAAGTTTTTCCATTAGTGCTTCATAACCTACAAAAAGGGGTTCCCCAAACTGAATGATGAGTCACATTCTATCCTGCCCCACCAGCTTCTCATCACTCGGTCAGCTAGTGTGCTCAGAAAAGCATAACCAAGAATGCGAGGTGTCAAGCACTCCACAGGCTGTCCCGTGTTAGTCATTGTTACTCTGCTCCCCTGTGTCTTTGCTTGGCAGCATAGAAAGAGACACTGTTCTTGCTCCATTTACTGTATGAGGCCATGCGCAGCCAACCTGCATGGTGCTTTCCTCTCTGCTACTACCTTCTGCTTGGTCTCATCTTACAATGAGCTGATAAAGCTGGATGGAAGAGTAACTGCTTTCGAGACCCTCATCTTCTAGTTCTAGAGAAAGCAGATGAATGAACACCCTCAAAAATGGGCGACACTATAGCTCCTGATGTTCAATCTAATTAAGACTGTTCCTGTACATGTGGAAACTGTACCCACTGGGCTGTTTGGGAACTGTCAGCACTTCAGATAAAGTCTTCTGAGATACCCCATGTCTATGAAAGCCAGGAATTGGAACAAGGCTTCAACAAGTCTTTGCCCCTCTCCCTCTTCCTCCCTTCCTCCCTCCCTCCCTCCCTCTCTCCCTCCCTCCCTCCCTCTCTCCCTTTCCTTCTCCCTCCCTCCCCCCTCTCTCTCATGGAAAAAAAAAAAAACTTCTGATTCCTCAAAATGTAGTCTGATACAGCTGGGCATGATGGGACATTCCTTTAGCTAGCATCAGAAAGGTGAGACAAGAGACTTTCAACATAGCAAAAACGTCTCTCAAAACAACAACAACAAAAATTAACTGAAATTCATTAAAAACAAAAGTGGGTCAGTGAGATGACTCAGTGGGTAATGGCCAACCTGATAACCTGAGGTCAATCCCTTGCCATGGGCACAAAATGTGTCTGCGCAGTTTTGTGTAAGCATAAACACACACAGACAGAATAAATAAATAGTTTTTAAAAGGGAAGTAACTTATATAAGTTTCAAACTTGTCTAGCCAAAATTGTAAATCAAGTCTCTACACTGTTACCAATGTCTAAATGATGACTACAGATTTACAAGGAAACAGAAAAATAAAAGACTGTAAGTTACAAAGTAGAATGTACTTGGATAGATATTTGTCAAAAGAAGACATGAAATTGGCCAACAGATATAAGAAAAATGCCTGGTGTTGTTAATTAGCTGGTAAACACAAATAAAACCATAATGACTCTCCTCACTCCTATAGGAACGCTTATACCAAAAAGACACAAGTTCAAAATTAATGGTGAACATGTGGAGAAAAAAAAACAAAAAACAAAAAACATCCTCCCACAGTTCATCTACCATGGAAAACAGTATGAAGGCCCCACATAAAGCAAAAACAAAACAAGATAGAAAACAACAACAACAACAACAACACACTGCCATGTGATACAGTAATGTTACCAGTGCATGTCCACAGAAAACAGACTCAGTGCATCCACAAAACCTGCACTTGAGTGCTCATCTCAACACTATTCACAGAAGTCAAAGCATGGGCTCTACAAAGACACCTGTCAACTGTCAAATGGAGGGAGAAAATACAGCACATACACAGCGGAATACCATTTACTCAGGAAAAAATAAAGCAGTTTCATTATTTGTGATAGTATGGTCATGGAGATCAGTGTGTTAAATGGAGGAGTCCAAATATGCAAACACAAGTATGAGATGATCTCATTTCATGTGCAATACAAAAATGACTTCTGGTCTAATAGTGGTTGAGAGGATAATGGTGGTGACTAGAGGCTGGGCAGAGGTGTAGAGATGGGAGAGGTTAGCGGAAACCCTGCTCTGTGGGAACTAGTTACAGTTAGGTAAGAGTGATAGCTTCAGTGTGCTTCACATGGTAGGGTGACAGAGCTAACATAATTCTATAAGAAACTTTCAAAAGCTAGACGGAAAATATTTGAAGAGCCTTTACTACCAAAAAAGACAAATGTCTGAGGAGCTAGTTAGTTTGTCTTGACTTAAACATTATATAATGTCCACATCACATCACAACATATCACATGATATTCATGACCACATACCATTTTTATGGTTTTCTGACTCAATTTTAAGTGATTTTTAGACGGCAGCTTTTCTGCAAAATAGTTACCATTTGACAAATATTCCAGATCCTAAACAGAGGTTAGAGCAGAGTGTTGCCTGAAGAAGAGATGGCCTACATCCCAGCCCTCACAGCTAGTGACTTCAGTACATTACAGTGCATAGATAAACTTTCTTCCTGCCGGCTATAATGCTGCACACCTGGGATTTCAGTGCATGGGGAATCAAAGCATGAGGAGGCTAGCTTGGGCTGAAGAATGAGCACCAAGTTATGCAGGATTATATAGCAGGACACTGTCTCAACCGACCTCCCAAGAAAGAAGTCAACACCTTAAGTAGCACAGCAAAAAGTAAACCAGCTGACTAGATTCAACTCCTTGCTTCAAAATGTATAGACAGTAAGCTCCTCTTACCAGCATAATAATCTTATATGTCTGTCTTGGTCCTGAGGTTTTTTGCACAAATGTACCAATATAATTTGAAAAGTGGCTGATGTTCTATCTATGAAGTAAGCAGCCATGCCAGTTTAAATAGCCTCAGCCAGAATCATTTACAGGAATCTAATTCATTGGCTGGTGTGTAGAAGTAGCAATCAATGTTATCTCCAGCTCTTCCGGAGGTTTTGGTCACCCATGGCAAGTGTATGCATTCTTATGTTCACATACATATGCATATGCATATGCACTGTGTGTGGAGAAGGGAATGCAGTTTGACTCACCCTCCTCCAAACACACAGGCCAGCCCAGTGTTCATCCCATCAAAACAAAGACTAGTATCCTTCATTGGTACTAACTAAACTTTTACTGTAATAGTGTTCATCTTAAAATATGTGGAGGCAGAAATACTGAAAGGGTGTGATGAGAATGTGGTTTCCTGACAGGAAATTGAGCTTACCACGCAGCAGGCGCTGTTCCTGTAAGTGTAGAGACCTGAACTCCACCCATTTTTTCTTCAAGGTTTGCTGTGAGAAAGATGGGGGAGAGAAAAGTTCTGAGTTGTAGGATATCCCAAGCAGGCAAGGCAGTAGAGACTGACAGCATGGCCAGCCACTCCCTATCTTTAAAGACTTCTGCTGAATGACATAAAAACATTAGGAATACTGATTTCTCAAGGGCCAACAAGTCTTCTCTTCAAAAACAAGAAAACCAATGAAGTTCATGGAGTTGTATTTCAAAAAATTTGAACCAGATTGCTCACATTTGAAAGAGCTTGTTCGATGTCTACATGAATGATATAGATAACATAGAATAGAAAGTCCAGAGTCCTAGAACCAGAGGTGTTAACAGATTGAAAAGTTTGGACCAGCAACTAAATGTTATTAAATGCTTAGTCAAGACCATCATCAGTCAATGAGTCTGGGCTCTGAAACAATCCTTTTATTGGACATGTACCTGGAACACACTTAAGTACCCTAACTTTGTTTGTTTGTTTTGAGATATCATCTCATATAGGCCAGGTTAACCTTGAGTCTTGATTTTACTATGCAGTTGAAGACCATATTGAACTTTGGATTCTCCTACTTTCAATTCCCAAGTACACGGTCCACTATGTCATTTATGAGGTTCTGGGGCTCAATCCCAAGTCATAATGCATGTTAAGCAAGCACTTTACCAACTGAGCTGTATCCCCAGCCCACACCCCCTGACATCACAACTCTTTTTCCCTTGGTTGCTGTGGCAATTGAAAAGAGTGAGAACAAGGAGACCAGGAGAACAGTCACACACACCCTGGCCTGGTCCAGCCACATAGTAGCCAAGTCAATGGAAGTCGGAGCTGACTGGGAAGAAGCCATCTGGACAGGCAGGTGTAACACGCTGACTCTCCTTCCTGTTTTCTGTGCCCTGGATCACCCCTGCCTTTGCTATTTTAGGTCCCCATAGCAAGGCCAGCATGTGGGCACAGCTCAGACTTGCCAAGGACATTTATCCATAAGAAGGATGGCCTGGTTGGGAAAGAGCAGGACTTTGTACACCACCACCTGGAGGGAGTAAAAGATTAAAATAGAAAGATTTTTTTTCAAATGTACATTTGGAAGGAAATTGGAGAAAGAGAAGAAAAGAAAATCTCAAGAACATCATTCAATGAGTAAGAGGAGCAGGGGTCATGCCTTGGTCTGTAGAACACTTAATCTGTCTCAGAGCAGCAGCTGAAGCAATTCTATAACTGCCAATATTCAGTCAAATAACAAAAGTGACAAAATGCTTGGCTCAGTTCATTTGTTTTTCCTTCTGAACCATGCTATCCTTCCACAGTAGTCCTAAGAGGACTAGTCGCATCAGTCACTCTTCTTGTCATCTTGTAAGTCTATAGTTATGTGAAGACCAGACTTGGAGGCTTGTAGAGCACAGGACTGGCCAGTGCCACCATATGTACCTACACATGCCTTCTTTGCTAAAGATACTTATCTCCAAGAAAATAGAGCACAGGAGAGAACAGGATGGGTTGTCAGTCAAAACTGAATAATGTTATCTTTCTGAATTTAGTTTTCAAAAGTATGTGGACAGAGATTTCCAAACAGTTCATATTTGTGACAGAGGTTTTAAGATCACTGGTTTGCTGGTCTAGCCCAGTCATCTAAGTGTGCCATGGTTTACACCTAGAAAACACCAGTACAAAGAGGAGGGAAACCAAAGTGACTGTTTTCGATCTGAAACTGTTTTCTATTATCTTCAGGGCTGTTCCTGTCTGTGCTACTGCCATCACAATCATACATTCTGTCCGATCTAAATTTTCTGTATCAGATGAGTGTTAAAGCCTATGTGGATCGGGCCATACAATATCACATTATGTCACTGGACCCATACATGGCAGCTGAAGGAATGGATGAATATTATTGAATGAATATACAAGAGAACAGTTTCCTAAAAACAACCCTCAGCTATCACATGCTGATTGGGTTCCAGACATGGCAATATTCTCAGTCTACATAAGACAAATAACATTTCTCCTGGCAGCTAATCTTTTCAATGTACTCTTCTTACAAATAATGTGCCATTAATTTTCATAATTTTGTTTGTAGGATGGAAATAAAATTTCACTGAATCAAAATATTTCTCTACATATATAATAGGCATAATAAGTAGCAGAGATAGATTTAAAAATAGCTCTTTTAACTAGTTTACTATTTATGCTAAGCATCTGGAGCATGGGTTAAGATAAAGGAAATCCCTGAAAATGTGACTCAGAGGGGACAACTTCTTCCAGAGAAGAGCTTGGGGCTCTACACAGTCTTTGCAAATAGAATGTTCATGTGTATAGGATGCAAAATAAATGCCATCATGCAGAGGAAGCCAGACTCACTTTAGTTATAGGTCAGACCCAGTCATCTCTGCCTTGAGGGATTAACTACATGTTTATTATTTCAAGATTGGTTGCAAGACAAATGCAAGAGGGTAAGCAGAAATGAATTTCAAGCTATATCAAGGAGAAACATCAAGAGTTAGCTAGGAATTTAGATTATGCAGTAATATGTGGTTTAAGTGTGTCTATTTAACACAAAGGACTCAGCCACATTTCCTTCTTGACAAATGAACCCTGGCGGAGTATGAGGCACTTAGAAAAGGAAGCGGATAAATGCTGGAGGTACCTTGGGAGATAGGAACATAGCGACACCTCATGATCTGAACTACACTGCGCATTTATTCTCTGAGAGAGGCAGTCAAGCTGCCAGCCCTGGCCCTGCAAGGGGAGCTTTGAAGCACTGTGTGAAGGGAATTGTACAACTATCTCATAGAGATGAAGAAGAAGCTAACATTCAGCCACACAGCATCCTCAGATGCTCAATGACAGGAAAGACACGGCATTCAGAACATGGATTCTCTCCAAGCAACATAACATCAGGAAGGATTCAAAACCGACACTAAGCAAGATCGCTATAAATTCTGATAGAAAAATGAAAAAAATCAATGTTCATAAACACAAAAATGTTGGGAGAAATATGAACAGATAGATATAAAAAAGGAACATCTTGTCAAAGTATAAATCACATCTAAAAGCTAATTAGAAAGAATACATTCTGTATGGAATACAGATAATAAGGATGCTACTGAAGTCATTATTAAGGAAAATAATCGAAAAGAACCTAAGGAATTGCAAACAAAATTCCACAAGGTAATGTGGGAAGTAATAAAAACAATACATTGAATGAAATGGATTGTCCAGAGCTTGAGTCGCATGTCTTGGAGACATAAAGATCAGTGTCAATTTTAGACAGTATGAATTGAGGTATGAGTCTGGGCCTAATTAAGTTATAGTGAAAAGCAGCCAGGAGAGGGAGAGAGGGAGAGACAGACAAACAGACAGACAGACAGACAGACACACACACACACACACACACACAGAGAGAGAGAGAGAGAGAGAGAGAGAGAGAGAGAGAGAGAGAGAGAGAAATAATTAGAACGTACTCTAGAGAAAATGACCAAGAGGAAAAAAAAGAAAACATGGAAGTAGAATACATGAAAAATGAGGACAAAAATGACATCTATGGCAGAGAGTTAAATGTTAATAATGGAAGTTGTACCAGGCCCTGCCATATATTTCAAAATTAGAGAACTTTATTGACCAAAACAGAACTCGGCAAAGCTGATCCGGAAAGAATAACTGAGTAGTTTTACTAATAATAAAGAAATTGAAATGGTGGTTTGAAAGTCTTCCCTCCAAAATCACCCCAGTCCCGATGATGCAGATGGCATTACAAAAATTCTACCAGAGAACAAAAGAGGAACAATCCAGCTCATGCGACAGAATTAGTAAAGTTAACACTGAAACCCAAAGAGGAGCCTGAGCAAGAAAACTATGGGTCAATTAAAGCTATTTCAAAATTCACCAGCAGTAGCAAAGTAAGCCTAAAGGAATAGAAAATGAGTGTACATCTCAAGATAACCATGCTGCGTTTATGTTCAAAATTAAAGTGTGCTTTTACATTAGAAAAATACTTAGGAGCATTCACCATATTGATAGATATTTTTGATAAATCTTTGAAAAGACTTTCTTATTGGATGCATGAAAAGATAGTGAATAAAATTTTATACATAAGCATCATAAAAACCAGCAAAAATGTGGTTTAGATGGGAGCCTCTTGAACCTGAAGTGTATTCATCAACAGAACTCATTCCTCAAGTGAAAGAGCTGGGAAAACCCCCTTAAAGGACAAAAGAAGGATGTCTGTGATTGTTCCCCTGATCATAAGCCACTCCTCACCCGAGACAGCACGGCGGAAAAGAAAAGGAGCCAGATCAATTTTGTATAGTTATTATCCTTATAGAGCACACCAAATAATACACAAATAACTTAAAGGAGATTATACAGTCTAACAAAGGGCTTGATTTTTAACAACAACATAAAAATGACTGATTTATACCTATACACTAACCATAAAAACATTTCTTTAAAAAAAAATAATAAAATCATGAAGTACAAAGGATAATACAAGAAACAACTATATAATCTATGTGTAAAATTATCGGATTTTATGAAAGATGCAAAGAAAAATAGTAAAATTGCTAAGATACCTATGATGGGGGGTTGGAGTGAGAATGGAAAGACAGGAGAGAGGGGGAAATATAGCTGGGATGCAAAATAGATACGTAATTTTTCTTTAAAAAGGTGAGTGAGGTAGTTTGAATGTAACTGGGCCGTAATCTTGTAGAGACAGGCACTATTAGAGGTAGGGCCTTTTTGGAGTAGTTGTGGCCTTGCGGGAGGAAGTGTGTCACTGTGGGAGCAGGCTTTGAGGTCTCCTATGAGGTCAAGCTATGCCGGGTGTGGACACAGTTCACTTCCTATTGCCTGTGGATCAAGATGTAGAACTCTCAGCTCCTTCTCCAGCATATGTTTGCCCACATACCACCTTGTCCCACCACGATCATAATGGACTAAATCTGTGAAACTGCAAGCTGCCCAATTAAATGTTTTTCCTTTATAAGAGTTGCTGTGATCATAGTGACTCTTCACAGCAACAGAAATCCTAACTAAGACAATAACCTAGCAACAAGAAAATGAAATGCCATGTAATAGTTAATGTTCTTGGCACTGACATCTATATAAAATGAAATGTCAATCAAACCTATAGCATTTATTCATGGAACTTAACAACTTGACAGAGGAGCAACAGACTATGGGCATTGTCCAATTAGGTAGCAAAATGTATTACAAATTGAGTCGGACATAAAAAAACAAATTAACCAGTGGTCTACAATGAAGAATTTGTGAGGAAATATGAACTTACATGAAAATTATTCTAAAATGTAAGTTTCAGAGCAATTCAGGAATTCAGTTAAGGAAAAAAGAAAAATACAAAATAATATTATATTGGGATAACTGCCTGTGAATATGGAAAAAAGCCAAATTATACTATATTTTATAGTACATGTAAAGATTATTTCTGGATGAATTAAAGACTTCAATATGAAAAAGAAAAAAATTTAATTTAAAAATGTTTTAATGTAGATGACTGACAACTGATCAATATTTAGGAGCTCCTTTATAAACAAATATATCAAAGGTTTTTAAAGAACCAAGGAAACAAAACTTAGGCCTCATTAATCTAAAATATTTTCAATTACCTAGAAACCAGTTCTTTAAGAGTAGCAGAGAAATATAAGAACATTTCTGGAAAGATCTAGTGGTCACCATTTAATGAAATAATATGCAAGAATGGCAAATACCCACAGATGAGAATTAAATGAAGGAGCAATGCAAGCACCCTGATGAGGCACATTTGTAGATGTTTCTGCTTTAAGCTATCCACAATAAATTCTCACATTGTGTATAATTTAATTGATGAAATGCTCTAAAGTAAATAATACTCAGGAAGATGATTCTTCGAGCAGACATTCAAAGTATACTAAGGACCTACTTATATTCTAGAAGAGAACAGAGGTATTGAAAGGCTTGAACGTTGGTAGTTTAAACTAGTTAATTATGTACATTAAAATTACAGAAATTTTGTTAAAGATATGTTCGAAGAGCAGGAATTGCTGAAAAGCATGAAATAATGTTTTGCTCAAGTAACTACATTCCATGAAATATGAAATCAATATTTCATGTAATAAGACATAAAATCATTAGCCTATTCTTCATTACCCTTTTTTAAAACAAAAGACTGAGAACTTAACATTTGAAAGAAGATATTCACCAAGATCATTGCTGTTTACCAAAGTAAATTAAATTTTGAAAGTTCTAATAAAGATAAATATAGTATAAAGCACTTATTACCTCTCATAAAATGCAATATGAACATTAGAAGCAATTATTTAAAGTGAAGAATAATTCAATAATTTACAATATACTGAAGATCCTAGCCAATGCTATATGAGAAGAAAAGTAAATTAATTGAATATTGAACTAAAGACATAAAACTTAAAATACTTATCTTTTTAGCTAGAGAATGCATTTGAAAATGCATGAATGAAATTATTCTGGAGTATATGAAATATGCAATAAAAATGGGAAAACATATATTCAAAGTGAGAAAAGTGAAAAACACAGAGATTTCAATTGTTCTCACATTTTCTATGAACACAAACAATTTAATCCCTATCAATATCTGAGCAGAGAACATTCTTTGGTGATTTTTTTAAACTGATTTTAAAATTTGTGGGGATGGACACTTCTGCAAGAGTGTCAAAGCCAATAATTACTGAGGCTTGTTAGTGAGTGATCATGGTGGAAGGGACAGATTCTAGATAAAATATAAATACAGTAAACTGTACCCTTGAAATCAATAGTTAATAAGTGTACTTCACAAGAAAAACTAATGAATGCAGATTTTTACAAGCAATCTCTGCATAAGCTGGCTGCCCCATTGTCCTACAGGCGTGGTACTAGGATGAGGTGGTCAGCTGGGACCTGGGAAGAGTCAGAAGCATCTTTGACTCACTCTGTGAATGTCTGGAATTTGCAATTTGGAAAGCTCACCAACCTAGATAACTGAGATTTTTGAAAACCTTCGAAGAGCCATGCTAGTGAATTTGCATTGAGCACCCTACATTAGGCACTGTTACTTCCAACCTTTTTCTTTCCTTTCAAAGCAATAGTGTGTTTTCTGGTGGAAGCAAATTCAAGGACAGCCACAGGGATGGTGATAGATAGTCCATTGTCGGAATGGTACAGAGGGAAAGGAAACAAAGGACACTGGAAAAGTAAAAGTGCTGGGCCTGCCAGCATTCTGCAGCACTCAATGCTTACTCCTACACGATTCGCCCCTTAAGCAAAATGTAAATCAAAAGTGATCACAGGTGCATCAGTGAACAGTTCTTCAGGTAAGATGCCTTCCTGCTGGCTTTCTGAGCCTCATAGACTCTGAATGAGGAAGGAAGAGGGTGATTTACACATATTCACAGTCTCAGATATTCCTGCAAGAGTAATTGTGTGGCCCTTGAGAAGTCAGCAGTTTGGATGCATCCTGACATTTTCCCTTCAAGGGCTATCTCAGTTCCTCAGAGAGATTGTTGTTCTGCTACTCACAAATTCAAGGATGAAAAAGGACGTGCTGTGTTAAATCAAAGTACCTTTAAAGCTTGCAACTTTGCTTCAAGCTCTGCTCTCCTGTGAATCATTGTTCCATTAAGAGTCTCTATCCTGTTTGAAGAGATGGAAAAGGTAGGGGTAAATAACAGAGCTAGCCCTTCAAAGAGGAACCATCCTTGTGAAGCAGTGCATGTGAAGAGCAACTATACTAGAAATGCATCATAAATGTCACCTTTCCTGTGGCTCTCAACTATGGAGGGTGGACACTTGAGTGTCTGGACCTAAGCCAGATTTCCCAACAACACCAGGAGAGAGAAAGGGAGATGAAAGGCTGCCTGACAAACAGTAGAGGGGAAATCCTGGTTAATTTACAAACTGTGGCTCATTTTCCAGAAGGCACTGTGTGCTAAAGGTGGTTGCTCTCCACCAGAATCTATTTTTGCCTGGACAGGCTGAATAATCTCAGTCATTTGGGGGAATATTCATTGGGCATCTACTATGAGCCAGGTAGTATGTCAACAAAAACAGTATTCAGGACTTTCACTACAGCGAACTCAATGTGCTAGTTGTTAAAACAGGGAAATGTTTCTGCAACCTCACATGGCTATTTCATCTCCAACCCTTTAGTTCACAAATGGCCAGCCTAGAATTATCAGTTCAACAATGTTCTTCTCATCCTACATCCAAGATTTTCTAAAAATGGCAGGCTTGTTCTCCCAGGAGCTGGTGTATTTTCACTGTTGTTTTGACTACAAATCTTCCATCCAAGGATGATAGCTAATTTCACCTTTGAATCACTCTATTAAGCATTTTTAAAGTATTTGTCCTAATTCCTTTTGACCACTAAAGTGTATTTATTTATGAAAATGTGAAAAAAAATTAAAGATGTGGTAAGAGCACTATTTGTGAGCCACCTTTCCTCAATTCTTCCAGCATCAGACTCAACGGAGTAAGATGATAGTACAAATTCTGTCTGATTTAATTGAGACAATCTCTGTTTTGTGGACAATAGAATCACTATAAAGCTGCACAAGACTCAGTCTTGTTCTAGCCTGTCTAAGCAATGGATGTGCACAGCTGTAGAGATTGCACAGCTGTAGAGATGGGCCATCCCTTCAGTATTTGTTCATGCTAGCTCACATTTTGCCAATCTCTAACCATATTTTTCTTACAGTCTTCTTGCTTCATCTATGTGGGACATATCTTTCTCTCACCAATAGCATTGTACCTTGGATTCTATCTGGTCCTAAGTTTCTTCAAGGCAAGACCTTTCCTAACTTTTACCTGGAAGTATTAAAGCTCAGGGTGGGGCCCAACTCTACCATCATCAGTTATCTCTGAAAACTGTCTTGACACACCCATCCAAAGCTTCCTCTGAAGTATCAGTGAGTAATCTGGTAGCTTCTACTGGCAGCTCACAATGAACAGCTACAACTGGAAAGAGCAAATGCTGACATCCATGGCAGGTTGGATCCTGTTATCACTCACTACTCAGCTGAACTCAACTTTACCCCTGGCACTTCCTGTACATAAAGGAATAAACCCAGGTGGACAAAAAGGCCATGGGGAAAATGAATTAGGTAATGTTGAAACTACCTAACTTGGAATAAAATCTAAACTCCCTGGCACAGTAATGCATCTCAAGATCTGATGTATGGCCAACTATGACTTCATTGCTCATACTTTCTCTCTAATCCACCAGCCACCAATTTTACATTGTCCTCGGGGTATGCCACATCTATTTGCAGAGCTCAAAGACACCTTTGTTTACCTACATGTTTCTCCCAGTTCATATGGCCATTCCTTCCCTCTGTTTAGTCTAGCCCCAGAGTGGAGCACTTTGAACATCGAATCTCAGCTAGCCACCTTCTTATTCCATGCTCTTCCATGCTGCATTATTCTCTGTTCTTATAGTGACTACCCATAACTGCAATTTAAAAACTTCAGGCTTTTCTTACAAGTCTTCTATAATTTTTTTAGAGTTCAAAAATCTTGTTTTTGCCTCTTTAGACATACACAGAGATAAAAAAAAAAAACAATATTTGCTCAGTATAGCGATTTTAATGCAATAACAAATTTGATTATAACTGTTTATTAATATCTTATCGGGTTCTTGGAACAAGTAAAAGCAAGCCCAATGCTATCTGTTTTCTTAGACAGTTATGATGATGGGTAACAATAACTGTCCCTGTAGATATGTCTACTTGAGATTTTTAAGATCAATCTCAAAGATTAAACCCATTGAGCAGCTGAGAAGACCAGAGTCATTCTGATAAGTTGAATGTTAGTATATGTTACTGTGTATGTTCCAAGGTGGTGAAAGTTGAAGAAACTTTTTTCATTATTCTTTATGGAAGAGCATCAGAGAAATATGAGAAAGAAAAAAATGTTGTAGCTGAAAGATGACATGAACCATAGAAATAGGACCAATTTCTGTTGGTCTAAAAAATGTGTGCCAGTTTAATTGAATCAGATATTAAAAATATATCAGTAAACGATGTTCCTTCTATAAAGCACCTTTTTCTAGTGACATCCTCTGACTTCAGATGTTGACAATATGTTCATGACTCATGAAACATTGAGAACCAAAAGGAACCCATAAAAATGCCAATGCCCACTCCAAAGCTGTGTAAGCTGCCCCCCTTCTGGTAAGTCACAGACAAATAGCTTATTCACTCACCCCCTCAGGCATTCTCAGACACCAAAACATCTTTGAAACCCCATAGCAACTAAGTGGATATTTACGTTAGCATATTTCCTGAAGATCGGATCAGGTCAACCACTTGTTTGTGGGTAAAGCCTTCTGTGCTCACACCATTGATATTTGCAAGGATGTCACCTGTGAGATGCCAAGAAAAGCAAGTAGTTTGTTAGTTACTTAAACAAAGCCTCCTGCCATGGAAATGAAGACAAACAATCAAGTTCCAACCATGGGGTCACACAAGAAAATTCAAAGCAACAACTGCTTTGTAACCTTCAAGAGTTTCTTACTATTTAAATGGCTTCTAGCCTGAGCAGAGCTACCTTACCAGCTTGCAGGCCAGCACAGTGAGCAGGGCTGTCTTCTTGTACTTTGTGGATCATAGTGCATACTTCGGAGGAGCAGATGTTCTGGTTCTGGAGCCTGTAGGTCTATAAAACATAAGTGGATACATAGTAACTTTTCAAAAAAGTCACCCAATGTTTGTCAAAACATAAAATCATGCCAGCAGCATTAAGTGGCACATTAGGTAAGTGCAAAGGACAACTGTGGAAAAGTGTCCCTCACCGTACACTGAACTGAAAGTACCAATTTTGCAATTCCAGCAGATAACCAGCAGCCAGTTCCATTCACAAAACACATCTGGCATGAGAAAGGAAAGTGGGATGCAAGTGGCTCAAAATGGTCTGTTTCCAAGCCTAAGAGACCACCTGATGTTATCACTGTGTATTTATTAAGACAAAAATTAAGCTTCTTATTTCTCAATGGGATGAAAATAATTATAGCCCTGTGCAAAGGAAAAGATGCCTGTGGGTCTTGCAGAGTAAAGCAAGCATTGGGGGAGAGTATGAGATACAAAGTATCCAGGAGGGAGACCAACCAGCAGTGGGTATATTAAATCAGAGTTCTGTAAATAGTGACAGACTTCCCTGGATTTGTTCCAAGTGCTCTAACTGGCCTGGTCAATTTTATTTCTGAGCACACAAGACCCCTCCTGCCCTGAATTCTCACCAGTTCCTCGGTCATCCAACTAAATAAAAAGAGACATGCTTCCCCAGGTGTCTCAGTTTGACCCAAATAGTTCAGTGGTACTGGGTTTTATGGTTGACGATTTTAGTTTACACTTCAAAGTGTATAAAAACACTAAGGAAACATTTGCTACATACAGCAATCCCATAACTCCAAACAAGCAAGCTTTCCTATTTACTACTTTTGAACTGTGGGGTGGAGTTCCATCTAGAGTCAAAATCAGTGTTTTGAGTTGTGTTTTAAAGACCTGATTACTAAAAATTAAGCCACATTAGAGTATTGCTTCCTTCTGAGAAATCCATGGCTGAGATGTCATAATCAGTCGCGTGCAGATCACTTATAGAGCTAGCCACTTGGTTCTGTTAAATGCAAAGACATCTTTGCTCAGCTACAATGCATTTAGAATATGCTATGCTATTTGACAAGTAGAGCAGCTTATGTGGCCTATAACACAGGTCCCACCTGTATCAGAAACCTTTTTGAGAGTTTCCTGCCCTAGAACACACCGCAGCTCAGCTCCTTCTAGAAATGGAAGCCAATCTAGTTCATGTGCTGCCGGAGCCAAAGACTGAACTTATACACCTTTTAGAAGTCACTGTTCTGGCAATCCTCATCTATGAGGAGACCTGCCTTCCATTCCCATGTGTCAAAATGAGCACAGTGCAGGAAAAACACTTTGATTTATTAGCTAAAAATTCTATCTAGAGATAGAAAGGCAAAGCCAGAAGCCATGAAAACACCGAAAAGAATACTTGGTCAAATAATATTCCCCATCTCTCACCCACATTCCTATCATGTGCTCCTGTTGGCTTGGAAAGAATTTTCCAAGAGCACCCCTACAAGCTGTTGACTTCTGAGATAAGATGTATGTGCTGTAGCTCAGAGGTGTAACCATCAGACCTCATTGAGCTCCTAAGTTTTCATGTTTCTGTGGCCTGTTGTTTAGTAACAATGATGTTGACTTTGGTTCTACATACATGCTTATGGAGAGAGAAATGGAAGGAAGCAGTGATGTGTATCCCACCAGAGTGGGAAAACAAAATGAGCAGGTGCTCAGTACCCTGATTCCAGTTGTTACCACTAGGCAACCTTGAAGAGGCAGTGATAAATATGTAGTATCACTTGAGAGAAAAAAAAATGGCTCATGGGGGGGTGGGGGCTCCATACTTCTAAAATCTTATAGATTTAGCCCATTTTTGCACAAAATTATCTCAATGATTTTATGGTAAATTTTAAGGTAAGGAGCTCAGAAAGCAGAAACTCTTCCCCATGACTTCCTTGTTCACTCTCAGTTGTTTCTTTACTCATGAAGCATGTTTAACGTAGCAGCTTCCTGCTCCTGCTCCGAAAATATACACTAAGTTTCCTTTTATGGGGTTGATATCACAGCAAAGTTTTCTGAAAGCAGCACTCACTGGAGCTAAGATCTAAAATCTGACACGTAGCATAAGAATATGATCATGCAAAGCACACCGAAAAGAAATGCAGAAATGATGTGGAAAAAAGGAGACTTCAGTTGCTACTACCCCAGCACTCAATTAGACTAAAGTCCACGTGACTCCATTCGCCATATTCACAAGTACAATCATGAAAAGACGGGCAAGAAATAAATGACATTCTTGGACAGCCACATTAAAACCAATGAAGACAGGTAAAAACTTCCACCAATGGTTTTCAAGTAATAAAGTGTTATCTTATTATTGGTGGGGAGAGGTACAAATTCCTTATTATACCCAATAAGAAAGTTTTGCTCTCTGTTGTAATTAATATGAGTTTTATATACATAAATAAAACATCTTACAAGTATTCCTTTATATTTTCCTTTCTAATTTAATTTTATTTTTTGAGACAGGGTATCCCAATGTTGTCCTGGCTAGCCTGGAACTCCCTTCCTGCCTCTCCCTCCCAAGTTCTGGGTTTAAAGCCATGAACCACAATGTCCAGCTCAAGTATTTAGAATCTGATATACATACAGTATAAGAATATGATTATATGAAAATAAAGTTCTGTAAAATGTCCCTTGTTTTCTTCTTGAAGTTCCTGAAGTATCAAGCCCCTGTGTCTGGGCCCACCCAAGTGCAGTGACTCAGCCCAAGGAGGAAGTGTATCTCTAGGGAAACAGAAGTTTCAATGTTTTCTCCCCCAGATAGTACTTAACATACTGAAAAACAGCCACACACTAAATAAAATCTAGTCTCCTTCATCATTCTAGCCCTATCCTAACCTCCTTGTTCTTTGAAATTAATTAGGATCTTTTGCAAATGTAATTAGTGTCTGCTTCTTCCTTAGAAATCTAGAATGCTTGCAAACTGCCCACCTGAATTTCAAATCCAAAAGCTCCATTGTCCTGCTTTTCCACAGTAACAAGCTTTCTGTAAGGAAAAAAAGTTTAAAATGCATAAATAACAAAGTATCATATCTGGCATATATTTAGCATTAACAATTACTGTTACAATGAAAACTAGCTTTCAATTATGTAACTGTAGTATGGGTTAGGGATGCATGCTCCTGTGTGCATGTGTGTGTGTGTGTGTGTGTGTGTGTCTGTGTGTGTGTGTGTGTGTGTCTGTGTGTGTGTGTCTGTGTGTGTCTGTGTGTGTACATACTGGAACACTTACATCCCTAAGTATCTCAGGCAGAGACTTAATAAAAAAGAAAAAGGAAGGAAAGAAGAAAGTAAGGAAGGAGGGAAGGAAGGAAGGAAGGAAGGAAGAAAGGAAAGAAGGAAGGAAGGAAAAAATTAATTAATCTCTTTACCTTTGAGACCAGGAAAAGTCACCTAGAGAACTTGATCTGGCCAAAGCAAGCTGAAAAATAAATAAATAAATAAATAAATAAACAAACAAACAAACAAATAAATAAAAATAGAGTTATCTCAAGGTCGTTAAGATGTGCCTGCAACTGTTCTGGGTCACAAAGTACTTTGTTCTTCATCATCAACCTGGAAACCTTATTAGCTAAGATTAGTAATGTCCATTACCCGTAACAGCAAGGGAGAGTCTGGGAGAAGAGGGCTCCCAGACATTCTGTTGTGAAGAGGAGGAGAAGCTCAGATAGTGAGACACTGTGAGAGGGAATATTCGCTCTGTGTAGCGGAATTTCAAGCTTCTAATGATTGCCTTATGGACAACCCATGTTTATGTCGGTCTCTCAAAATGGGCTATAACAATTCACAACCATATCGAAACACCTACCCATAGGATGGCATGAAAACCGCACAGTCAATATTTTCTGTAGCTGCTGATGAGATGCTTGCATTACTATAACAGTTCAACGTGTTTCTCTTTTTACCAGGCCAAGAATGAGCTTACAAACGGAAATATGACTCAAAGCACCAGCAAGATGGCTCACCACATAGGTGTGATTGGTGAGAGGGAAGAACCAACTCCTGCAATTTGTCTTCTGACTTCCTCATGCACAGCATTGCATGCATAGAGAGAGAGAGAGAGAGAGAGAGAGAGAGAGAGAGAGAGAGAGACCCAACTACCACCACTACACACACAAAAAACGATGGAGCTCAAAATCCCAATTCTGATTATGATTCTTTTCACAATAGTTTTGGAAGAAAATATGAGATTTCCTGCCAAGAAAGTGAAGAAATCTCCTAATGCTATAAATAACATCACATTCACTCCCCTGCACATTTTGGGAAAAGTCATATAGGCATAAGCTTCTGGGACAGACCCAAACTCTTATAAAGAGAGAAAGTCAGCAAAGGGGAAGACCTTTTGTTTTAAGGGACTATGACCAGTTTTAGTTCTAGTTTCGTTTGTTTAAGAAATATTTAGATGTTAATAATTAATTAGTCCTTTCTTAAGTATTATTGTTTTAAGGGTTCAAAACATAACATCATGCCCCTAATGAAACAAAATCTTTTTTAAAAGATTGGTTTATTTTTATTTTATATATATGAATATTTTGCCTGAATGTGTGTATGTACACTATGTGCATGACTGGTATCTATGAAGATCAGAAGGAGTCACCAGATCCTTGGAGCTGGAACTAAGAGCAGCCTGTCATGAACTTCCATGAGAGTGCTAGAAACTGAATCCAGGTCCTCCACAAGAACAGCAAGTGCTTTTAATGCTGAATTATCTCTCCAGCTCATAAGCTATGACATTTAGCTGCCAACATAATGCAATTGTCATTCATAAGCAAATACATAAAATAGTAGATCCAAGAAGTTGATGAAGATAAACAAAAATAATGTGAGGATAAAAACTGCACATAGAAAATACATAGAAGAAATTAATGCATACAGGACAAGTTCCACAGAAGCCTGTATGCTTCATAAATTCAAATTGTCAGGTACTAAGTGCCAGCAATTTCACACATTTTCTGGAATGCCTCAGTGTTAAAAATTCAGCCACCAGTCACTATATACACTGGAGAGACGATGTCATCCCACAGACTTCATGTGTAACAGTTGCATTGTCTTCTTTTGTCAGTGATACCTGGAGTCTCAAGCGGGAAGGCTCAGACCCCAAATTATCCTCTGGGCTTGGAATAAGTTTCTAATCTTGGTTTATAAGGACTAGTTATGGAATACCTACAGCAATGTGAATGGTTTGTCATAATCTGATTTTATGCCTAAAATATTTCATGTATATGCACACACACACACACACACACACACACACACACACACACGGGGGAGGGAGGGAAGGGAGGGAGAGAGGGATGGGAAGTTTTCCGTTGCATCAGAAGGGCTGCATCCCTGTGAAAGACAGTGAAAAAGGTGATATTCCCAAGCCTCTCATCCTTACACTGTGTTCCTATTTTCTTTATTTTCACTATCACTATCTCCTTGTATTTCACCCTTCATTCAGATTATCAGATACTTAGTTCAGCTATATTTAATTCTCTTAGCTATAATCACAATTAAGTGTTTTGTGTTTTTAAACATTGCTCTTGCTATTAGTTTGTCATATCCCTCCTGTTACCATCCACATGGAGGTTTAGATGTGTCCATAGGTACACTCTGTATGAAGAGCATATTTGATCAAATGCTTCACATCTTTAGGTAATCATCTGTATGCTTTGGGACTCCGGGAAATACACTGGTTTTGCTTTCCACCCCAGTGCTTCACAGGAGGCTTAGAGTAGACTGTGACTTTAAAAACAGTGAAACAGACAGACAGAACTAAGCCTCAGACACCATCTGCAACTGAGTGATGGTGAGAGACCCCGAGTAAAACATTCAAGTTCAATCGGATATGCTAAGATCCCTTTAAATTTTGTCCTCCATTAAATCAAAGCTTCGTGGGGAAAATTCCAAAGGTAGTTTTAAAAAGATAAAGGTGGAAATCTCAAATGTGTAGAAGGATTTTAAAAGCTAAATAGAATGGGGGGTGGGACTACTCGGAAAACATCAAACGGTATAGAAAGAGAGCTAAGAAGAAGCGAAGTAGCAGCATCTTACCACCTAATGGCAAGCAAATGAACGTTAACAAGAGTTAATCAGCCCTTGAGAATTAACAAAACATCTGATTACCACAATGTTAAATACCCTTTTCTTAGGCCCGTATTTATAGAATTGATAGGCGATTTGGGATTTCCTCAACATGCCTGTTAAGTGACAGGTTATTTTGGATAGATTCAAATCTAAAACCTTTCAGCCTCCCCCCACCCCCCGCCATTCCCCAATAGATCAGACTTCACCTCCCTCCTTGTAACAGTTATGTGTAACTCGCTGGCTAAAAAGTAATGTGGGAACACTCCTGTGGCTGCTATTTTTGAGTTATCAGTAACACCAAAAGTTCAGATTATAAATTAATTACCACTCTGGATTAGTAAAGAGATTTTAAACAGTGAACATATACATACAAAGCAATTTAAATACATTAGCTACCATCAAACTCTCCGATGGTGGCCAGCCACATCTTGATGCAAAGTCTTCTTGGTTTTGATCTGAGTTATCCATGGGGTTAAATAAAAAGGAACTCTCAAGGTTCTGCCTTGCTCACCTGCTAAACTGCCTCTTACTTGGAGTGTGCCTAAGGCCCTGTCAAGGGTCTTCTGAATCAAGTTTTCTCTGTGTCCATCTCTCTAGCATGCATCAGCCCTGTTTGAAGATGTGGCCTTCGAGTAGATCTCACCCAGACAGACTGCCCTCCCAGGCAGAGTCTTTCTGAGTTGTAGTGATGGCACACACACACACACACACACACACACACACACACACAAATCATGAATGGAGAACTGGTGTGCAATTCACAGCATATGCTGGCAACAGCTGTCTTTTATTACACATTATCTAATATGAGAAGTCTAGGTTGAGCGATTTGGCAGGCTTGAAAGCCGCACATTCAGCTCCAACTCCAGCACACCAGACTCCGTAGCTTCTTCCTAGCCAGGAGTCTAGTGATGTCTGAGGCTGATCTTAGGAAGGCTCCTCTGCTTTCAGGAAGATGACTTAAAAGACAAGGCATTAATATTCCACACACAATGTCTCCTGCTAGGCAGTGATTCTCGGGTCTCTCTTTAGTGGAAAATCAAGACCAAACACAGCAGCTGTCAATGTGCAAGGCAGAGAGGAAATCGGAAACACAGCTTGATGGTGAACCCTCCTCAGAGCAGCTCAGAGACCAACACAGAAGCCGCTTTTGCTGCTAGGGCAGACTGTGTTCTCCTGGCTCTGCTACTCATTTCCTGCAAGAGTTGTAGGTGTGGTTAAGGGAGGGTACAGATTCAGAGGTGGGCTTTTTTTTTTTAATACTTTGTTTTGAATTATGTCCTTGGCTTTTTACAATTCCCTGCCTATTTTATTCCCAACTGTTTCAGGAATACAGCTCTCCCCATCTTCTGAAAATCAGACCATTAAGACAGAAAGGATCATCAAACTATTCAAAGACACAACAGAATAATGAAACTAGAGTCAATGCCCCAACTTAGAATACCCATATGGAGGTAAATACTATGTTCCAGCTTCCATGGAGTCTGATTACAGTCCCACACCTCTTTTTAAAGAAGAATGGTTGGATATTAGCCCAAGCATAACCCTGCAGTCTTGATGTTGCCTAAGTGAGATAATGGCAGAAGTACAAAGAACACCCCTGTGGGCAGAACTCAGTCCAGAACTATACCCATTACAAGCATTTAGTATCATCCCTAACTGAAATTGTATATGAATCCAGCTTTCTAGAAGCTTCCCATTTAGCAATAATTTCATCACTGAAAGAAAATTAGACAATGACAATCAGTTTAGGTCTAATTCACAGTCAACCTTCATACTTGCGTGTCAGGTTCCTGGTTCTCTCTGCCACACTAGGCGAGAGCCACCTTCATTATAGCCTTGTAAGAGTAGCAGCCAGGCACAAATTCTACCCCTGGGACATGGGATGCTTATAAGACTTCCCTTCTCTTCCTTTAATCTCCCTCAAGGTTTTATATTGCAGGGACTTCGCCCCAAAAAACTATGTTCAAAATTAGAAGCATTACTGGTGTGTCTGTCACTGCCTATCAATGCAGGTACTGAAATAATTTGCACACACAGAAATCTATTTTTAAACAATTCTGGGTGCGAATCCCCAGTGGATTCTGAAGATTAAACTGAAACTAGAAGCTAGCCAGATATAGCTTTGCAGAAACCAAAGCCACAATAACAAGAAGTATGAACGTTGACGTCAGCCGTCAAAGTGTTGAAAATAACTGCAGACAGAGGAACACCTGCCACTGCTGCTACTATTGCCTCATGGGAATCCTGCTGCAGACCATTCAGACAGTGCCAGGGTGGGGGGAGTAATTTATTATTGTTGTTGCTGTTGCTACTAATGTTTGTTTTTCTAAGAAAACAATTCACAAGAAGCAAATGTCCATGTGGAAAATTATAAAATCTTGGCATATACTTTCATGAAGTTTCTCTGAGAGTGGTTACATAGTATCACGAGTACCATGCTCCAAAGGTTTGGTCTGGAAAAAGGTTTGGGGTGTTTTGTTTGTTTGCTTGCTTGTTTGTTTGTTTGTTTTTTAATCCCGAGACAGGGTTTCTCTGTGTATCCCTGGATATCCTGGAACTGACTCTGGCCTTGACTCAGAGATCTGATAGCCTCTCCCTCTCAGGTGCTGGGATTAGAGGTGTGTACCACCACTGCCCTGCCAGAAAAAGCTTTAAGACTAGGAGAAGTGCATGCACAGTGTGTTAAAGAATACAAGAAGAGAAAAAGAAGAAATAGAGAAGAGCATGGACATACATTAGTGGTATAGCAAGTCTGCGTGCTCACACATTTTTATACGCCTAAATTCCTCTTATTCCCTCCAATAATCACCCAATCCTCCTGGTTGTCCTTTTCCAGTTCTTATTATCTTTACTCAGGGTTAAAAGCCAGATATGTCGCATTGGTCTTTAGTGCTATTGATCACCAAGTTTTTACCTTTCCTCTCTATTGCTTTATGTCTTCTTTCTCCAACTACTGTAAAAGCCACCCTGCCACTTTTCTAGAATGAAGTTCCTAAAATCCACAACATCTCAAACCTATTCAGTGGCTCTGGGTGCTGGTGCAACCATAGTCAGCTCTCTGCATCCATTCATTAAACCAACTGCAGATGAAAACACTCCATAGAAACAAAACATGGCATCTGCACTGAACATGTGTATGCTTCTTTTCTGCCATCCTTCTCTAAACGATATAATGTGACAGTTATCCCTATAGCCAGTGATATTGTCTTAGGTATTATACCTGATCCTAGTAGTTTATATGCAAATAGTCTGCCACTTTATATCAGAGACTCCAGCATCTGTGGACTTCGATTTTCATGGGTGGTGGTTTTAGGAACCAGTGCTCCATGGATAGCAAAGGCTTTCTCAAGGAAATTTACCCATGAGTCTAGTCTGTCTCTCCCCTCTCAGAGGCACATTAGATCTTCCTGATACACTAACCACTGTGTCTAAACAAACTTGCCCCCAAAGCCCAAGATTCTGTCCTTCTACCTTAGAGAGTTCCTTGCTTAGGAGTACCAGACAGAGACAGACTGCAGCATGTTTTGTTTATCTGCCATTCATTCCTTCTGTCCCTAAACTGTAACCCTTCTCCAGGAAGAAAACTTACCCGTATGGCTGATCTAGCTACTTGGATGTTTTTCACCTTGCAGGGGTCCAGGATGATGTAATGCCTGAGCTCAAAAGGAGAAGTGGGAAGATCCTGCCCTTGATGCACAAATTAACCAGTTGCTTTCTTGGTAAGTAATGTACCCAGAGAACAAATCATAGACTAAGTGAACGAACAGAATTTAGTTTAACAGCTTCGTGGCATTAGAAACAAAAATGGACTGTTCACTATCTGGAATCTGAGTAAAGATAGTGTTTCCTGTGCTACTCATTTATAAGTTGATATAGATGTTCATCAAATTTTGTATCATGAAAGCACTTTGAATTAAGAGTGATAACCAAATCTCGGCAAATGATGCCATCATCTTCATCACTATGGAAAATGCCAAGAAATCGGTTCACCAACCATATCATTGAAAGGAGAACCTGCCTATCCTCCAAGCTGGGACTCTGTAATGCTGAAGTTAAAAGCACTCAGAGGAAAACACAATACACACAAGAATGCAGGCCCCAGAGCTATACCCTAATGCTCTCAGTCAATTCTAAACACCTGTGCACAATTGCTGTATGTAAATTCAAATATACACTTTGGACTTCATAGCAATTTATATGATCAAAATACACAAAGAGGTGTATGGTAAATTAAAGACCAAAAATTCAGAGCACATTCACATGGATATAGATTTTCCCAAGTGAATGCTCATCTCTAAGGAAATTTTATGCAATAAAAATTTCCAAAGAATCTTTACTGAGTGCCGAGTGCCCTACATATTTCCTCACTTAAGGAACGTACAGTTAAAGGATGGTGTTTCTGCTTTTTCCCAATCCAATGAATGGAATTTAGTGTAATAACTTATTTTTTTTAAGGACATAATGTGAGGGAGGCTGGCAACTTGCTTGAGATGCCTCAACTACTCAGCAGCCAAGCTTGGTGTCTACCCCACACAAGTCTGACTTCCTATGAGGCCTGGGTGGTGTCAGTGCTCTGGAGCTGAAGAGTTTACTTAGTCGACAGCCTTTGTGTTCAGGAGATGTCTTCTCTCGACTGGGAACTAATAGGGTTATGAAGGCCTGGAAGTGAGATTAAGAGGGAGGTAGTAAATAGAGACACAAACAGGGAAAGGCTAAAGGTGTCCCTGCAAACCATCTTCAAGATTGCTGTGCCCAACAACTTTACCTGAGCTCATCCTTAAGTTAAAAAGAAATATTTAAGTCTTCCTTTTTTTTAAAAGACTGTTTTTCCATCTCTGCACTGCTGCTCCCTCTCTTTTGGGAAGGTCACCTCCTTCCTCACACATACTCTCAGCCGTTAACTCCTAAGTGAATTGACTTAGTAGACAGAGGTTGTCCTCAGCGGGGCAGGGGGTGTTGGGGGGGCTTCTCTTTTGATTAAGAACCAAAATGACTATTAAGGATGGGGACTGAGGCCAGGAGTCAAGGAATTCGTGGAGACGCATGTTCAGCAGTAGTCAGACAAACATGAACATTCTAGACAGAAGTGCAAGCATACCTGCTTTCGTCCCCGAGGCAAAGTAGCCACGGTGTCTGCCAGCATTTGAATCCGTCTGTTGTCTTCCATGGTGAGAGGGCCCGTGAGTGCGGAGTAGGAGCTGTATGCACAATCAGTACAGCACTCCAAGTTGCCATTGCCGCTCTGCTGCTGTAGAAGCCTTTGCAAAGACATTGTGGACAAAGATTACTCCCACCAGCACATGCTGCAGTGGCCTTGCGGGAGGGAGGAAGCCAAGTGCACAGCCCTCTGATAGGCAGTCAAAGAGTAGCAAAGCAGAAAGGAACCATGTGACTGCTGTGGTTTGAGGTACAGTTACACCAACCCTATCTAGGAGTTCACGCCCACTCCCCAGGGCTCCTCAGAGAACCTCATGCCCCTTTTCTACAATTAAAAAAGAAGAAGAATCTGCTTACCTTTTTCTCCCTCAAATAGCCAGAACACTGAGAATTTGATACTCTATGGCTACATGTATTCAAAGCAGAATTTTTCAGTTTTTAAAAGAAAGGAAAAAGAAAAGGAATAAGATCCTTGCTGAAGCTCTATCATTTGTTTTTCCCCACACCCTCATTTAATGATAGTGCCTTGGCACACAAGGCAGAGACTGCGCCGACACTTGGCTCTTATGGCTGTAAGTATCGCACGCGCTGGTCATGTCGTTTCCCCCTAAAGTCCTGTAGTGTTCCTCCCCCGAAGTACACCCTAGCTCGTTAAAGTTCATCAAAAGGACATTCTGTCACTTGGACTGTAGCCCTGTGACATTTGCCTGATTGCCTTCATGCTGTCTGTCCTTACTTAAATTATCCATCAGCTTTATAGGGCAGAATGTGGAGGGAAAGGCAGTATGTATAGTGCAGGATGTTGGTCATATCTGGGACTGGACCTAGCTGAAGCTTTGGGGGAAAGAATGGGCTGGGTAGGAAGGGAACAGGCAAGCTAAGATAGCACAGGATGGCCCCATTGTTCTAATGTGCCATCACAGGGTACTTGAAAACAGTTGCTCTTTTTTACTTTTTATTATTCCAGTCATTTGAAGAGAACTGGTTTCACAGAGAAGCAGAGCAGGGAAGGTAGAATCAAAACAAAAGTGAAAAAGGAGAAGTTTTAAATAGCACAGAAGTCAAACATGAATCAAAAAGTCATTTGGAAGGTCACTGCCAGAGTTTACAAGAATTCGAAAAGCTTCAAGCTCAAACTGAATATGTGCACTACAAGTCAAGGTGAATTCAGCCTAGGAGAACTTGCCAAATGTGAACTATAAAGTCTTCAGAATTAATCAAAAGAAAGAGCCAAATCAGAGAATGATGAAATTCTACCATCTCATGAGTCCTTCCTGTTGGAACTGGATTAAGATAGAAGCAAAACAATTTGCACCATAAATGTAAAATCCAAGTCAGAATTCACAAATACACACCCTTTTAAGGAGACAGGAAAGTGTAATTCAAAAGGGAGCAGCAGTGACTTCAGTAACTAAACAATAATGGATCATGAAAGTATTCATTTAGTGCATGTATACCTATGCAAGTGCATCATTATAAATATGTGTGTGTGTGTGTGTGTGTGTGTGTGTGTGTGTGTGTGTTAAAAGGTATATTAGAGAGGCTAGGAAGTATATAACACAATTAATTAATAATCCTTTGTCCTCTAGGAACTTTATAGTTATGCAAGTGTGTTAATATTTCAAAACATCTATCAAGCCAAGTTCTATAGATGAAAACTAAAATTGTTTGAATTAAGTGTTATAAGATATTTGACTATAGACTACAGACCTTAATGATTAACTGGAGAAATGAGGAAGCATTTTTCACTATATTAGCTGTGAAATGCATTTAACAAGCTGAATCTTTTAATAAGCATACTTACTTTTATACTCCATGAGTATACATATCAGTCAAAGGCAGTCTGCTACCTGTCCATACACATCAGTCAGGTCACACCCATTAATTATGAACTGGTCCATTTCTATGGTTCTGCTCTCTGTTCTAATTCTTAAGGCCTGTGCCAAGCCACTTATGGTGTATTTTAGATAGCATCCTGATCAGAAGTGTCAGTTGCTATACAATGTGGTGAAGTACTAATCTTCCAATGACAGCGTAGCTTTCCCTCAAATTGTTGGCTTACTGTGTTTTACTGTTTAAGTGTTAGAAGGTCTGTGGTTTTTTTTCTTTTTTTTTTCACTAGTATTTACTTTTAGAGAATGGTAAGTGCCTACTTCCCATTCCCCTTCAGTCTCTACATTATTGTGAGGAGGCTAGATGATCTGGTCAAGCTGTCCAGCATGCAAGTGCCAGGTGTGCATCACTGTCCATGGGACAAAAAGGGCACATTCCAAATTCTTGTCTTACTCTACTCTCTTCTGTCATGTTTTTCAAGATCATTCCTTTAAGACCTAAATACTGTACATGGGTCATAATTAGATACATATAAGACTGCTTCTACTTTAATGCATCATTTCCTCTCGTTTACTTGAGACCAAAAGACAGCTTTTAACTGCATGTTTATATTTCATGTCTTATATGTAAAAATTGTAAAAGAAATGTCTGTCAATAAAAACAAGAAAGGAGTTACATTTTAAAAATTCATTAAATCATAACTTCCTGATGCAAGGAAGAAAAACCAATGGAAGGAAGGAAGGAAGGAAGGAAGGAAGGAAGGAAGGAAGAAGGAAGGAAGAAGGAAGGAAGGAAGGAAGGAAGGAAGGAAGGAAGGAAGGAAGAAGGAAGGAAGGAAGAAGGAAGGAAGGAAGGAAGGAAGGAAGGAAGGAAGGAAGAAGGAAGGAAGGAAGGAAGGAAGAAGGAAGGAAGGAAGGAAGGAAGGAAGGAAGGAAGGAAGAAGGAAGGAAGGAAGAAAGAAAGAAAGAAAGAAAGAAAGAAAGAAAGAAAGAAAGAAAGAAAAATATGGGAGGGAGGGAGGGAGGGAGAGAGAGAGAGAAGGAAGGAAAAAAGAAAGCCATTCCAAAGGGACTATGGTGTTCCTTGAGGGTGACCTCTGTGTGAGAACAGATTTCTTTAAAAGACCGCCTGCCATGTGCTCCAAAAACTAACTTTCCGTTTTGTGGAGGCAAGTAACCCTCTTCTTACCTGGAGCAGTTTGTTTATATGTAGAAGTCCATCCTTAGTATGAATGAAGTGAACCCTGAGGGATATGGGACGATTTGGTAGAGGGAGTTAAGAAGATGTGCTGAGTCCAGAACACAGAGAGAAAGGTAGGAAGTTCTTCAAGAAACAGTGACCAGCCTGCTAACCATCCATGAAAATAGCTCTGAGGGTTTAAGAATAGAGGCTAAAGTGTGTCCCACTGTGTACACCTGTTAAAGCCCCAATCACTAATGTAGACTGCCGTAGGATTAAAGAGGCAATCAAGGTCAGCTGAGGTCAACAGGATGGAACCCTGATCTAACAGACAATGTCCTTGTAACAACACACATCAGAGAGGCCTCTTCCCACTTGAGGACACAGCGAGAGAGCAGTCATCTAAAGGCAGGAAGAGACCCACAGTATCAAATCAGCACCTTGATCCCGGCCTTTGAAGCCCCCAGAATCTTGAAAATGAAAATGTCTGTTGTGTAGAGCGACCCAGTGTATGGTGTGTCGCATACCTGGGACTTGCCATGTTGGTTGGCTGTCGGCCAGAAGCCTAGGCTGGTTCACATACTCCCTAAACCTCAGTTTCCACATATATAAACACGGCATTTAGAGGGAACCGATAAAAAGAGCCCATGTGCAACACACAATACAAAATATGCTATCACTAGTGAACTTTGTTTTAAGTAGTAAAAATTCACAAGGGAACACTTCAAAGGAAACAACCTTAAACCCAGACGATCTTGCCTGTGAACTACCCTATGTCTGCATGTGCAGCAGAGGGGCCCTCATTACCCTTACAGAGCATAAAGCTGGAATGCGTATGCAATCCCAAAATTCACTCAGCAAGATGTGCTCGCAAAGCAATGTCAAAGCCAGTTCCTAAATTTCTCTATTCCTTTTAGCTCAAAAAAATCTATTTATTCACATGAACATAGGAGAGAAGTGAATGGATACTGAATGGGGAGACTTCTGCAAAAATCTAGTTAGGTTTTCATTCTGGCTTTGTGACTTTGATTTGTTCAAGGTTTTATATGGTTTCCTAGAATACTAGAGCATTTTGTTTTATTTTATTTTACACCTCTATTATACAGGAAGCTTTTACTTGACTCCCTGGACCCGAGTAAGACATGAGTCAACGCCACATAGATAAAAGTGGACTATTATGTATTTGAATTTGCAGAAGGTAAATTTAATTTTGTAAAGTTACTTATTTCATTGTTTTAAATATACAAATCATCTTAATGCTTTTAAGAATTTTTAAATTGGTTATTGAGGAGTGTGTGTGTGTGTGTGTGTGTGTGTGTGTGTGTGTGTAAGTGTGCACTTTTATGCAGGTTCCAGAAGAGAGTGTCAGATCTCCTGAAACTGGAGTTATGGAAGGTTGTGAGTAGCCCAACATGGGTGCTTGGATCCGAACTCCTGTCCTCTGGAAAAGCAACAAGTGCTCCTAATCACTGTGCAATGTCTCTAATACCCTTATCACCTTATTTTCATGACTGACTTGGACAGATAGACATTTCCTTTTTCCCTGTATCAGTGGTAATTAGATACCATTCTCAAGAAAAAAAAAAAGTATTCATCTTAAGGAAAAAAAAAAAGGCCTCCTAAGATTACACTGCAAAGACTGTCCCTAGAGAGTACACAGTTCAAGGAAAGAAGTAACAGAGTCGGCTCATTAAAGCTCTTTGTAACCACAGTGTGGAGAAGCACCAAGGGCACGATTAGAGTTACTAACACATATTTAAACAAAAAAGAGAAAAAATTTAACCCTCACACAAATAATAATTAAAAGAATGTTCTTAATATGCAAACAAGGAAAGGATTCATGTTCAGTTCAGTTGTTCATGAAGCCATGGGTGGACCATATTATCACCCCAGAGCAGCCCCTAAATTCATCTGAAGCATTTTGTCTTATCAAGATCAGCTTTTCTTGAAGTAATCCGGTGAGCTAACTGCCTTCAGGTATAAAAACAGATGTCTTTCCACGTCCACTCACTCACTTATCACAAAGTACCATAAGTGACGGCTTTACAAAAGTGCTGTTCTCCTTCCTCCTTATTCAGCCTTGGAGAGCATGTGCCCAGCAGTGGGTGTGTGGCAGAAATGAGTCTGTAAGAAGTCATGCTGTAGGTGTAAAGTGGCGTGTGGGCCACTTGAAGCAGGGGATGTGTGTAGGTGTTGAAAGGCACCTTCTTTGCCTGTGTACAGCTCCAGGTGCTATCCAAAATTATCTGGCAGTGTACAAGCCACGTCTGGGGTTTTAGAGGCAGTCAGTGCCATAATTTTGAAGCTGTACCTTTCCAGATGAAGGAAATTCTTTACATTCCCTGTTGAAGAGGGAAACAAGGTGATAGGAGATCACATCAAATTCTGACTTCCAGCCAGGCGACGGTGGCACATGCCTTTAATCCCAACATTCGAGAGGCAAAACCAGGCAGATCCCTGTGAGTCCGAGGTCAGCCTGGTCTACAGAGCAAGATCCAGGACAGGCACCAAAACTACACAGAGAAACCCTGTCTCAAAAAAAAAAAAAAAAATATGATTTCCAGCCTGGCCGTGACCTGCAGCAGTTCGCTGTAAATCCTGTGTGTTATATTCCGTCCATGCTGCATAATTTGCTTAGGTAAGAAACATAAAAGCCAACTGAAAGCATCAGGCCTGTGGAAGACAGAGAGGAGCCTACACCCAATGTGTGACGAACAATGGCCTATTCACTCCTCTGTAACAGAGTGTCAGGTCAGGAATGGCTCCCCCAGTTTCCATAGACATGGCTCTGTTTGGGAAGGGTAAAACTGGAGCTGGAAAAAAGAAGTCTCTTTCAATAAAGAGACAAAGCAAACAGTGTTACCATCAGTTAAAAGAAACCTAATTGAGATTATCTAAAACTTTCCTAGAACCATCTTTCTCTAAGCATTTGCCAAGTTTGACCTAGGCTGAATGGAACCACATTTGCTTCCCAAAGGCAGCCTTGTGGTGTTCAGCCACCCTTCAAGCAGAATTTGAAGCACTATAATATTAATTTTACTTTTAGAAATCCTAAACAAACTAGCCTGCAACAGAAACAGGTAATCTAAATCTAAAAGAAATACCCACAGATGCATGCTAAATATTGAAAGGTCAATGTTTTCTGCAATTGCTCTTCTTGTAGTCCATACACACAAATAGTCTAATGCTATGGATGTCTTTCTGTAAGCTATGAATATATGTTGCTGATTGGTTGATAAATAAAATGCTGATTGGCCAGTGGCCAGGCAGGAAGTATAGGCAGGGGAAGTGGACAAGGAGATTTCTGTGAAGAGGAAGGCTGAGTCAGTAGAAGCCAGCCTGCCTTCTAGGGAGCAGCTTGTAATGGCAAACAGGTAAAGCCACGGAACATGTGGCAACATATAGATTAAAAGAAAATGTAAGAGCTAGTCAGTGATAGGCCTGAGCTAATGGCTGAGCAGTTTTAATTAATATAAGCTTCTAAGTGATTATTTTATAAGCAGCTGTGAGGTCTGTGGGATTGGGCAGTACCAGAGAAAACTTCAGCTACAGTGCAGTGATTCCAGGCTTCCAGGACTACCCTCCCCAGAATAGAGAGCTGATTATAGAACAGTTAGCTGGGCACAGTGGTACAGGCAAGTAATCCCAGCCATTCGAGACACTGAGGAAGAAGGATTGCTCAATTCCAGGAGTTAAAGGTAATCTGGTCAACACGGTATGCTTCATTTCAAAGAAGGAAAGAACAAACTTAGCAACAGTTTTACAAAATATAAGATGAAAAAGTAAAATACAAAAATAAATAAGTTGCTAATACAGCAGCAACTCTTACATATGATACTTTATAATTCTGGTTATACTTAATTATTAAAATTATTTCATTGCTATATTGCAATATTATAAAGATACTTAAAATAGTGAGTAAAAGAACCATTATCAAAAACAGCTACAATGTCATAAATAAGCATTTTTAAGACTTTATGGTACTAGACTAGGCTCTCTGGATGGGCAAGACAGTTGTTTAGCTTGAACTGTTTAAGGGGGCCCCAGTCAGGCAGTGGGAATGGGACCCATCCCTGGTGCATGAGCCAGCTTTTTGGAGTCTAGTGCCTATGGTGAGACACTTTGCTCAGCCTTGGTGCAGGGAGGATGGGCTTGGATCTGCCTCAACTGAATGTAACAGGCTCTGCTGACTCCCCAGGGGAGACCTTGCCTTGGAGGAGGTGGGAATTGCAGTGGGGGGGAGGCTAAGGGGAGGAAGGAGGGAGGAGTGTGGTTTGTATATAAAATGAATAGAAAATCTCTTAATAATAAATAAAAAAGTAAAAAAAAAACAAAACAAAAGATAAAATAATCATTCAGAGGCTTATATTACCTACAAAAAAAAAAACCTTTATGAAGGTGACTATAAAAATATAGACTGAGGGAAACACAGACTGAATTCCCACCAGCAGAGACTGTCTCATAACTATGCTTATTTGTTAATCCTTCTGGGCAAGAATAAGACCACTAACACAATACTGATCCAAATGCGAAGCAATCTTTCATTAAATACTGGCCAAGATGAAGAACTCTGGCCTGGCCCATTCTAGGGTTCCCAGAAAATGGCAACAAGTCACACCTATAAAGCTACATATTTCCAACCGGGTCCAATCAGGGGCAAGCATATTTCCTAACATACTTCTTGCCTGCATACCTCTGCCTACATCCAATCAGAGACAAGCATATGTCCTGACATATTTCCTGCCTATGTCCCTCCCCCTACATGTGATCAAGCACATCCAGTGCAGATGGGACAAACAATCCTGCTTAGAGGAGAGAAAACATGTGGCTTGTTATCTTATAGAAATTGCATCCAGCAATTCTGGGCAAGGGACTTCTGTCCTTGGGCAAGGGACTTCCAGGTTAGAGGCAGTTTTGTTTTATGGAACTCTTAAGTACAGTAATTAAAACACAACTTTGGCTCTCACAGTTACCCTCAAATGCTCTACTATATTCAATGCACTAATCCATAATTTTTGCTTATACTATTTAACAACTACTCTTACAGTTATATGAAAGAGAAAAGGCATAAGAGGAGACAAGATAAATTGCAAAATTATAATGGTGGTGAATGAAGGTAAGGAGAGGCATTGGGGAACTGTTCTCATGAGTATTGAGTAACTCGGTGTAACTCAGAGCACCAATGTTAAAGAGATGAGAACAAGAAAAAGAATATCATCAAATGCTGTCAAATGAATAGAAAATCCCAAACAGCTGGGTGGTGATGTGCTTGGAAGGCAAAGGCAGACAGATCTCTGTGAGTTTGAGGCCAGCCTGATCTACAAAGCAAGTTCCAGGACAACCAGGTTACACAGAGAAACTCTGTCTCAAAAAAAGAAAAAAAGAAAATCCCCAAATATACCCAAGCAAATGGACAAACTTATATAATCAAGTGAATTCAACCCATTAGAAAAATAATAGACCCTTCAATAAATAAAACTGGATTTATCTGGGTAAAAATTAAAAAATTAAGTCATATCCTTTTACCAGAACTGAGTAAATTCCTAATACTTTAGCAGTTACATGTAAACATTCAGAATATATGAGAAACAGAAAATATAGAATATTTCAATAAGATGAGGTCAGGGATGGTTTTCCTGCATAAATCATAAAAACTCAGAAATATCAATAGCATATGGATGAGAAAATTCTGTTCAGTGAAAACTATGCCCGAGAAGGGTGAAAACTTAGAGCCAGGCGGGTATTGCTTGTGAGAAACAATTACTTAGTGGTTATAATGAATGGAGTGCTTGGATTGGGGCTTCTGCTCACTCACTGAAAAGTGCCAGGCCATGGGTTCAGTCCATATAATTGGGAAAATAATAATAATAATAATAATAATAATAATAATAATAATAATAGTAAGAAGAAGAAGAAGAAGAAGAAAAGAAGAAGAAGAAGGAGAAGAAACATTAAATAGAGTGCCTCAGCTGATATTTCTTAGAAAAGCATTTTTTTAAACACAAAGCAATGAACATATAATTTAGAGAAGAAATACAAATCACCAATAGATCTGTCAGTGTTTAAACTTATTAGTGAAACAGGAAGTAGAAAAATAAAATAGTAAATATTAACTGTCGCCTACCAGATTGAAAAAAAGTTTGATGATAACACAGTACTGGAAAAGTTGGAAATAAATGGGCAGTTAGACACTTTGGGTGGGAATATATATCAATCAAGCCTTATCAGTGATGTCATTTAACTGTATCAAATTAAGTATGCAACCAGTAATTTTAACTTCAAGAGTCCTGACAAACACCTCTAGCTGCAAAGACAATCCAAGAATGATTTTTGTGGGGTTGTTTGTAATTACAAAATATTTCATGTTTTAATTGTGATGTGCTTAAATGATTTGTGGTCGTTTAACTCTATGGAATACACTGCACTTGCTGGGAAGTGTAAAACAAGTATTCATATACTGATAAGACAAGTGTGGCATGGAGTTGCTTTGATTTTGTTTTGTTTTTCAAGAAAAAAAAATATGAACACTAACATAGACCAAAAAAAAAAAAAAAATCAAGAAACTACAGAGTGACCTGCCAATCCCAGTTATCACAGGTGACGGCCTCGAAGAAGGAAAAGAAAGATGATTGGCAGAGTCCCTGCTGAAGAGGGTTTAAGCCTTTTAGGTATGTTTTCGTCTACACTGTGAAGTCAGCTTTCAAATTCCAATATTTCATGGGTAATTTTAAGGAGCCAATCACATTTTGTTGATATCTCTTGGTTTTATGAGTTCTCATCTTTTAGTTTATACTTACTAATGATAATTATTGTTTTATCTGGTGGATGCCTGGTGTTGGTTGGCAAACAGATTTTATTGCATTTATTTCTCATCCTTTTATCATCTTTCAATCAAGCAAAATTCTTCCTCTGAAAAGGTCTAATCAGGTCTCTACAAAATAATGACAAGCAGACAGAAAGACACATACACACAGAGTATGTGTATGTATTTGTGTGTGTGTATGTGTGTCTTTCTCTGTCTCTGTCTCTAACACACACACACACACACACACACACACACACACACACAGGATGGTCATTATAGAGGCACTCAATGGGTTTAATAACCCAGGCCAGTGTCCTTTGCCTGTGATATCATTATTTCTGTCTGCTTGTCTGCCTGACTCTTACATCATTTCTTACCTGTTTTCTTCCTCATGACACCCACACAGTTACATTTCAAAATCAAACCTTTCATAGAATTTCAAGATAAACAAGTGAGGATGGTTTCTTCCTCTTCCACTAACTCTTCCTCTCAGGCTCACCTTTTACGGAACCTCACCCTTGCACTTGGGTATAGGCACTTAACCGTGCAGAATTGGGAAAGTCTTTAGAAAGTAACTTCTTAGAAAGCAACTTGAGGCCTGAGAACTGGAATTGGATGAGATACTTGGAATAAGAAAACACTTACATGAAGTCTGGGTGGTTTCCCCTTAATCTATCCTTCCTGCTCCTGCTTGTTCTGGTAGATCCCTGACCTCATATCACACCACACCTAGTCATTCTGACCTTCTTCTGTCCCTTCCACAGATGTCAGCTCCTCTAGGGAGCTTTTGTACCCCTGCTTTGTCCCACAAGACTGCTCCCCCAATCCTAGTTCACTTGCCTTTTCTCTCTGTTCCAAATGAATTAGAAGCACCAATTCAACACAATTAGATGGAGGAAGATGTTCCACCACATAGAAAAGGAACAGCTCCCAGGAAGCTTTCCCTTAGAGTTCTCCAAATAATCCTCCCTCCAATCTGCTCTCCATCTGCTACGGGGAGTCAGTCACTCTGCCACCTGTAGAGGATGGCTTTGAACATGGTAAGTGAATCAGCAAAGAGGGTCAGCATGTAGAAACTAATGGAATGTGCCTCACCATCTCCATTTTGTTTCCATAATCTAGAACTAAGTCTCTCTCTCTCTCTCTGTGTGTGTGTGTGTGTGTGTGTGTGTGTGTGTGTAGCAGAAGGAGCTACAGATGGGCAATAAGGTAACTTCTTAGAAAACCGGAATCCTTTATTTCCACCCCAGCCTATTTACAATTTTAAATATAAAATCTAAGTTACTTTAAGATTTAAATGCAATACAATGGAAAATAGCATATTCATCATTTTTAGTCATTTCTGACCTAACACAAAGCCTGACTTAAGGAAACAAGAAATTAAATTTTATTTAGCTAAAAACAGTAAGCATGAGAGCCAAAATTACATTTTAAGTTTTAATTACTATGCCCAAGAGATCCATGAAACAAAAATGCCTCTGATCTGTAAGCCCTTTGCCCAAGAACAGATAGTTTCTAAAACGCTGGAGGCTTGTTTCTGGGAGATAACAAGCATCACATTTTCACTCCTCTAAACAAGTTTGTTTTTCCCATCCACACTGGATGTGCTTGGAGGTATGTGGGCAGGGGGAAAAAACGTCAGGATGAATGCTTGCCCCTGATTGGACCTTGTGGGAAATGCAGTGAATTATGGGTTTTGCCTTCTTAAGTCCCTGCAAAATGTGACTGGGGCCATTTCCTGAGAACCTGGGTATGGACCTGGCCAGAGCCCATTCACTTGGCCAGTACTTAATTAAAACTTGCTTCATATTTGGCTTTAAACTGTGGTAGTGGTCTTATTCTTGACTGGTGAGATTAACGTAAGTTAAATAGATATAGTCCAAGTATTAATCATGAGACATAAACAAATAACAATGTGTCCTTTCATAAATCCATAACATTGATTAGTATCTCCAACAAAATATACAACCAGCAATCCCTCATTCATTCACTCTCCCTCTCTCTCCCTGAAAGTTACAAGGAGATAGCAGGACACCAGCTAAATTTACTAAATGTAGAACACAAGAAAATTCAGAGTCACCTTGCGTAACATTGTTTATTTTCAGATAAAAAACTGAAGCCCAAAGAGAACAGTGGTTTAATGGTAGAATGCTCAATGATCACACAGTCTCCTTCAACAGACTTCTCTAGGAGTTTCTTAACTCCAGCTAGGTGAACTACTGAATGTGCATGCCCTCATACTAACAGTAAGGACAGTACTATATTGCTCCTTGTCCGGTGGAGGATGCTCAGTGCAACACACTTGCCCAAGGGACACAACCAGGATCTAACACAGCCAAGGTTACAATGCAATGATGATCACTATTCTGCAATTCTGTAACCCCACACTTGTGCTAACCCTGAGAAGATGGGAGCTATGAACCTTGTCCTCATGGGTATAAGAATCTAGAGAAAATATAGAGGGTTTTTTTTGTTTGTTTGTTTTGTTTTTAAGGTTGAAGTCCTAACTTTTAGTATCTGTAAGAGTGGATTTAAAATATATATATAACCTTTGAAGATGTAATCATGCTAAGATGATATCATTAGCACAGAATAAACAATCTAAATATCCCTGTCACCATTAAGACCACTATGGTGCAATTCTACCACACCAGGTGTAATGCTGGTCACATACTATCCCAAATCCAGAATACACCATCACTTCAGCTGCAGAATTAAGTTCAGATTTCATCACATCTTTTTTAACTCCTCCCTTCCCTTTTGGCCAGCATCCTTTCCCAGGCACATGTCCCTTTCACCTGCCTTCTTAGGAAAGGTGTCCATCAGGCCAGCTGATGAAAACAGGTCCTTACATTCTTACTAAGCTATTTAACTGACCTTGACTTCATTATGCTCAGCTCAGCTTCTACAACAGGACCAGTGATGCTACCTATCATCACGTGGGACACACAATGTTGAGTCCATAGTAATTGCTCCAAGGTTCCCGGAGCCTTCCCTTCAATGGCACTGCCCTGTTTCCTTTCCTGAACACAGAGTGTTCTTTCTAATTTCTCACTGTTGCTGACAACACATGGTTCACCTGAATCCATCCAGTTCATCAGTATTGGTGTCCATCCTCTCAGGCTCAGCTCAAATTTCTCATCTCTCTCCAAACTTCACCTGATAGCCAAGGAGTTCAGACAATCCAAAACACCCATTGGAACTCTTGTCCATGATTCATCACATCCTGCCTTATTCAAATGAACTGTGTCTGTCTTTTCTTCTGAAACATGCCACCCATGTATCCCCAGTCCAAGAAATTGCTTTTGTCTCATTTATTTGTACCTTCTAACATTAAAGAGAAACATGTTTATCAGAGTTCTCAGTAGGTAGTGATACATGCATTCATAATGTACTTAAAGCTCTGGAGGTTGATATATTTTCTGTGATTATTTACTTTGGGCAATGTATGTATTTGCTGAATGATAGTCATGGTGTTTTGAATATTATAATGTATTTTATACTCTAGATTGTTTGATTTAATTGCAATGAGCATGGCTATTTTAAGGCAAAACTGAAATATAGTAATAATGTGTATTTTATGTTACATCTTGATAATAAGACACCATTAACTAAAATATGCACCATTGATTTACTAACTGCTTTTCAAGGAAAAAAGCACACTGAATGTGCTCAAAGGTAATGAGAAGTATCCTAATATCACAAATATAAAGATGACAAGATGTACATCAGAATTCAGGAAGTATGGTTTACAGCCTCTTTGCTGCAAGATGGTCATACACTAAACTATAGATAGAACCAGACTGTCTGGGCCAGTGCTGTATAGCAGAAACAATCTGCCAGCCTATTTTTCTCAGATTTCTCTTTTTATATGATAGGACCTCGTGTTTTGTCACTTCTTCTCTAGAATGTCTTACCATTTCATCTGTCTCCACCTTGTCTTGAACTCAAGTCTTGTTCCTCAGCACAAGACAACAAACCACACAATTGTCTCCCTAACATTTGGTGTCTCTAGTTTTCCGTCTTCTAAGTTATCATCTGAACATATTGTGACTCCATACTTTTCAAATCAAGTTTTAATTTCCTCTTTACCTTCAAACTCATCTACAATGTAGTTTTTACCTAATTTTTCAGTTACCAATTTTAATCTAAACAAATTGGCTCATTGCTCCAAAATGTGATAGCCTTCCTTCTGCCAGTTCTCCTGGGACATGCCTGAAGATCTGTTCTCCCTGCCTGTCACCTGCTTTTCTCACTCATCATTAAATTCCATACACTCCGAGTGGCTCACCTTAAAGGCCCCCTCCTCTGAAATATCTTTCTATATTAGCAGCAGATGATATATCTTTACCACACCTAGACTCCTGGACCATTCACCCTTTGCCTTATTCACACTGCCTCTGATACACCCCCACTTATTTACTTCCATCACCATTCAGGGATAGAAACCTCATTTTATATATTTGTGTGACACCTCCCCATAGGCTTAAGCAATGTTGTAAAATTTGGATGGCGAGATGATAAATGAAGAAATAAAATTAGTTGAAGTGGATAGTTGATTTAATTAAACCTCATAAGGAGGTTTCTGGGGAGATGTGGAAGGAGACAGAGCAGATAAAAGAGACTAAACTGAAAATTTTTATTTCAAACTGTATCACGTGTTCCTCTGGTAGGACACTCAGCAGCTTGGTAGTAGAATGCTAGGCATGTTTAGGGAAACAGGAGACAACATCTCCATTGTCCCTGGGAAATGCATGTTGTTTAAACAGAGCAGAACAAGTGGAAAGTAGATATGATTATTAAATATTTCAGGCATCAGTAAATAACATCCTAGGCCAGGTACGCCACCCAAACACCACATCTTACATTAGCAGCATCTGAATAAGATGCCCTTGACCATTTTACATGGAGAATGGGTACCCCAGTTACTCTTTTCTCTTGGTGTTTTGAGACAAGATGTCCTATAGCCCTGGTTGACCTTGAACTCCTGATCCTTCTGCATCTGTATCCTAAAGCTGGGATTACAGCCATGCACCCCCCACCCCACCTGGCTGTGAGGATGCATTTTTGTTGACTGCCGGCAGTACCACTCCTAGGCTTGTGACAGTGAGTATTTCAGCCTCACCCTACTTACTCCACAGCCCTGGAGCATTAAAATGCACAATGCGTACGAGTTGTGTCTGGAACGAGACAGTAATTACTGGCCAGGACGGATGTAAATCCTTGCTAGGACCTCACAGAAGTACCCTGATCATGGCTGAGCACTTAAAGGAAGACACGCAGCTGCTTACCAGAGCACGTGTGCAGTTCGGAACAAAGACAGCAAAATATATCCCTGGCTCTCAGCCACGAGCTAAGAAACTGAATGAAGAAGCAGCCAGATTGTATCGATCTGTCGCTCCTCTCTGGGATATGGCATTCAACTCCAGAGTCAGTGTGTAAGACAACACTCCGTTACAGGAAAGAGCCTTGCTAATATCCATTCCCTAGTCTTTGTTATGCCGTTGGACATCTCCCTAAACGGTGGCCGTTTGTGTGTTCTTATAACTGTATGATCATCCACATATTCTGCCTCACTCGTAACATATAACAAAAAAGCTTTCTATATGTAGAAAGCACACAGATGCTTAACCACAGAGACTGTTTCCTTTCCTCTTCACTCTAGGTGACAGGCCAGTTGTCACCTGCAAAACCAGGGGTGGCAAGGTTGACTCCCTTCCTGTAGGTAGTCTCCTTACTAGGGTTATGAACAGCTGTGCTGAATCTTTTCTCAAATGTAGGACTAGCCCCAATCAGACATGTACTGCAATTAGCTTTATTTTGTAATTACTGATCCTATCATAGGTTCGATGTGAGGGTAGAAATCAGATGCTGAAAGTTTCATGTCCCTGTGCCTCTTTAGAATTCTGTAGAGACATAAAGAGAGAAAACTGGATAGTTTACTTAGGGGAAGAGACAGAGGGGCCTGAAGGTGTGCCATGACTTGCCTCCCATGTGGCCTGGCTCCAAGAAGGAAAAAATGCATGAAAGACTGAGGTGAGCTCTCCAGTGATGTTTTATGGGTCATTAACATAGTCCTCACTGCTCCCAACTCTGCACAAAGCACTGGGCTTTTCTGAGCACACTCCCCTGGCTAATTGGAGCCCGGGTGGACTTAGGACCACTCATCTTTTCCTCATGCCTCCTTGCCTGTGTTAATATCCGGAATTTCCTCCTTCACTGCTTTACAACCTCTGTATCTGATTTGACTTTTTCAAAAGGTCAGCATCCCCTTGAAATTATAAATAGTTTGTGAGTTGCATTCTGGACTTTTTCCAACCCCAGTTGTGACCCTTGCTGGCCACCGGCCACACTTTGCTTATTAGCTTCACTGTTGGAGGGTGGCTCATTGTTCTAAGAAACTTGAAAACCAAGCCACCTAAACCGGTGAACTCCTCAGGTGGACAAATAAAATGTACTTTGTCTGAAATGAAAGTTCAAAGGTTTTAGGGACGTACAGGTGGGAAGGGGTGGGGCAGTTTCTATTGTTTGCAATGAAACACCTCACCTTGGCTTAATCTAGGCTTTCCCTTCCTCCAGTTTTGAAATGTGATTTCCCTGAGGGCAGGAACAATACTTTGGAACTTGTAGACTACAGGGAACTTCAAAGATCATCTAGTGCTAGCTCAACACACCCTAAGGCACTCTGTACCATTTTCCAAGCAAGCAGTACATAGTTAATTATTTACCTGTTCCACGGGCTCCTGAAGGACTTGGGTGGAGAGAAAAACATACTTTAGTGTTGTTGGCTCTAAGCACCACAGTCTGAAAGTTTTATACAGGTTTATAACTGCAATTCTTTTTTCCTTGAAAAACAACATGTTATTTCTTACAGAAACTCTAACAAGATTTGCAAAGAAACATCCCAAATTGGTATGCAAGCCAGGTTTGAGAAAAAGTAGGGCAAGCTGAGAACAAACCAGTAGATACCACACAAGAAACTGAACTTGCATTAATTTTTTTATTTTCATTTTTTCTTTTTTAGAGTTGATGTTTGGACACGATTCATGAATACAAAAGACACAAGGGGTTCTGCAGTGAGAAGGAAAAAGGAGATGAGCAAGGCCAAAAATACAGATTGGAAACACTCCTCAATGTCTGCAAGCATTTCATTCCCAACAAGATGGACTCCAGACATTCTGCACATCTTCTCCTTTTGTTTTCCCACTCGATGGAGAGAAGGCGGTGAGTGTGCCTTGTACCATGCCACATTTGGCCGAAATGGGCAATGTGACAAAGCAACAGCCCCTTGTGTGAAGACACAGTGGGCTATCGGAAGGAGCTGTAGGCTGAGGACCAGCCCTCTGCCTCCCAGAATGTCGCTCTTCCCACCAAAGAACACTATCGTCTCCTAGAAGATCACCCATTGAACTTGGCCTGTTTTTCATTTCTCTTCAGAAAATCAGCCTTCTAAAGAGTCACTCACTCTTACTCTCTTTCAGTTCATCTCTCAGAGTTCAACATGGCACAGGATAATGTAACTTTTCAATAAAACATAAAATAACAGGTTCATTTATTCATCAAAAGTCCCAGCCTTCTAGCTTTACTATTTTTCTGTATCTCCCAGTAAAAATAATTCTTAGCTGCTATTTCCTGACTTAGGACTGAATTCTCACACATATTTCTGGTGGTACTCTTTTTCTATGCCTCCTCATGTGCTACTGATCAGCTTGCTAAGACTGCTGAAGCCTGACACACGGATCGTTTAGTGCTCAATCTTGCTGCCTACTGCCTGTCACCCATCCATCAATTCAAAAATGAATATGTACAAATGTATTTCACAGTCTTGGCAGGACAAAATTTTAAAGACTCTGATTGATTTTACAACATCTACCAAATTACTTGACATCCATTCTGACAAAAAAAAAATCTTCAACGCTAAATTCTAATTATAGAAGAGCAAGGGGAAAAAATGTTTCATTCTTCAGGTATATGGAAGGAGCCCAGAGAAAATAGCCCTAAATGGAATACAGGTTTCCCCTTTTCATGTCCTTTGGAATTAAATGAATCTAGAGCTTTTTTTTTCTTCTAACTCAGTTATTTGGAATGATTAAGATAAGGTAGAAAATACATTTAATCATGATAGCCATATTTTCATTTGAGAATAAAATAATAAATAAACACACTAAAGCAACAAAATTGATCATAATCAATGTGCACACATGAATTAGCATATCCTTTTCTACATAAAAAGAACCACATGGCTATGAAAGAGCTCTTATATACTAAAGAATATTCCCCATCCTGAACTCTTGATTTCTAAGGTGGGAAGCTAAAAAAAAAAAAAAATGTAAGGTTGTTTTGATGTAATGGTAATATGTCTGAAAAGCACATATGGGCATTGACAGTGTCTTTGTGCTCTACACTGGCCTATTGAAAAGGAAGAATTTGAGGGTGATCTTTACAAAACTTCCAATTTGTGTTGCCTAGAAAAGCCGTTTTTCTTTTTAAGAAAATATGTCCAAGAATACATAGAAAATAATTGTAAATAAATTAGAAAGCATAAGTGCATTCCACAACAAAAATCTCCTTGTTATGAAGAATCCTAACTTTTATCACATGCTTATCATAATATAACTGAGTATTTAGAAACCACTTACTGTCTGTGCCCCAGTGGTCAGTCCTCTGCAGATTATATTAGAAGATTGAAAGTTTTGGAACTCATTTTATTGTGTTTTTTTTTAATTGTTGTTTTGTTGTTGATGTTTTGGTTTGTTTTGGATTTTTTTGAGGCAGAGCAGCTCTTTAGCCCAGGCTGGCCTGAAACTGATGGTTCTTCTCCCCTGCTCTATGAATGCTGGGATTCCTGGTGTATGCCACCATGCCTGATGGAGACCTAGAAGTTCTTTCTGCATAATAGGAAAAGCTGTCACAGGATTGTCCCTACTAGATTATTGAGTTTCTTAATCAGAACAACTGGAGCTGATCTGGGTGGGAAAAATCCAACTTCACACAGGAAGGTTAGAACATGTAAAACTTTAGTATGGGCACTTCACTTCAACCTGACTGAGTTGAGTCATAGAGAGCTGAATTCAGACAAGGAAACTATGAAGAAGCTAATACCTCAGTGATAGGGTCCCGAGCAGTCAGGTTGCCAAAAGGACTTCTGCCATGTCTTGAGGAAAGAGGATGTGAGCCGGGAGAATCTAGACAAGGACAAGCTGGCAGTAACCTTCAGCAACTAGGTGAGGTGGCGCACTGCTGAAAGAGAAGTCCATTTCGCATTGGCATGGACTGCCAAGGGAATTTATAGAACAGCAGGACGTCTAGGGAAAAGGCTGCAAGTCATCCACCCATCCAGCCTAAGAACTGAGCAATGTGGCTGAGCCCCTGCCTCCACCTATCGAGTCCCAACCAGCAGAGGACCAAGTAGACACAATATAGTCCATTCTCCTTCTGTAAAGGGGGGGGGGGTGGAGACAAAAGAAATTGCCTTGATCTGGTGCCTTGCGTTTGCCATCAAGAGCATGCTAGAAGACAGTATCAAACCCACCAGTTTGTGGGTCACAGTTTCTGCCCCACTCTCCTGATTCTCTTTGACTCACTTATCTGCATGGATGTGGTGAGAAAGGCTGTTGTTGCTACAGCGTTTAGTCTCACTGCTAAATATAGGAAATGTACAAAGAGAGATTCTTATCTACAGAGGAGTGAAACGCTTTTTTCCACAGTGATGAAAGAGTCCAGTGGCGGGGAAGATAGAAGTGCCCCCTCTCTGCTTCATGTTTCATCTGGGCCCAAAGCTCCCACCAGCTTCAAAGGAAAGGCTGTACCCAAAATATTAGCTATGTGTGCGGTAGAGGCCAAATAGCAGGGCTATTATGAATAGCATTAACCAAAACATTATGAAACTCCCAAAAGTACTGATGGGAAAATGATACACCATTCAAAAACCAAAGCAGGTAACTGAAAGGCTGTGGCCAGACGCAAGGAGAGCCAACTCCGAGATCTGTACCCTTCAGTTAAAGCAAGATTTGGAAGAAGACACACACACACACACACACACACACACACACACACACACACACACACACATGATGATTTTAATTAACAGTTTTCTATAATGCTAAATCTCAGGCTACCTTACTCATCTATCAGATCTTCCTAGTGTAGCAGAAGAGGGCAACAAACAGTGTAGGTCCCTTTTCTCATAAATACACCATAGCAGAGTTCAGTTGTAAGACGATGAAAATAAAGGTAAGGCTATGTATTCCAAACGTTTTAAAGACTGACTCTCCGTGCTGATGTACTGGACAAACAACCATTGGTACTACTAATACACTTTGGGTTTGGATCTTGAAGTTATTAGTTATGGGCCAGCAAGATGGCTCAGAAGGTGAAAATGCTCGCAGTGGAAGCCGTGACCTAACTCCTTAGTCCACTATGTTTTAAACATCCTTCACGCAATGCATTTTGAGTTTTTTATTTAAAATTTTAATTTGAGTAAGTAGATACCAAAGCAGCCATACATTTATATTGCATTTGCTTTACGTAGTCTATATACAGGGGGAAATTTAAGTTGATGATCTGTATTAGATTTAACCTCTTCTCAAAGAGAATCTGTGAAAATTTCAATTCTGAAGAGCTCCATCGGAGCTAAGGAAAGTGATGCTAAGGATGGGAAAACTCCAGCTCTGCTCTGGAAGAGCCAGTCTAGGAAAACATTTCTACTGCCCACCACAGCAACACAAGAGAAGAAAAGAACTTCTTTCAAGATCTCAAGCAGAGAGGTGACTCTCATCTCTAGTTGGGGATAGGAGTTGGCTTTGAAAGAGAAAGACCGTTTTCAAGGTGAAAACCAGTGGGTAGGGTGGATGAGGAAAGGGGAACTGTCGAGAGGAGCAGACAGAGTGGAAGGACCAGTAAGGAGTTCAGCTTGTGTTTGTAGACAAATGAAGTGTATGGGAGAACATCCAAGCCCCTCCCTGGGCATGGTGGATGAGGGCCCATATCTACCATGGTGGATGAGGGCCCATATCTACCATGCTACATACTTTGGACTTGATACTACCATAAGAGTAAAAATTACCGATTTTATTTTATTTTATTTTTTAATTTTAGCAGAAGTTAATTAATTTTAGGAAAACTGACTTGGCAATAGAATTATAATGGGAAGGGGTGCTGAAGACAGCTCAGCTTCTGCTATATAATATTAAAAGTGGGTGATAAGCACTTGAATTAAAGCAATGAAGGGCTGTTGGGAATACAAGTGAGAAGCACCTACAAAAAAACAAGCAATAGAACTTTAGGACTTGGTGAGTTGGGTGATTAAGAAGCAATAAGAGAGGGGCTCGGACCAGGAGAACGATGTTGTCATGAACAATGATGGCAGTGAGTCTGAATATTTCACTGTGGTGTCCAACCCTCATTTCATTACCAGCATTGCAGTCCAACTCCAGCAAACCATACTCAACCTCCACGATCTGGAAATTAAACCACAAAGTTTTGCCACATCGGGAAATTTAATTTTCCTTTTCTCTTATTCTACCAAAGCCATTGGCTATGAAATGTCAATAAGCACCAAGATCATGTACTTTCCAAAAAATAATCATTCTTAAAGCCACAACTTGAACTCAGCTAGTGAATTGAGAATCCAACCGTCCTTTTGGGTCAATTTCCCATCAGGGAATCTGACCCAAATATTCAGAGGTTCTCATGACATTATGAAACTCACTTTTGAGCTCTTGTTCTTCCTGGATTGAGAAACTTCTAGTGATTACCATGAAGTCATACTCTACTGCTAACTGAATATTATCATTCAGGAACACATGCAAACAATGATGTGTGGGTAGGTGAAATTTGCCTTTAAGATATGTTCAAAGGTAATGCTTCAAAAAATTAAAATAGCCATGAGCTCAAGGAGGAAAACATACTCATACTCTGAATATATGTCTGCCTAAAGAACTAGTGTATGCTCCTCTAAGTAGCCAGTAAAGAGACTCCTGGCTGAGTAGTGTGCACACATAGCCAGAGAATGTGAGGAAATGATATTGTCTTTGTTGATCTGGTAGATGTTTTCCAAATAGAGTCAAAATGAGCAAATCAAGCTAATCACTAGCCGTAACTCTTCTTAAGCCAGACTAGACACATGAGAACAGCCCATGCATCTTGCTTGTACAAATTAAGAATCCTAAGAGGGAAGATGGTATTTTACACACACACACACACACACACACACACACACACACACACACACACACCCCTGCAAAGTATAGGGTGGGGAGATTTGCAGGGCCCAGTGTACAGGTTATCATTTTAAGTGAATAAATACCAGGAATGAACAACTTTATCAATTTTCTGAAATCAGAGAAAATTGACATAGGCTGAGAGGTCCAATGTGACAGGATGAAGGACTCTGCAGAGAAGACAAAAGGAAAAGAAAGACAGAGTATGTCATAAGAGTGATGAGTTCTGAATCATGTGTTGTGACTGTGCCCTTCCATGAACTTGTGCACATTTCTCACTCTCAACTGACTCTGAAAGAGTTGGCCAGGAGATATATACTTTAACATGAGGCCTCAACTGGGGTTGCATATCTAGTCTCCTTGTGAGAAGGCCAATAGCGATAGCACTTGTTCATTCTCTACCCTGATAGGCACCTACAATAAATAAGATGAACTTTAATGTCAACACAAACTAACATTCACATTTGGTGCTCATCTCTTCTACTGAGTTTTCTATTCTTGCTAATATGATGTTTAAATATGGGGCACTGGGCACTTTAAGAATGCTTCTATAGAAAGGATTACGGATTTCCTTACTGACTGAGATTCCAAAGGTGCACATTCTTTAGAAGCTCAACCTAGCACCACAGTTTCATTCCCCTAAACAAGCAAAATAACACTTCTAAGGATCCTGGAGATGAAGACATAACTATATGTGCCTTTCCTAGCAAATCGTTGCAATTGTCCTGAATGGGAATTTATACCTTGTGCAGGTCTTTTTGTAAGAGCTACACACCTCCCATCTGTCTTAGGTCAGCTCAGTGAAGAAAGCTGCCTCCTCTTAAATTTGATTCAACAGTCATAGTTCCTGGACATTAATTGAAAATGTACTGTTGATAAAACTGAGAAATAGAAGTCTAGAGCATGGATAGATGATCCTGAAATGAAAGTATACTTTGCCATAATACATATTTCAAAGATAGCTTCATCCTCAAATCCCATCCTACATGACATCCTTCCATTGTAGGTTTTGAGACATTCTCTCTCCTGAAGTCTGGCTGAGCCCACAGAAATGAAGGATTATAAAGTTCACAGGCTAATTATAAAAGGTTTCTTCCAGTTCTCCTAGGATCTTTGGAAGCCAATCATTATGTTCTGAGGAAGTCAGGCTACTCCATGGAAAGGCTGCTTTTAGATTTTAGATATAACCCTTCCTTCTGTCTCAGCTGAGAACAAGATCAAACATGGCATATGTGAGCACGGGAGCTGTTAGCCTTAGCCTCTGAGCCACCTTAGCCATCTCTTCGTGGACTGAAGACAACCCAACACGTCTTCACTGAACCCTGCTCAAACTGCAGATCTGTGGACAAAATAAATTCTGTTGGTCATTTGAGCCATTAAGGCTTGAGCTTGTTTGTTACTCAGTACATGGCCAAAACAGTAAAGAAATCTCTTAGACTTCAAACAGCTGATGGTCAATTCAAGAAGCTAAGCATGTATGCAAATGACTGCAGGATGGCAAGAAATAACTTTGGTGTCTTGAAAGAACAGCAAGCAGGAAAAAAAAAAGTGTGTGTTAAGTGGACACTGGAGCTCAGAAAGTGTATGGTGCAATATAGAAAAGGACTACAAGTTCCTTCTAAGGGCAACATGCAACAGAGATACGGGCAGTAGCTTCGTCTTGCCACTATATGCCTCCATGTTCATGGTTATATAAAAATAATAACCTTTCTAGGTATTATTTAAAATATTAGAGAAATGCTTGATGCAATAGCACTCAATTAAAGGTTAGTTAAAAATCCCTGAGGAACCCAGAGGCGTTGATTATTGGCATGACGTGAACAGAAACAAGCTTGTATTAGAAAGAAAGGCATCATTTTCTTCAAAGATCTAAAAGTCAATAGCATTCATGGGTGTTCTTGCAGAGGCAAATTAGGGTGTTGAAAATGATATGATAACTTCTGCATTTTCCAAATGCCTGAAGACCACTAAGACTGGTATGGTTATACACCCCTACCCACTTCCCCTGCTTGCTTCCCTTTCTTCACTGTTCTCATTGGGTGTGACAAGTTGTCTGCGTATTACAGATGACTGATCAACCACAGGCCAAGGTTCCTGCTTATGATAGCTTTGCACAAGTTTTAAGAAATTCAGTATCGTCTCAAGTGTGTCAAAAGAGCACAGATTTTCTCATTTGCTTTCCCAGTCAAATACAATAGGGTAGGGAAGGTCACTCACAAGACTGAGTGGGGTCATTTATCTTCTTACCCAAAGTATCTTCTGTGTCTTAAAAGTTTGTAAAAATATGTTCTGTCTAGAAGTATGAAGTGTTGGAGTTTAAGGATGAGAAAAACAGTGGAGTTGCCCAGGATATTCCCCATTTCAAGAGTGAAACCATGGCAACTGCATCCCTTTAGGCCAGTTGAACTTCATTCTTTCAGAACAGTAGCATCATAGCATTGCTTGTAAACCCAAACGAGTAAAGAGCAGTTTCTCTATGACTTGAGCTTCTGCTCTTTCCTGTTGGTTTAACCTACCCACGTAGCTTAGGAACACATGAAATATTTTGGTTCTTTCAGAGTGGCTTGGCTTGACTTTGAGCATTGTGAACCAAGTGTTTTCACCTCATGTAAATTTTGAGCATTTCAGGAAAAAAAAACCATATCTGTGTTTCTGTCTTTAACTGATACCAACTTCTCAGCTGTAAAACAACAACAACAACAAAAAAAACAAAACTCTATCATCACCATGAATGTTTTCACATGAAAGTTTTCTAAAGAATGGAGGAATTGTGAAGAGAATGGTCAAGGAATCTCACTCTGCATTTCACTAACTTAGCCAGTGAAATTCTCTTGGATATGAAATGGAGGTGATATTAAATACATGAAGAGATTGACTAATAACAAAATCTCTGTGGCCCATCTCTGTGTTGTGAATACAAACAAATGCTCATGGGATTTATAACAACCCTGAGAGGGCCATAAAAATTACACACTCAACATTCTCAATGACACAGGGGAATGATTACATAGGGCCATGAAGAGTCCTTAATTAGCCCTATATGAAGTTATTGAAGGGGGAAAAATCACCTACAAGGATTCTTTGATACTTGGAAAGCAGTTAATTTCGCTAGTAGATAAATTGTTCATAGAATTTGTATGATTCACTGTCAGCCCTGGTCTCCCCAATCATTTTCTTCTCATTTTAGAAAAGGAAACCATGCCAGACAACAGAGAGCCAACTACTCTGATATCTTTGAAGTACCCTTTAATCATAAGTCATCAGGACAAGGGCTGCTTCAACAGGAAGGCCACTGATAGTGGCACTACTTCAGAAAACCAAGAAATAAAGCCCCAGTGGCCTACACTGTGGTTAAACATCCCTCATGTTCTTAGCCTCCCAGATCATCAGGGCTGACCAGCTGCCTCTTCATTGCTGTGAGTAGAGACAACAGGTTCCTGCTCTAACTTCATCTTATCCTGCAAGCTTTCTGGGGCAGGGGGTTTGAAATGCTGCACATTGTCAACAAGATAAAAGAAATTTAAGGAGCCCATTTCTTCATTGCTTGTCAAAGCCTGGCCTGGTTGCTTTAGAGGATACCAATTTTGTGGCCCTTGGGTTTCTGGAATTCCAGCACATTCCATGGGGAAGGGCCTAGAAGCAGAATGCCTCTCAGCATTAAATCTTTCTTCAGGATCTAGACCATGGCTCCAAGGAATGTCCCCAACCACCCTTGTCAAAGTCTACCCTGAAGTGTCCTTTTTTTAATGCTATGTTCTGTCACAGCACAAAGTTCTCCTGCCATGCCAGGCTGGTCCTCTGGTTGTCTATTTCCACTAGCCTTACATTCTTGGAGGGTCAAAAATCTTTCCTGGTTTTTCCTCTTGAGCCTCTAATGCTCAATGGTTGCTTGTTCTCTCCAGCCCTCTGACCCTCTGGCTCTCAGCTAAATGGATATATGAATGCAAGAGCTAGAGGCAATGGTGGATGTTAGCATTCAGACCCACCCCTGGCCCATCCAGTGCCCTGAGAATGTCATCTTACATAAAGTTGTCTTTAAACTCCTCCCCCTTCTCTCTCTCTCTTCCTCTCTCTTCATGAGGTAGCCTGCCTACTCCTTTCCTTTTCTCTTTCTCTTTTTCTTCTTCTCCTCTCCTTGGTCCCTGCCCATTTTATCTTTCTTTCCCCCTCCCTTAATAAAACTTTCCACGTGGGTGCTGTGTCTTCATGGTGTATCTACCTCAATGGCTGTGGGGCACCTAGGCCCCACCCGCCAATGCCTCTTGCCATTATTCAACAGTGGTAACACACATATCAAAAGCTAATGGCAGTATGGATTCCCAAAAGAGAAAAGACAGGGCTTATGTGACACAGTAAAAGAACTTATGTGGTTGATACAGCTCCTGGCTTGTAAACACACTTAATAACTCCAGAAACACCTGAGTCTACCTGATCATATTCCAGTTTTAATTAGCATTTTGTAATTCTGATTGTACCTGTGATATTTACAAAACTGCAACCAAAATTCTAGCAATGATACCAGTAGAAATAAGCCCCTGGTGACCACCCGGAGAGATGTGATGTTCCCAGAAATAAGAACAACACCATTTGCATTTGAGAGTTTGACATTTGGGTTAGTATTTGGTGGTAGCCAAAACTGCCTTCAGAGAGAAGGTGGAGAAGAAAGAAGCAAGGAGATGGGAGTGGAGGAGTGTGAATCCACATGCATCATCTCTTTGGCTCAGCACAGCAAGGCAGTGCAATTTTGTGTGTGCCACGATGATTAATGTCCTGGGACTCAACAACAGCTTGTTTGCATGATCCAAGAACCAACTTCTTATCCTGGGTGGGGAATCTGACACAGTCTCCTGAGACTGAGTGGAAAGAAAACATTCTCTAAATGAAAATAATTCAGTGATGACTCAATGGAAAATAGAATTTAAATATTTTATTACTGTCCAAGATTATTAGGTACACATCACTGTTTATCTTTTAATTTTAAAGAAGTATTGATATCTTCTAAAATAAATGAAAGAAAACAACATTCTTTTCCATGTGACCTACATGCTGGACTTTGTGCTTTGAGTAGTTGCTATCAGGTTCATGTAAATGAGCAGGAATGAGCCCCAGAGTTATTTGAAAAGATAGGTGAAAACCAAAGGTAGAAACTTAAAGGTATTAACCAGGGGTGTGTTCTAATGAGAACTTGTATATAAGGTCCCAGTTCTGGGAGATTTGCTGAGAACCAAATAAGCCGGTGAGAGCTGAAAATAAGGGCCATAAATTCTCCTAGGCATGGAGCAATGCCTGTAGGCAGGAAGAGGAAACTGCATCCATGCTCCTGGAGAAGGGAATGTTGGAAGGAAATAGGAGAGCCTAGGCTCTCACAGTCCTATAAGATGTCTCAGAAAGTCCAACTGAAAATAAAGTTAAAAACTTCCAAACATCTAGACTGCAGAAAGCAAAGCAATAGCAAATGGACAAATTACTTTGCTTTTGTTGTTTATCTCTACCCCTAATTGATAATTTAGCATAAATGAGAAAGTTTATCAATGGTGAAAACAGACTGAATCCAAAGACTTATCTAATCAATTTGAAAACATCTAATCAAGAATATGATTTGTCTCAGAGACAAAGTTGAAATTTTATATGATCTACTTTAAAAAAAAAAGTTTGTCTGAGAACTGACTTGTTTGAGAAGCACTCTGTCTTTTCTCAACATGCTCCAACACAGAAGCACTGGTAGTTCTTGCAGTCATGCTGTGTGCTGCCCTGCTTTGGACCAGATAGCCAACAGCATCAACTGTCCTGGGCTGCATATTTACTCTAAGCACCAGGACAGCCCTGCCTTGGGTTCAGATATGTGATCATCTGCTGCAGCTCTCACCACGCCCAGTGATCTGACCTTTTTTCTCTATCTCAATCACTACTTCATTTCCCTTCCGCCTCCTTATCTTAAATAAGCCTCGCCTCTCATCGTTATTTCTGTGTTTGCTAGAAACAATTTGCAAAGTACACAAGACCCCACCCCCACTCTGTCCAACTTGCCAGCTTCAATTTTGGGTTTCTTCTGGTTCTCCTAACCTAATTTAAAAGCCAACTCAAGTTAGTAACACAGAAGTTTTCTAAGAAAACAGAATTCCAGGGACTGCCGTTTTTCTGAGTAACAGTCATTGTAGAATTGCGTCACTCAGAACAGTTAAGTGTGAGGTACAGTTCTCTGTAACATTGAAAGTACAGCCTGCTCACTGTTCAGGATCAGGTTTCCAGGAAGGTTTCTTTGTACGTACAGTGCTGCTCCCTAGCCACCACAGGATGAAATCAGGCAGAGCCGGGTGTAGTGGAGGTCATCCTAGCTCTCAGAGGGCCGAGGCAGATGGATCTCTGTGAGTACAAAACCAGTGTGGTCTACACACTGAGACCCTGCCTCCAATAAACAAGATACATAGGCAGAAGGTAGAAGATCAAACTATGCCTATGATTTTATAGACAACCTCTGTCCAGGGCTTGGAGTCACATGACATCATTCTGTCCCACACAAATGATGAAGTCTGCTATGTCTGGCTAAATGTGACTAGAATTATATTATTAATATAAAATAAGTTTTGATATAGTTTACTTTCTAAGTCAGACTTAGGCTCACAAAAAATTGAATGAAAAGTTCAGAGTCTCATGTATGTGTCCAGTCACCACAGGCTCACATACTCTATCATAACCTACATCCTGCATCACATTGCTGTAGAGATTGCACCTGAGACACATCATCACCCAAATCCATAGTTCACATTACCATTCACTCCTGCTGTTCTATATTCTATGCATTTGACAAATAAATGACTATGAACAATCAACATCGTGGCAATGTACAAAATGGTTTCACTACCCTAAATCCCTCTGTATTCCATCCCATTAATTTCTGTTTCCTGCTTAACCTCTGACCTTTACTGTGCCCCAATATTGTCTCTACCGCAAGGTCATGTTGCTGTGATTGTGTGTATGTGTGTAACCTTTTCAAATTAGCTTGTTTCATCTAGTAATATGCCTTTAAGTCTCTTCTATGTTTTTTTTTACCCCAATGAACAATAGCTGTTCATTTCAGCTCTAAATAATATTTCCCTGTATGTGTCTATCACCATTTGTTTACCCATTCGCTTGCTGAAGGATAGGTACTGTGGTTTCTCGTGTGTTTGGGGATACTAAACAAAACAGCTATCAATATGTGCGTGTGTGCATACATGGGTAGGGGGGCATAGTTTTCAACTTATTTGAAAAACGCGAAGCTCAATTGCTGAATCTTATACTAAGACTATAGCTAACTTTGCAGGAAGCTTCCAGACTGTCTTTCAAAGTGGCTGTACCATTCTACATTGCCACCAGCAATCAGTGGATGTTTCTGTGGTTCATCTGAGGATGTATTGGATCAGTGTCTGGGGATTCTCCCACTGTGGCAGCATGTAGTACTGTGTCCATGCTTTAACTGCAATCATGTGGTGTTGAGTGTTGTCCATTAGTATCCCATTGGAAGATGTGTTTTCTGTCCTCTTGGACACCAAGTTGTGATCTTACTGTTGAGTGCTATAGGTTCCTGGAATAGATTTCCAGTTGTAACTTACCTTTTCCTCCTTTTTTAGTTTTTATTTTACTGGGGTGGGGGGGCATGTTCTCGCTATGTTGTATGAGTGTGGCTCAGCATTCTCTGTCTCTACATGTTAGGAGTACAGACAAACAGGCCAATGTTTATCCACACTATCATTCTCTTGACAGTGCTTTCTACAGACCAGAAAGGTTCAGTTTTACATCAATTATTATCCCCCCAAAGTTTGTAAGCATAATATGTGATGCAGTACATGTTTTCCCATTGCCATAGTTGGCAGTTATAGACTCCCAGTATCAGGATTAAAAGATAGACAGTTGGTAGCCTGGAGCAAGGGACCTCTACAAAGCTTACCAGAGGGCAGGTAAATGGCTCTTGTGCTCTCTCAACTTCCATGCCAAATCTTCCCCCCCACCCACTATACTGATCAAATCTAAGAGAAGACTGGGAAGGGGAAAGAACAAGGGAGCCTGGGTGTAAGAGGAAGGAAGTGATGCTCAAATTTTTCCATCTGCTCCGGAGGGCATGCCTCTCACCACTGAGCCAAGTACATGGACCAACAGGAGAAGCATCCTTAAACCTGTAGGAAGGAAGAGTCAGCACTAGCTTTCACATCTTCACCTAAAAGAGCCTGGAAAATCCTCCTCCCAATCTCTGAGGAAAGAAAAAGACTTGGAAAGGAGAGCAGACCCAGCCCTGGACTACCCACATGCAAGTGTCCTTGAGCCAAGCAACTTGGGGAAGTAGCTAAGTGTGTGATATCTTGAGAAATTTCACCACGGAGAGCTGGTTGCTAACAAGAGAACCTCAACAACAGGATTACAAGAATGAGATGTTACTGGAGCTGGATCTGCAATCCATAAATTAGGGAGGCTTCTGAAAACCTGAGAACTCTAAAGTAAGTGCTTTCTATGCAGAGGGCCCCAGGCACCAGGCTATACTTTGAGAGGACAGACTAACTACATTATTAGATGAGAAGGATGAGTCCTTCCCTCCTCATCCTTGCTCCAGTTGCCTCACACCATAGAAAATCAGAAAATGAAAAGGGAAATTGTTTCCCAGAAGGATTGCCCACCCCCATCTTTTACCGAGAAGCCTGTGTTTGACTGGCAACGTCGGAGGACATACCTTTACATTGGGCTGTGGTTGAAACTTTCATAATACTGAATTGTGTTGTGTTTTTGTATTTTATAGAAAAAACAAAACCTCAAGTATCTGCCAAAGAAAAAGAGTAACTTGGCAAAGTTTAAGCAATTGGAAAAGAAAACATTAGTTCCAATACCTATGCTCCTGGCAAGTTGACTGTATAAATAACAAATTAATAGTAAATAATAAAAGTGGAAACAACGTGAGATAGCCATCTCTTCCACCAAAGATATCACAAGTGAAAACTGAATCATTCCCTTAGCTATTTAGTTTGCATTTCAACAATAAGATGAAGCAGAAACTCTGAATCAAAGAGCGAGCTGCACAGGATTAACAATGATGGGGCTCAGAACAGCAGATTAGCAATGGACTGTAGGAAAGAAAACAAATTGCAGCATAGGAAAGCCATGGATTCAAATTTCAACTCTAATTTTAGGTAGGGAGGAATAATAAATATATATTCATTCAAATTAGTACAATAATGTGATTCACAGAACAGAAAGGCTCTAGAAAACCCAAATGATGTCTAATACTATGGCAGGCTTCTAATATGCCATGCAGGCTGTGGCACGAGGAAATTAGGCCAGCTAGGAACTTTGCAGCTTTGTATCTACTAGGTAAAGGATCTGGGTTAGAAATATGCATAGAGTAGACACACAGGATGGCTTGAAGATGCTGGAAAAACATCACCCAGGTTTTCAAGTGCTTTCACAAATATTATAAGCTAAGAACATAGCACAGCATAATTGGCATGGCCTTGTTTTTACTAAAGAAGTTAACTGAGGCAAGAAGAAATGGGACTGTCTTGCTTATCAGTAGCTGTAAATTATACACAGAGTCAAATCTAGATGGAATTTCTATTTGACCATCTTTTCATTATATTTGAGGGTTCTCTAGAAATAATAATTTGGACCAAATTAATGGTGCATTAAAATTCTTCATCTAAAAATACTGAAATATGTTCCAGCTATGTGATATTTCTTTTCATAATTCATGTGGAAACAGCAGCAGTGATGCCTTCTAAGGGGGTGACTAAGGCAATATAGCCCAGCAGATGACAGGCTTTCAAAAACGGTGCCTACGTTTGCCAGCCTTTTGCCTCAATTACCATCACTGATTATGAAAATGAGAATATACTAATAATACCTAGAGATTTTTTTTAAAAGCACTGGTAATGTGCTGTTTAAGAACTATATTTAAGTTAAAATTTTTGTTTGTGGAAAAAAACTAAAAAATTAATATTTCAAACAAAATTTCTCAGAATAGCTAGCTAGTATTTCAAGAACTATTCTGTCAGTGGAAAAAAAATGTAAAATAAGATGTTGAGTATTGTCAAATAAGCCTTGTTACAGTGGATGGAGACTGAAGGAGAAAACTGAAGATGAGTCTGAGTGATGAGAAGCTGTGGCAATCTGACTCTGCATCCTACCATTCTTCATCTTCTGTATGTATAAGTTTGTTGGTGATGTGATCAGCTCCTATAAATTCCTTCCATTCCACCTTTGTCCTTAAGAAAAACCCCTGTGATATCAGTGTTGCTTGTTTTACACCAGGAGCTATGATTTGGAGAGAGTACATGGGACCAGCCACATGGGAGCCAGCCACCTGGTTCACTGACCCCACCGCTCACAGCATTGCTAACTTATTTAACTTGATCCCTGTACCCTTCCTTTATCTTACTGCTTTTCTCTTCACACATCACCTCCAAGCATAGTGAGTGGTAGATGTAAACAAGTCACAGAATTGAATGGACTTCACTTCATTCTCTTTTAGTGGCTCTCACAATGATCTTCCCAAGGAAAAACAATTGAACTATCAACTGAAATACCATTGCAGGATCAATTATAATTGCAGTTACTGGTGCCATCTTGGTTGCTCACTACTAGTCTTAGGGGGGGAAAAACATGTGGTGATGAGGAAACGTGTCTCCAATTTATAGCATGGCTTGCAGTGATGTAGATTTAACCAAGGATCTCAAACATGCTAGGCAAGCATGCTAGGACTGAGCTACATCCCAGGACTATCCTTATCCACTGACCAGTATAGGATCAACCCATAAACATCAGCCTTTAACCCTCATGACCTAAGACCTAGTCCTCTAGTTGTTGATACCCTATCTGTGCCATTTTCCTGCCACACAGAGCACACCTGACATTTGATAATTGTTTTTATTATACGATGGCTAGAGAACCTGAAGAATTTTCTGTCAAAGCAAGGTCGTCTAACTGAGTGTGTGGTGCTTCATTCCCAGTACCCTGGCAGCAGAAACATAAGGCTCAGGAGTGGAAGGCCAGCCTAGAATATAGGATGAGCTGTCTCCCCAGGTTCCTCAGTGAGTAAAGTACTTATTGATGAATCATGCAAGTATGAGGACCTGAGTTCTGATCTCAGTACCTATACTGGATATGGCAATGAAGGCTTGTAGCTCTTGTGGTGGGGGACAGAGAAAGGTGGATCCCTAGGGTTCATTGGCCAAGTCATCTAATTCAAAATGGAAAGCTCCAGGTTCAGTGAGAAACTCTGTCTCAAAAATAATCAAGTGGAGAAGTGATTGAGAAAGACATCCCCACATCAACCTCTGGCCTCCTGATGTTTCTATATATGTAAGCACATTCAGACTCATGTGTACACGTGCGCACAGACATACACACACACACTACAATGAAAAAGAGGCATGTTGTCCAATGCCCGGATCCATTACAAAATAAAGATTCTCAGAGGCCTACATTCTCCACTTCAGATTTGCAGACTTAGAATTACCAGGGCTGAAATCCAGACTCAATGCTTACCTACATGCTCTCCAGGGGGCTACATGCATCAATTTGAGATCCACTGTTCTGTGTCTTTCTTCTAAGATGCCAAAGAGTACTTGACAAAGGCTCTCTGGACACAGGGGCCTGACCTCTGTTGGTCCAACCCTAAAGGGTAACTCAGACATAATGGCTTAAGGGAATACTTTGTGTCTGGTTTAAAGTAAACTTTTTTGCTGGTAACTTGATTGTCAATTGTTCCTGGCTGAGCTCTGAGCACCCCAATCAGGCCTGTCTCACAGAGAGCATCTAAAAGCAAGGAATTCACTGACTTGTTTTTGTAGCAGCCACAAAAAGTGATACTCTGTCAATTAAAATGTTTAATTGTCTGTTCTCTGCAGATGATACAGAGCTGGAAGGACCAGAAGAGCTGATGTCCAATTTCCCCAAACACACACACACACACACACACACACGCACACATCTATATGTACACACGCACGTACGCACACAGAGAAAATGCCTGCTAGTTGCCTTGTCCTATCTAAATCATGGGGACGCCATGTTTGAGTTCTAGTGTGCAGTCAGTTTTAAATTGGCTCCTTACCAGCTATCTAGACCTGCCTCTTGTCTTTGCCCTTCTTCTTGTAGTGATGGCACACTCCCATATTCATTAAACCATTCTGACTATGATTTAAAAAAAAAAATGATCTACATGTCATAAGCTCAGTATTTCCCCTGACATAAGATATACCCACCAGCAAATCCACTGGCCATATGCTATTTTATATATACATATGTGTATATATGTTCATATATATAAACAGATCTTCAAGCAAAGCATAGAAGTCCAAAATATTTAGAAAAGAAACCCCAAAGAGCAAGTCACCTTACTCACTAAGCACATGAATGAAAAAAAAAAAAAAAATCCCAGCAATAACTTATTTATCTCAATAGACAAAGCTTCACTAAAATGTGTTCACTTTCTCCTCTCCCTCAAATCAAATAGAGTAATGCATGGTGAGAATCAATCCCCACTTTTCCCACTCAAACTTACCACAAGGCTGTAGGGGGCAAGATGTCTGTGAGAACACCTCCTGCTCTCCAAGCCGGAGCAAATGGGGTCTTGGCTACTCCATTCACTGGAGTTCACAGCCCCCTGCAATGCCACAAGATACTTACAGAGAGCAAAGGGAAGAGAGTCCAGCCCCAGCTCATTCTACCCACCTCATTTTTCCTAAGGGATATCCCATCTATTTCTTTCAAAATGGGCACTAGCATCACAGACAGACAGAAGGATTAAATAAATACAAAATTCAATGTTGCTTATGTGAATCCCCAGCCCAGTTCAAATGGAAAATTCATTCACTAATGAATCAAGGGGAGAGAGAAAGCATTTCTTATCTGGAACCCCTCCCAAACAGATGTTTTTCTTGTGGCTTTCTTTGAGAATGCCAAAGCTGCATATTATCCTCTAAGAACAAATTTTACTCTTCTTGTTTCTGTTTTCAGGTATATAATGAATGCATTCCAAATTAGAAGGAAGTTTGTCTGTAATTTTTCTTTCAAAATCTAAATCCCTACTTCTAGTTAACTTTGTAGCATTCAGTTAAAACCAGACTTACCTGAGTTTTTCTTTGAAGCAGAACAGGCATCATTTATTTTTCCCACCGGTGGTCTGTCACTTTAAGAGAATACCATGTTGGTTTTTGCCCACATGACATTCATTTCCAGTCCCTAGAAACAGTTTTGAGAGAGCAAATGTGCCACATGGACAGCAGCTATGGTATAAATATGTATTATGGAAAATTTCCACCCACACAGAAAACCTCATGGTCTGCGTTAGAAAACAAATTGCTTCAGTGCAGAAAATAGGTGTTGTTGCTGCCTTTAAAGCAAGCTCTTCCACGGGGAGCTGTTCTATTTATTTGCAGCCTGCAACTGTATTACTTTGAAAGCTTCATTGTGTGTTATTAGTTGAAAGCTAATATGTCACAACCTCCAAACTAAAAACCTCTTTTGTTTGCATTTACTCCGACGGACATCCATTATCCATAGAAACCATAGCTTTGTTCTTCAAACCACATTTCACCTTTTTAATCATCACATTCCTAAACCTAAGTACGGTGTGTTTGGAGACTGTGACAAACAGGTTAGAAACCATGACCGCTTTAGCCGACCATACGTGGATTTGAACACTGCTATGTGCAACCATGAAACATGAAGAAGAAAAACCACAAGGAAAGAAATTATAATAGATCTAAATCTTGCCCATATAAAAGAAATCTATTTCATAAGTACTTTATAATAAAACTAAAAGCCAGACTCTAGTCAAGTTATGTATATAATCCACTTAAAGTCAGCAGAGACAACTTTGGCATATACTGTCTCTCTACCTCTGTATGCCCACCTGGACTGAGCTTCATGCTGCCTCGTTGAAGAGTGTGTATCCTGCAGCTTCTCCCATGGCTGACAAGGCTCCCGCACCCCTCCTGACACCAATCCCTCTACAAAGCATTAATAAAGACCCTATTTTCACTTCTCCAGACCTTTCCCCGGAGTCCTTAAGGCAATCTGTCCAGTTGAAAGTGTTCCAGTGCCACCCCATCCCTACCTGTGCCGGAGCAGGCTAGAGGAGGCAGGAAAGACTGGATTAATGGGAGAATCCAGCCTTGCATAGAGGGAAGGCACCGCCCTAGCAGCTGGAGGGTGGAAACGAAACGGTAGGAATTCGTGTACCTTGGCAAGTATGATACGGTGCCAACAAAAACATTCTTTTTTTTTTTTTTCCAAGAAGTTCAAAGCACTTTGTAAACATTAACCCGTGAGGCTAAGTAGTCATGAAGTAACTGTTACTTGAATCTGCCCTTAAGATAACAACTGCAAGCCAAATCGTTAGAAAGGGCCACACTGCTGTTTCCTTATTTCTCAATATTTACTGAGCACCTACTGTGTGCAGGGCTCCTGGGGGCTATCAGAAAGCTCCTGGTTCTTTGGCTTGTCTGCATGGGTGCCTAAGTACAAAGATACAACTACTTATTACACTTACTTCCATTTCATTTGGGTCAAGTCCTAAAATGCAATGTGCTCTATTCTGTAGAATGTTCTTAATGTGCTGGAATGCTGAGCAAGCACAAGAGAAAAGTATTTAAATTGTCTATAAATCTCATCACAGCTATAGAAGCTGAGAAATATAAATTCGGCACACTTCCTTTCAAGGAGCCATAAACAAAGGTTTAGAATGGGTAATCTGTGTTTCTTGCAAGGCTTGTGAAATTGCTACAGGAGACAAGAAGAATTAAAGTTGCCGTGGCTATGCTGAGCTGTTTATATAAATCGTCTATATTTCTGTTGAACTAGATGAGCCAACAAGATGGGGGAAGCGCAGCCTTTGTCCTTGGGACTTTCCCCGCTGCTTTATGTCATCAAACGGCAAGCTAGATAGAGGAAATGATTGAGGCCATTTCTAAACCTTCCTCAGACAGTTGAGCTGCATGTAGAGTATATGGTTATGGGAGATGAGCAGGACAAAGGGGACTGGTGGCTCCTTTTCAAAATGCGTGACTTTCTAATGAATAAAAAGGGATTCACCCTGCTGTCTTCTACTGATCAAAACAAGGCTAAGTTTCCCTTGCATTCAGGGAGTCAAAGAGGCTGCTACAGGTCTCTGGTAGAAACTTAGATGTATTTTAAAAGTCAAAAGACAGTGTAATATCATTTATAAGTGATATTTTCTCCCCTTGCCTGACTAGATTACATACCATGGAAGTAAAATATTGATCTGTCATTTAGGATCACACATACACACACACACACACACACACACACACACACACACACACACACAAACTCACACACACTTCATTGAAATAGAAACCATCATTTTTGAAGTTCAATTGACATATCAAAAAGATTTTAAAAACAAATGCTGGTCAGGAAGAGGAGAGAAGGGAACTCTTCCACACTGTTAGTGGGAATGTAAATTTGTACAGTTATTGTGGGAAATGTTATGGAACTTCCTCAGAAAAGCCAGAAATAGAACTCTTGTATGACCCAGCAATCCCACTACTGGGTATATATCCAAAGAAAATAAGGAAATGAAATCAACATGCCAAGGAGCCAAGAAATGGAATCAGCCACGGTTGCCACCAACAGATGAATGAATAAAGAAAGTGTGGTGTGTATACACAACGAAGTGCTATTCAACAGCAACAAAAGAACAAAGCTCTGCCATTTGCAAAAATACTGATGAAACCAGGGGACATTATATTAATGGAAACAAGCCAGAGATAGATGATAAATATATTCTCACTTTTATGTAAAAGCTCAAACTGATCTAAAAGAAGAAAGAGAAATATCCGTGGATACTCGAGCCTGGAAATTGGAGTGAGCCTGGGAGAATCAGGAGGTGAATGGGTACAAGGGGTCAGTTGTACAAAGGGAGTAATGTCTAATGTTCAGGAACACAGGAGGGAAATTGGTTGATGGCATCTGATTGCATCATTCAAAATACTTAATGGAAAGAATTTGGAATGTTACTAACCCAGAAAAATAATAAATGAGTAGATCAACATGTCAGTCATTCCAATCAGATCATTAAACATTGTAAGAATATATTAAAATCCTATACTATGTCTCATAAATATATGTTCTGCATAACTATTACATTAGAATTAATAACTAAGATAGAATTCAGAAGAAAAATTCAGAAGATACCTTCTGCTTATTTCCTCCCTAAGTCCCTTATCATCAGCCTGTTGCATATTTATTTATGTAGACAGACACCTATCTGGGGGTTCATTATTCCATGTGTTGAGAATGTATCATTTCTCTCTGTCTTCAACAACTACTGCTAAACTTCATTGAACTTGTACATTCTAGAACACATCAATATAGCACTTGCTGAGGCTGGCAAGGTAGTCAGTTGCACTTACTCTTTACCTGGACACTCAGATGTAATTTTAAGAGCAAATTTATTAAGCAGGGCTGCTAACAAAGATGATAAAATCAACTAGACAAATTAAGTTACTAACAGATCTGTTGCTATTATCAAAGAATGACTACATTAATATCATCACCACAGTCAGTTGCTCACCACCACTATGGTAGCCAACAGCTCAAGAGCTACGCAATCTTTTGTCTCTTCTCCTTACAGCACCAACAGTGAAGAAAACACAGCTGTGGAGCTGGATTGGAGAGGGAGGAACAGCTAAGGGCCCCCGGGAGTGGAAGTGCGAGCTGAAACCACCTCTTTCTGGATTTAGAGTAAAAAAAGAGAGCAGAGAAAAAGCCCAAGAGGGACCCAGAAGAGAGGGGGGACGGACAGCCTAGGAAGAGATTGGCCGCTGTAAAAGATGATTCTTTGAATAAATTTCGTCAGTTTAAAAAAAAAAAATGAGAAGTAGAGATTTGTGTGTAGATTGTACAGGATGACATGGTAGGCTGTGACTGATCAACACTGAGTAACAAGGCTTTCTGTCTCCAACCTTCTCCAAAAAGTTTTTAGGGAGGGCATCTTTCTTTCTACATGTTTAAAAGGAGTCATTTTATTTTCTAGACTTATATTACTATCTGAGTTTCTGTTTTATCCAAACAGAATTTCAGGATATCACTAGTTCCACAATGTTGTTAAAATGGAGCACTTAGCACCCTATATGAATTGTGTGTCGTAGGTGTGCTGCAATTAACCTCCACACCTGCCTTGAGCAGGCGGAAATGCTAAGGTGTTTTGTGTGGCTCACAGCAGCAGCCTTTTCATGTAGCTCCACCTCTCATTCCAGACAGGCTGAGCCCAAGAAAGCTTTAGCACCTTGGAGAATTAGTTCATCCACCCAGGCTCTGCTGGAATTTTTCCTATCATATCACAACTCTGTAAGACTACTTGAGAAACTATTAGAGATTCAGTTTTGATTGTTTACATTTCTTTGGAAGTGATGGCATAGAGTGTTTGTCATTCAGGGGGAATGCATTCGATGCACAGAGATGTTTGTCTCGGATACCTGGAAATCCTCTGAGAATGAAGACATCACATAAGGAATGCATCCCCTGGTTAATTAAAACCTCATCAGCATGCAAGCAAATATTTATTTTCAGATAAACCTAAATGCTTTCACCCTTAATTAATTCTTTATAAGGCAATGCACACTCATTTTTTTCTAGCCAGATCCAGCAGAGGGCAGGATGCTCCCACCAAGGGCCAGCTGGCTACAGCCTCTAGCCAGAACACTGCAACTCTCAAGCAGAGAAGAGAAAATTTTCCTGGTATCAGGGCAGCTCCTGCTTTCTTACAGGAATCTGAGTAAGTCTGTCATCAAATGGAAAACAGAAGTTGTAGACCACGGACTTAGAAATATGAGGTTTACGTGCTTGTGTTCTGTTTGGGACTCTGATCTTTAAGAAACTTGGAAAGACAACCAGTTTCAGTTCTGTAAAGAAAGTGCTTAGAGAATAGTGCTTAACCTAGGAGATTTTGATTGGATGTTGTCTTGGTCACACTTGAGTTATTCTATTCACATATTCTGTCCCACCACTTACCCTAGAGTTACTCTCCCTCTGACCTTGGAAACCCTTAACAGCTTCCCACTAAGTGACTTTCTGTCTGCTGTCCCTGCACAGTCCCCTTGATTAGGACATGAGCTCCATTAGCTCAACTCTCTCTCTCTCTCTCTCTCTCTCTCTCTCTCTCTCTCTCTCTCTCTCTCTCACCAAGCACACAACTCAGGTGTGAGGACATGTGTGGATGTCCTACCCCATGTTTGTGATGTAAGATACTAGGTGGAAATTTTGTGCCAGGCCTTGAGTCTCACAAGGTATTTACCATTTCTTCTAGTCTAAGTACATGCCAAATACAAGACAACAAAGATGCCAAACCATGAACTAGAAATTAGTACTGCAAAAGCTTCCTGGGCAGGGTGGTTACTGAAAAGGACTAAGTAGTTAGAGAGGACTTACATCCTCCCCAGCTACCCCCTTCCATCACCTATATTATTTATGTACACTTTTTGCTAATGAAAAGTTCCTTTAATGAAAAAAGACATTTAAATATAAGTTGAAAATCTTGACCTAAAATATGTCTGTGAGAAAAATTAGAGAGACCAGCTTTCCCAAGGGTATAGCGAGGAGTAAAGCTCTATTAAATTCTAAGAATCTTTCCATTGTTGTTGGGTCTTTACTATAAGCATCTTTTGATGTTCACTCTTTCTTTAACTAAGCTAAAATGTTGGGGGCCCAGACTATTGGGTGGCCTTTTGACAACTGTCAGAACCAACCTTTGTGCCCAGTCACTTTGAGCAGGGAGATGGTAATTGAGCAACCTTTCTGATCACTGGCTAGTCTATCAACGTGTCCTCCAGACTGCTTTGAACACTTCTTGGATCCCAACTATAACCACTGCTACTGCCCAAACCACTGACCTCTGTGACAGAAGGTCTTACTCCAACCCAAAGGCCCCAGGAAGCACTAAGCCTCATCAGCCGATTGAAGTTATTTCTAGCTTCTGGTGCTCCAGAAGGCTCTGGCCCTGGTTGCTCCAGATTGTGTCAAATTCCTTGATTAGGTCCAAAAGAGGAAGGGCATTTGTTCTTAGTGGATCATCAGCAACATACTTGTGACTGTCAGAAGAGGCTATGCCTATGGAGCCTATGATTAGTCCTGGTGGAAGGTTTGTATTAGTGGATGTGGATGCTATACTGTGATAGGTGAAATTGTAATTCCCACACCAGCCTGCCCTTTCTCATTGGTCTTGGGGGTTACACATCTATGTATTATCCCCAATATTGTACATTTTGGCCCTAATAAAGGCTTTCTAATGATCAGGTGCCTATTTGTGGAACTTATAGGCAGAGCAAGCTAGGCTGGTTGTAAAGGCAAGACTTCTAGCTTTCAGCTTGCACAGTGGCAGCAAGGAGAAGATGGAAGAGTGCCTCTACTCCCGCTGTGATCATAGTTGCAAATGAGAGCAGAAACTGAAATGAAGCTGAGCCTGTGGTGCTGTGGATATTGATCTGTATAAATAAAATGCTGATTGGCCAGTAGCCAGGCAGAAAGTATAGGCGGGACAAGGAGAGAGGAGAATTCTGGGAAGTGGAAGGCAAAGGCAGAGAGATACGGCCAGCCGCTGCCATGACAAGATGTAAGGTACTGGTAGCCACGAGCCATGTGGCGAAGTATAGATTAATAGAAATGGGCTAAATATAAGAGTAAGAGCTAGACAATGGTAGGCCTGAGCTAATGGCCAAGCAGTTTAAATAATATGAATGTCTGTATGTTTACTTTATAAGTGGGTCGTTGGACTAATAGGGCTTGGCGGGGGCTGGAGAGAAGCTCTCCAACTACACTGTGGAGGAAGAGACTGTATCAAGGCAGAAATCACAGTCAAGGCTACAAAGACTGCAAGCTTCAGTCATTGGAAGAGTTCAGAAGAGCTGTGAGGACTTCAAAAGCCGGGGGTCCTGACACCCAAATCTCAGAAGCTGTACATTGAACTGCTGACCAGAGCTGCATGCCTCTGAAAAGACTAAAAGTCAACCTGAAGGACCTCTTAATGGCCAGACCTGTGAGAGTATGGACAAAAAATGGTAACAATATTGTATTATAACTCAAGGAATATATGAATATATATGAATTTGTACTGAAATTAACAAATGATTGAAAAATAAGTAAGATGCATTGTACATCTGGATCAATAAGCCTCCAGCTCTGAAAGCTCAGGCCAATAAGCCTTTACTTCTCAATGCTTAGAATCACAGCCTCTTGATTTGGAAATCCAAGCTTCTAGAACCCAGGGGTACCAAAGGTAAGAATATTGCCACCCTGCCTATCTTTGATAACCACCTGAATAAAGCAGAAGATCCCTCAGCTAGTCATATTTACCACCTGTGCTATGAAGGAGATCAAGTCTCAAGAGGAGGGAGTACAAGTCCAGAATACAGGCTTGCAAGGCAAGGACTTGGGGTCCTAGTTAGCCTTTAAATCCTAAGGAATGTCCAATAAAAGATTGACCTTATATGCAACTTAGAGGAGAGAGACACATTGAAAAAAGAGATGGGGCCTTCAGTCACCTCTAGACAGAGCAGACCAGCAGCATAGTTGTCCAGAGCAACAATAAGGCATAATGCTCTTCCCACAGGCTTGGTCAGCATTAGGTTAAGGTCATATGTCTCAAGCATGTTTATTGAATACTACTGTGTATAAGACAATGTGTTGAGCACTTTCACAATGTTATAAACAAGATAGGTGTGACTCTTACCTGTGTTCATAGAGTTTACATTCTAGGAAAAACAGACATAAATTATGTCTTGACAAATGTCATATCAAATAGAGTACTAGGAGAGGCACTTAAGTTCTATGATCAATAAAGGCCTCCAGATTATTCACCAGCTCATGTTCAATTAAGAGCTCCATCTGTTGCTCCAAAACCAGAGTAAAATACCAGGCAGTGGTGGTGCATGCCTTTAATCCAAGCACTTGGGAGGCAGAGTCAGGCAGATCTCTGTGAGTTCAAGGCCAACCTGGTCTACAGAGTGAGATCCAGGACAGTCAACAAAACCACACAGCGAAACAACAGAGGATAGTCAATTGTGTTCAACACACTTTGAGTTTGTCCAATGGTCCTGCATGGTTAGATGAGAGTTGCATGCTTGTGGAAAGAACCTCACAGAAATGAGTCCACACCAGGAAGTATTGGATGTCAGTGTGCACATTCTTAATGATGCTAAATGGGATCATGCCAGAGTCTGTCAAGTTTCTTCACATACATACTACTTGGCCTGAGGTTGCACAACACCTTGTTTTGAATTGCCTTATTGCACATTGGTTTTAACATCCACCAAGTCTTACCTAAAACAGTTATCTCTCTGGCATCATCAAATGGCAACGCTGTATCTCCGTCACCCCTTCCACACTTAGTTTTGGAATTCTACTGTAATTTCAAAGCTTCCCTGTCCTTTCTCCCACATTTCCTTATTTATTCAATTATCTGTCTATGTTAGTAGGAACTCATGCATATTTATCTCTATGAGTTATTGTTGTGGAATATTATTTTAAGATGTGTTATATTCATTTATGCTGTGGAACATTCGTTTAATGATGCAAAGATGTGTTGCATTATTTTATGTTGCATTGGTTTAACTCTGTGAAGCTGTGTTACTTTGCTGCTGAAACACTTGATTGGTCTAATAACGAGTTGAATGGCCAATAGCAAAGCAGAAGAAAGGATAGGTGTGGTTGGCTGGCTTGTAGGCAGAGAGAATAAATAGAAGAAGAAAGAGGAGATCAAAGAATGAGAAAAGAAGCAGAGGAGGATGTCAGGGGCCAGCCACCTAGCTACACAGACATTCATGGAGTAAGAAGTAAAGAAAAGCATGTGGAATATAGAAATACGAAAGCCCAGAGGCAAAAGATAGACTGGATAATTTAAGTTTAGAAAAGCTGGCTAGAAATAAGCCAAGCTAAGGCCAGTCATTTATAAACGAGAAAGAAAAAGCCTCCATGTGCTGGGTGGCAGTCCCCTCAAAGAGTAAAGAGCAAAAACAACAGGAAGTTATAGTTCACTTTTTTGTGTATTCCTTGTTTCCCTGGTTTGGACATCAAGAGGTCCTTCTTGAACCTCTTGTTTTGAATTTCTAGTCTCTTCAATATGTTGCCATCATCTTTAAATACCTTCTCTGGCACCATAACTCAATCTACGTTTATCCTGTGTGGTTTTTTTTCTTTTTGATGTGTGTGTGTGTGTGTGTGTGTGTGTGTGTGTGTGTGTGTGTGTGTATGCATGTACACTATGCACCTTATAGGTCCAGGTTTCAAACATTTATTGAAAGTTGGTAGACAGAGCTCAAATTATGGATATAATGTTTTCATCTGGTCTGTCTTTCAAAATGACAAAGCTAGGAAACACATGCATGAATTCATACATAGATAGTCATGCTTTTATGCCTATTTTTCTATTGACTACATGCACACGAATGGACCTAGAACTAGTGTATACTAAATTACAAGGATACTTTAATTCTAGTCTTTTACATTCAGTGTAGTTTTCTGCTTTCAACCTCAGTTACTCTGTTCTCAGATAGTGAAAACCTGGATTTCACTATATGCAACTTGCTTGTACAGTCTTAGAACACATATGAAGCAGTGTCAGGATGCTTAGCATACATTCTCATGAAAAGCATTTTTGCTCAAAAGTGTGTTCAATGCAGTTCTTTAGTTCTTAAACAATATGTTGAATGTATTCCTTGCATCCAGCGTGGAGGCTTATTAATAGTGTCTACTCTTTTGCTCATTTTTCTTCCAAAGAGCAAACCACTTTAGTAAAAAAGTTACTCATCACAAAATTAGTATGCTGTCTTCCACTGATTTTTATATTTTTTCTTTTCTTTTTGGCCTCTGTTGTGGTTGGGGTATTCATTTCTAATGTAGCTATATCACTGGCTATTGTTTACATTCTATTTGGGTTTCTACCACATACTAATTAATATTATTTTGTAAGAAGTAAAACAGCTTCCAATTATATATATATAAGGAAGACACAAGTCATCAGAGAATTTATCCCTGCCACCCATTTTCTGTCCCCCATTCTTTCCTCCTTATTCCTTCCATCCCTATCAATAATCATTCATCTCAACTCATATTTTAATCACTCCCATAGTTCTTTTTCCATAGATAAGCAAAAATGGGATATTTTCTTATATCTCATTTCTTACCTGACAATACCACAGTACCACATGTACCATACTACAGATAAAAAGAACCCATAGTTCTTTTTTTCACAGATAAGCAAAAATAGGTATATTTTTATATATCTTATTTCTTCCCTAACAGTATCACATGTACCATACTATAGATAATCTGTGTGTTTTCTCCACTGAAAGATATAATCTGGAGAAAGATAGAGAAAGGAAGAGAGAGAAAGGATAGATAGCTAATTGATAAATAGAAAGATAGATAGATAGATAGATAGATAGATAGATAGATAGATAGATAGATATGGCAGACCAATGATAGATAAGTGGATAGATGATTGATGGATAGATAGGTAGTTAGGTAAGTAGGTAGATAGATAGATAGATAGATAGATAGATAGATAGATAGATGAATAGATAGATAGATAGATAGATGAATAGATAGATAGACAGACAGATAGATAGATAGACAGACAGACAAATAGATAAGCCTGGGGACCCAGGTAAAGCAAAAATCAGAAAAGAGAAGCTCTCGCCCATATAAATGCTTACCTGTTCTCGAACTATTTGTTCTTGTTCTTGTTTTTGCTGCTGCTACCACAACCTGTGGATATCAAGACTGCTACCTCTTCAGCTTTGACCTTGACTTACACTAGCAGCTCTCCAGGAGGCTACTGAGTGTTTATCCTCTACTGCTCCATCATCATTGAATCCTCTTTTTCTGAGATGTCTAGCTTCATAGACTAAGCAGCTCCTAATTTTCTTGTCTTTCCAGTCTGTAGACGTCATTATGGGACTATCCAGCCTCTGCATAGGTGAGCCAATCTAACAAAGTCCTTGATATATATATATATATCCATGTATACACACTACAGACAATGACCCTGCAGAGTGAGTGAGAAGACTCTGGGTTTGGAGTACATTGTCATGAGGGAAGGAATTGCTGTTAGATGGAACTCAAATAGTAGACCTGATGCCAGATCATCTGGATCCTTCTAAGACTGTGGAAATTTGTTAAGTGGTGGCTTTTAAGATTAGTAGGCTTATGAGACATGATGAAATTTACTGAGGGAAGTTCAGTAGCAACGATAAAGATTCCAGACTGACAAGAATAGATACTGTGAGACCAATTAGAAAACTAATGTTCTAAAGCAGGGAGAAATGAATTAAAAAAAAAAAAAACCCTGTTGGCAATTAAAGGGGAACTATTGTTGAGAAAAGGAATAGATTGACAGGACTCGGTGACTTGCTGACTCCAGGGGCCAAAAGAGATGAAATCATTAAGGATGACTCTCACTAACAGCAGGCTATAATATCTGCTTCTCTTTGTAGATACCCTAAGGCTCTCTCCAAAAGTCTATCCCCCATTGTTTTGCAGATTTCAGAATCCAGCTCTGTTTTTCCATCAAACCATAATTTCTGCTTTTTCTTGGTGCATATGTGAATAGGTTTGTGTGCATGTCTGCGTGTATGGGTGTGCACACATGTATGATTATATGTGAAGGCCAGAGGTCAACTTTAGGTACCATTCTCAGGTGGTATTCATCTTGTTTTTTGAAACAGAATCTTTCTCCCGGGGACTTGCAGCTCACCAATTGGAATAGGTTGACTGGTCAGGTTGTCCCAGGGATTTGCATGTCTCTATTTCCCCAGCACTGCAATTATAAGCAAAGCCAACACTCCTGGCTTTTTAAGTGGGTGTTGGGGACCACACTTGGTCTATCATACTTTCATGGCACTCACATTTACTAATGAGCTGTCATCATATTTCTTTTTGGACCATTGTTAATTTTGTAGTATAGGGGATTGAACCTAGTGTTGCACATGCTAGGCAAACACTCCACCAGAGAGCTATGTCCTCAGCCCCTTCCATAAATTAATATTTATTGTAATGCATTATATATATTTTAGTAATATATAGATTATATAGTTCATATATATATATATATATGCAGGCAGATGTATTCTTCAGTCATCCTAGTTCTTCAGTTCTTTGAGTTTGTCTCCTTCAATCATTGTGTACACCATGTCTTCTTAACATTTATTTCTGTGGATATGCCTTTGACATTTTGCTCTCATTAATTGGAAGCCCTCTGTAATCTAGTGGCAAAACACATTTTCTAATGCCCAACTCGAGCAATCCTTTGATTCTTCCAGGCCTGATATTTCACTAATTCTACCAAAATTGCACCATCTTTTATGCCATCCTATCCTCATTTGCAATTAGGCAGTACAAATTATATTCAATAATTGTGTTCATTTTCTTTCCTATGTCCTCAATTTACTTAGGTCATGCTCAGTGTGTAGACTCTCTTATCCAAGCCACCATTATTATAATTATAGTTAAATGATGTTTCAGGGAGTTATATACAAAAAGGCAAAGGTCTGGGGTATGAGTCAGTGGTAGAGTGCTTGTCTAGCAAGTATAAGGCCATGAGTCTACTCCTGAACACTGAAAAATATAGTATATGCTAAGAGAAGAACTGAGTTATAAATATTTGTTTCACTGGATCTGTCCCCATAATTTCATTAAGAGTTGCCTTTGCTAGCTAACTGTAATGGGGCACACCTTTAATTCTAGCACTTGGGGAAGCGGAGGCAGGCAGATCTCTGTGAGTTTGAGGGCAATCTGGTCTACATGGGATATTCCAGGACATGTAGGGCTGCTAGAGAGACCCTGTCTCAAGAAACAAACACACAAAAAGAATTGTCTTTGGGAGGCTGAAGAGATGATTCAGTAGTTAGGAACTCTTGCTGTTGCAGAGGGTCCAGGCTCATTCCTGTCACTTACATGCAGCTAACAACTCTGTAATTCTAGTTCCAGAGGTTCCATTGCCTTCTTCTGGCCTCCAAGGACACTATATGCATACAGAACACAGATACATAAGCAGGCAAACATTCATTCACACAACATAAAAATAAATAAATCCTTTTAAAATGTCTTTGTACCTAACTGAAGTCAGCCCACAGGCCTATATACTAAACTTATTTTCCTTCTGAATTTTGGGACTCTTTCCTACTGTCCGAGCAGTTCTTGTCTGAACATATTAGCAGCTGATAGAATGAGATCCTAGTACACTAAGGTTCTTGCATATATATCCTTGGAGTTTGAGTGCACCATGCACAGCTTTTTGTTTTATAGTTATTACCAGTGTATAATTGACATGTGGCATGAATAGAAACCAGCCAATATATTGACCTAGAAATCCCATATTCCAATTAAGATATACGGCACTGTTCTGATTTCTATTACCATGAATTATTACTTTTTTAACCATGAATTATTTTTACCCAGTTTCAATTTCTGCTCTTTTGTGTCTTGCTTTTTCTTTCTACATCATGTCTGTGAGATGCATGACACAATTCTCCTTATGGAATGTCTCCTTTCACTGCATGTATTTACTATACTGTAGAAGCATACCATATTTCATAAGTCACCAACTTCCAAGTTCATGAGCATTTGTAAGAATCCTAATTATTAGTTTATATCTACAAAGATGGTATCATTCTGTGAAAGGATATTTACATTTTTCTTGAATGATTAAAGAATAATAGAATTAATGGACTGTAGAGACAATATAAGAAATAGGCAAAGAGTTTTTCAAAGTGGTTGAATTGTTGTATATTCTTTAATTAATGCAAGATATATCCAATTGTTCTGTATTTTTGCTAGCATCTTGGGGCATTACAGTGCTTCATAATTTTCATTTTTTTTCTTGAATGTGTACAGGTTTCCCATTTTGGTTTTCACTTGCATTTCTAACACTATCATATTTTTTTCCATAGGTGTGATAAAACACTATGAAGAAGACAACTGATAGAAGGGTTTATTTGGTTTACATTTCCAGAGGGAGAAGAGTCTGTCATGGCATGGAAATATGGCAGCAAGGTCTAGGCATGGCAGCATGATCCACTGAGAGGTCACATCTTGAACCATAAGTAGGAAACAATGAGAGTGAACTCAAAATGATAAGAGTCTTTAAACTCTCAAGTGATTTATTTCCTTTAGCAAGGCTGTGCCTCCTAAGTCTTCCCATACAGCACCACTAACCAAGAACCAAGTATTCAAATGCCAGAACCTTTTGGGGACATTGTCATTCAAACCACCACACCGAGTGACACAATACAGCAAGAAAGCAGCTGCCTGGAAACTGTTAGAACACAGGACTGTATATTCAGGCCACGATCTGGCCTCAGATTTCACAGCCTGAAAGAATTAGGACATATGCCTCCCTCCAGCTCTGTATATACGACAGAGAATCAAGAAGCAATCTGTGCTGCGAATCAGCAGCCCTTAATCTGTAGTTCATTGTTCTTCCATGCTTTTTGTCGCATAGGCTATATTGAACCAGATCATGTGATATAAAATTTCCAGCCATCTCCCAAAAAAAGGTTATAAAAAGTCAAATGGTCCCTTGTTCTCAGGTCTGGTCCAGAGCCTCTGAGGAGAGATCTGTTCAGAGAGGTTTACTGAAGACTGCTCTTTGAAGAGGCTCCTCTGACTTCTCTGCCAACAGCATCCTGTCACAGCAGCTAGATAATCTCTGACACCATTGCCTTAGCCTGTCCTTAATAAATCTTCTCTCCAGGTTGTAAAAGGGAGCCTCGCCTTCCCTTTTAGGTTCTATCATGCTTAGTTCTCCATAGATGATATAATTTCTCACTACTGTTCTTCCTTACACCTCAAGGTCCAATCATGGTCTCAGTGCCTTTACTTCCAATAAACTGTATCTTCTGAAGGCATCACATGTCACCTTTCTCTCCCTAGCCACCTCTGCTTCTCAGCTTTGTTAGATTTAATATAAAACAGGAAAGGGATTCAAAGCAGAAAGTGCATCTCCTGGTAACCTCTTCTTACCTTCTCAGCGTCTGAAACAATGAGAAATAAATGTTTGCTGTAGGATCTGTACAGTCCATGGTGCTTCACTACAACTTCCTGGAAACAAACAGAAAGGTTTGTTAGCCTGTCTAGATTGGTGTGAACTTATATTAGAGAATAACTAAGATATATTGGGGAAGTTCTCAGTGGCCAGCGGTGGCACTGCTAGATTCTTCTAGACTACAGATAATCGGTTATATTCTCAAAGACAATGGTAGTACAATAATAATTACTCAACACTGGGGCAACATATGTGATATAGAAATTTAGAAAGACTAATTTGGTAAAAGCATTCTTGGAACCTGGGCTTATGTGGGGACACTTTGCTCAGCCTAGAAGGAGGGGACTGTACCTGCCTGGACAGAATCCACCAGCTTGAGCTGAATCCTCAGGTGAGTCTTTGCTCTGGAGGAGATGGGAATGAGGGGGGGAGTTGAGAGGAAGGTGGGGGTGGGGGCGGGATTGGGGAGGACAGGGGAACCCATTGATGATATGTAAAATTCAATTAAAATTTTAAAAAAGCATTCTTGGGAGAGTGATTTGATACCAATTAATACATAATTTCAAAATCCTGAAGAACAACGTTTTGGAATTGGACAGTATTACTGAGCACAGAAGGAAGGGGCAGATATTAAAAGCATTCTGTGCCACAACTCAGGATGGGCCATTGAAGTCTGTAACTCCCCAAAACTCTCTAGAAATAACTGGTACACAACCAAACATGGGAAGTTTGAGATTAACACGGTGCTGATACCAGATGGTGACATAACAAAGACCTGACACCTATTCAGAGATTGATGAGGAAAGAGAAGGAGATGAAAACCAAAAAGTAGGATGGTAGCTACCATAAGACAGGAACTTTGACCCAAAGGAAGGGTCTCCTAATTATCTGTCTTTCATTGGAAAAAAGTATCTTCATTCCAGATGGTGCCTCACCCAAACATAAAGAGCTTCTCTGTGCTGGTCCATGAGAGATCATGAGGTGGATGCATTGCTCCCAAGAGGATGTCATGGATCAGGCAACTGAGGATTGCCTATAAACAGAGCCAAAAAATTCAAGTGAGGACTGTTCAATATTGTTTTGTACAAAACATGTTTATAGTTTTATTACATTGCAATGTATTTTACATTTTATTTCATATATTTTGGGAACAATATTAATGAATAAAAATGTGTGATACAACACAAGCTGTATCCACTCCTGTTCCCTTTCTTCCTCCCTGATAATTCTGAGCTGTGAAAATCGCCCATGCATGTTTCTCAACAAGTGAACCAAACGGCTTTCCCACAGACCTTCCAATTTTACACTTTATTCTGTGCAGTTTCTACTTCAAGATCTTTCATGGACCAGCACAGAGAAATGCTTCATATCTGCTGTGATGTCACATCTTCCTATACAAGTAAAATAACCACTTACAGTGCATACACACTTTACAAATTATTTTAGCATGTACATGTATGCATATTTGTGTGTGTGTGTGTGTGTGTGTGTGTGTGTGTGTGTGTGTGTACGTTGTATGCTTGTGGAGATCAGAAGAAAACTTTCAGGGGCCAGATCTCTCTTTCTGATGTGTCAATCCAGAGGGTTGAATTTAGATAATCACCTTTACCCACAAGGCCATCTCAAAGGCTTGAAGACCATATATTTTTTTAAAAGATAAAGAACATGTTTCTCTTGTTTTCAAGAGAGTCCTCCACCTTGGCAAGATGCAAACATTGTCCTTATTCTACTGGGCTCAGTTTTCTCAAACCAGAGCTTAATAGACTTTCTAGTTCAATTCAGTGTCCTTCTGGCCATCCTATGCCCTAATTCAAGAGTAGCTTGAACAATGGAAGAATCTCAGGTCTCAATATACATTGTAGTCTAAGCTCAGCTTTGCCTCTAATAGAACACATGACTGTCAACCTACTTCTTCATTAGTAAAGTAGATGGGTCATATATTGTTTCATTTAAAAAAATCATTTTGCTCATAACCTTGGTATCTTAGTTACTTTTCTATTGATCCAAAGAGAAACCAGAACCAAGGCAACTTATAAAAGAAAGGATTGAATTGGAGGCTCTCAGTGGGTTCGAGTCTATGACCATCATGGTCGGGTAAATAGCAATAGGCAGGCATGGCTCTGAGCTTACATTTGGTCCACCAGCATGAGGTAGAGAGAAGGGGAGAGTAGGAATGGTGTGGACTTTCAAAATCTCAAAGCCCACCCCCAGTGACGCACCTCCTCTAAGAAAACCATGCCTCCCAATCCTTCCCAAATAGCTCCACCAACTAGGGACCAGGCTTTCAAATATGAGCCTATGGGGGCCGTTCTCATTCAAACCTCCACATCTGGAATCTGATAAGTGTCTATCTTAATGACTTTTCTATTGCTGTGATAAAACACCATGAGCAAGGTATTTTGTAGAGGAAAGAGTTTATTTGGGCATACAGTTCTGGAGAGATAAAGTTTATTATGGTGGAGTGGAGGCAAGCAGGAGCTGAGGTCTCATATTTTGAACTGAAGGTACAAAGCAGAGAGAGTGAACTCAAACTCTCAAAGCCTGCCTCTAGTCACATGCCTTCTCTATCAAGGCCATACCTCCTAAACCTTCCCATAGCAGTTCTACTAACTAGGGGCCACATATTCAAATGCCTGAGACTGTAGGAAACATTTATCACTCAAATCACCTAAAATGTCTTAGGGTTAGCTCATCCCTGCTCTACTGAAAAACTCTGAGCAGGCTCATGGACCACTTACATACTCAGGTAATTGATTCAGGTTCTTGTCTGAATTACTAGCTGGTGCCTTCAAACAATACATCTGCCCTTGACCTCTTCCACTTCCTCACACTACAGATCCTGAATTCCAGAGGCAAGCAAGCATTCTAAGGGAAAGGAGTAAAGGGTCTGTTTCTTTCTAGGATCTAGCCCCATGAGCCACACAACCTGATTTTGGCAGGATTTTACTCTTGCTGTAATTGTGAAAACTTATCCTGTTTTATGGCATGGCAAGGGTTTATTAGTACAGAAGAGTCAAGTCTCTAGCCCAGCATTTGACCCCAAAGTACTAGGGAACCTACTCTTACACAATCCCACTTTTAGGCCACAATTTCCATCCTTCCACAAGTAAAATACTCTCATTCCTCTGCATAGACTGCTTCCCAAAGTCATCATACTTAGGCTTAAAATCCAGCACCTTAGTCTCCAAATCAGATAAAGTCCTTAGAGCACGGTCCCCCCAAGGTTTCCACCCTGGATGCTAACCCCATTGATCTGATGATATGTGAACTGAACTCCACACATGACTGACATGTAATGATGTGGTAGATGGAGGATCATGAAGTGTGCTCATCTGAAAACGAGCCGACAAGTAAAACATAGCAGTCCCTAGTCCATAATCATCATATGATATAGCCTAGTACATATTCCCAGTTCCTTGGTTAGGGCTCAGACCTATTACCAAAGAATTTCTTCATAGCTGTCTACTCTATATTTGGGCTCTGTCAATCACTATACATCCTTTCTGTGCCATAAGATGTAGGTCATCCTTGTAGTTGAATCATTCTCATGGTCAGCTTTCCTCTTCCAGAGATACTGTCTCTATTCTTGTCAGTACCAGGTGATACAATTCATTTAAACATGGTGTATTCCTTATGAATCAATTTATAATCTATTCAATTAGACAAACGTGACATGAATAAATCTCATTGAGATAAATCTCCAAAAAAAAAAAAAAAAACACCACAAAAAACAAAAACAAAAACAAAACAAAACATGAGCTCTCTTTAAGAACACTACTAAGATTCCGGGAAACCTTATTATTTCACAGAAGGAATCTGGGAGAAACACCACAAAACGGTCGGTCTTTTGTCTGTTTAAAATGACCTATGGCACACTAGCTCAGAACTCAATGGAGCCTTAACAAAAGGTATTTCTCTTTCGTTCATGTTTTCTTGACAGCACCCTGGATTTGATCTCTGTTCAGAAGCCATGTCTTAATTTAGCATCATTTGCCATCTGGAGAGGCTGGGAATGAGATACAGTTTTCTTTTCCAACCCAGCAAGTCCTGGAGACTTTATATATAACATTTCTTTCTTTAGCTCATCTCTCTTCCTTGAATTTTACTACAGGCAGTTAGAAACAGACGGTAGGCAAACCGCTTTCAAGCCTCTCTCTGCAATACTCCTTAGCTAGGAAAATAGGTACATATCCTATTTTCACCTCACTGCAGGAGATATTGTTGCTAAACTTTGTGCCAGTGTGTGTGAGAGAGTTCTTCCCCTCCTTCCTGTGGCTTCCTCCTCACTGTTTCCAGCAGCAGCAGGCTTCTCAAGGTCCATTAGATTTCCTCTTTCTCTCTGAATTTCTCTGGGTTTTTGTCAAATAATTTTCTCTGGGCTTTTCTAAGATACTGCCCATCCTCACCTGCCTCAATCCTAGATCTGTTACCGCATTGATTAATCTGGTTTGGGCTTTACTTCACTCCTGGAAACAAAATGTGTTCCAGCTATCTACTGCTTCCATAAAGCCACCTAAAACCAATGCCATAAAGAGTGACATGGATTTTCCTTCAAAATATGCAATTTCAGGAATATTCTGTGAGAATTGCTTCTATATTCAACTCAGCCTTAACAGAGGAAACTCATAAACTAAGAGTACATTCACATTTATTATTTGCTTCATGATGTTTGAGATAGAAGCTGATAGATTTAAGTTTATAGATAATTTATTGGCTGGGGCTTAGAATCCTTAGAAGGCTTGCTTTCTCAGACATGTCTACTGTTTGATTCTAGATGTTGTGGGAGAACCTTGTGTGGGATTGTCACATAGAGTATCTACATTATAGTATTTCTGTGTGTCCTGGGCTTCCACACAATGTGGTAACTAGGTTTTAGGAGTAAGCCTGTGAGCCAGCATGATGCAATATCTCTCATGAGTTACCCTCAGAGATCATTTGGGTCACTTTTCTTTTGTAATTTTCAGTTATACAAATTCCTGAATTCAAGTTAAGGAAAACAGATTCCACAGATTGGCAAGTGGCACAGTTCTAGAGGACCATGAGATCAAAATCATTATTGCCATCATTTTGGGGAAAATACATTCCACCTACAAAGGTAAATGAAAATAACCTACAAATCAAAATAGATGCACAGTGCACATCTGCTCCCTTCCCAAGAAAAACTTGTATTTCTTCTCCCAAAATACTTCTTTAACATGGAAGCTACAAGTAGTCCTTAAAGACCTTTGGATTGGATGCAAAAGCTAATGGTTAGATATGCATATGTAATTTATTTTGTAATGTTAAGAGGATTAATTTGATTCTTGAAAATCAGTAACCAGAGGAAAAACAATTATTGCTAGGATCTGTATCTGTGAGAATAATTTTTTTTTTTAAAAAATACATCTTTGGAGAAAGTACCTAGTTTTTGTAATGCTAAAGATCAACTTCAAAGATGCTTGTGTCAGAGAACTTAGCAGGAGGATGAGGTGATTGATACCAAAAATGTTAACACGTAATTGTTATCAGCCAATTAATGCTCATTGTACATGCACCAGCAAGTACGTAGTCCCTGTACACTTCATCTTGCCTTTAGATATTTCAGTGGACATGGAAGCCAACTGGAAGTAGTTCAGAGTACATTGGACTATGCACCAAAAAGGCACATCATGATAGAACTCAATTCTGCTGGACACTGTCAATCCATCCCTAAATCTGTCTTCCTCAACTTTCCATCAACAAGCTGAGGTGTTATGAGGCTAGCTTCAAAGGACCTTGTGCCAGGTTTTGTATGGATAGTGATTCAGAGGTGGGTAAGCCATGGGAAGAAGAAAGCAATATACATGATATTATATATGTTATATATACAATAAAATTCTGTTCCTGTTTAAACTGATCCTGACCACTGTAAGCCTTCCTCCACTCTAAGGCTTCTACAGTAAGAAAGTCCAGGAAATGAAGACCATACCCCATTGGAAAGTAAAAGAAGTAGGAGTAAGACAGAGGCGCACAGATGTCACATGGAGGGCATTCCAGGCACCTGCCACTCCAGCCCCCAGCCTTCTAGAGAGGAAAGGTGTAGCTGTCAGAAATAAGATAGAAGTGTCAAACATATATATAATTACCTACATTCTTTTAGAATAATAATCAATGGTTTTGTTCTGGCGGGCTATAAAACTGGAAATTTCATTAAGAATTAATGCTTAAAGAGCCAGATAATGTAGGCACAGCACAAAATATTACCTTCCAGAAATGCTTACAAAAAGTTGAACATAACAAGGATCATTTCGATGCTTATATGAGGTCCATTCTCAAAAATGGTCATTCACCATCTCCTACTACCTGTCTATTTCAGCATTTCAACATGAAGAAATGATCTTGAAACCCTTGTGATCTTTTTATTACACTTTAATTTCACCCCTATTTATTATCTTTCTCAGTGAAATAAACATAGTTTAATGATTTGAATATGTTCAAATTGTACTTTATACTTAAAGATACTACTTACCTATAGTATTTGATTTGATATAGGCTAAAAACAATCTAGTAGAATGGAATAGATGAAATAGCATTTAGTTGAACAAAATAAATACAATGTGCTAAGAACTGTGAAAGTCAAAATAGGGACTTCTGCTTCTACACTGGTAGATTATGTGGCTCTGTGATTGACCTCCTATCATGAACACCTAAAAATACTGAGCAAGAACATGTGACTTAAATATACATGACACATGTGTAAAATATGGCAGTGAACAACATGTAAATAGATGTATGTGGTGTGTATGTGTGTGAGTGCATGTGTGGTTTGAGTATGTGTGAGTGTGTGTGTGTGTGTGTGTGTGTGTGTGTGTGTGTGTATGTGTATGTGTGTGTAGATAGATACATGGATCTAAAACTTCTTTACACATCAACAACAGGTGGCAGTACAGGGTCCCTAAGATAAAGACAACATGAAGTACAGTCAGCTTGCTTTCCTAGAGGTACATCCTGGAAGACTAAAACAAGAGAAGGAGAAGCATGTTGACCTTGACTATCTTGCTGAATTGAAAGGAAAGATATCAAGAAGATAGAGATGCCTCTTATATAAAGAACCAGAAAACAGCTTCTATATGACAGTCTCCTTTAGACTTTTCCTAAATGCTACATGGCACAAACTTAGGTTTCTATTCATATGATCTGCAAAGGACAATTACTGTGAAACTGTAGACATGACAACTTTTGGAGTTCACACTGCATTGAGGAGGTGTAGTGCTGGCAGGTAGAGCATCTTTTGTTTATTAGAATTGGCCATCCTGTTGAAATCTCAGGAAGGCCACAGTGTTACAACTAGGCTAAGCTGGTCTGGAGTCATGGTTACAACACACCTTTCCCAACAGGGCAGGAAAATTCAGGCTTGAAAGGAACAAACTATTCTCTGTGCCCCTTAAAATGCTTACAAATCAAAGTTCAATACTTCAGCAAGGACATCAATTTAAGTTGCACACACAATTATGCAGATGTTACATTGTAAGCATCAAGCAAAAAAAAAATTAACTAAATACATAAAGAATAAAGTTACCCATGGGAAAAGAAATAATGATTGTGAAGAAGAGATGCAGAGAAAGACCAAAACTGAATAACAACACTATGGATATGTTCAAGCATAAAAATAAATGGAAAAACAAGCGGACAGCATTAAAATACAAAAAACAAATGATACTTATCTCTATATATTTTATTCCAGGATGTTCACATCTGAAATACAATTTTATTGGAGGATATATTAGATTAGCTAACACACAAAGAAAGGTCAGCCACGTGGTTCAGTGGTAAGGGCTTTTTGTAGCTAAGTCTGATGGCATGAGTTCAGTCCCCAGACTCCGTATGGAGGGGAGAACCAACTCCTTTAAGTTTTCCTCCATGTACATAGAGTATAGTATGATGGCACATGCGCGTGCATTCATACCCAAACAAAACATCAATAAATGCTTTTTTGAAAGAAAACTCAAAATAAAGCAAAAGTGAACTTGTCAATATAAACAAAAGAACTGAAACTGGGTGACACATGGTAAGGAAACCCAGAAACGATGAATGGAGACTTGGGAGCCTCCAGAACAATATCAAGTTGAGTGACTTACATGGATTTCAAACACCTCAAAGATAGAAGAGGGGATAGGATAATACATATGGGTAAAAAATGGAGTCCAGAAAAATTGCCAAAAGTAATTTAAACTTGTAAACACAAAGCAAAAAGGTTAATGTAACAAACATCAGTTAACAAACAAACAAAGACCCCACTAAATTAATTACAATCTCATTGCTGAAAAGCTGTTAAAGAAGTAAAACTAGTTAAGGCCCTTTGTGCTGTCACACGCCGTGATTACAAGATTCAAAGCAGTCAAGCTTAAAGTGAGCCGGAGGTCTCCTCCGCAACTGTTGGGTTTGCATTGTGCCAGAAAGTACAATGCATACTGCCCAGGAGAGGTAGGAGTGTGAATAAGACACCCATGACACGTCAACAATCTTACCTAGTTTTGAATCATGCAAACTATGAGACTAATCAAGCAGACAAGACAATTGTGCAATAGGATATGACCATCAGACAGGTTAAAAACTCTTCAATTCCATTAGAGATGTGCTCCACAGGAGGGAACCCATGCCTGGTACTGTAGTCCTGGTTTGGATGTCACAGGCCTTAGAGGGGCGTTTAATCCTGCTGCTTAGTTAAATTTACATAGCGAAAAACTAAATATGTTTGTGTTTGCAGACAAATGTTACTCTCAGCCTTCATCAGAGAAGTCTCTCTTTCAAGGGAGTAGCAATCAATACTAGTGGTGATAACAAGTAATGGTTGACAAGTCATCTTTAGCAAGACGTTTGTATTACCCGACTGTAAGGCTTTGGAAACACTGTAGAAGAGGAAGAATGCAGAAAGAATGAAAGCCAGGAGTTAGGGAGAAGGGCTTCCAAACACCGTCTTCTAGGCAAGACACAATTGCAATCATGAACTCATATCAGTTGCAGTTAACAGCACTGGATCTGCATAAGAACAGGCCCATCACTGTTCAGTAAAACACGGATGGATTTCACTGTTGATTCTGGAAGACAAGGAGATACTATCTTCAGTTTCCTGTCAACTGGTTAGCCCAACAGACTGCAACATGTACCTCCAAACAAATGGCCACACAGGCGTCCTTGGTTAAATTCAGTACAAGATAATTTTTAAAACATGAATGTGGGAAGGGACTAATAGGGAGAACAAAGACGTTGACAGGGATTAGAAAAGATACAGAGGAAGAAGTAATCCAAATACACTAAGTACATGTATGAACTTGTCAGATAATAAGGTTAATGAATTTTTATTTAAATGTTAACATGGAAAAACGGATCCTTAGCAACAAAGAGTTACAACTGACTTCAGAAACAATGAGAATTTGGAATTAATGAAACATCTAGACAAAACAGTAAATAAGAAATGAAAAAAAACTGGTATGGCAGCATGGAGGTGGCTCAGTGGAGAAAGTGCTTGCTTGGATATCCTGAAGACACTTAAAAGCTAGGCAAACAAAGCAGCCAGTTGTAATTTCAGCACTCAGGAGGCAGACACAAAAGATGTCAAGGGTGAGCTGGCTAGCTTGCCTAGTAGGAATTAATGAGCTCTGGATTAAGAGAAAGAAACTACCTCAGTAAATGAAGTGGAAAGCAATGGAAAAAGATGTCAACGTCAACTCAGTCCCCTATTCATAGACACACACACACACACACACACTCACACTCACACTCACACAAATACACACATATATGTGCACATGTACACATAACACATAGACACATTCCAAAGGCACCCTAGTAGCAATTCTAAGCCCAGAGAAAGAATCCTTTAAAAATGAAGATATTTGCGACCAGGCGGTTGTGGTACACGCCTTTAACCCCAGCACCCAGGAGGCAGAGCCAGGCAGATCTTTGTGAGTTCAAGGTCAGCCCGGTCTACAGAGCGAGATCCAGGAAAGGCGCAAAGCTACACAGAGAAACCCTGTCTCAAAAAACCAAAAAAAAAAAAAAAAAAAAAAAAGACATGGTAAAGCAAAAACACAAATGAGGAATATCAAAACTCAGAACTGTACTACAAAATGACGAATATCATGAGGGGAAGAAACTATCTTTTTTAATTTTTAAGATATAATTATATAAATTATAATTATTTTAAAACATCAGTATATTATAAATTTTATTTATTTTTTAAATTTGTACTTATTTATTTTTATGGGCATTGGTGTTTGACCTTGTATGTGTTTCTGTGTGAGGGTGTTAGATCCCCTGGAAATAGATTTACAGACAGTTGTGAGTTGTCATGTGGTGCTGAGAAATTGAACCCAGATCCTTTGGAAGAGCAACCGGTGCTCTTAACCACTGTGCCATCCCTGCAGCCCCTACAAGTTTTATAATAAGCACAAGAGGAAGCAGATTCTCTCCCACTCCATCCCTTTCTCTCACCCACCAGTACCCAAGCCACTTTCTCCCTGGAAACACACTAACCAGGGAAAAATAAGCAATCTTCACCCTCCTTCCCATCATCCAATTCCAATTCCCCAATCCCATATAATCCCCATCCCTGTAGCACACCACATGCAATGGCCCGTCTTCCCTCTTTTCCTCTATTTCCTGTGATTCCACAGATCCTCATAGAATACTCAACTTCCTCCCTCCTGGGGACTCTTTCAGGCCCCCACCCTTCAAGCCAATCCCCATTCCTGCCTGTCAGCTTCCAATTGGTAGAAACAAGTTCTACCCAGGAACCCAGTAATGACACCTGGCAGAAACTTAGAGGACTCACTACCAAGCAACCCATAGCTACCCAGAGAGGGCAACATAAAGTGAGGACAGGAAAACCCACCCAATAACCACAAGACCAGATGTCAAGACTAAGAATTGCAATGACTCCAAATCCAAATGCCTAGACAGAAGCCTGACAACACAGTAACAGCTGGGACAAAATGTCTCCACTTGCACCCAGAAACCCAACTGCAGTAGGTCCTGAAAAATGCCCTGTAACTAAAGCATAAGACAAGGACTTCACCTTAGCTGTCATCTATATGCTGAAGGACCTTAAAGAGGATACGAAGAAGTCCATTCGTGAGTCTATAGAGACCCAAAGAGTACAATGAAATGAAAAAAACTGTTCAAGACAGGAAAGCAGGAAAAGAATCAACAACAAAAGCTCAAGCTGAGGGGAAATTAGGAACTTGACCAGGAACCATGAAGGTAAGCCTCACCAACAGATTATAAAAGATGAAAGAGAAAAAGCTTAGCATTGAAGACAAGATAGAAGAAATGGATACTTCATACAAAGAAAATGTTAGACCTAAAAAAAAAAAAAAAAGCCAGGCATAAAACTTCCAGAAAATCTGTGACATTATGAAAAGACCAAATCTCAGAATACCAGGAATAGAGCAAGGAGAAACACAGGTGAAAAGTTCAGAAACTATTTTCAACAAAATCATAGAAGAAAATCTTCCTAACCTACAGAAGGAGGTACAGGACTTCTGCCACTCAGAGGCAGGCCACAGCAGTCAGACTAGTGAGTGACCTGTCTGCCAGCAGAACTGCTGCCCTCCCTGGGTTCTGTTCCCCAGGACCCTTTCTGCAGCCCATACCCACCATCCTAGCTGGTTTCCAGCCCTGCTGCTGGGCCCTGCAACCAACCCCAGCTGACTTTCACCAATCAGAGGCAAGCCACACCAGTCAGAACAGGGGCAAGCCATATAAGCTTGAACAGACTTCAGCTGCTCAGGTGCAGGCCACAGCAGTCAGAAGACCAGGTGCAGACCACACCAATCAAGTGCATAGAGACCCCCTGCTGCACCAAAGGCCAAGTTAACCAGCAGAAGAGGCCAACTCCCAACTTGATTGTTACTAGATCAAAAGTCACATTAGCATCCAGAAATCCAGGCCACAAAGACTAGAAAACCAAAGAGGAAACAGTAACCTAGAAACAAAACACCTATCCAATAAAGACAAACTCAGAAATCAGGGACTAGAACTAATCATTCTAAACCCAGATGCCTAAATGTCAGGGTAAAAATATAGTCAACAATAGCCAGGGCAATATGGCACCATCAGAACCTAGCTATCCTACCACAGCAAAAATATTCCAACGCAGTGAACACACAAGAAAATGATCTTAAAAACAACTCTATGAAGATGACAGGGGTCCTTAAAGAGGAAATTAAAAACTCCTTTAAAGAAATTGTGGAAAAGACAACCCAAAATTTAGAGGAAATCAACAAATCACTTAAAGAGTGACAAGAAAGCCAAGAAAAAAACAAACAGGTGAAGGAAACTATTCAAGACATGAAAACCAAAATAGAAGCAATAAAGAAAACACAAACTGAGAGAACTTAGGAAATATAAAATCTGGGTAAGAAACAGGAACTACAGACTCAAGCAAGCATCACCAAAAGAATACAAGAGATGGAAGAGAGAATCTCAGGCATTGAAGATACAATAAAAGAAATAGATTCATCAGTCAAATAAAATGTTAAACCTAAAAAACTCCTAACACAAAGTATCCAAGAAAAGACCAAACATAACAATAAAAGGAATAAAAGAAAGAGAAGAATCCCAGTTCATAAACCCAGAAAATATATTTAACAAAATTATGGAAGAAAATTTCCCTAACCTAAAGAAGGGTATGCCTATAAAGGTACGCACAGGAAGCTTACTGAACACAAATAAATTGGATCAGAAAAGAAAGTCCCCCACATCACAAAATAATCAAAACACTAAACATACAGGGCAAAAAACAAATATTAAAAGCTACAAGGTAAAAAAGGCAAGTGACATATAAAGACAACTTTAAGAATTACACTGAACTTCTCAATGGAGACTCTAAAAGCCAGAAGGGCATGGACAGATGCCTTGCAGACTCTAAGAAATGATGATGCTACCAGAATAATATACTCAGCAAAACTTCCAATCACCATAGATAGAGAAAAAAGATAATTCATGAAGACGTAAAATTTCAATATCTATTCATAAATCCAGCCCTACAGAATGGAATAGGAAAAAAACTCCAATTGAAGGAAGTTAACTATAGCCAAAAGAAGACAGGCAATAAATAGACAATCTTACACCAGCAAAATTCAAGGAAGAGAAACCCCAATACACACACACACACACACACACACACCACCACCACCAACAACAACATCAACAATATAACAGGAATAAACAACCAGTGGTTATTAGTATCTCTCAATATCAATGAACTCAATTTGTCAATAAAAAGATAGTGGCTAACAGAATGGATACAAAAACAGGATCCATCCTTCTGCTGCTTACAAGAAGCACACCTCAATATCAAAGACAGACATTACCTCAGACAAAGGGTTCTAAAAAGATTTTTCCATTCAAATGGAACTAACAAGCATGCTGGTATAGCTACCCTAATATCTAACAAAATAGACTTCAATTTAAAATTAGTCAAAAGAGATAGAGAATGACATTTTATACTTATTAAAAGAAAAAAAATACCAGAATGATATCTCAATTCTGAACATCTATGCCTCAAGTACAAGAACATCAACATTTGCAACAGAAACATTAATAAAGATTACATCATATATTGAATCCCATGTATTAATAGTGGGAGGCTTCAGATTGACCTAACAGATATCTGCAGAACATTTCATCCAAATACAAAAGAATATACCTTCTTCTCTGCACCTCAGGGAACCTTCTCCAAAACTGACCACATACTTTTTCACAAAGCAAGTCTCAACAGATCCAAGAAAATTGAAATAACCCCCTGTATCCTATCAGACCACCATGTATTAAAGTTGGATTTCAACGGCAATAGAAACACCAGAAAGCCTACAAACCCATGGAAACTGAATTACCACTGGGTCAAGGAAGAAATAAAGAAAGAAGTGAAAAACTTCTTAAAATTTAAAGAAAATAAATGCACAACATACCCAAACTTATGGGAAACAATGAAAGCAGTGCTAAGAAGAAAGTTCATAACACTAAGGGCCTGCATGGAGAAATTAGATAACTCTCATACCAATGACTTAATAGTATATTTGAAAGCTCTAGAACAAAAGAAGCAGACACATCTAAGAGGATTGGATGAAAAAAAAATCAAACTCAGGGATGAAATAAATAAATTAAAAACAAAGAAAGCAATACAATCAATGGAAAAAAGTGGTGGGTCTTTGAAAAAATCAACAAGAAAGACAAACCCTTATCCAAACTAACTAAAAGATGAGAGAGAATATACAAATTGACAAAATCAGCAAAAAAAGGGACATAACAACAGAAACCAAGGCAACCCAAAGAATCATTAGGTCATACTTTAAAAACCTGTACTCAACAAAATCAGAAAATCTTAAAGAAATGGACAATTTTCTCCAAGTTAAATCAAGACCAGACAAACAATTTTAATAGACCCGTAACCACCAAGGAAATAGAAGCAATCATTGAAAGTCCCCCAAGCAAAAAAAAAAAAAAAAAAAAAAAAAAAAAAAAAATCCCAGGGCCAGATGGTTTTAGTACAAAATCCTACCAGACCTCCCTAAAAGAGCTAATACCAGTACTCAAATTATTCCACAAAACAGAAATAGAAGGAACATTGCCACATTCATTTTATGAGGCCATAGCCACCCTAATACCCAAACCATGCAAAGCCACAACAAAGAAAGAGAATTATAGACCTATTTCTCTTATGAACATAGATGCAAAAATACTCAATAAAATACTTGAAAGCTAAATCCAAAAACACATGCTTCATCCCAGAGATGCAGGGATGGCTCATCATACTAAAATCTGTCTATGTAATCCATAATATGAACAAACGGAAAGAAAAAACAAAAAAACATGATTATCTCAATAGGTAATGAAAAAGCCTTTGACAAAATCCAGGACTCTATCATAATAAAGGTCTTGGAGAGATCAGGAATACAAATGACATACCTAGACATAATAAAAGCAATATACAGTGAGCTGATAGTCAACAACAAATGGAGAGAAACTCAAAGCAATTCCACTAAAATCAGGAACAAGACAAGGTTATTCACTCTCTCTGTAGATATTCAGTATAGTACTTGAAGTTCTAGCTAGAGCAATAAGACAACTAAAAATAATCAAGGGGATAGAAATAGAAAGGAAGAAGCCAAAGAATCATTATTTGCAGATATGATAGTATACATAAACAACCCCAAAAATTATTCCAGAGAACTCCTACAGCTAATAAACACCTTCAGTGAAGTGGCTGGATACAAGATTAACTAAAAAAAAAAAAGAAATCAGTAGCCTTCTTCTATACAAATGATAAAAGGGCTAAGAAATAAATCAGGGAAACAGAGGCTGGACAGATGGCTCAGTGGTCCTGAGTTCAATTTCCACAAGCACATGGTTGCTCACAACCATCTCTAGTGGGATCTAATGCCCTCTTCTGGCATGAAGGTATACATGCAGATAGAGCAGCCATACATAAAATAAATAGATAAATCTTTGAGAAAAGGTATCAGGGAAACAATACCCTTCACAATAGCCACAAATAATACAAAATTTCTTGGGATAATTCTAACCAAGCAATGAAAGACCTGTATGACAAGAATCTCAAGCCTTTGAAGAAAAAAATTGGAGAAGATATCAGAAAATGGAAACATCTCCTGTGTGCTCATGGATTGGTAGAAGAAAGACAGTAAAAATGACCATCTTACTAACAGCAATCTGCAGATCCAATGCAATCTCCATCAAAATTCCATCACAATTCTTTAAAGACTTTGAAAGAACTACTCAACATCATATGGAAAAGCAAAAAAACCAGAATAACTATACTTGCATAATAAAAGAACTTCCAGAAGTATCCCCATCCCTTATTTCAAGCTGTACTACAGAACTAGAGTAATAAACAAACAAAAAAAAAAACTTATGGAATTGGCATAAAAACAGACAGGTTAATCAATGGAATCAAATCAAAGACCCAGAAGTAAATACACACATCTATAGATACTTGGTTTTAACAAAGAAACCAAAATTATACAATGGAAAAAAGAAAGCATCTTCAACAAATAATACTGATCTAACTGGATGTAGGCATGTAGAAGAATTAAAATAGATCCATATCTATCAACCTTCATAAAACTCAAGTCCAAGTGGATCAAAGACCTCAACATAAAACTAGGTACACTGAATCTGATAGACGAGAAAGTGGAGAATAGCCTTGAACTCATTGGCACAGGAGATAACTTCTTAAACAAAACACCAACCATGCAGGCACTAAGATCAACAATTAATAGATGGGACCTCATGGAATTGAAAAGCTTCTATAAGACAAAGGACACTATCAAAATGACAAAATAGCAGCCTAGAGAATGGGAAAAGGTCTTCACAAAACCCACATCTGATAGAGGGCTAATATCCAAAATATATAAATAACTCAAGAAACTAGACATCAACAAACCAAATAACACAATTTTTAAAATGGAGTACAGATCTAAACAGAGAATTCTTAACAGAGGAATCTCAAATGGCCAAGAAATGTTCAACATCCTCAGCCACCAGGGAAATGCAAATCAAAACAACTCTGAGATTTCATCTTACACATGTCAGAATGGCTAAGATAAAAAACACTGATGACAGCTGATGCTGCAAAGGATATAGAGCAAGGGGAACACTCCTCCACTGTTGGTGTGAGTGTAAACTTGTACATCCACTATGGAAATCAACATAGCAATTCCTCAGAAAATTGGGAATCCATCTACCTCGAGATCCAGCTATATACCTAGAGGATACTCTATCTTACTACAAGGACCTTTGTTCAACTATGTTCACATCAGCTTTATCTATAATAGCCAGAAATGGAAACAACCTAGATGTGCCTCAACCAAAGAATGGATAAAGAAAATGCAACACATTTGCACAATGGAGTATTACCCAGCTGTTAAAAAATACAAATGCCGTGACAAAATTTGCAGGCAAATACATGGAACTAGAAAACATCATCCTGAGTGAGGGAACCCAGATCCAGGAATTCAAACATGCTATGTACTCATTCATAAGTGAATATCAACTGTTAAGTAAAGGATAATCATTCTACAATCTACAGACCTAAAGAAGCTAAGTAACAAGGAGGGGGTGCATGTATCTCCCTGGGAATGGAAAACAGAATAGATTTTACAGGTGGACTGGGGGTGGGTAGGAATGGAAATAGGAGCGATCAGACAGGGGTAGGGTGATGCAAGGAGAGACTACTGAAAGAGGTCACTAGAACTGGGGGGCTTTGGAGAGGCAATGTGGAAATCTCCTGCAGTGGAAACTCCCTGGAACCTACAAGAGTGACCTTTGCAAAGTCTCCTAGTAATGAAGGGGGGTGGGATGGGGCAAATAGCCTGAACCAGCCATCTTCTGTAACAAGGCAAGGCTTCCACTGGTGAGACTGGGACATCAACTCAGTCACAATACCTTCAACCTACTACTATTTGTCCTGCCCACAAAATGAGCTGGGGAAATGGTTCCTTAGAACTTGTGGGAGTGGCTAACCAATGACTAGGTCAACTTGAGTCCCATGCCACAAGAGGTAGCCCACACCTGACACTACCTGGATGACCAGGAACCAGAGGCTGCACAGTCCAGAGACCCAGGATAGAACTAAACAAGACTGGCAAAAAAAAAAAAATAAGGAAAAGTCAATGAAATGATTACTCATGGTATTCTGCTATACTCACAGATCAGAGTCTAGCCCAATCATCACCAGAGAGACTTCACCCAGAAACCAATGGGAGCAGATGCAGACACCCACAGCCAAACATTAGGCAGAGCTTGGTAACTCCTCAGAAGAAGGGGAGGAAGGATTAAAGGAGCCAGAGGGATTGTGCACACTACAAGAGAACACAGCCCATAGAATCACCTCTTGGTGTTCTTAGAAGTGGGCTGGGGGTGTCTCTGACACTTCTGCCTACCCTTGGGACACCTCCCCTTGTACTGGGTTGCCTTGTCCAGCCTTGATATAAGGGTTTGTGCCTAAGCTTATTGGTGCTTGTTATGCTGTCTTCAGTTGATATCCCTGCAAGGCCTGCTCTTTGATGAAGGGAAACGGAGGAGGAGTGAATCTGGGAGAGAGGAGAGGTATGTGGAAGAAACAGGGAAAAGTGGGGGGAGGGGAAACTGTGGTTTGGATGTAATGTATGAGAGAAGAATAAATTTTTAAAAAGGAGAAAAAAAACACCATGGAAACAGTACTCTGTAAAATATTTTTAAAATATAACCAAAGAATGGAGATATCTTACTTGAATGAACACAAATGTCTTCCCCAAAGGACATTTAAACTGAAATCTCAGTACTAGGCATGGGATACCTCCTTATGAGTTATTAGTCAAGGAAACTCCAGAGCTCCCCACCCCATCCCACCTTCCCTTGCCCACAAAAAATAAACCATAGGCTATGACTGTTGGTGGTGGGTTTTGCTTGCTTGCTTGCTTGCTTGCTTGCCTGCTTGCTTGTTTTACTACTACCTTTCTTTTATCTTTTTGCTCATGGGTTGCCCACCAGAACTATATGGTAAAACCCTACTGCTGAGGACCCAATACACTGTGGTTACAAGACATAGGGAAATCAAGCTAGAACTAAGCTAAAGATTTCCTCCCTTTTGGCTAGCTTTCACAGTGCTAGCCAGTGTTTATTTAGACTTCCAGGGGAGAAGAACCATGAATGGTATTTCACAGCAGTGAACTTCCATGCTATTACTCCATCCAGTCAGGCATGCCAGACTCAGTGGTACAATGGTGGCATGAAAGCTATGGAGACAACCAACTGTGTTTCAATTGGATTTGGAGCCTGCTCCACAGGAGGAAATACATGCCTGGTACTGTAAACCTGGTCAGAAGCCCATGGCTCTGCAGGTCATAAACCTGAGGGAAGGACCTATTACAACAACAGTTTTGCTAAACTAACATGTTGTCAAACCACCTTCTAGATGTTTATATTTGAATCCAAAGATTAGTGCTGCCCTCAACCTTGGCCAGAAGTTTTCTCTCTGCAGTGGTTAACAATTAATACTCCTAACTGGTCAAAGCACTGAGAAAGTGATCAGAGATCTGAGTCTTAAATGGTCATGCATATCAACCCACACCTAAGGTTTAGAGAACACTGTGAAAGAAGGAGCAGAAGAAGGTGAAGAGTACTGTTAAGTGATGTCATGGCCATTGCAGTCACTGTAGCTATGGCCACCTGCACAAGATCAAGCTGACAAGATCAGTAAACATTCTAACAGTAAGTAATAATTGGACATAGTGGGTTATGGAGGGGAGCATGAAAGGCAGATGAATAAATAAAACAAAAGTGAAGATCTGATTCTCCAGGGTCTATTGAAGCTCAAGGACTGTGCACAGCACAAAGAAAGATCAAAATACAATGACAAAGTTGGAGACATTGTGTTGTGTTTTTTAAAGATGGATTATTAAAAGCATAGTGCAGATCATGTATGAGTGGCATATTTATAGATGTTCAGATATCAGATACAGACCCCAAACCACATGGCAAAGGGAACTTTAATAAAGGTGCCAATATTAAAACATAGGAAGATACTCTTGAAAGATGCTACTGTGATGGGCCCTTCATACAAGGATGGCTTTCCTCCCATCATGAGCAGGAAGTAGATTAAGATGCCCGGAAGACTCCAAACTAAAATCTAAAACTCTGAACCTTCTACCACTCATAGGATAGAATTTGTTATTATTTTGGAGTAGGCAGAGTTCAGTTAGATCATAAAATCACACCACTCAAGAACAAATTAGTAAATGGGTCTTCATTAATCTTATGAATTCAAATGTCTGCCATTTGGTTTTTAATAGTAATTTAGATAGCTTCAAACTGGAAACAATCTAAATATTCATGAGATGAAGGGGAGCACAAAGTGAGGGGTGTTCATAGAGCAGGATTGTTCCCAGAAATACACCCCCTGGAAAAAAAGAAGTGCCCAAACCTCCAACAGACCAGTTGGATCCCAAAAGCAATACACTAAAGAGAAAGATAAAAATCAAATGGCATCCTTCCTCTGAAGTGATGCTGTCACATTGGAGTCACATTCGAGCAGATACACCAGAAAGCTGTGCAACAGTAAAGTTATGAACTAGGTTTCCTCAGTAGGGGTAAGAATGACGGACACCTGGGTTCAGGATTCTTCAAGAGTGATTGATAGGAACCTCATGACTGTGAAGAGTTGGAATGTGCCTGACACAGAGTCGAATCATCTTTGGGTTTGTTTAGCTCCCTTGATGAATATTCATTGGTGGCTTATTGAACATCCTTGTAGCGGTCACATAAAACCACTTTGGATGTGTTTGTAGACTGATAGCTTCTATTAAACTAAATTTTTAAAAACTGTGAAGTACTATCAAAAACCTGTAGCAGAGATTTCTGACTTGGCTATAATCCGTCCACCTCATGGTTCTTCCATTGATATGTTCTAAGTGCTTTGATATATGATTTGTCTTGTTCTATAACTGTGAGAACTTCAGGAAACCATTGTCACATTTGAATCCTATTATTTGGAGTAGCTGAATTGCATGTTTCTGAGCCAAGGTCACTCATACTTGAATGGACTGACTTTGCAGTGAGTGGTGCATTTTGCATCAACAGTTCTGGAGCTTAGGAGGGAAGTCTGGAACAAATACACATGTTCAGGAGTTCTCTGCCTTAGTAAAGGCAAAGAGCAAAGGAGGTCACTAAGAAGGGATAACTTGAGAGGAAGCGCGTCAAGCAGAATCCTGGGTAAATGTTAGATATTAGAGTCACAGAGTCAGTCCTTAGTGAACATAGAGGAAGATGTCAAGGGTTCTATGATGGAGACAGTAGGGCAGAGGGTTGAGAGAAATGAGAGGAAAAATGTATCCTGCTTCCATAAAAGACTACTACAGAAAAGAATTGACACCATGTGTACATTTCTGAACATCACCTTCCTACCTAGATATAAACTTCCAGTGCCTCAAGGCAGCAGGCTTCTCAGCAGATGCTTACGGTATCACCCATATATTCTGGCCAAAGAAGAGTTGAGCTATGGGCAAGTGCATTCCATGAACTAGATCATGGATTTTGTGAAAGCAAAGACCTGAGCTGTTGCATTAGGTTGAAATGAATTTTTGCAAAGCCTTGATTCTGATGTCTGGCGCACCTAGGCTGTATTTCCCCGTTCCGGTTCACTCTCTTATATGATTACGTCCCTCTGTGTTTCTCCATTTAAAATAAGGCAAACTCAGCAGTTCCTTTTTCTTAAACTGCGTCAGTAACCAGCCCTCAGCTATGTTAAAAGCTTTCGCCGAAAGACTATAAAAACCATCTAATACTCCCTGGCAGGTAACTACATCGGAGCCAATTCTCCTTTTGGGGATGTATAGCAAGGTCACGTGAAATGACCAGGGAAGGACAGGCTGTGAGAGTGAGGGGAGAGGCAGCTGACATTCAAAGGGCAACAGTGCATTGTGCTGGGAACGTTTTGTGTAAATGTTAAATAGGGCCCGCATTTAACCACCTGCTTCTTGTTTAGAAGGGTTCAAATGAACAATTTCAAGCACAATTGAGTTACACTCAAAAGAAAATCAAGTGTAATTTCCTAAGTTGCTGAGGCAAGGGCTCTTCTATGGAACAGCCATTAGTAGTTCTAAATCCGATTTGGTTACACTTGAAATTTAATGCGCACAGTTCAGTGGCACCTGGAAATGTCTTCATGCAGAGAGAGAATGACAAGGTAGACCTTTTTCAATGGCGTGTGTGTGTGTGTGTGTGTGTGTGTGTGTGTGTGTGTGTGTGTCTGGGTCATAATTATTATGCTAAGTGATTAAAGAAGAAATGTTTCATTTCTTTTCTCCCCTTTGTGACACTATGTTGCGTTGCTTGTGAGACATAGCCGGCCATCTTGAAATCCTTCACTAACAACAGGGAGGGATATAGGACCCTGAGGAGTCTTCACATTACTTTGACAAGACTCTTAAGGTAATGCTTCCATCTGCTTTTACTACATGCTAACTCCATGCTGCTAGTACTGCCTTCAATGCTAAACTCCGTGCAACTAGTGCTGCCTTAAAACCTTCAGACGTCCCCTTAAGGACAGCATCAGCACGATCTTTATACATTGCCTCCATTCCTTCTACAGGTTACTCCGGGCCATAAGTGGCATCCCTGCCTGTTTGTGGGATCTCCTATCTTTTTTTTTTCTTCTCACATTGGATTTATGCAGATATTTCCTGCCCCGGAAGCTTCAGCTTGTCAACTTCCTTGATCTTCTATCTGAATTGACACATAGGTCCTATGTCTCCACTGACATTTAATGTTTGAACCCACACCAAGCATGTTTTTTATTCTGTTTAGGATAGCTCTATTTCTACCCTCTAAAGTGAGATTGCTTTCTATGTTCTTGCCTTGTCTTCTTCTCAAATGCATCACTGTCTTGTTTTCTTGCCATTAAATATTTATTACCACTTCAAGATTCTAGGAGTTATTTAATTTACTCTGGAAGTTCTTGAAAACCATTCTCTTTAAACAAAAATTTGCTCAGTATCTCTTGTGGGTGTTATATCATTTCCAGTTTATATAATACACAGAACAATATATACTTTTGTAGGGTGGCTTTCTAAATGGCATGTACTTAATTCATCAGTCAAAATTGAAATATTGCTGACAATGACTCTTACATTGCTGTATATTTGGCAACAATATCTGATAAATATTTGTTGACTATGAGATGAAAGAAAATAATAATAAAACTTTTAAATTATAGAAGTGATCATAATTATAATGTTGTTAGATATTGTAACAACTATCAACCACAGTGTGCGTGGAAACACCTCTCAGAGGAAACCTCTGGACTTAAGCAGACTTTAAGGAAACTATCCAATGCAAACTTTAATAACCCCCAGAACACTTACTGCCTCTAGAAGACAAGCAGCCCTTTGGAAAATCTTACTTCCTGTCTAGGTTTAGGGCTCTCCAATGGCGAAAAATATATCCTAACTGGGGGTGGGGAGCATGTATCCAATTTCAAGTTTACACTCTAGATAAACAATTTCATTAGCATGAATCTCACAAATTTTTGTTGAAAACTTAAGACACTGAAATCGAAAAATGATGGCCTGAGGAATCAAAAGCCACCACTGGACTTCTGAAAGCAGCTCATTTGAGTTATCCCACACTCATCACAGTTGACAGTACTCAGGTAAATAACTTGCCTATCTCTCCAGCCACGGGACACAGCTGGTGCTGAAAACCAGTTCAGAACTGACTTAAGAATTGTTAAAGCAATTTCCCTAGCATAATGGACCCTATCTATTATTGCAGCACTTCAAGGGCAGTAAGTTCAAGGCCAGCCTAAGATATATGGTGAAACCTTGAGTCAAAAGTAATGTTTTATTTCATTTTATTTTTATTTTTTTATGGAGAGCAAGTATATAAAAAATACATTTGATAGTGAAATGTTGGGGGCCAGGCCTGACTAGGGCTTTCCCTGAGGCCCTGATGTACAGGGGAGAAATCAGCTTGGCAAAGCTAGTAAAGGTCAGGGTCCAGGCCCTTGAGGAAGCTACAGTTTGGAAGCCCAGGATCTCATCTTCCCCTCCCCTCACTGAAGGGCTGTGGGTATCAGTCTCAAGGCCACCAGGGAGCTTTCATTCTGTGGAGCACTTGAAACATCCCATGTGCCCTTCAAGCAACACTGCTTGATCCACTTCCTACTGACTTTGTTGACTGTGTTATAGTTTCCGCTGACTCCGCTCTGTTTCCCCCCTGCAAACTGTATATAGGATACTGTACTTCTTAATATACTTGCTAGACATAAGACATAGCTTGTGAAAGACCTCCTGACCGCAGCTTTCCTGTCTCCATCTTCTTCTCCTCTCCTAGTCCTTCCTCTCAGGAGCACGTTGCAGAAGAGCCACCTGCTGGTCCGGGTCAGTGAAAGTGCCTGTCTTCCAAGCAGCTCCACAGCTTCAGATTGACCACTCTAACTAGACCCAGGTTCACTGAGCTACATAGACTTGGGGTCTTGTTAATTTTGGTGTGTGATTGTTTTTTGTTTGCTTTTTGTTTTTTAATTAGCAAGTTCTTTTTAATATGTAAGTAAATAAAAATTAGAATTGTTTTAAAATAAAAATTGCTTATGAATCTATTTAGTACTGACTTAATACAAAAATCCCTGGGGTGCTTATTAACAAAGCTGTTTTCCCCGAAAGAAAACTAAAAAGAAGTAAAAGAATTTCAAGACTTTTACCAAAAGTAAAACCAACATAGTATTCTGCCTCTTTTACCAAGCCCCCAAAGCATCAAAATTGTGATATTGCTCCCAAATAATCATTAGTTACGATAAAATGTTCTCCAGGTTAATTACAAATAGTTGGGGACTGTAGGGTCTCATTGGGCAAACAATGCACTGCTCTTAAGGTTTTAAAACTGTATCTTTGCCAAGTGTGGTGGCACACTCCTTTAATCCCAGGGCTCAGGAGGCAGAAGCAGGCAGATCTCTGTGAGTTCGAGGACAGCCCATCATCTACAAAGTGAGTTCTAGGACAGCCAGGGCTACACAGAGAAATCTTGTCTTGAAAACCACACACACACACACACACACACACACACACATACATTACAACTGTATCTTCAAATACCCTAATCCAATACTCAGGGATTTAGACCTCGTGAATCTATATCCATCCATAGGTTGGAAAGTAAAGTCAACTAGTGCTAAATGAAATAAATGCAATTTAAAAAAATGAGAAGGAAGGTCAAGTTCGTTGTGGATGATGGGGGAAGCACAGGAAAGGTGACACCCTGCCAGACACTTGTAGTGCATACACATCTAGGGAAAGGACATTCCAGGCAAACACCTAGGACAAGTATATGTTTGAAAGTCCAAGAAACAGCAGGAAGCCAGAGTCTGGAGAAGAATGTAGGGATGCCAGCAGTGAAGACAGAGTTTATTCTGTATGTTGGAGATGCCTGTCAATGGCTTGAGTGGTTACGATTTTGAAGTGTGATAGAAGCTTCTTTAGGCTTGAGAGCAGGTCAAGCTGGTGGTCCTTCAATAAATTATGTTTAAAATGCAAAATGGGCTGGGGAGATGGAGGGGGGACTCAGCAGTTTAACAGCACTGGTTGCTTTTCCAGGGGACCTGAGTTCAATTCCCACAACCCATATGGTGACTCACAACCATCTGAAAGTCCAGTCTCAGGGGATGCAATACCCTTTTCTGGCCTCAGTGAACACTGTATGTAGTTCATGCATATGTAGGCAAAACATGCACATAAAATTAAAAATTGGAAAAATTAATGCAAAATATTGAAAAGATAAAACCCTTAAGAACATATTGTCCTAAATGTCATTCAGAAAAATGGCCTTAAATAAGTGTGTTTCTGGCTTTGAAATTCTGGAATTCTATATAACTTGGTGGAAAAGAAGGGAAGGAAGAAGGGAGGGAAGGTAGGGGGAAATTCCAGTGCAACCAGAACTCAGTACTCAATCGCCAGTACCCTGCCTGCACTCAGCATACAAATATAAACACAGTTGTGAAATGGAGTATGAGCACATGGATACCAACATATGACACATTTTCTTTTATTTAAAATAGAATTCTTTATGCCTTACAGAAACAAGTGCAAGGAGTGCTTAATTTATTGTCTTTGCCACTTTACAAAACAATATGCTTTCTGAAAATGCATACATAAAAATATAACATTTAGGCAGAGAAGTATGTACACCTGGAGGCAGCAGGAAGTTATGCAGTAATATTAAAAAGCTTTAAAATAAATACTTTTATGACTTGCTGTTGGCAAAGTTAAACATTTTGGTATGAAGGCTATCACTGAGTTCTTACTAAGTTCTCAAATATCATTATTTCTAAACAATATAAGTATATATTACTATAAAATGCATATGTTCACAGATTCGAAATTCATGAAACATCTGAATGTCATCCATGACTCCGTGGAACTCTGTTCAGCCTTTAACAATGAAAACACAGCTACACACTACAATTCCCATCTGCACATTTTGGATACAATTTATCATCCATTTCTTATTTTAAAACCCAATTTATTTTTTTCACAGTCCTTGTATACATTCATTTGAGCCTGTCTCTGGAAAGCGACAGCTTTTTACATACTTAGGAATATCAGCTACCTTACAAAAAAGGTCTCTACAACAGTAGCTCTGTTCACAGTAGTTCAAGAGTTCAAGGCATGGTTTTACAACGTCAAAATGCAACGGTTTTGACACGTGCGGTGTGTTCTTAGGTAGAAGAGGAGTCACACTACCCAAAGAAAAGTATAATTAGTATTAGTGCTTTGAAAATCAATCCAAAATCCTTTTTTTTTTAAAAAAAAAAAAAGATCTGAATCTAATTTTCTCTTTTTAGGTCATTTTAAAACCTGAAACCCCAATCAAGTGCAAATAATTTTATCCAGCCTAGGGTCTGGAGAGTACACGACTTGACATAAGCCGTTTTAGAGATGAGCTGGAGTCTAATATTTTACCCAGATACCCTCATTTGATAAAGAGAGAAGAAAACTGCCAGATCCTTAAAAAATGCTGTTACTATTTTGCCAATGAAAAATTGAATATTTTGATAAATCTCTGTCTCTGCTTGGCTTTCTGAGAGCTTCACATACAAGCCTCCCTTTACAGGAAAAGCAAATAAATAGATTCATCCATGGAATGAAAACTCAATGGATGGCTAGAAATCAAGGTCCCATGCCTTGCCGCAGGTGATTTGGAGTAGGGAAAGAAAAATCTATCAACAGGGTAAACCTCCTGCCTCAGTCACTCTTGGGAATACTGAGATGAAGAGCTAAGTATTTAGCCTTCAGAATTAGGTGTTCAGTTTGTGTATGTCAAGAACCATTTTTACATTTCACTCCAATTTCTTAATGGTGGCTAACCCAGGCATTTTATGTTGATGTAAAAATGCATCATGTCCTCTTCTGTGAGTTATAGAATTATATCTAGAGGGAAGAGCCCATTGCAGAGTTCACCACAGTCCTCAGCTAGCCTAGGCTGTGCATTCCCTGTGGAGAAGTCACATGTGGGATGCTGGAAAGGAGGTGAATTTCCTACCACACTCAGGCTCTTAGTGAATGTGTTAATAGTCAGATTCCTAAAGCCCAGCATGGAAGTAAGTGTTCCAGTGGAAAGGGCTGGGTTCAGGAAGATCTTCTTGTGGTATAACATAGACCAACAAGAAGAAAATGCATTTCTGGCAATATTAAAATGAGGATGAGCTGGAACTCATTTTTTTCCACAAATATTATGTTCATTTACAGCTAACTGGAGAAGAATTCTGGCAGTTCTCAATAACAAATTTTAAAGTGGAGATTGTTACCTAATTCCAGTACAATCTACATTCACAAGGGCCTGGCATATGGCTTAGTCTAAACTCTTGGTGGAAGCAGGGCTGGAGAGGTGGTTTAGCAGCTATGAACACTGGTTGCTCTTCCAGAGAACCAAGGTTTGGTTTCCAGCACTCATGTGGCAGCTCAAAGCTACCTATAATTCTAGTTCCTGGGGCCTGACTCTTCCTTCTGGCCTCTCCAAGCACTGGGCATGCACATGGTGCGTGCGCGCGCGCGCACACGCACACACACACACACACACACACACACACACACACACATCAAACCACCCAAAGCACATGAAAATAAATAAATAAATAATTCTAAAAGGATGGCAGAAGTAAAACGATCCAGTGGCACCAATTACCACAGAAGTAACTCGAGCACTCACATCAGAGGGACATGTATTTTACAGTCTGTTCAAATCACTGCTCAAGCAGAATTCAGCCTTAAAGCAGGAGCAGGCATTCTTTATGCCTTAGCTAAAAGCTAGAATCTAACCAGACAGTCTGACTAAAGTTTAAGAGAAAGTCATGTCTGCCATTAACAAAGCCCTCTTTCCAGTGCCAAGAGAATAATCAGCAGTGAATTGATGAGGCGAAACCTCTTATACACAGTGGGGAGATTAAAGCCTTGTTAAGAGGTTCACTGTGTAACAATCTGGACAGTGCTCAAACACAAAAGGACAGAACTATGGAGTGACTTGGGTTTTAGGAAACCTGCCCCTGGGGGGTGAGGAATAATGCCAAGACAAAGCTAAGGAGAGAAAAAGTGGATAGATGACAGCAAACACAGCCCCCAATTCATGCACCAGATCATCTTCCACCTACTCCACCACAAGCAAGATGACCAATGTGTGTAGGAAGGAAGCAGGATAAGAGTCTGAAAGCTTCCGTAATTATTACTCACATTGAGAATATTTTTCTTCTCCCTCCCTCCCTCCTTCTCTTCCTTTCTTCCTGTTCTTTCTTTCTCTTTTCATCCCTGAGGACTCAGCCCGGATCCTTGCACATGCTAAGCAAGCCCTCTGGCTCGGACCTGCATCTCCAGCCTGCACTGAGAACTTCCACAACACGTCATTCTTCAATTGCATCTTCAATTTTATCAGCACTCCAGGGTTTGTCTACCTAGCCTGATGACTATTTTAAAACCCTCGTTTTTGCCTATTTTCATTTTTCCTACTGACTTAGATCTGAGCAAATTATTTTCATGGAAATGCACATGGAAGTAGGATTTGACCATCAGCACTGAACGACATGTTATGTTAATATACATTAATATACGTACACAGCAGGTTTAGATACATGCTGATTAACTTTGTAATTTGTAAAAGTTAGCAGGGCTGCAGAAGTGGATGTCACCACCACATTTTACAATAATTAGCAGCCATCCTGTGTCTGATCTCCAGTTTCTTCATCTACAAAATATTGGAATCAAGTTCTGAAGCACTTTAACTTTTTAAATTCTCGATTTCATTTTGCACTGTGGCACATATGAAATAATTTAGATCACTAAGGGATTTCTTTTCCATCACAAATGTAAAATTCTATGATGGTTAAGTTAAATAATAGCTACGCTTAAAAATAATTAAGAAGTAACTATAATTTTGGAAGATGGTGAAGGAACATTAAATTTAAAAGAAGGTGAAAAATAATGAAACAAAGAAAAGTTAGAGGGCAAAAAGAAAGCCAAGCACCTCAAAGTTTGCATTAGAATTCATTGAAAAAAAAATGTGTACACTATAATTTCTGATTAATATTATATTTTTAAAGAATGTTTTGCATTCTAGTTTTTTTGGTTTAGTTTAAAAGAATCCTGTAAAAAGGAAAAAAAAATCCTAAAAGCCCTTAAAGCTATCTTCTTGGTGACTGTCTTCACTAAGCTAGTGAATAAAATCCAAGTGAGAATCAACAGCTGAAACTAGAACTCAGCATTGTTCGCTGTGAAGTATTACATTTCACAAATCAAAAGAGGTAATAGCTTCAAAACTACAGTGACGTCATGTTAGGACACTAAGCATCAACATTTCTAAGTAGTTGGTAAATGTTGGTTTTTAAAGTCATATAAAGGAAATGATTATTGAAGACCTCAGCTACCAGTTTTGATACATTTGTTATTTTTCCCTAACTGCTTGATAGGAAGTCAAAATTTCCACATTTTAAATGAATTTATTTAGCTATGGAAAATTTCATGTTTACTTTCAAGAATCACTCAAAAACTATTCCCTGTCATGTAATTTTAAGTTGTTCTCTTGGTCTTTGTATGATGGCAGATGCCTGCTCCCTGCCTTCAGGCAATGCATTAAGTAGATCCCTGGGACTTTTGCTTAGACGCCAAGATTGCCCTGAGTTTGCTCTGCCCCAGTAAGTCACATGGTGGCAAAATTCCAGGACAGTAGATTTCTCTTTTGTTTAATCATTCTGCAACATTAGAAGCATTGGAAATGATAAGTTATTGTGGAACTTCTGATCTAATGAATGTATTGTAGATTTTTCATTTTAAAATAAAAACTGATTTTAAGTTCTTCAGACATTGCAATCAGGTTACTATTTTCATACAATTATGGAAATTTAAAATGCAAAGTTAATTGAAAGTATAAAGATGAAAAGCAAGTGCTAGGCTTAAAATAGAGCACGACAGTCATGTTTCACTTAACTCTCAAGGCAGAACATAAATTAAGAATTCTAGATGTGACATGCCAAATATTTTAGACACAGAAGAATGCATACAACAAAATTGGTACTGATTACAAACTTAAACGTACAACTTATAAGGCAACAAATTCATGCTCAAATGTCGACAACAAATAACGTGCCTCATATTTCAAGAAGTGATGATGTGTATAAGTCCCATCATTTCTGCATACAGTACTAAAATTCATAATAGCATTCCTAAGCTCTATGCTATACCCAGAGCCAAAATATCCATAAGGAGCAAGACAACGATGTCACTGTGCACCTACCCTAAGAAGATATTTTTGCTCATAACAATATTTAAAAGGAACAATTATTACATGACATTCCATTTAAAACATGTAGTATAAAATTGAACTGCATAGGTATGTACAGTAAATCTGCCTTATTCTCTAAATGTTACTCTATTTTTAATAAGTGAGTAGTTTCTATGTCTAACTGTGTTGAGAGTTAAGGAAAAACAAGTTCTACTGTCCCCTTACACATTTGCTCCTCTGTCCTTCAAGACTATTTACTTAGGAATTACAGTTCAGCAACAAAAGAACAAGGGAAATGTCTCAGAACACAGCAATGTGCAGATTTCTCCACAGTGAAATCTGAATCAATAAAATATAAGTTACATTTGCATACTATCAGATAAATTATAAAACATAATGACAAAAAATAAAGATGCTAAAACATCCTCTCTTAAAAATCTAGTAAGTATATTCACAAAACAGTGGTAAATAGAACAGGATGTATTAAGTTTTTATTAAAGATTTGAATACAATCATCTAGGTCAATCATTTCATTTCCTTCATGCAGAAACTGTGTGAAATAAGGTAATAGACACAAGCCAGATCACCCCTTCACACGGTTCCTTTTAACATCCATTCACATAGGCGCACCTTTTCGATACTGATAATATAATTAGACTGTAATATCTAAATAAAGATCCTTTCTAAATGTGTTGCAAATTGGAAGTGATTTTTCAGACCTATTCTAGAAAGCATTGTCACACAGAACTCAAGACATCCCACTGCATATTTTATCTGTCAATTTACTTTCTTCCCTCATACTCATATGTTTTTTCCCACTCCCAAATTAGACTTTAAAATCCCTGAGGGCAGGACCTATCTATCTTTTTATTCCCTCTTGTACCCAATATTGTGGCAAGTGAGTTATGGGGTGCTCTGTGCTTATAAATGGATGAATGTATGATTGAGAACGGAAATATAGGCAAACCCCATAGTCATCAAGGCATTTTGTTTCTCTGATCTCAGCCTAGTCAAATGAAGTGAATCTCATATCATATTGCCACAGTGAAATGTACACATGAAGTTGTATTCTTGTGGAAAACTTAGGTGCATCCTTCAGAACGGGACTCCCCATGTTATACTGTGTAGAACATCAAAACACCAGAAAGTAAAATTTTGCCCTACCTATAATGAAAAGACTGCACTATACTTGATCAAATATTTGGCCTTAAAAATATCCAGGTAATGTGTCTTTACTGCCAGAACCCTCAAAGAATTGGATGTGCTAGTGTGCAGTGTCACTCTTCAAGATGCTGTCAGAAAACACATCTAGGCAGAAGAATGTTCTGAGTAATGGAGTTTGGGAACACTGAAAGACACGTTAAATCACCTTTACTAAAGCAGTATAGTACATTTGAATGAAATATCAGGTGTCCTGTTAAATATTTCATACCTCAAAAAAGGAGAATAGAGGCAGAGCCTCCAAAACTCTCTACTCACAGTTCCTCTTAAAAGGCCAAGAATGTCTTCTAATAACCAGTGTGGTCCTCTCTGTACCAATCAGAGGTTAAACTCTTCTGGAAGAGCTCTCTTAGATTTTCTCAACATATTTCCTTGTTTATCTTCTTGTCATTTTATTTCTAAATAAATACTCCAAAGTAATTACATCTTAAGATATACATCTCTAGACAATATATGTTTATACTTGGTCAATCTTTGGCAATGTTCAGAAAACATTTTTCTCATTAAAGAATGGAATAGTGATGACTTTTTTTATAAGGAAATGATAGTAGGTTGTTTTTGAGATTCTAGCAAATCCACTATGGTCTTCTAGAATACTCAATATAGTATCTATATGACTAAATTAGAAATATCATAACTGAAGATGCTCCTGCTTAGGAAGAAAAGAACTGTGGGAATTGAAGGGAATGTGGAGGGCCAGCTAACTTCACAGTGTTCGTTGTCATCACAGGGTTTGTTACCATCTCTGGCATGAGCTCTGTGACTCTGAAACATTTCACAGTGTTCAAGACGTCAGGGGCCTCTTTATTACATCAGAAGCAACAGCTCGGGTGGCTTTCTAACTACTTGTGGAAGGCTGCAGTGGTAATGGAGAGGGTGACAAGCAGGAGGAGAGAGCAAGCACGGAGAGAATCACCTTGCTCTCATAACCCGCTGATGATCTCCACCATTTCAGGTTTTAGATATGAACATTCTGAGCAAACATCATTTTTCAAGGGGGGTCCAGATAGTTTCTAAAGTCCTATTTTCCTATAATATGCCCTAGTTCACATTTTTTATACATTTTCACCGCATTTGTTTGTGCTCATGGTTCAAGTAAAACAACAATTTGATTGTATTTTATGTAGCTTATTTTATATTCATAACATCTTCCTCCTTAAATTAAAAAAAAAATGAGTTGTGTCACCTTTAAAAATAAAATTAATGACAACATGGAGATTGGAAAAGTCAAGACTTGCCCATGCTTAACTTTAGAGTTATCTTTTCATGCTGCCTTTGGGACACCTAAACACTGTCGTGAATCATCATTGAGGTAGAACTAAAACAAAACATGGCAAAAAGAAGCAAAAACATTTACACAAAGCAGGAGACACAAAAGGATGCTGCGGCAGGTTTCCTTTTGTCTGTCTGTGGTGCTAGCTAGACTTTACAGTCTTCCTTGACACACAGCTGCGAAATGGTCTTCTTCACGCGCAGGGCTGTCAGGCGGGCTGCCCCGTTGGCATACCAGCACTCACGCATTATTCTTCCCATGACCCGGAGTGCCTTCAGGAGGGAAAGACAACAAAGAGTTAAAGGTGCACACAACAGAGTGCAAAAGAAGAAGCAAAATCACGAATCGGGGGTTTGAGGGATTGAGGAAACTGGGCCAAACTTCTGTAAAATCTTTTTAAAAGGCACAAACATTAACCTTGCAAAGACAAGCTTAAATGAAATCATTGATTCTGAGATGTAATGATGGCAATGTCCAAACTCTTCTAAGAAGAGCAACAATAGCTAAGCTCTGTGGTGTGAACTCATGGTACCAGGACTTTGGAGGTAGAGACAGAAGCAGCAGGAATCCAGGCCAGCTTGATGAGGCCCTGTCTCAAACCAAACAGCTAAAAAGTGGCATGAGCCATGGAAGGGTTTGGCAATGGTATGAATTCCTAGTTACATTTTACCAGATGTGCACACACATGAAAAAAGTCATCAAGCTGAAAACTAAGACTTCCACTTTTACCATTCATAATTACATGTTGTAATTGATGATTTTAGAATAAATATAAAAAGTCAGTATGAATGAACTAGCAAAGAAAGAAGGCAGATACTGTGGTGGTTTAAATAGGAATGGCCCCATGTACTCATGTTCTTGAATACTTGGCCTATAGAGAGTGGCACTATTAGGAGGTATGGTGTGTTGGAGTAGGTGTGGCCTTGTTGGAGGAAGTGTGTAACTGTGGGAGCAGGCTTTGAGGTCTCATATTTGCTCAAACTACCCCCAGTGTGGAAGATAGTTCATTCACTTCCTGTTGTCTGCAGATCCAAGAGGTAGAACTCTAAGCTCCTTCTCCAGTACCATGTCTGCCTGCCCGCTGCCATGTCCATTAATAATGTCCATGATAATGGACTAAACAGCTGAAACTGTAAGCCAGCCCCAGTTAAATGTTTTCTTTTATAAGAGTTGCCCTGGTCACGATGTCTCTTCACAGCAATAGAAACCCTAACTAAGGCGCTTCTTAGAGGAACAACTAAAAGCATGACACATGAAGAGACCCAGGGAGTCACTGAAGCCGGGGGAGCTCCAAGGGACATGTGCTCATCTTCTGTTCCAAAAAAATCAGAGATGAGGACCACATGTGAAAGACAGGAAAATCAGCCTAAAGCAAGAAGAAGATTTAAAGATGCCCCAAAAAGGACCTGAATGTAAACACGAATCTTGAGCTGTTAAGATTGTCGAGCAGGTAAAGGCACTTGCAACTGAGCCTGGCAACCTGAGTTTGATCTTGAGACCCACATGGTGGAAAGAGAAAACTGACTCCTGCAGGTTGTCCTTTGGCCTGCAGCAAGTGTGCTCTGGTACACACATGCATTCCCACTTACATACAAGAAAATAAACATAATAAAAAATAAATGCATGTTGATGAATCTTCCCCCCATAACTGAGTTTATAAGAAAAATTTACTTTAATTTTGGGTGAAGAGGAAAAAAAATCTTCCCTAGTTTCTCAGTAAACCTTAACTCATAATAAAATTCTGCATTCAGAAACAGGGAGGGGTACCAATAAGTAGGAACCAATCAAAAGAATAACTAGCAGGATCAGATCCATAAAACATCAGTGATAAGAAATGTGCATTAAAAGAGAAATAGAAAATCTCTTAATAAAAACATAAAAAAGGAGAAATAAAACTTGAACAACCTGGGGGCAGGAATAATACTTTCAGAACTAGTAGAAGTTCGTGGTATGAAAATAATGAATCCAGTGGATAAGTTAAATGGCAGATTAGAAATAACGGAGGCAGAAGTAAAGAAGTAGAAAGAAACCTAGGGGATCAAGATTACAGGTGCCAACGTAGGAAATATCCATGAAACAAAGTAGAGTCTGAAAGGTTTAATAGCAGCCAGTGAGTTTTCCAAAAATAGAAATGGAGACAAGAGAGAAGAATTATCTGAAGGCATATTATCACAGAACTTTCTAGAAGAGAGGAATGTCACAAATCCTTAGAATTAGAACAGCCTTGGTTCCAAACAAGTTTAACCTCAAAGCTGGGTGTGATGGTGGGACACTGTGATGCCAGTACTGAGAGGCTGAGGCAGGAGGATTCCTACGAGTTCAGGCTACATAGTGAGATCTTCCTTCAAAATTCCTATAGTACCTATGAACAAAACGGCTGGCCATCTGAAATGGAGAAACTGCAGAGAACAAAAGACAGAAGTTCTTAAAAGCAATTAGAGGGGCTGGAGAGAAACCACAGCTGTTAAATACATTTGTCTCTCTTGTACAGGACCTGGGTTTAATTCCAAGTGCCCATACAGTGACTCACAACATCCATGACTCCACTTCCAAGAATGCAAAGACGTTTTCTGACTTCCTTGGCCAACAGCTATGCACATGGTATGCATGCATACATGCAGGACAAATATTCATTCAAATAAATTTAAAGTGAGTAGAAAAGGCATTAAGAGGTATATATTTATTAAAATCAAAGTCCATTTTTATTTAACCTAAAAATATAGTATGGAGTAGTTATCACATTCAAGAGTGAGAAAAAAAAAAAAAAAGAAGTTTTAAGGAGAAAAAGGTTGTTCACCACCACTTGCAGGTAACTTTATACCAGAGATTCCAGGACCACAGTAAGAAAGAAAAAGCAGAGTGCTGTGCCTGTCTAAGTGGACACCACAAAAGAGTAAAGAGCTGTGTATCTTCCAAACTGTTTGAACATATATATGTATGTACTGTGAAGAATAATTATCTTTTTAGATTTTTTGAAGTGTGTGTGTGTGTGTGTGTGTATGTATGTGTGTATCAAAAAAAAACACATCAAATCCTCTCAAGCTGGAGTTACAGACAGTTGTGAGCCACTAGATGGTTCCTGAGAACTGAATTCTGGTTCTATGTGAAAACAGCCAGTGGCCTTAACCACTGAGCCATCTCTCCAGCCCCTGAAATGGATAGTCTAAATGTCAATTGGACAGAATTTAGAATCACCTTGGTAACACATTAATTTCCAGAACAGTTTAAGAGGAGAGGATCTACCTTAAATGTAGGTGAGGCATTCTAGAGGCTGATATCCCCGGCTGAGTGAAAAAGAGAAAGCAGCTGAGCATCACCATTCTCTGTGTGTTTCCTGACTCTGGACACAGTGTGTAATGGTTGGAATGAGAACGGCTCCCATAAACACTTGTCCATAGTGAATGGAACTGTTTGAGAAGATGAGGAGGCGTGGCCTTCTTGGAGGAAGTGTGTCACTGGGAGAGGGCTTTGAAGTTTTAAAAGCTCCCACCATTCCTTTCTCCCTCTCTCTCTCTGCCTGATGCTGATGGATCAGATGTCAGCTCTCAGCTACTGCTCCAGCACCATGCCTGCCTGTTACCACATATCCCACCATTAGGTCAGGGACTCTAATCCTCTAGGACCATGGGACCCCAATTAAATGCTTTCTTTTTTTATGTTTCCTTGGTCATGATGTCTCTTCATAGCAATAGGAAAATAACTAAGACACCCTGTGACCAGCTGCTTCATGTTCCTGTCGATAACAATGCCTTCAAACGTGAGCTACAACTAACTATTCCTCCTTAAGTTCTTTTTTCACAGATTCTGTCACAGCAACCATAAAATTCACTAATACATATAGCAACAGCACTTTTAATAATGCTAAATAAAAATCTCATATGATAACCAATGCTGGAATAGACAAAGAAATCCTATTGTATCCACAAGGAAGAATGTCACACAGCAATGAAAATGGACAGATTTCTCTTATGTACACACATATGGTTAAAAAAAATGAAAAGAATATTTGTAATAAGCTTTACTCATAATTTTCTTAAGTACATAAATGCAAATATTTTTCAAGATACACACATATGGCAAAATAAATAAGATCAGGGGATAATAAGAAATTATTAATATCAATATTAGCCACTCAGCAAGGCAGTGAATTTCTCAAAGATTTTGGAATGTTTTGTTTTCCAAATTGTGTATTTACATGGTTTTATTTAATTATTATAGTTTAAACTTTAATAGTTCATATCCCCATGTGCTTAAAACTAATAGTAGCTGGGTGTGGGGGTGCATACCCTTAATCCCAGCACTAGGGAGGCAGAGGCTAGTGGATCTCTATGAGTTTGAGGCCAGCCTGGTTTACAGAGTAGGTTCCAGGACAGCCAAGCCTACACAGAGAAACCCTATCTTGAAAAAAAAAAAGAAACAAATAATATTTGAAAAAGTAATTCTTTCATTTACATTATACAAGGCTCAAAGCCTGCTTCTCAAGTAAACAGAGTTGAAATAACTACACAAAAGACAAAAATACTAAGACCTGCCTTAAACAAAGGAGCTAAAATCATGGAAGAGAGAAACAAATGGGGTAAAAAGCTAACTGCATAAAATGATCCTGTAACATAACAAAATAAGAAGTAACAGTGTCACATAAAATGGCCTTATTGTTATATTCAAAGAAAGCGGAAAGTAAACAGTAGTGGTTGGAAGGGGAGGTTGGAGCATATAATAGGGGGACAACGCTGCCTTTTCTCCCTCTGTCAGAGCTTATGGGAGGCAGAATAAGGACTGAGGACTGTATGTCCACCATGCTTTGGTCAGTCCTTCATTGCTTATGATGACAAGACAGATAACAAGATCTAAGGTGAGGGGCTTTTCTGATGAGGAGGGTTAAGCTTCAGGCAGCTAGAGATTAGGCATAAGTTATCGATTGCAATATTCGTTAGCCATTGGTTTGGCCCATATCCCTCAGTACCCAGTCCCTTGCAGTGTGTGGGATGATGTGGCTGGTTCTATAAGGCATGAATGGAAACTGTGTATCCCTTGTGCCAAACACTGAAAAGCCAGTGTATGCATCCCTGTTTCCTCTCTTTGACAGATACAGAGACCTGAAACTGCATGGGGATGGCAACACCAAGGAGCAGTGAGGATGACTATTGAGCCACCTCAGTGAAGAATATGTCCCAGACTGTATCACTGGAGCCACAGAGGACTTCAGAGAAGCACTAATGCCCTGTTGTCAGAAGCCACCAGGGCTTCAGGGGTTCGTGTCATGGACACATACTGCTAAAATAAACATTGCTAGAATAAAATCCCTCTAAAGACATTTAAAAAGAAGGCTTCCCTCCATACATGGAATGAATTACGCAACTGGGTTAAGAAAGAACTGCATATTCTCTGGAAATCCTCACTGATACTAATCTGAAGAGTAAAATGGAAAGAAATACATAAGAACATAGCTTGTGTTGACCTCCAGTGGATGAACAAGAGGAAGAGAGGGAGAAGAGGGAGGTGGAGAGGGAAGAAGAAGAGGGAGGAGGAAGAGGATGCAGGAGGGTGATAGAGCAGCCTTACTTCACAGCTTTGCCACTGGTTTGGGATATTTGGTCGGAACTTCTGGTCACAAACAACCTTCCTCATGTCTTCTATTGAAGGATCTGAAGGCACCATGTCATAATAAGGCAACTGGTACTCCTCAACAATTCCTACAAGAAATTTACAAAATAAATTTTCCTACATGTAGAATCAATAGTGACGTGTATTTCAAATTAATACACTTTGTTCTGCGAGGCACACATCATATCTTGGAAAAGTGGAATCTCACTTTTGTTAAAATAACATATTACTATAAAGCAGGATTCAGTTCAAATTACTCAATTAAATATTTATGTAAAGTTATGACATTTTATAATATAAAACAAATTCTATAAAATGTAAAATTAATATAGTTATTATATGTAATACCTAAAATCCTGCATTAATGTATACAATTTTGTAACAATACAAAATAAAGTAAATATGTCTCCAATAAAAATGTTGTGACTTTTATTTTCATATATTATCATTTTATGGTTCAAAAATAACCCTAATTGCCATATTTATAGCATAACATCAGTGCACTGTAAATAAAGTATATTTATCTATCAAAACAGCATTTTGGGTTTGAAATTTTTAGGTTGCTGGCTCAGCCGATGAGGTACTGCTTCCAAGCCTGGCAAAGTGATCCAATCTCCAGATCCCACAGGGTGGGAGGAGAAAATCCAATCTCAGAAGTTGTCCATTAACCTCCACATGAGCTCATTGCCATAGCATAAGGACACACACACACACACACACACACACACACACACACACACACACAAAACTGCTAAACCAAGGAAGGCTTCATCCTAAGTGTGTCTCACAAGAGAATACTCGGTAAACAGCTTTATATGAGCATTTAACTTTTTCTCCACTGATGCAACAATTTCATTAGACTGCATTAGCAGGGGTTCCCTTACCAATTTCTAAGCTGCAGGGAGCAGTAGAGGGCAAGAGGTGAGCTATCACTCACTTCCCCACTCCATTTTTATCCATCCCTGTATTGTATTTACATCACAAGAGAGAAAAGAGGAAGCCTGAGGAAGGGAAGGCTGCCAGTCCTGCTCCCTTGGCAAGTCACTTAGCTTCTTTGGGATAAGAGTAGGGATACCAGCTGCTTGCAAACTCCAATCAGATCATTTTCGAGGGACTCAAGATAATCATTACAGGCATCAGAATGATCAGAACTGTCACCCACATCTAAGCAGAATTCAAAAGATACCCACACACACACTCTCCACAGGACACTTCACTTCTGTCCTGAAAAAAAAAAAAAAGTACTGAAAGGAATTCTCTTAACTATTCAGAAACAATCCAGTGTACTAACGGGAAAATACAGAAAGTCACATCCTGTACTCAGTGTTTAGGGAAGGGTAACAAAAGGATATCTCCAAAATCTTACCTCCAATCGAACACCTTCGAGCTATTTCCCAGTAAACCAGCCCCACAGAATAGATGTCAGCTCGCTTGAAGGACTCAAAGATGCTCACATTCATTGTATCATCAAGCATTTCAGGAGCCATATACCTTCAAAAATGTGCACATTGAGATTCGGTCCAGTAAACCACAATTTTAATGCATTGTGATACAAAACATAAATTAAGATTGCTCACATCAACTTCAAAGGTACAGCTCAGATACCATACTAGGGTGAAATTAAAAACCACAGTTATTGACTCAACCATCATTCTTAAACATTTTCAATGAAATTAAAGGTCACATGGTTTTACATTGTAGCAAGACCGCCAGTAGCCTAGTACTTGGAAAGAATAAACTGGGAAGGTCAGTGAGCAAAGCATTCAAGAACAGAGATGGAGCTCAGCATCCCAAGAAACTGTCATCACAGAAAGTTCCTGTCTGACAAGCAGTGGGCTTCACTCACCACAGGGGGCTCAGTCTCCAACCCAAGGAAGGCTAGATGCTCTTCCACAAATGCCTTCTCGGAATGAAGAATTCTGCTATACACTATGCCAAGAATAGTATAGCCTTGTTTGAACAAAGCTTAAGGGTAGAAGTCCTGGAGTCACAGGACCTGACTGAGCCCAACTGGCCCATACAGAGTTGGGTGTTTTCCCAGAATAAATACTCTGGAGTTCTTTTCAAAGTGTTGGACTCCTCCTAAGGAAACAAGCACACAAGTCCTGCCTGAGGGCCCCTGATGCAGAAATAGTCAGGTGGGTGTCCTTACTGAGAAAAGAAGAGGGGTCCGTTAGGACTGCTCATTCTCAACATGCTTCCCTGGAATGTCTCTGTGACCTCAGTCATGTCTAACTGCAGACAGCAAATGGCTTGCAGGCACTGTCCCGAAATCTCAGCTGGCTAAGAGGCCAGCTCTACCTCCTTAAAAATTCTCTGTTCTCCAGTGCTGTAACAAGTTCAGGAAAATATTTTCATTGCTGTGATTTCAAGCTCAAGAGATCTGGAATTATGAAAAAGTAGCCTGAAGCATGGAACTCAGGTGAAGGAGAGAGAGAAGACTAGCTAAGGAGCCACCTGCTGGTCAAAACAATGAACACACCAGAAGTTCATGACAGATGATGAGCCTGTCATAGCCACAGCTGTGTGTAGTGTGCTCCTTATCACTCCATGCTTCCCCCTAGCTTTATTATCTTCTGTTCCTTGAAAGTAAAAATTGTGTTCAAATGCATATTATCTCAAGTGCATCATTCTGGGACACCAAGGACAAGTCCAGCTCTGGGTAAGATATAAATTGATACACTCTATCTTTGTGTGTTAAGGGAATTGACTATCACATATCACACACATGGTCTTATTATATAGTGTCCCTAACCTATCTCCTCCAATACATTGATTTTGCATGTGTTCTTTAAAACCTCAGCCTATACATCAAGACATGACTTGTAGCTCACCTATGAGGCATAAAAGTGCTGGAGTTCCTAAAAGGATTAGTATCAGCTCAGGACTCCCAAGGCCAAGTTCTCAGCACAAAGGAGATTTATGTTATGGGAATTTGGCCATTAGGGGCAGGAAATAAGAGACAAAAAGAATGAGGGAGAAGAGAACAAGGGAGGGGGCAGGGATATTTGCCCTGGAGGACAAAGGACTGCCTCTGGACAGAGAGGAGACAGATGTGATTAATAGGAAAACTATGGTTTGTAAAGGGGAAACCACGTGTTAGGATAGGTGTTTAATTTTAACTGGGCATGTTAATTAGGTGAGCCAAAGGAGGCTTTTGATTGCTGGACCTCAATACTTGGATAGCTGGATCATGGTGATCAGCTTCGGGAGGAGGAAGTAGCCAAATAAGGGGACAGACCTTGGTGACCAGCTTTAGGAATGTCATCTAACAGTTTTTAGCAAGGCCAGAGAATGGGGGAGAAGGGCAAGGCCTGCCAGAACCATGTTTCCTGTGCTCAAGCTGGCTAGAGTCCCTTCAGTTCCTATGTACGACTGAGGTGGTCTCTTTTCTGCAGGAGAGACATCCAGAAATGGTGTCACATAAACATGGCATGCCATCATCTCTTCCACCACTACCCTGGACTAGACTCTGCACTCCAATAGCTAGTTCACCAGGACAAAAGTCAACTCTCCCACTTTGTAGTCATTATGGCTTCTCAATGTCTCTACAAAGATTTCTTGGTTTTTTTAGACCTAAGGTTCTTCATATTTGGATACACACCATAGGCACTCACAGTGTTTGACCAATCATATAAACTCTAGTAAGCTACCAGTGAAAGTTATCTTACCTCTTTGTTCCCACTTTGGGATTCTGGGGTATGTCTATAGTGTTCATGATTGAATCGTGTTTCACAGCCAGCCCTAAGTCGGCTATGGCACAAGTGTCACATTTTTTCACTAAGATATTCTTTGACTTTATATCTCGATGAGCAATAGCAGGCTTACCTACAAAACAGAAGAAAAGTGTATTCATCTTTTCCCCTACTGAAGACAGTCTTCTGAAGCAAGTCGCTTAGCTCGAATGTCTCCCCCTCAGACACATCTTCCCTGACTGTACCTCAGTCCAGCAGAGCAGCAGTTTGCTTTGGAGAGACATGCGGTCTTCTGGCTAAACTCCAAGCTAAGTGAGGGTAGTCTCTTGCTTTATACTCAGGCAGTTCCAACATGCAGAGTACCATGGGACAGTTGTGGTCACTAACAACGAGCTTTTCAATAAATGAGTTCAGGTTACTACTGAACTTGTGTGGTCCACAAGAGGGCAAATGTTTTCTAATAAAACACAACTCAAAATTTTACTACTCTAGTCTAGCAATTCCCAAATAAGAACAAAAGATTCATAAGGGTCCTTAAAATTACTACATATCTACCTATCTGGCTCATGTCATTATTTCTTTCTCCAGTTACTTCAACCAAAACCATATAATGAGACAAATGGGATAAAGAGCATGTGTAAAATAAGATGGATACTAAAATTATTTTTTAAAATGTAAAACAAAACCACTATTTTCACTACATTGCATTAGAAAAAAGTTGTAAAACATTTGGAAGCTGTTATTCACATTAATATTCAATGGATAATTACAGTTCTTGAAATAAACAATTTTTTAATTTCTCAATGAAAAGTTTTTAATATGGAATGGATTAATAAATATAACCTAAATTTACCAAAACTTTGGGGAGTTCAACAATGTTTAAGAGTATAAAGGGTTCATGAACTGGGTGGCCTGTTTAGACGAATGACTTCTGAGAGTCAGTTTCCTGTAAACTCAGTAAATTGGCAAAGCAGAGAATATTATTTGACTTTCAAGAGGGATATTCAAATATTCTTTTTTTAACCTTTTTGAGATAGTTCCAGCCTAGTATGGAACTCACATGTAACCCAGGATGGCTTCAAACTCACAGGCATCCTTCTGCCTCAGCTTCCCACACCTACCCTCAAATATTCTGTTGTGGTCATGTTATCTTTCCCAACCACATTTTAATTACCAAAAGCAAGCATTTATACCATCTGCAGTATGTGAATATGTAGCCTTTGCCAGCAAAAGAAGACCTCTAGGTCTACAGACTCATGGCATGGATGGAGCCACCAGGGATAAAAATACATCATGAATAATGTGTGGTGCTGAGTATGAGAAACTTGTTTGCAGCATAACAAGAACCTCACTTTTATGAAGCATCTCCATTGTTCCTCTGTGTTTGATGATTGTAAAGACCTAAAATGAAGTCAATCCAAGGAGCAGCTTTCTGGAAGGAGATACATACCTTGAGTACCAACGATCTCCATATGTAGGTGAGCCAGACCACTGGCTATGGAAAGTGCCAGCTTGATCATCCCAGCCACGGTTACTATGTTTCTGTTCAGATAGTCATATAAGGAGCCCTGTTCATGATACTCTGATACAAGCCAAAGCTGAGTCCAAGTTCCATTATCTAATGAGAAAACGTCATTTGTTGTTAATGTTGAGAAAGCTAGCAAGCACTTTTAACAGCAACAGTATTTAGAGTTCATCTGTGCCATTTATGAAACAAAGTTAATTCTTTCAGCAAGGAAGCTGAAGCTGGAGAGGTGTAACAGTTCCCAATGAGTTGTTGAAGGTGTGGGTATGGAGGAAGCTTCCATGGAAACAGAAAGTCGTGGAAGGTGGTTATAACAAAGGAGCAACTCTTTGCCTGCTTGCTTTCATCAATAGTTGCTGGTGAGAATTATCAGAGCATATGGGAAACTTTGGAAAAATGAATTGTGGGAGCAACTCTGAGAGGCACATTTGGCCTCAGCCTTGTCCATCACTCTTAAGCTTTTCAGAAAGCTAATAAAAACAATAAATATAACAAATTTACACAAACTAAATTACTACCACAGGAGTGCTAATGTTCTAACAATGTCCATGATGTTTGCCTTTAAAAATAGGAAATAATGTGCTCCCAACATTTTTTAAAAGAGCTAGGTTCAATGATATGATGGCTAGGTATTCTCAGATAGCACACCCATCTAAACAAAAAACCTAGCATTTTATAAAGACTTTTAACAGATGAGAAATTAGCCCAAAGTTGCTCTATGTAGCAGAACTTCAACAATTAGTTGTAGCTTTCTATACCAAGTATCTCCAACGGTATAGGCAGCCCTGGCCAGTTCTGGGACTCAAATGGACTCGGCAGTGAGCGTTTTGCTTAGGTGCTTTCCTGGCAGGTGATGTGTGTTCAGCAGCTGTGTGTTCTCCAACGATTTCAATTCCACAACCAGGCAGGAAGAAAGCTTCATGCCGTACCAAAGGCAGGATAGTATAAAGTTCGCTAATGACCCACCACACACTAACCTCACCCTCAGACTCTCCCTGCTGACACCTGCACCTGGCTATGCTCTCTCACAACAAGGTCTTTGTTAGACACTCCGCTACAATGTAAACTATAAATGTTACATGAATAAAGGATTTGTGAAGATGAATGTGATATTAGAGACCATTTGGTATTCATACAAAGTGACTGACAAGGAAGGATATGACTGAGAAAATCCAGTCAAGCAGAAGGAAACAGAGCCTGGAAAGATGGCTCAGCCATTAAGAGCTCTGGATGCTCTTCCAGAGGACCCAGGTTCAATTCCCAGCACCCACAGTGCAGCTCACAACTGTAACTCCAGCTTCAAGTAATCCAACACACTCACACAGACATACATGCAGACAAAACACCCATGCACATAATAAAATAAAATAACATAAGAACAAAGGAAACAAAGATAAAAGATGGTCTCTTTGTGACAGATTTGTATGTAAGCCAGTAAGCACTGTGATTAAAATAGTTCCTCAAGATAAGCTATGTGGCTGCTCACCACTGTGCTGATACCACTGCTGGTTAACCTTACCAGGAAATAACACAGCTCAAGATTAGCAGGGGGAAGTGGTTCTTCACCTTGGAACAGTGTCTGTTTTTTCAAAACTCTGGACATGGTGTTAAAGTATATGTCCTTAAGAACTTGGAAAAAGGGACTGGAGAGATGGCTTAGCAGTTAAGAGCACTGGCTGCTCTTCCAGAGGAACTAGGTTCAATTCCCAGCATCTACAATGGTGGCTCCCAATAATCTGTAACTCCAGTTCTAGGGGAGCCAACAACTTCTTCTAGCCTTGCTGGGCACTAGACACTGACATACATGCAGGGAAACTACCCAAAGACATGAAATAATAATAATAATTAGTAGTAGTAGTAGCAGTACTATCGTTACTATTATCATTAGTAGTAGTAGTAGTAGTAGTAGTAGTAGTAGTAGTAATTTGTATTAGTATTATCATCTCAATTTTACTCTCTTTCCTTACAAACCATAATTAAAAAGCATAATTCTGGTCAGTAAATGCTAAGCCTCTCCTTTGTCATCTAATTAATAATAAATAAAATCATGATAATGTTACTATTAGACAAAACTAATTTTATTTTAATTTCCTAGGCAATAGTAGATGTGTAAAATTGATAGATATTTAGTTTACCCTTTTTTGTGTGCTTTTTGGTGAGATTGTAACTGTGGCTTCATTGGCATTCTTCATAGATGCTGATTAAAGTTCTAATTTCCAACCTGGCTGGACTAAGTTTCCTCACTCCTGTCTGCATTTCCCTTTTGTTGTACAGCAAATGGGCCAAAGCATTGTAGGAGGAGGAAAGGGAAGGAGATAATCCCCTAACTGCATCCCTTCCTCCCTATCCCAGCACATGTGCAATATTTTAAGAGTACCGACTTTAAATACCAGATAGATGATCTGTTTTGTTCTGGGACACTAAGGCAACCAACAATTACTCATCTGTCAGGGTTAAACTTCACATTCTGAGGCACAGTCAAGTTGACAATGAAAGAAAACTCTGCTACCAATATCCTGCCCCGTTCTCTCAGTCTGGAGGGGACGTATGCTGAAAACTGTCACACAACGCCTGTGACACAGATTTCATCCCAGCTGGTAAACAGCAACCACTGGAAATTCTAATACTGTCCCACTGCAGCACACCCAAATACCCTCCACAGGCCAAAATGCCTCTAGATGTTTGCATGACCCAGGGTGACTAAAGACAGGATAAGTAGGCCAGTAGGTTTCCTGAGGACTGGCTCCAGTTGCAGATGGCTGGTTCCTGCCCAGTACCAGTTATCTAATATTTTGAAACATAGGCTTCACTGCATAATCAGGAATCCGCACTGACTGTTTGCTGCTGCCCTTCACTGCTTGGTTACCGGCATTTACTTGTTGGAAAAGAGAAGAGAATTCTCTTGATGAAGAAGATAGACTTGTGTGTGCTTTCTGGAGTCAATGTAATGGCTCCCCTCTATCTGACATTTTTCTTGCTGACCACAGTGAGAGCAACCTTACCTTTGTTGTCAGCTGCAATGAAGCCAAGGATGTTCTCATGTCTCAACATCACTGTCTGATAAATTTCTGCCTCCCGAAACCAAGATCTTTCATCTCTGGAGGAGAATATTTTCACAGCCACATCTTCCCCACACCATCTTCCATGCCACACTTCCCCAAATCGACCTTTTCCTACTATTTCTTGAAGTACAATAGTCCTTGCAATCGTTCTTTGCACCAAAAGAGGCAGACCTAGTCCAGGGAGAGGCAGACCAAACAAAAAGTCACAGTGATGGTCACTATTACATAAAAAGCAAACACCTAAGCACCTTAGTAATTGTATTAAAGTCGACGAAATACACATCAATACAACAAACTTTAATGACAAGGCATGACCTATAAAATGTCCTAAATTATTCATTTCTCTTCTCTTATCCACAAACAAAGCTTTCTGAACACAGCCTGCTACTGCAGATATCTGCTTTCTAAGAATTATGGCAAATCCCCTGAATTTCCCATAAAGCCAGTCCGATTACTAAAGACTCAAAGGAAAAACATGCATGGCTAACACTCAAAATAAAATGCATAGCTCCTGTACTACTGTGAAAGGAAAAAAAATGTGGATTTTTTTTTCAAATCAAAATTAAAATGTGCATGTAAGGAAGCAAGTTTAATGACTGAGTAAGATAAGCATGTTATAGTAAGAATATGTTGTCTGTGAAATAAATAAATTCAAGAAAAACCTGTTTTATGGATATGTAAAATACTTGAAATTTTTTGTTGTGGTTGTTTTGTGACAGGGTCTTACTATGTATCCCTGGCTTCCCTGGAACTCACTATATGGACAAATGTAGTTTCATACTCACAGAGAACTGCCTGCCTTTGCCTCCCATGTGTTGGGACTAAAGATGCCATTTTTAAAATAGTGACTCTACTTCTAAAATTCTATTCTACAGAATTAACTCAAAATGTAGAGAATCTATGTAAAAGTATCAAATACATTGTTGTAATCAATATTCAACAAAAAGGAAACCTTCCAAGTAAGAAGACAATTGTGAAATATGGTGTAGATACACAAGCACAGGTAAGTAAAGACCTAGGCTCCAATTTCAGCTACAACATCCAGTCACCATGGTCAGGTTACTTAACTTCCGTGAGCTTTAGCACCATTCTCTTGGAAATGGGACAGTCTGAGAGTTAATAAGGGGGTTAAGCAGTTAGCACTGTACCGGGCATAATGCATGATCAATAATGGTCACCCTCAATCTTACAGAAACATCAGCATGGATCATCTAAGATTAACACTGATGCTGCTGCTAATAAAGTGTATTCCAATGACACTGGAATCTACTCTGCTACGATGTTAAATGAGAACAGTGTAGCAAATTTTATCTATATGAGTGTGTAGCTTTTCAAACTGCGTAGACAAAAGACTGAACCACTTGGTGGAATCAGAGTGAGTTATAATATTCTTCCTTCTCATTTGCTGTATTTTCAACATTAGGTCCATGAGAAGGCTTTGTTATTCCTATAATTGTATTGTTAGAAAGTAAATAGTTAAAGAGGCTACAAGTGTATTCTAGAATGCCAACTGGGTTATTATCACTGTCCTCGGGTAGCTGAGAAAGCAATGCCATATGTGGCTTCTTGGGGGCATTGTCCTCTGATCTAAGAATGAACCAGATGTTCTCATCTCCAGGAGAACCACCCACAATGGTAAATAGGCACAGACTATATAAATTTACTGGTATGAGCCTCAACAATTAGTCACCAAGCCCCACAGTCCGAAAGTTCTTTTGGAACCATCTGGTTCAACCTCATCATGTATCGATGAGAACATTGGAGCCTGGCAATAATGAGACTTGAGGAGAGTCTGATGCTGCCGAAGGCTGACCCAGAGTGCTTTGTCCCCCATACGAGGATAGACCTGGGTTCCTCTCTGTGGGAAGGAGGACATCCAACAACAAATAGCCACAGTTCTCTTTGTAGGCTTCCATCAATGTTTTTGGCCCAAAGTGATACAAACACTCAAATCTCAGTGTCACCCTCCCCACATCATCACTGACCAAAAAAGAAAGAAACCAGTAAGATGGTGTTTTCACACTGCAGTTAATGCAACACCCAATTGGCAGACAAAGGACATCACATCATGTAAGGGGACCAGTGGGGTGAGCCGGGGAAATACTGCTCAGCTGCCTCAGTACCTTCTGAAGCCAAGAACAAAGTGAACCTGAGTAATTTTGTGCTACACAGCTTCAGGCTGCATTTGAACAGAAACTTTGCCTCTTGCCATGAGTTCATTTTAATCTTTTCTCTAGGGATTATAGAAGCCGATGTCTGGCTTGTGTCCCCATCTGTCAGAACGTTCCACCGTAAAGACAAAGAAGCAGGCTTTCTACTTTGGTGAAAGCTGCCTGAGACAGAGCCCACTCTCAAGCTCGGTCCAATAAAACATCATTTATTTTCACTTTGCAGGCTCTCCATCTCTTTGAAATTTGTCCCTGACCTGGTCAGGGCTAAGCTTCGTAATCAGGGTTTTTCAATATCTGACAAAGCTCCCTCAGATTCAAGGTCACCAGCCAATTGAGACAGGCAGGAAGAAAGCAGACTGGTCCAGTGTCCTCCCCACGGGCGAGCTATTGTAGCAGAAGCGTTGTCGAAGGTAAACCTGTTCTCTGATGATTAAAGGCATGTGCTTTTAGCTAGGGGTTACCGCCAAACAAACTGGCTTTACAGAGACAAAAATGCCTAAAGCTTGTTTGAATGTGTCCTTAAGAAAATGTATTCAGGAGCAAAACCTGGGGTGATGCAGGCCTGTATCCTCAACTATTTGGAATGCTAAGGCAGGGCTAGCCTGGACAAGTTAGTGACTCCCCTCCCCCAACCACACACATAAAAAGCCTAGGTATGTAGCTCAGAAAAAGAACACTTTCCCAGCTTGTGATGTGTAAGACCTGGGTTTAATCTTCACAGCAAAAATAAAAAGAAATTATCTGGCCCTGGGCATGGTTTTCTTCTTCCTTCCACAAAATGTCTTAGTACAATCTCAAAAGGAAGAATCCAGAAGCCAACAGATTCATATTCATGTTCAAAGATGCACTTTTAAAAACATTAAAACATGGCCGGGCGGTGGTGGTGCATGCCTTTAATCCCAGCACTCGGGAGGCAGAGCCAGGTAGATCTCTGTGAGTTCGAGGCCAACCTGGGCTACCACGTGAGCTCCAGAAAAGGCACAAAGCTACACAGAGAAACCCTGTCTCGAAAAACCAAAAAATAAAATAAAATAAAAATAAAAACATTAAAACATTTAACATGAATTTTACTTTAATTTTTTGTTACATGTTTAATATAAATATATGCATATAACATATATATATATATATATACACAACCCAAGGAGTCCATTTGATGCTTGTCTAAGCATGGGGTCCCATGAGATTGGAGGCTCCATGAGATTTCTTTCCCCTTCCACATTAACATGTTTATTGGTATTGTCCTTGTTCAGATCTTGTTCAGGCAGACATGTAGTTGAGGTATCATATATGAAATTTCCCTGTCATTTCTAGGAGACACAATCTCATAGAAGACTTCCTGGTCCTCTGGCTCTCACAGTCTTTCCTCCTCATCTTCTGTGATGTTCCCTGAGCCTTGGGTGTAGGAGTTGTGTTAGAGATGTATGCCCTGGAGCTGAGCACCCTGGCATCAGTTACTTGTGGGTTTTGAATAGTTATAGCTCTTTGTAATGGTCTCCATCTGCTGAAAAAAATGCTTCCTTGATGAGGGATAAGAACTATACTAACCTAGGTCTGTGCCACAGGTCAAAATTTTGGTTTTCATGTTCTGCTCATGATGCTTATTTAAAAAAAAAAAAAATGTAGCAGCATTTATTTGTGTGGGGGGGGAGAGCACCATAAGGAGTGTGTGGTCAAAGAACAACCTATAGGGGTTGGCTCTCTCCTTCTATCATGTGGGTCCTTAGAAATGAACTCAGGTCTTCAGTCTCGGTGGCAAGGACCTTTACCCAGTAAGCCATCTTGCCAGCTCATTACTCCTTTCTTAAATTAAATATCTAGTTTTCTGTGTATTAATTTGTATTATTTTTACATGGAGGAGAAACCCTTCGTCAGATTCAGTACACTTAGAGAGTAGGATAACATATAAACACCATGACCAAAATCACCATGGGGGAGGAAATGATTTATTTGTCTTACACTGCAGATCACAGTTCATCATTGAGGGCAGTCAGGGTAGGAAATCAAGGCAGGAAGCTGGAGGCAGGAACTAGGGAGAAACATTGCTTGCTGCAAAACTCTCTTTGCTGTTCTCATCTAGCTTTCTTGTACAGCCCAAGACCATCTGCCCATGGCTGGTACCACCTACAGTGGGCTGTGCCCTCCTCCACCACTTAGCAATCCAGATAATTCCCCTATAAACACACCCACGGGCCAACATGACCCAGGCAATCATTCAGCTGAAGTTTGTCCCTTCAGATGACTCTAGGTTGTGTCAAATTGACAATAAAGACTAACTAGGATAGGACCTAATATCATCAAGTGAATGAAAATATTTCTGTGGGTAATAAGTAGAAGGTTGTTCAGTCCTTTGAGAATGATAAAGAAATATATTTCTAGAAATTAAGCATAAATCGTTGTACCTAGAATGTTGGCAGTACTCAAAATTTTGGGATATAGTAGGTCTCAACATATAATATCCCAAGAAGCTGAGTTTAAATACAGAAGAATATTGCTTTAAAGATAAGCCTTCTACATAGTGACATAATTTGGATTACAACTTTAAATGCTTGTAATTTCAGGATTTTTCTTTCATGGTTTCCTTTGTAAAAACATCTCACCTGATGTTACAGTGACAACCTGGACCATTAGACTTTTCTGGTCAGCAAAACTGTGGTCCTTTCTGGTATATCCAGAGTGCTTCCTATTAGATATGGGTAACCATATGAATGTGATGTTGTTTCCCAACCTGCCTCTGTTAACTGTGTCTGCCTGGGTGCTACTCACACCCACCAGTGGGAGAGTTCCTCAAAGCTGTGTGTTTTGTTTTGCTTCCTTTCCTTTCATGTTTTTCAAGGCAAGATTTTGCTCCATAGCCCAGGGTTAGTTAGTCTCTAACATGGGAGGTTCCCACTGTAGCATCCTTACTACCGAGAATACACAGGTACCACCATCCAACCCCATTTGGAATAATGAAATGGCACTAATGATCCCTCTAAAGCAAGAAGAGATGTAGGAGCTTCTGAAATGGCTTGTCTGGGTGTCCTCTTGGTCATATTTTTGCAAAGCCAAGTACCAAGAGTCTCTAGAAATTCAGATGGGGAGAGAGGAGTCCTTGTAACTGCAGGGAAATCCTGCTCTGCCGCTACTCCCTGAAATGTTTTGTGCTATGAAAAAGGCTCTTCTATGCCATGATGCAGTCTGGCTCTTGGAACTAACCTCTTCATCAGCCATCTAAATCCATTAAAGAAGAAAAGGTGGTGGTAACATTATGATAATGGTGACTAGATAACCTTGAGCCACAGGAGCCAGCTAGGAAAGCCGTGAGCTTCCTTCAGATTCCCATTTCCGGGCTTCCAGAATATAATGTTGAGTTAATTCCACGGCAACTCCTTGTTAGCTTTGAAAGCACATCTGGGGGTGTGGGTGCCTCCAGATCCAGAAGGCCACTGTGACCACAAACAAACATCCACAAGGAACACTGTGTTCTTAACTAACACATTTCCCTATATCTCGTGGACTTAAAATCCAACACCCCTAACTCGTCTGCTTCTATTAAACAGCTGGAGAAAGCAGCAGTGACAGCTCTGACCATGGGAGGAGGTAGAGGACAACACAAAAGCCAAAAAAGAACTCGGACCCCAGAAAGCTGCAGCGGACAACTGAGAAGACTATCATGACAATGCTTTTTAAAAAAAAAAAAAAAAGTAGGACTTTTTAAATTATTCATACAATATATTTTAATCATGTTTTTCTCCTCCCCCAACTCTTCCCCACCCAACTCCATGCTCCCCTCTGTGGGGTGTGTGTGTGTGTGTGTGTGTGTGTGTGTGTGTGTGTGTGTGTGTTGTGTATGTGTTTGCGTGAGCGTGCATGTCTGCCTGTCTTTAAAAAGAAAAGAGGACAGGGAAATGGAATGTAGTGTTGTGATGAGATAAAGGAGAATCTAAAACTAAATTAAATGGGGGAGGAGCAGAGTAAAGGAGAGAATGTGTGAACATACAGCCAACCCTGAAGGCCTTTTGAAGACCTGTATGGAAATCTGCTACTGTAGACGATTTGCTTGTAATCCCTAAAGAGGTTTCTGTTCATGAGTTTATTCATTATGTACCTCATTGAGCACTTTAGCTGATGAGTTCACACTGGACATTTTGAGCAAAAAGATTGTTCGTTGATTTTTGAACAAGTGTTTTCTGACTGAAAGCATACACATACCAGAGCCTGAACCGGAGGCAGTGGCATCGTAAATCAAATCTTTGAGTGTTTTTCCCGCGTTTACCAGGCTGTACTCTGCCAGAGGTTCCTCCACGTTGTGTCTCTTGGTCTTTCTGTATGTGCACTGGCGGTCCTGGCATGCCCATATTGTCAGCATGGCCGCTATGGAGAGCAGGCAAACAGGCACAGTGATAACAACCGTCAGCTCTGTGGGGCCCAGTCTGGGGGTATTCGGCGATACTGCAGTTTACAAAGAAAGGAAAGGAAGAAAGAAGGAAAGAGAGAAAGGAAAGAGGGAGAGAGAGAGAGAGAAAGAAAATCAAGAAGTCATAAATCAACTCATGTAAAACTTTTTTTTTTTTTTTTTTTGGTTTTTCAAGACAGGGTTTCTCTGTGTAGTTTTGGAGCCTGTCCTGGAACTCACTCTGTAGACCAGGCTGGCCTCGAACTCACAGAGATTTGCCTGGTTCTGCCTCCCAAGTGCTGGGATTAAAGGTGTGTGCCATCACTAAGCGTTTTTGAAATTTTCTTCCTTTTTTTTTTTTAAGTATTTTCTGTATTGTTAGAATTTGTTTGTAGTAAATATTTGAGAATGTTGTAGTAACTCTAAAACCAAAGATTATTTTACTTTTTGGGGGAGACAGGGTTCACATAGCCCAGGTTAGCCTGAAACTATGTAGCCACAGATGAGCTTGAACTGTTGATCCTCCAGCTCCCATCTCACCAGTCCTGGAAGTACAGGCATGTGCCAAAGGTATAATGACATATCTGTGTGAAAATTTCACAGTGAAGGCCATTCAATACTTTGTATGTAAGTTGAAGAAAATAGTTTAAAAGTACTAATATGTATATATATTGGAAATTCCAAGTGCAGTCACCAAAATTCCTCACCTAGAATACGCCAGCCATGAAAGTGTGGATTTAAGTTCAGTGGCAAAGGCCATGGTGCAAGCAAAGATAAGCAAGAAAGTGAGAGGTGACTGCAGCTCTTACCACGGCAATGGGAGGCAGGGGTGGGATCACGAAAAAGCATTGGCTTGGAAGATTTTTTAAATCCCCAAAATATTTGATGCTTTGATTTTTCCTGTTTGTTCTTCCACAGTCTTGTCCTTTAAGGCAAATCTATCCATCCATCCGTTCATTCATTTCATAAATCATCATCAGGCTCTTGGACTATGTTGCTATTATTCCCAGTGCTGAAAATAAAATGGTGAGTGAAGAGCTCAATCCCTGCTCTCCAACCTGGAGCAGGAATCTTAAGAGGTCTTATTAATAAAAAACAAACCTGGAGCCAGGTATTGGAGTGAATGCTGGAAGATCAGAGAAGCAAAACAAGCCATAGCCACCTCACCTTGCCACTGTTTCCTCAAACTGGAAGCCTCTTTGTCCTCATCTGAATGGGTCTCAGCTGGACTGCTGCTCAAAGCCTGAAAGCTTAGCCAGGCTCTACTTCCTGGTCCTCACACCTTATATACCTTTCTGTCTCCTGCCATCACTTCCTGGGATTAAAGGCGTAAGGCATCATGCCTGGCTGTTTACAGTGTGGCTTTGAACTCACAGAAATCTGAATGGATCTCTGCCTCCCAAGTGATAGGATTAAAGGCATGTGTGCCACCATTTTCCGGCCTCTGTATCTAGCGGCTGTTCTGTTCTCTGACCCCAGGTAAGTGTATTAGGGTGCACAGTATTTTGGAGAACACAATATCACCACACCAAGCACATGTACGCTCACAGATGCAGACAGCTGAGCAGAGGGCTGGTAGCATTGAGTGGAAGAGGGATACATGCTATGAGGATGAATCAGCGGAGAAGACAATGTGACAGCAAGATGTCACTCCTGACTGCCTGGTCCTAGCAGGCCTCTCTGATGGAGACAATGCAACAAAGCAAGACTGAATGGCAGGTAGGGATGCATGGTGCCAGCATGGGGGAAAACCAGTGCAAGGGACCCAGAGGTGGGCACCTGTGTATCAGTTCAGAAGCATGTCCTGGACTGCAAGGGAGGAGACAAGGACATGGGATCAAAGATTTAAGGGGAAACCTTGTGTGGCTAAGAGAAAGAGTAAGGATTTTGTTTTTATGAGGAAGCTGTAGTGAGGTTTCAAGATATGGTCGAACTTTTATTCTGAGGAGGCACTGTGTCAATATACAATGGAGCAAGAAGGATGAAAATCAGGCCCTACCAAAAAGTACCTTCATGCAGTTGGGCCCAGAGCAACAACCTGCTCTTCCAGACACAGCGGGAATGAAAACTCAAGACCAGTCTTGGCTACATAATTTAATCATCTCAAAATTTAATTTTTTTTTTAAGTTTGAAAGATTTTAAGAATTTCTTCCTGGTTTCCACTCACTTGCTGGAACCTTGCTATGCTTCCCTTCTGGGCAAATATCACCACATGGCTGTCAGGCCATTAGCTCATCCATCTATTATCTGATTCTCTCTGAGGATGAGGAGGAAGCTGCCTGCGGCACTCCTGACTGAATCACCAGTGCTTGCAACAGTGTCTGACACATAGCAGGTCCTCAGTAAGGAGGACTCAAGCAACCATCAGGGTCACTGAGTGTTTGACTAGTTTTATCCCTGGTAGGTAAGATCTCTCCCATAGAAACCTCAATGTGGTCACTGAAACCAAGTAAGAGACAGACATAATTAGGGCCAGGGGAGATGGCTTAGTAGGCCAAACCCTCCCTGCCAAGTGTAAGGAACAAAGCTCAGAACCCATGTAGAAGCTGAGAGGGCATGGAAGCCTGCCCGCTGATAACCCCAGAATTAAGGGACAGAGACAAGATCTTCCTTGGAGCAGCAGGCTGCCTAACTAAACTAGGCAAGTGACCAAGGTCTGAGTTCAGTGAGAGACCCTGCCTTAATATATAAAGTGGAGACTGACCAAAGAAGACACCAGATACCAACCCCTAGCCTTCACACACACACACACACACACACACACACACACACACACACGCATGCACACGCACGCACACGCACGCGCGCGCGCGCATTTGAACAAGCATACATACACATATGCATTCCACACACACATACACATAAGGGAAAAGATATAATTATTTGCAGCCATCTTTTTAATGGAAAGTTCATCTTGCACTTCAGATTTTTCTTTTAAATTTACAAAAACTGTGACACATAAAAGATTCATGATGACAGATACTTTGTAGTTAAGCAGTTCACTTGTCCCACCCCCTTGAAACTGGTATGCTGTTTGTTTCCTTTTGGCTGGCTGAGGATTGCCTCTTCAATTTTATAGGTATGTCTTCTCTCCAGCAGTGCTGATTTCTGTTGCTTGTTTTGCTTTTCAAAACTTGTATTTATGTATATTTATATGTATGTGTGTGTGCCTGTATGCACCAAACGTGCACCATATGCATGCAGTTGCCTGTGGAGGCCAGAAAATGGTGGTGGTGGGGGGGGACACCTGAACTGGAGTCACAGACAGTTGTAAACTGTCCAGTGTGGGTGATGCGATCTGAACCCAGGTCCTCTGGAAAAGTGTTATGCACTCTTAACCACGGAGCCATCTCTCCAGCCCTTAATTTTCTTTTTAATAAGCCTCGAGATGTACTTGACTGATTGTTGCAACGGAATTGGGGAGATGTGAGTTATCAAACACCAGTAAGATCATCCCAAACTTCTGCAGAAAGAGAAGTCCTACGTGATTATGGGTTGCCTCCCTCTCATGCTGTACCTTGAGGTAACTGCATTCCCCCCACACACAGAGTTGACTCTGTCCAGCCAGGAAAGGTCCAGGGACCATCCACCTGTACTTTAGAGTCCAAATAAATGGCTGACAGTGGGCTTTGTGAATTATGCTGCCACTCAGATGTCTTCCTTTTTATTGTCAAAACCAGGGAGCTTAGTGCATTAATGATACTTGCATTTCATTCATGATATGGCAAATATATATATGAGAAACCTTTGAAAATTAATAGTTTTAAAAGTAAAAACATCAGACTCCTCCTCAGGGTGTTCCTAGGGGTTTGTTCTTAGTTCCAGCAGCTGCCATCAGCTCTCAGTTAGTAAAAGGCTCACAAGCACAGACCAGGCTCTTATGCTTCCACAGCAAATCTTAACTGGCCACCAGTACCTTGTATATTCCCAGACTCCTCTGGGATCATTAGCGGTTACATGGGATGATTAGTGGTTACATGAAGAAAGCTTGGCCTGGAGTATTCTTCAATGGGTGCTAAAAGTGTTCTCTAACAACTTGGCTTCAGAACGCCTTAACCAAGTCCTTGTGACTTTTGAAATCTGCTGTTGTAAAAGAACATCCCCATCCGTTCTACAAGGATCACTATTTTTCTGTATCCTCACAAAGGATTCTAGGTGTTCAAAAAAAGCTGCTGAGTGTGTTCATCTTCTGAATTAGGTCATTTTTTAATACCTGTTTCCACACGTTAACATCATCTAACTTCAATTCTATCGCTGGAGACATTCATATAACTACATTTAATTTTGATATCTCCTATTAGGAGCCACCAACATAAACATTAGCCTTCAAAAGCTATTGATTGTCTTTATTTTGGTAAAGCTCTATTAAGCAGAGCTCAGCTCATCACTATGGCAACTAATAGAGGTCAGCAAACCTGAAATCAGAGTCCTCTACCATGGCACCAGCAACTCTTCTCAGGGATGTTTACCGTAGATGGCCAATGTTTCTCCCTTTGTGAACAGATCTACTGATACAAGTTTGAAAGGGGCAAAAAAATAATAATAATAATTACTCAGCTAGAAATAAGCTAGCAACACCATCCAGAAAGGACTCCTTAAACACTGAACGGTTGTAAAACCAAATGTTTGTAAAACCTTGCCTTGAGCCAAATGTTTCTTGTAGTCCAAATAGGAAAGAAATAAAGAAAAAAAAAATGTGCCTACAGCCAATGAGTAGGGATAGAAGACAACAGTAGCTAGCTAGGAAAATTGTTTTTAATAAAAGAAAGCTCTAATGTAAATACTGCTTTTGGAGCAAGTTCTGTGTTCTTGATCACAGGAGAACTTATTATTTGATGATCTCTAATGAGTGACTTTTTTCAGTGCCTGTGGGGTGCACTGACCATGCAAAGGGTAGCTGCAGGAGGGGACATGTGACAGCCCACAAGTGGGGTCTGGGAAGCCCTGCATCACTCATTCAAAGCATTTCCTTCCTAAGCCAATCGGATGAATAGAATGGAGAAGACAAAGGTACTAGGCCAGCTGTGTGAGAATCCAGCTCACATACATCTCTACGTCGCCCTGGAACCCAATGAACTGGGGAAATAAATACAACTGTCCTTTGGTATTTATGGGGACTAATTTAAAATTCACACTCAAATCCCTTATATAAAATGGAATAGCACTTTTACATAACCCACTCACCACTCCTCCACACGCTTTAATTTGTCTCAGATCACTTCCAAAAACTAATACAATGTAAATGCTCTGTCATGGTCACATGGTGTGAGGACTCAGGATAAAGGAAGAGTCTGGAGCTGTGCGTATAAACACATTTGTTTTTCTCAAATACTTTCAGTGTGCAGTTGACTGACTCCATGAAGGCAGAACTCATAGATATGAAGGGCTAGGTGTATTAACACAGTAGAGAAAAGGGAAAAAGAAGAAGGAAAAACAGATGGAAAAGGGATAAAGAAGGGGAGTCAAGAAGGAAGGAAGGGAAGGACAGAGGGAAGGAGGAAGCTATTTAACTTGTGAATTTTGCAACTTTCCCTTAAGGCCTAGTTGGAGCTGGTGGTGACAGTCACCACCAACCTGTACACAGAGGGAGTTCAGATCTGTCATCCTCTCCTAGGACTGCTCTCCATGTCAGCTACCACCACTTCCCATTTCTTTCTTTGGGAAACAAATTCAACATGGTGAGCGAGAGGGAGAGAGAGAGAGAGAGACAGAGACAGAGACAGAGAGAGACAGAGAGACAGAAACAGAGACAGAGACAGAGACAGAGAGAGAACATGGACATGGTCTCATGTTTTCTCAACTCCTGCTGACTCTTACTCTTTATCAAAGGGAGAAAAAGTCATTGATGTTCATTAGCTCTACATGGCCTCAGGCTTAATAAATTTACACTTCCTTGGTACATATTGATTGGTTAGTGAGTATTACAATACGAGATTGATTAGGGTTAAGTAGAATTATGGTTAAGTTAGTGTGGTTAAATGTATTTGATCAAGTATTTCAAAAAGTCCATATTGCTGTTACCTTGAAAAACTTAGTCCAAATCTACATCCAATTTATTACAAACTCCTTTTCTCTCTCACCTTGAAGTGGTATTTGCCTAATTAAATGAAGATATACAGTAAGGCAACCTAGAGAAACGCTTTGAGATGACCAGACAAAGAGGTATGCACTAGCCAAGTGGTTATTTTCAAACTAATCCAGGCAGACAAGGGCAAACCAGGGCTTCCACAAAGGGTATTTTTTACAAAACTTCTCAAGGTTTGTGCTCCCTTGCCAAACATTATGGTAACAAGAGGTTACAGAAAATTAAAAGAGCCCCAAATACCCTTAGAGGAGCCCATGTTAATCACCCCTTATTAAAGGCTCCTTTCATTAGGTGCAGCTGCCTTTGGGCTGGAAGGAGCTGGTAGCCTTGTTCACAATACAGAGCTCCTCCACCTGACCTCACTGGAACCATGCACTCTTCAGCTGCAGGCAGATAGATACCCACATCCCCACTCTCCATCTCCTCATCACAACCCACTACTTCTTCACAGCAATGACCATGATAAGACTCGGGAGGAACAAGCCAGGTGCAAGGTCATTTAGCCAGATCTCTTCATAATGCTTCACTACACACAGCAGCAAATGTTCCTGCTTCTGCACACACTGCTAATTGTATTAAACAAGTGCTGTGATCCACAGACACTTCATGTACTGAGCTATGAATCTAGACATTCTCCCAAGGCTGACCAGGGACAAGATGTTGTGGAATATTAGTTTAAAATGCCTTACACTCTTTTATGCTATGGAATATTTGTTTAATAATACAAAGATGTGTTCCATTCTGTTACGTCGCTTGTGTTTAACTCTGTGAAGCTGTGTTACTTTGCCTATCTAAAACACCTGGTGGTCTAATGAAGAACTGAACAGCCAATAGCTAGGCAGGAGAGAGAGAGAGAGATAGGACTGGCTGGCAGAGATAATAAATAGGAGAAATCTAGGAAGAAAGAAAGATCTAGGAGCGAGAGGAGGAGGACTCCAAGGGCCAACCACCCAGCTACACAGAAAGCCATGGAGTAAGAAAAAGAGAAAGGTATATAGCATACAGAAAGGTAAAAGCCCAGGGGCAAAAGGTAGATGGGATAGTTTAAGTTAAGAAAAGCTGGCTAGAAACAAGCCAAGTTAAGATCAAGTATTCATAAGTAAGAATAAGTCTCTGTGTGCTTATTTGGGATTCGGCCCCAAAGAGCAAAGAGTGAAAAAACTAACTACAACAAGACTAACAGAAAGTATTTCTGCTTTTGAGCTGGAACTCTGAGCTACTGACACAAGTTTCATTGCTCAGTGCTCTTTCTAGAAAAGGCCCTTTGTACACATTATTGTCATCTGGCCAAATTTCATAACTTTTTAACAGGAAGGTGCATCACACATAAAAATATTTCCTGGACAGCTCTACCTGGTGCGTCTGGCTTTTGGGGAGTGTGTACAGAGTACCAAAAGGCTGCAAACTTTTTGCCATTAGCATTTGAGTTTAAGAATACAAATGCTTTTATGTTTATTTAAAAAATAGGAGCATTGAGTTGAAGATTATAATTTTTGACCTAAGAGCATTAAAAAATAAAAACAAACAATAACAAACCCTTCACTCAGGGAGTGGCAAGATTAACAGAGTGTTGGAAGAGGGAAATGAGAGATGGCTCAGTGATTCAAATTACTTCTTGCTAGTCCAGAGAACCAGCATGCATGAGGAGGTGCAAAGATCAGCTGAGGCACAGCTCACAACACGTTTCCAGCTCCAGAGAATCCAGTACCCTTTCCTGGCCTCTAGGGGTACGCACTCGCATATGGCATACACTCACACGGATACACACATTCATACACAGAAAGTTTTAATTACTAAAAATATAAAATGTTAGAAAAAAACCCAAGTGGGTTTACAACTCATTTTCCTTAATGTCAGACAGCAAAGAGCAATAGTCTCCTGTCTCTGCCATCAAGACACATATCTCCATGGTGCATGTGTATCAGGAAATTAGATGCCAGTTATTCAAAATATAGTCTAGGCTTTCTTCCACTAAAAGAAATCCTCTCTATGGGAAAAGTGAAAGCCTCCTTCCCTCTCAGCAGAGAGCCTTGCTCAGCAAAAGGTACTTAAAATATTGATGACCAGGGAAAAGCCACACATCTTTGTCCCAAAGTCTTTACTGGTATAAGGTCTAATGTATCCAACAAAGCAGCTTGCTCACTTGGAAAAGATTGATAAGCACATTTTGACCTCATTCAAGGTCCCATCCTAGCCACCAAAACAGATGTGAGTGAGGCATATAGGTATTTACATGCATAGAGCCTTGCATAATATAAAATGCTCGATTTAAAATTGGTTATAAACATTATGTTCAATCTCCCATTACATCCTTATCAAGGGAATTTTCTAATTTAAATCAGGGTACTTGTTACTGGAGACTAGAAATGCTTCTTCTAGTAAACTTTCTTTGAATGTTAGAGTTCATTGAACTTACAAAAAAGTTTTAAAATATAGCACCTTTTGTGCCCTGGAGTGAGGTGGGGCATCTTGTCTGGGATACCTGTCAGGTGTGCACTGAGTTCTTCAGGAGAGTCGTGAATGGATTTGCTTCTGTGAGTGAGGAGCAATCCCAGGAAGGTTTTCCAGCATGCCCTTGTCACCTCCTTCCAACTGTAGCAAGGAATTTGTCTCTCAAATAGGAAGTCAAAGACAATGATGGATGTTTTAAAAGTAATGAAGAAAACAGGACATCATCTCCACTAAGAATACACTCGCTAGTGGATTCTTCATTTTTCAAATTATAGGTATTTGATCAATTTGATCCTTTGGGCAGTTTCTCCTTCTTCAGATGAAAACTGTCCATTTGATTGGGTCTTATTTAGACATGCCCCTTAGGAGTGGGTGTTGAACACCTCACACAACTGATAAACAAGTAAATGAATCTTCCTTTTCCTCTTCACACAATTGAGAACAAGACAGAAAATAATCGTTGTGCAAAGGTTAGCAAAGCACCAACTTTTAATGTTGGGCTTAGCTTTTATTTAAAATGACTGTTTGAGTTAGTAAAAAATAAAATAGTTGTTTTAAAATAATGTGTTGCAATCTAGAAGGGAAAAAAAATGAGAAATCACAGTTCCACTTACCCTTGTCCTGCACTGTACATTTTGCTAGCAGAATAGAAACAAAGATTATGTAGCTTGAAGGTTGTTGTTGAATAGTCTATTTCCATATGAAGAGCTGTAATTAGTGTAAGCATGAGCCAAACAGCAACTCCTCTCATGGTTAGCCCTCTAAATCATCAGCTCTTCTAGCCCAAGCGTCCTTGCTTTGTGCTACATGCTATATGAATTTTCATGGATTTTGATACTGCTTGATAGCATAACAACTATTTCTCTAGGGGTGCTCTGATACCATCGCTGAGAGTCACCAGAAAATATTTCTGTTAGAAACCAAACTGCAGGCTAACCACAAAAGAACAAGGTATGTTTGTTCACATTGGAAAAGATTTTATTTAATATTTAGGGGGGGGAAATAATATATAAAATTGTATTAAACTGAACAATTCAACTATATTAAACTAAAATATATTATACTAACCTGTTGATTTGGGGAACTATGAATGACTCATAAACAGCACAAATTATTTCTCATAGTTCAGGCAGCTAGAAAGTCCAAAGCCGAAGTGCTATGAGATCCCATGTTTAGTGACGGCCTGTGTTCTGGCTCATGCAGGCACCATCTTCTGATTCCATATGGTCAAAAGAGCTAGCTTACATATCTTTTATAAGGACATCAATCCACTCCTGAGCACTCCACAGAAGGCCCCATATCCTGATACCATCACCATTGGATTAGGCTCTTGAAACAAACATGACATGTGTTATGGGATATTTCCTCTGTGTCTGTGCTCTGAAGAGCCTAGGTGGGAAATGCCTGTTCTTAGAAGCATGGCAAGATTTTTCTGGTGGATCCTCTAGGGCACCAAGGCTTTCTTTAAAGGAATGTTTTCAAATCACTGACTCAAGGTCTTCAATATCACAGGACTATTTTCATTGGTAAACTTTAATTTTATAGAAATGATCTGCTTGTTAGCAGGGTGTATTAATATTAATTAATTATTAATAAAATTATACTAATTGATTATTTTGAGGTATATTAATTCAAACCTACCTCTGAGATTGTGGATATATCTTTTCTTCCTTATGCTTAGTAGTGCACTTACACACACAGATAAGATACATGAGAGGGAGAGAGAGAAAGAAGGTAAAAGAGAGGGAGAGAAGAATTATGTTCTCAGGTGTATTCTTTTTGGTGTGTGTGTGTGTGTGTGTGTGTGTGTGTGTGTGTGTGTGTGTGTAGTGCATGCTCTTCCACAGAGCTATACCCTCTGACCAGACCATTTTGACTCCAACCCTCTTTCTCATTAAAATTTATTCCCTCTGCTATTAGCGAAAGTAAATGATCACCTTCGTTTAATGTATAGGTTATATGTTTTCCATTAGACTGATTTTAATGTTTCCATAGACATGTATATAGATGTCTTTTTTTTAAATTAGGAGATGGCCCAGCAGTTAAGTCACTTGGAACACGTGACAAAGTGAGTTCTCTCCCTGGAATCCACATGGTGGAGGAAGAGATTCTCACAAGTTGTCCTCTGACTACCACATACACACTGTAGCACACAGCCACCCACTCACATGCATACACATAAACAAATCAATGTCCATTTCTGTTGACTAAGTTGGGGCAGATAAAATAGATTATGGGATAAAGGAATCTATTGTCAAATCTGATGACCTGAGTTCGACCCACATGGTGGAAGGAGAGAAATGACTTCCGCAAACTGTCCTCTAGCCTCCAGAGGGTTGTGGTACAAGGACAGGCATACGCGCACGCGCACGCGCGCGCGCGCACACACACACACACACACACACACATAAATTCTGATTAAAATTTTTACTTGTTTACTATTGTTTGTATTTTATTGTATGTATGTATGTATGTATGTATGTATGTATGTATTTATTTATTTATTTATTTATTTATTTATTTATTTATTTATTTAGATTTTTTTCAAGACAGGGTCTCTCTGTGTAGCTTTGTGCCATTCCTGGAATTCACTTGGTAGCCCAGGCTGGCCTCAAACTCACAGAGATCCACCTGCCTCTGCCTCCCACATGCTGGAATTAAAGGTGTGTGCCACCACTACCCGGCTTGTTTTTATTATTGTTTGTATGTTTGATGGTGGAGGTTTATGTGGGTTCCAGAAATACAAACTCAGGTCAGTAGACTTGGGCGGCAAGTGCCCTTTCATATGGAGCCATCTCACCAGCCTCCGCAGATACATATTTTTAAAGATTTAATTGAATTAGTTTTTCTCTGATTTGGGAATCTTTTATTCTAACTAGCATGCTTAACTTAGTTACCTTTAATTACTTGCTTTTAAAATACTGACCTACTTTTTTGCTTTCATTTTTCTACCTGTTATAATCTTTCTTACCTTGACATCTGCCATGTTGTTTTTCCACATTCTATTTTCATTTTCACAGACTACAAAGAATATTCTCCTTCTGTTCTTTTGTGTGTGGGGAGGAGATAGCAGTCAAAGGAAAACACATTTGAGCAATACTTACTAGTAGCTTTATGCTCGGTCTAGGTCCAACCAATTCTTCAGAAAACTAACTCTGTGCATGCTTCTCCTGACGTTCATAGCATGATACCTTTAGGTATAATGACGGGTTTATATTATTTTTAAAGATCCATGGGCGTTATTTCTTCTGATGCTCAATAGCATCTCTAGTCAGTTACATAGCCCTTGCCTCTCTTTCCTACATGTGCGTCAGAGCTTTGCTCTTTCTAGACTGGAGTGAGTCCTCTAGAATGTCCTGGGTCAGAGTTCTCTTATGGCCCAACTCATTCTATGTCCATTGCTGTCAATCTTTCCTGCCCTTTTCCCTATGCTTCAAAGGTTATTTTTCTGAATATAGAGTCTGTGTGGCTGGCTGTTTTCTCAGATTATTGGTGACATAATTCAAGGCCCTGTCTCTTTACTCTTTGCTATTGAGAGGTCAATGTCCATCTTTATTGTGTCTCCTCCAAGTTTGGTTTATCTTTTTTCTTTGCCAAATTTAAGGCTTTCCCTTTGTGTTGGTATCCAACACACCATGTCAGGGCTTTCTTCCCACTTGTCCTGGTGATACTTATTGAGTTTCTGAAATGTGTGGACTCATGTCCTTCATTGGTTCTGAGCAACTAACTGTGTAGATGGTGCTTTATCCTGAGGTTTTTGTTTTGTTCTCTCTGCTCCTTTGTACCATTATGGAAGACCTTATGCTAATCCTTTTGTTACCTCTCTTCACATTTTCCAACATTTATTCTCTGTACAACACACAGGAAACAATTCCTTTTGGCCCAGACTTCAGATTTATAATTTCTCTTGAGTTGTTGAAGCTATTCCTTCAGTTTTTAATTTCAGTTGTATATTTCTATTAAACTCTTTTCTTCTGTTACTGCTTACATCTACTAAATCACTATTTTATAGTTCCTTATTCTGTACAAATATTTTCACATTTACCTCTGTTTCCTTAATCCAAGGAGAACACTGAATCTATCATTTCTCTCTGGTAATTCCCTACATATGTGTTCCTTTAAACATGTTTCTATACATGTAAGAGTTATTTAATTTTTAATGCATATGAATATTTTCCTGCAACTATGTATTGTGCTGCCTGTATTCCTGGTGCTCATGAAGACCGGAAGAGGGCATAAGATCATCTGGAACTGGAGTATAGACAGTTTTGAGCCACTATATGGGTGCTAAGAACTGAACCCCAGTTCTCTGCAAGAGCAGAAGTTCTCTTAACTGCTGTTAACAGCCCCTGGCTCCTCCTCTTGCTTTCTTATGTGCCCCTGTGTTGGTCATTCTGCACTACATACTGATCATGTGCTTCTCTGTCTCCTCCAGGCCAGACATGAAAGCGTCTTCGTCCTGAGCACATGTATACTCCCTTCCAGGGTCAGTTGGCATGACTGACATTTTCTGAAATGTAAGAAGGTTTTTATCTGGAGAGTCCTATGTCACCCCATCACAGTAAGCAGACCCTGAAGTCTGCCAAGTAGCCAGTCCCTGCTCACGGGGAGTCAGGAATGTTAGTATTTCTGTTTTCTGCTCTGTGTAGGACTAAACTAAAAGTCTTGCCTGGGGTCAGAAGGAGATGAGATTACATGGTTGGTTTAGACTTCCAATAAAGAAAGAGACTTGCTATTTCATTTGAACATACTCACCTCAATTGGATTGCCTAACTTGGCAAACTAAGCTTCTTGACATTTATGCTCTTGAAACTTGAACACACTCATAACAAAACACAGCGTTTGCTTCATTAATGAGTCAGAAAGGTGCAGGTACAAAGATCAGAATGGTTAGTGAGAATGTCCTCACTGGTAAAGGTGCTCACAGGACAGTGACATCACTCAGTTCTTTACTAAGAAACCACGCACCCACATTACATTCCAATTTCTTGACATCTTTATCAATGTGCTCTTTCATCACTTAAGACACTATTATCTAATTTCTTGGTGACTCTTAGTTGAAAACATCCTGACTGATCTAATGAAAGGGAAATTGTACATGGCTACATTAATGTCTCTCTCCTCAGCTATTCGTGAGGTGGAACACCATTTTGACACTTGGTCACTTTGGAATTTCTCTGCCGCGCTGCCGTGAAAATGCTGGTTTTGTTGCTTGCTCCTGCCTCGGTTTTTTCATTTAGAATTGTTCTGTCTTCCCCCTTTCCCCTGTCAGTCATTCAGTCAGTCAGTCAGTCAGTCAGTCAGACAGTCAGTCAGTCAGTCAGTCAGACAGTCAGTCAGTCAGGGTCAGTCAGTCAGTCAGACAGTCAGTCAGTCAGTCAGTCAGTCAGTCAGTCAGTCAGTCAGTCAGTCAGTCAGTCAGTCAGTCAGTCAGTCAGTCAGTCAGACAGCCAGACAGTCAGTCAGTCAGTCAGTCAGACAGTCAGTCAGACAGCCAGTCAGTCAGACAGTCAGATAGTCAGTCAGTCAGTCAGTCAGTCAGTCAGTCAGACAGCCAGACAGTCAGTCAGTCAGTCAGTCAGTCAGACAGTCAGTCAGTCAGTCAGTCAGACAGTCAGTCAGTCAGTCAGACAGTCAGTCAGTCAGTCAGTCAGACAGTCAGTCAGTCAGTCAGTCAGTCAGACAGCCAGACAGTCAGTCAGTCAGTCAGTCAGACAGTCAGTCAGTCAGTCAGTCAGTCAGTCAGTCAGTCAGTCAGACAGTCAGTCAGTCAGTCAGTCAGTCAGTCAGTCAGTCAGATAGTCAGACAGTCAGTCAGTCAGTCAGTCAGTCAGTCAGACAGTCAGTCAGTCAGTCAGTCAGTCAGACAGCCAGACAGTCAGTCAGTCAGTCAGTCAGACAGTCAGTCAGTCAGTCAGTCAGTCAGTCAGTCAGACAGTCAGTCAGTCAGTCAGTCAGTCAGTCAGTCAGTCAGACAGTCAGTCAGTCAGTCAGTCAGTCAGTCAGACAGTCAGTCAGTCAGTCAGTCAGTCAGTCAGCCAGACAGTCAGTCAGTCAGTCAGTCAGTCAGTCAGACAGTCAGTCAGTCAGTCAGTCAGTCAGTCAGACAGTCAGACAGTCAGACAGTCAGTCAGTCAGTCAGTCAGACAGTCAGTCAGTCAGTCAGACAGTCAGTCAGTCAGTCAGTCAGACAGTCAGTCAGTCAGTCAGTCAGTCAGTCAGTCAGACAGTCAGTCAGTCAGTCAGTCAGTCAGTCAGTCAGTCAGACAGTCAGTCAGTCAGTCAGTCAGTCAGTCAGTCAGTCAGATAGTCAGACAGTCAGTCAGTCAGACAGTCAGTCAGTCAGTCAGTCAGTCAGACACACACACACACACACACACACACACAGTATCTTCTAAATATGTCACTCTTTCTCAGTCATATAAGCTACAAATAGTTCTACCCAATATTTAATTTATATTTTAGTTTTATTTATGTTCTTTTCTCATTCATTTTTATTTTAGTTTTCATGTACTCAATTATATTTGTCTTTTCCTTTTATAGATCTGAGTTTCCTGTCTTATTTAGGAACAGTTTCCATACTATAAAATCATACAATCTTTTTTTTTTCTAAATTTGCCTCTGACATTTAAATTGTTCTATATGTCACAATTAGATATTTAATCAAGCTGTAATTTATTTTTGTGTATGATGTGACACTGTGATACAACCCTGTTTTCTTCCAGATGGATAGATATTTATGCCAGTATCATTTCAAAAATAAGACCTCCTAGAGATGCCATTTTTGCCAAGTTCCACTTTAGATGGCCACAGGCACCCTCCCTGGTACAGTACACATGGAAATGCTAAATAAAATAGAAATGATTTTCTTCTGTTTTATGATTAAGGTGGGGGGGGGATGAACTGCTCGGCAGCCAAAATGATGGTGACAATGCAGACCACGCAAAATGTGGTTGAGAAGTCAGCTCAGAGATGCCCGTGTAAAGCAGGCAGCTATGCATGCCACTGCCTTGAAAATGAAACAATCGAAAATCTTCAACAGAGGAAGACAGGTGTGCAGACCTCTATCTCAACCACTGTTTTCAGTAGGGCAGAAAGAAAAGAAAGGGACAGAGGGGGAAGAGAAGGAAAAGTGGAAGGGGGAAGGGGAGGGAAAGAAAGGAGGGAGGAAAGGAAAATCAGGCTTAGAACTCCTCCTCTGTGTTTACCTAAATTATGGGATGGCTTTGGGTGTTCTGTACCCCCGGACATTGGGCAAAAATTAATGTCAGTCTTCTCTGGGGAATCAAATTGAAGCTAGGTTTCCACCATTTCTCCAGATAAGGATCCTCCCAAAACAAACTCACATTCAAAATCACAAACAAGGCATTAAGCCAGGAAGGATGAGTCAGCAGAACCGATAATAGGAGAAATCAACCCAAAGAAGCTGTAGACATTGGCATGGTTAAAGGACAAAAATTAGGGGGTAAAAGGGAGGGGGGAGGAGTTTACAAAATACAATTTATACCAAGAGTGAAGGAGAATTCCTGGAAACTGGATAACATAGGGGAGTTTGGAAGTCTGCAGCTCTAGAGTCTAAAACCAGTCTGTCTTGGACAATCTTCAGAGCCAATCTTTGCTCATCTCTGGGTTGGACCTAACTAGCATCCTGTAAATAGCAGATAAAGCTGAACTGAACATCCTGATAAAAAGATTATATATATATTTGGAAAGTATTCCCCACCAAGCAAAGGATCAGCTATGCCACCACACTGCATCTGAGGCCCTACGGCCATTTCTCCACTGTGTAGTAACCCCTACTATGTTTCCTCCACTGTATTTGAAAAGTTCCTTGATTTATGAATTTTCTCTGTTCAATTACTAAAAACCCTTCCTGAAACTTTTTCCATGTTGGAAAATGGAAATTTGGAATCACTTAAAGCTGTGTTTCTGGGCCGCAGTCACTCAACTGTGACTTCAGAATAAACTTTCTCTTATTCCCTTTGAGGTGAGAACTGTGTTATTGCAGTGACGTTTATAAAAAATGTGAGAAAATTTGAGGGGAATGGACTATGGGACTCACAGAGCCACTGTTGGGACAAATATACTCTGGAGTATAAAAAATGTTTACTTATTATTTGTTTGCTCCATATAGATACTCCCCCCAGTGCATCCTCACACACGCAAATCAGTATATTCCTTTTGAAATAGAAATATCCTTGAAGGGCTAGGAATACCTGATTGACTTCTGAAAATGAAATCCTCCAGCCAAAATATCTTCTCTCCTTACCTCAGAGGAAGCAGGGAATGGACTTCAGGCAAATGTCACAACTGTAGGGAGGACTGGGTCAAAGGGCACTGGACCAAAATGAGAAGGAGACCTCCTAAAAAAGGCAGCTGTTAAAAAGGCTTTCTCTTTCTGCTCTAAGAATAAGTAGGAAGATGAAATTAGATGTAAAACATGCCTAATTCTCTTGTTCAACTCACTTGTATAATCTATATTAAATTTCAAACATGAGACCACCTTTGTTTTGTGGGACTCATATGTTTGCTGTTTGTAAAAGTTTGCTTTCCAACTTTTGGAGGAAAAAGCCTGTATGTGTGCTCACATTGAGCTTGGAAAATTATTTATTTCTTCAGTGATGTCTCAATGATATCTGTTTTGATAATCTTCAGGGAAGAGAGAAAATTTTCTAGTATTATATATTTCTACTAAAATATAAGCTTATGTCTATCAAATAAAACTACCAACTCCTGAAAAGTATACCCATGTGTAAAATTAAACCAGAAGGTATGTTTTAAGAGAAAAGGATTCAATTTAAATATGATCTAATTTAAATTTCAGTCTCAGTGATGTGAATTAATTTGTCTTAAATCTAATCAATTTTAGGCCATTTAAAAGGAAAATGTGTGAAATTAAAATAGTAACTAACATTTTGAATAGTTTTTTATACTAGTGAATTGAAATAATAAATGCCCTTGATCCATTTACAAATTCTACCCTTTAAATATCAGTTAAAATTGTGTTTCTTAAACTGTGATTAAGCCTATCAGTGGGATCCAACCAGAACTTTTTTATTCAGAAATAGCAACAATTGAAGCACCTTACACATTTTAAAGATATGTTTTGTGAAATTCTTGTTCTCTGTCCACGTGAGGTGAAAAAAGAAATTACACAAAATGAGTTTCTCTCTGTGTCACAATAGGAACCCACAGGAAAGCTGTTAGAAACTGGCGTCAAACATTTCAAAGCACTTAGAGGAGGAAAGAAGGAGTAAGAGCCAGCGGTTGTTCAGCTGTACCTTACTAGGGCCACAGATTGGGTGGAGGAGGCACAGGCTTTAGTCAAGGTAGAACTTTTTTCTGAAAGAAACAAACCCAGAGGCCATAACTATAAGGTCTAAGAGCGGAAGAGGACCACCTGAAGCAGGTAGAGACTTGGTCCTTTATCAAATCAGCTCTTTACAAATGGCCTGGAGGATGATGGATGAAAGGCAGGGAGAAGAGTAAGAGACGGGGCTGGAGAGATGGCTCAGCAGTTAAGAGCACTGGCTGCTCTTCCAGAGGTCCTGAGTTCAATTCCCAGCACCCACATGGTGGCTCACAATCACCTGTAACAAAGTCTAGTGCCCTCTTCTGGGTTGCAGGCATACATGCAAGCAGAACACTATATACAAAATAAGTGAGTCTTAGAGAGAGAGAGAGAGAGAAAGAGAGAGGGAGGGCAGGGACCATGGGAGGGACAAGGGTCCTCTTAGAATGCTGAAAGAAAGTTCCCCATCTACATAACTGCTCCTGGTTAACTCTTGGCTTTCTTTCCATGGATTGGGCCATGAACACAAAGCTCACTGTCAAATACTGTAGAAATATCGCCCTACTCTTTAGAGCACTTTTCTAAATTCCAATTTTAGTATATGCATAATCACATTTGTAACTGACAGATCCACACTAGGCAGAGCAAGGTCACCGACCACACTCTCTGATGACATGAAAATACTGTCATTGTTGTCATGATCTATGCTTAGCTAAGAAGTTTCTAATCTTCCTCCAGATAGCTACTGTTCTATACAAAGCTAAGAGCTATTCCTAGCCCCCCTCAAGAATAACTTTACACAAGGAGACCACATGTCCTATATGTAGCCCTATTCAATTTAGTGTCCATTTACCATACAATTGTCAGTAAATGATACAAATTCTTAGTTTAAATAAAGATATTTGAATTCAATGACATACATAGCATTTCTTATAGACATATTAGTTATTGGCTATAAAACATATATTTCCTCTTCTATGGATAATGTTTAGCATCTAATTAATACAACCACTATCATAGGATAATTTTAATAAAAGTCATAAAAATGTTTGACAAATGGATATCCACTTAGAACTAAAAACAAATTTCAACAAATTAAAAATAAAAGACATTTCTTCCAATTAATACTGGGCACCCAGAACCTACAGTTAACATAATAATTGATGGTAAAAGGACTGATGGTCAGGGATGGTAGACACAGTTATATAAATCCTAGTACTTACTGGAGACAAGAAGATAGCCATGAATTTGAGAGCATCCTGAGCTACATAGTGAATGCCAAGTAAGCTCTGTCTCAAAACAGAAACAGAAATAAAGAAATAAAATAAATAAATGGCAATAGGGGACCAAGCACTTTCCCTGGGACAGCAAGAGACTTTGTTTCCACAGCCTCCAATAACCAGCACCTTAGATATCCCCAGTTGTGTAAAAACACAAGAAAGAGAAACGAAATGAACACAGATCAGAACGGAGACTTTTGCAATGACTATATTCATAAATAATAGAAAAGTCCAAAGAATCTTTCAAGAAAAAAAAAAAAAAAGCAAAGCCAAACTAAAAGAACACCAGAACCAATACATTATCTTCACTATCTTGATATGAGATCAATTATCAAAGTTAGCTTTTCAACATAGGAGAAATTAACATTCACAAACTGAGATACTAAAAATGCCCTTCACAGACAGTCACATGAGAAGTTAAGTAAATGCTATGAAGTAGGCCTAAGATGTGTTCCCTGACAACAACAAACATGACTAAAAGTAAATGGAGAGTGGAATAAAAGGGGAAACATACTATGTCCATGGATCAACAACTCTCTCCAGATTATTCTATACATCCAACTCAGTTCATCAAAATCTCAGAGTGTGTTTTGCAGAAATAATCAAACTGGCTATATTTAAATGAAAATGAAAATTACTTATAATACTCAAATAAGCTCCTGTTAAAACAAGCTAGAAGGCTCACACTTCCTAATTTCAATATTTATTAAACACCTGTAGTTTAATCAAGACAGTTCAGTAGGAGCTTAAGGCACAGAAAAATTATATAGCACAAAGCATCCATAAATGTACCCATTTAAACATATATACACATACACACACTTTCAACTAAAGTAACAAAATAACTCTACATGGAAATGCCGGGGCTTTTATGTTTTAAAGATTTATTTATATTTATTTTATGTGTAGAGATGTTTTGCCTTTGTGTATATCTATTCACCAAGTACATGCAGTACTCACAGAAGCCAGACATGGGCAGAAGATCCCTTCAAACTGGAGTTACAGAGGGTTCGTTATAGGCTGCTGTGTAGATGCTGGGAATCAAACCTGTGTCTTTGGGAAGAGCAGCCAGTGCTCTTAACCAGAGAGCCATCTCTCCAGCCCCAAGGTCAGAGCTTTTTAACAACTGATGCAGAATGTTAAAACAACTTTTTACCCACATGGAAAAATAAAATAAAATAAAATTATACCTTTGCCTTGTCGTTATGGGCTGTGTCATATACACAAATTGAAACTGAACATATCCTAAATATAAAAACTATAAGAACAGTGGTGGCACACACCTTTAATCCCAGCACTTGGGAGACAGAGGCAGGAGGATCTCTGTGAATTTGAGGCCAGCCTTGTCTACAGATTAAGTTCCAGAACAGCCAGCCAGGGCTACACAGAGAAACCCTGTCTTGAAAAACAAAACAAAACAAACAAAAAAGAAAACCCTAAATGTTAAAGATATAGTAACATGAAATAAGACATCTTGAAAAAAAAAGCATGAGAAATAGGAAATCTAATTATATAATTCATATTATTTAATAACATTTGTTTTAGAAGTATTTGGAATTTTTGATCAAGTGAGTTATACACACTAATAAAGTTCATTGTGATTTTTCAGTACAGACCTACAGTGCTCTTTTGAAGTCCAATATTGTGTTTACCACTTCAACAGTCACCTAAAAGTTCTCCAAATCCCTTCAAGTACCACTATGGTACCCATTTCATCCTTTAGGAAGTGCTGTTTTAAGCATTAATTCCCATGGTTCAGCCTGACAATTTACGGTGGGCCGATTTCATGTCCTAAAGCCAACTGCAATGTTGGTTTAGATCACATTTCCTCCCTCTGTCTTCTAGGACACAGCTCTCCTGGACTTGGTGATGATCTGAAAGGAGTCTCCTTCCCTAGTGTACATAAGAACCAGAGGCATGGTGATGATCTGAAAGGGACTTTCCTTCACTAGTTTACATGAGAACCAGAGGCATGCTAAAGTAAGGCTTTCTATTGATTGTTGGTTCTATCAGTGACAAGATACAAAAGGTGCGTGGGGATGAAGAGGGAAGTCGCATTGGCTGTGGCAGTGGCTTTTTAGAAAGCCATGCTCTGCCAGTGAGCATGAGTACAGGACAGGGCTTGAATATCAACATCTCTTCAGGACAAGATGCTACTTATATGGCTGAGCAATCAAAGGATCTTGGTTGGTAGAATGCAGATTCCTCCCAGATCAATTATTTATTCTGTGGTACCCTCAAACTCAGCCAGGAACCAGATTTCATTTTTTAAAAATCGGTATTAGGGAGGCATGATTTTAACATGATAAAGCACATACCCTTCAGTTTGATGACGCTTGATGCACATATGACTGTTTCCATCATTCCAGAACATTCTCTTGTCCCTTCCCATCTCCTAGGATAGGCTGATGATCTATTTCTATTGCCAAAGATTAAATATCCTTCTCCTTTCTTTTCTTTTCTTTGATAAGAAGAATTCATAAAAATTGACATTTTACTTGAGGTCCATTAATTAATGTCAAAAATTGTGAATCATGTGGTCAAATTTCCTCAAGATTGTGACACTATTGTCAATGTTCTGACAGTGATGTGCAATTTAAAAATTAAAACATCAACCTCAGCTAGACTCTAGAGAATTTTGCCCACCAAAAGTAAGGACTGTAAAACACACCTTTTCATCTCAGGAAACATGGTTTGGTTTCTGCTGTGCTTATCATCTTGCAAGAGTGAAACAGAATTAGGAGTGAGTGTGGCTCTGCAGCCCCTACCTGTTGGAAGGTGCAGTGTGATGTTGTTGCAGAAGTCTGTGAAGCAGCATTCAGTTCTGGTCACGTTGTTGGAACTGTGGCAGAAGACTTGAGCATTTAATTCCGGGAGGGACACGCAGGATTTGATCACCTGCTCTTTCCCATTGGTCAACATGACAGAGGCCCAACATGCCCCTTCAGTTTGGCAGGTGAAGTTGGAAGAGTCACACAAAAGACACACACACTTCAGTCCTGGAAAAAGTAAGGCAAGAAGCTTTAAATGTAGAAGACGTCATGCAGTTACTTGGTGGTACTTGAGAACAGAAATCCAATCTTAACATAACTTGAAGACAGGTTTTAAAATGTGATGAAGATGCCTTCTTCATCCTGTGCATCATTAAACAGGCTACTCAATCAGTTATTCTCTGTATGGTTATTATAATTTATGCAGTGGTTCCTATAGTTACTATGTTTTCCTAGTCCACACTAAATCCTTTTCAAGCTCAATCGGTTTACTCCTAAATCGATAGTGCCTATGAAATGCTAGGAAACAGTAGCTCAGCAACAAGGAGCTGGCTGGCACAGCTTCCAGAACAATGATTCGAGGCAGGGGCTTCTGCAACCCAACAAGACAGCACGCTATATTCATTTACATTTCTCCAACCCTTTAAAAGCATGTGCGGAACACAGAACGATTTATAGCAACACATTTGTCTAAAACTAGTCGTGTTTATATTCTTTACACCTAAAGGTTGCTATTGTTGTAGGCACCTTGAAGGCACTGATATAACATTCTATTCCCCTTCCACTAAGGAATATATCTTAGAATGACAGCCATTTGAATGTAGATTTTAACCATCAGATGTAGATTTTTAATGGGCACCCCTATTCCACAACATAAAACACATTGATAATAGAGTTTATTACAATGATGACTATAGTGGATAGCCATCCCAGCATTGGCCTGGAAGTTCCAGCCCCCATTGAGGCTTCGGTAATGCTCATGCCCACGAGGCAGGGCGGAGGAGGAAGCAGAAGACCAAGGATCGGGAGGAGGTCTCTCTCTTGGTTCCGGGACCCTGGATGCTGGAGGTAGACCGAGCAGAGTTCTCCAGAGAACACCGCCGGACTGCGCCATACCTTTGCCAGACCCTGCAACCTACCCCTTCATTTGTAACTTAGCCCACAAAATAAACCTCCCTTTTAACTACGTGGAGTGGCCTTAATAATTTCACCAATAGATGACAATAAAATTTTTAAAACTTTGATGTTGATAAATTAATGTTTATTAATATATCATCTTAAACATTCCATTACCACTCACACTTGATCCCTCACAAACGTGTCTAAAAAATTTGATATTTCTGCCTTGATATGAAGTCAGTATAGGGTCCAGAAGTTGTAATTATTCAGATTTATATTTCAACATATTATTTCTAAATATTGCAATTCTAAATATTTCTATTGTGACTTTAAATGTTTCAAAAAATGAATATTTTGTCAAATGATAACTACCCCAATTATCTTAATATCCAAAACTTTGCCATATTATCAGTTAATAAAATTTGTCTTTAAATTTCTAGTTACTAAAACTAGACCTAATTTTATACTAACAAACTATTCAATTTATAAATGAGTAATCGTGAATAAATACTTTTTTATCAATAGTAATGAGCTGTAGGAGAGTCACATATTCTAAATTGGCTGAGATTCCAGACAGCCAGGTGTGCAAAACCTAGTGATTATGAAATGTGCTAAGGAGGCTGGAGAGACAGTGCAGCATGAAAGGCTAAGGCTCACAAGCAAAGTGACTAAGACACGTGTTAAGGTGGAGCACACCTTTAATCCCAGCACTCAAGAGGCAGAGGCAGGTGGACCTCTGAAAGTTCCAGGCCAGCCAGGGCTACCTAGTGAGACTCTGTCAAAACCTTCAATACCAACCAAAGCATAGTAAAAGTCAGTTTCCTTACATAAAAGAGAGACGGTACAAAGAGCAGCCATTAACCTGGGTGTCTCTGACTGTGGAATCATAGCATTTCCCAACCTCTCAAGTGTCTTCAACACCTGATTGCACAAGCTTTGTCATCTTGGACATTACTTAGTCCCTCTGGGCCTCATCTGAAAGGTGATAACTACAGTGGCAACATACTGCCTCATCATGTTGCTGCAGACAGTAAATTAATCATATGAATCTTTTGTGCTTCTTTCGGACACATAGGAAATATGACCCAAGCATTAGTAACCACCCCTCCTAACATTCAAGAGAGTAAAACTAATTTTCTTACAGAAGCCATCAACAGCCCTCCATAAGCCCTGCAAGAATAGCTGCAGGAAGCAGGAGGCAACAGCCATTTAAAAGGCCTGACAGATGTGTCTCTCTCTGCTCTGCCAGCAGGACTGGGTATCCTCATGCTTTTCCAGGTCCAGGCTAGGTTTCTCTCTCATCCCACTAGTTTTTAGCAACTGAGAATTGGCTATAAATCTAATGTAACAAAAAAAAAGTTAGTAGTGAAGGAATAACAACTCACGTTGACCTGGTTTTTTGTTTTGTTTTGTTTTGTTTTGTTGATGTTCTGATAAGTTTTGGCGCATTTCTTAACTTTTACCACAGCCAGTAGACACAGGAAAGGAGGATCTCTGGATTGGCTTTGTCCCTCACTTTCTGGCTGATGTTGGGGAGGCACAGTGTCCTCTACAAACGAACCAAAGTAAGGGCGCTAAGCCCAGAAATCTTGACATCCCTATAGAGCACTATCTGCATTTTACAGATACAATGACTCTAAATCAATAGTCCATGGAAAGCTGATATTATAAAGCATGAAAATCACTTGCCACTCCATGACTTGTCCATACACTCATATGTAAGGGGATGAAAGTGGGTAGACTAGCTCTTTGACATACTATCTCAAATCTTTTGTCACTAAGGTCATCAGAATCTTAAATTCTCTAGGCTGGAGAGTTTAAGAACACTTGGCTCTCTTGCACGGGACCTGGATTTGCTTCCCACTACCCAAATGATTGCTCATGATTATGTGTAGCTCCAGTCCCAATGTAACCATCACTCTTTTCTGGCCTTCCCAGGCACTGCATGCACATGGTGCCCAGACATATATGCAAGAAAAAGAACCATACATATAAAATAAAAATAAATCGATTTTTTTAATCTTAATTTTTTGTTTCCAGAAGGAACTAAGCCAGGAAGTCAAGGAAACCAACTAAGGTATATATGAGCCCACTGAGTGAACACAGCCATCAACCACTCAACATTTAAGCATATGCTGATCTCACATGCATTTATCATGGTGTCCAATTCCCAGGGCAACTTAATTGTCAGTTACCTGCATTTTACAGATATGAAATGAGGCACACAAAAAAAATCAAGTAATTGACTGAATGTACCAGCCTCTAGTGTACACAAGTGATCTTGTTCCTATCCCACCAAAGCTGCCATGGTGTTAAAAACTATTCTGGTCACCTCACTTGTTTCTAGAGGTTAAATAAAATACAATGTTAATATAACAGAAATAAGTTAGTCATTATTACTGATATCTGAAATTTTGATCTGTATTATTTTAATGAAATTTAAGGCAGGGTGGATATTTTTAGGCAAATTCTATCTACCAGTTTACTGACAGGACAGGTGGTCAAATAAAACACAGTGCCATGTGCCTTGCAGCTAGAACAAATAATCTGCCTTTGCAGTGTATCTAAATTCTACAGTAAATAACCCTCTAAGGGCCTCCCACCCACATTCCCTATATTTCTCTTCAAAGCACTGACTGGATGGATCTTCATAAAAATGGTTAGATAGTATTTCTTAACACAGAATGATTTGCAATTTCCATTGATTTCTTAACAAACTATAGCATTTCCTTTAGTTTAAAGCAAAAGGTACAAATCAGGTTAATCTAGACCTTAGTGTGACATAGAAAATACCACTTCACCTTAAACCTTGCAGGATAGAGAACAGACAAAATTGAAGATTTGTTAACAGTGATGGGCTCAAACATCTGTTCAGTGGCTCCACTTACTCCAGGTCAATGGGCAGACTACCAAACTGACAAGGACCATAGAGCAAACTAAACAAGACCTAACATGTAAAAGTAACACATGCCATATTCTATCTCTCATCTTTTGCTTCTCACCCATCCACTCTGTGGTTGCATTTGTATAATTAGAGGATATTTACACCAACCATCCTCAGCACAGATCCATAAGCTGCCAATTAAAATGGAAGTTGCTATTATTGATTTGATTTATGCTTTTCTACTTTGTTTTTTTAAAACCTGATGTTAAATGAGTCAGTTGTTTCAGAATACTCCATGGCAAGATAAATCTGGTTGTTAGCAGATAGCAGTCCTTCCTTGTGGTTCTTTATCTTATACTTCCCCTTCAGTCATATGGTATAAGACAGTAAATGAGGTTGAAGAGAGAGGCAATTATCCATACTAAGAAGGTCTATTAGATCTTTCCCCAACACGAAGACTGCACTTTTCTCCTGCCTCTTCCCACCCCTTTAATTATCTCCCTTTTTCTCCCTCTTTGCCAATTAGTCTGTAAAAGCCAAGACATCTGTTACCCAAAAGACATCTGTTACCCACATCTACCAAAGGATGTGCACATTCCTAATCAAACAGAAAGTACATTTTTACCCATATTTACACATGATGACTAGCACACCCTGTTGACAGAAGTATAAAAACTATCAGGCTACAAAGTGTGTGTGTGTGTGTGTGTGTGTGTGTGTGTGTGTGTGTGTGTGTATCTTTAGGTCCTATGTCATTAAAAAGACAAATATTTTTGACAAATAATTTGGGATAGTGCTTTCAATATATTGCCTTTATCTTACCTGTTCCCGATATCTTGAGGCCATGTGCTTAACTATTTAGTGACCAAGTCAAACATCTGACTCCATACTCAGTCCTCTTCCCAAGTGTTAGTTTGTTTTGTCCACTAGCTCTACTTTTAGACTAGGCTATCAGGTCCTTTTTTTTTTTTTTTAATTTGGAAAGTATTTTAGGTGTGACCTGCCAAATGTGTAATCTTTTCATCATCTGTAGGCTTCTGAATTAACAAAGAGAACAATTTGAGCTCATCAAAGAGCTGAAAGTGAACCGGCAAGGCACCAAGACAAATGGCGCTGCAGAATCTGAAGGTATTTCAGAGCCTTGAAGCATTTGCCCTGTTGCTCTTCCTGCCTCACTTTCAGACTACTCTTACTATCGTGTTACTATGTTGCCCGGGCTGGTCCTGGACTTAGGGAATCCTCCTGCCTCCGCCTCCCAAGTGCTTGGGCTACAGGTTGATACTATCAAACCACATACTACTATTTCAAGTAGTGGGAGAATCCTACTGTTTCACCATCCACCCAAACTTCTAGTGAATGTTAAAGGCCATCTACACAGTAAAATAGTAACATGATATGAGAAGATATTCTTTCCAATAGTGGGAAATTTTAAGGAAATGAAGAGGGGTGATGTAAACCTGAAGGTGTCACAGGCTCTGTGAATGCTATTAGATGTTCAATGACAGTTGATTAATCCTTTAATTATAGTAGACCCACTATGGTAAAATAAGTACACAGGACCAAAGGCAACTCCAGAGTTCTGTGCTCAGCAATCTGAAGACCCCACATTCTTTCCTGCAGAAATAAAAATATTTCCAAATATGTTTAAGGCCCTATACTTTTTGGTCTGCAGGAGTCACACTCAACCAGGAGCCTAGGTGCCAGGTAATCAGGTAGTATTAAGTACTAACCACTAACTGAGGACTCTAGGCACAGGCACAGGACAGAGGAAAGGCAACAGCTCTCTGACATTCCTTAAGGCTGGGGCAGGCGATACTCAACCAAGGCCACCCGTGATCCAACCAAGAGCCCAGGCCCTGGGCAGTTGGGCACCATTCTGGTGAGAGAGTGCAGAGTGGGGAGGTGGAAAATAGGGAGAGGTGGAATGGTTCATGGGCTGGGGAGAGAGGAGGATATGGAGAAGTCAGGGTGGTGAGGAATGTGCTGAAGTGAATGGACAGCTGGCCAATCAAGTCCAGGGAGATGTCTGGATGTGGGCTATGACCAGGGACCAGGTCTTGATCTGGAGCACTGGAGCAGTTGAGAGGGCCTGTGTTGATGTCTGTGGCATCTGTCACCACTGGTTGTTATGAAAGGGCCTGTGGTCTGGGCCACCACCTAGAGCCATATTGTTGTCTAAAGGCCACACTAATGCCAGGAACCATGTTCCACCCAGGTTGCCTGTGCTGGTACCTGGGACCATGCTGACTTCTGGGCTAGGCTGCTGCCTTGGACCATGTCTGGGTCCACAGTACTACCACAGCCAGGGTCTGTATGGATGTCTGTGGCTACATGTAGGTGGAGTTTTCTTTTCCCACCTGCCAGTTTCCAAACAACTGACAAAGAGACTTAATATGAATTATAAATGTTTGGCTGGTAGCTCAGGCTTGTTACTAGCTAGCTCTTACATTTTTAAATTAACCCATATTTCTTATCTACCTTCTGCCACATGGTGGTACTTTCTTTCAACACAGCACATTCATCTTGATTCTTTCTGCATCTCTCAAGACTCCCAAGACTCTGCTCTTCTTCTTCCCAGTGTCCTCTGTATCTTGCTGTCCTGCCTTTACCTCCTGCCTAGCTACTGGCCAGTCAGATCTTTTATTAAACCAATCAAATGTGTCTTGGCAAAGACACGTCTTCATAGTGTACAAAAAGATTATTTCACAACCTATCCTTCTTTTTGTCTAGCATGGAGGAAGGAGAGAGAGAGGGGAGGTCACCAGTTGCTTCTCTGCACCTTTTCTGGTCAATAAGATTTTTATCCTGATAGACTCCCAAATTTCTATTAATAAAACAATAATTAGATAAACACTTCATCTGGCACCCAATGTGTGGCATTAGATCACATGGTAGCAAAGCTGCCAGCTCTCACCCACTGCCACAGACATTGCTTGGGAAGCTTTTTCCACCCTCCACCCAAACCCCTGTAATTTGCAGGTTTTGTGACCCAGGTCCCAAATGTTGTAGTCACAACTACACACTACCAGTGACAGCCGCTCATACCCACTTTGGCTTCTACTGCTGCTGCCATCACTGTACTCCCTACACCCCCAGCTGCACAATGGCCACTGCAGGTGCCGTCAGCCTGCACAGTAGCAGCCCATTGTGACGCTGTTTGCCTGGCTAGCCTGGCTGCCTGGGCAACCCCTCCAGTCTGAGCACCAAGACTGGATAACAGCTAACTCTTTCAGGACTTGATCATTATCTCAATATTTTCAGGGTCCCTAAAGATGCCATCATCCCCAGACAAGAGGAAGTAATTTTAAGAACACAACATCCACATTCTTAAGAGGTAGGGTGGGTGGGTTTGGGCTGTTTTGTGGATTACAGATGTTTATCATCTTTTAGGGGTGTTAGTTGCAAGTTGTTATTGGTCATAGTTAGGGAGGAAACTAAGGAAAGGAGATTAGATTCAGGGATCTCATTCTAAAAAGAAAAAGTGGGAATAGAGGAATGATAGTACAAAAGGAGAGATTATTCAATTTACTTTTAAAATAAAAAGTCAACTATTAGTCTTAATTTTATATTGGTATGGATTTTTGTATATTGATACAAATTTGAGGTTATTTTTGTTATACTGTATATATGTTTTTACTCTTATTCAAGGTATTTTTGTATATTGATACAAATTTGAGGTTATTTTTGCAATACTATATATGTGTTTTACTCTTGTTTAAGGTATTATACCTATACAGCTAATTTAACAAAGTAATATAAATTTCTAGCCCTTGAAAGTTATTATTACAAACTATTTAGGATAATTTTTTAAAATGCAGGTTAGTAGTTAGTCTCCTGTAACAATCAAACTTGTACCCATGTTAGGTATGTTTTCAAGGTCAAACAGACTTTGTTTCGATAGATGGGTAGCCTTCAAACACTTGAGATGTACAGAATATGGTATTTAAAATGTTTTAATAGCATAAGACTTTTCTTGACAATGAGACACATCTTCTCCTGATGGCACCAATTTACTTCAAAAGAAGATGATGGGCGTCAAAGAACTTTCATATGAAGTTTGCTTTCCTTAAGGACAGTTCTTCAAATTTTCCTGCTTCTCAGAATACTCTGTCAGATATTCTAGGCCTATAGGCCAAAGTTGGATGCCCCAATGATACAGAAGAATTTAGGGTGGCTGTCCAGGCAGCCAGACATCCCTGTGGTTAGGATGAAGTTAAAGTTTTCCTTAGTTATGATAAAAAGTAAATTAAGTATAAAACTTTAGAGTCACTAAGATAAAAAAGATAATAGAATATGTTCTCTAATTTTGCCAAATACAAATGAACTAGATATTTTAACTGTAATTCCTACTTGATAACTGTTTTTGTTACATATAATTTTACTATGTTAAAGTCAAAGCCTTCCTTTTTAATTAGACAAAAAGAGAGAAATGTGGAATATCCCTTTATGCTGTCTGAATACATGTCACTGTGACTGGTTTGATAAAGAAGCCGACTGGCTAATAGCTGAACAGAATAGGTTAAGCAAGAGAGCCGAACTGAGAATGCTGGAGGGAAGAAGGGTGGAGTGTGATGCCAGCAGACAATGGGAGAAACAAGATGGGCATGCCATACTGATAAAAGGTACCAAGCCATGTGGCAAAGCATAGGTAAGAAATACCAGTTAACATAAATGAAAGAGTTAGCTAGAAACAAGCCAGAGCTATTGATTGAACATTTATAATTAATATTAAGCCTCTAGGTAGTTATTTGGGAGATGCTGGTAGGACAGAAACTTCCACCAACAGCCACATAGATACCTGGAGTCTGGGCTTAAACCTGAGGCCGTGAGGGTATTTGAGGGCCATACTGCCACCAGGGACATCATCACCTGAGAGGTCTATGCTGTCCCCCAGGACCATGGTATCACCCAGGCCAGGGCTGCTGTATAGGTCTATGTCTGGGTCCATGGCCCTACAGCAGCCAGGGTCTGAGTTTCCCTCCATGGCTCCTGTTGTCCCCAAGGGTCATGTGGATGTAGTCAGCCTCCTTAGATCATGTAGGTTTCCAAGGATCATGTTTCATCCAGGACCTTGCTGATCTGGGTGGCCAGTGCTGCCACCTGGGGCCATGATGACATCCAGGCAAAGGATGCTGCCTAGGGCCATGGATGGATCCATGGCCCTATAGAAGCCAGGGTCTGGGTGGTGTCTGTGACTCAGGTTGCTATTGAGGTCTCTTCAGATGCCCAGGGTCTGGCTAGCTACCTGGGACCATGTTGGTGCCATGTTGCCACAAGGTCCATGCTGATCTGGGTAGCCAGTGCTGCCACCAGAGCCATGATGGCATCCAGACCCTAGCTGCTGCTGAGGGCCATGTCTGGGTCCGTAGTCCTGCTACAACCAGGGTCTGTGGTGATGTGTATGGCCTGTGTTTGCATGGTCATTGGAACCATGCTGTGGTGAGTTGGTCCCACTTTTCACTGGCCCTGGGATGGCTGCTCCTGCATCTCACTTGATAGTATGGCATGCAACCTGGCTCATCTCTGCACTTGGGAAAGATGGCCCCACCCCTCAACATAGGCATGTATCTCACCTAGGAAGCACACACGAGATGATCTTGGCGCGGGGGGGGGGGGGGGGGGGGGGGGGCAACCCTGAGGGCATCAGAGCAGGAGAGCTGACTCCACTCCTTTTCATCTGCCATGTAGTGGCATGAATGAGGGAAAGATACCCTTCCCCCCTCACCCATTCCCATCTGCAGCAGGTGACAGAGCTGGCCCAGGGATAACAAGAGTGGGAGAGTTAGCCCTGCCCCCCTCCAGCTGCAGCACATAGGGAAGCAGGCCCTGCATCCAGCCTGGGAAGCACACTACAGCAGACCCTATTGTGCAGGGAGCACATGAGCCAGCCTGTAGTGGGTGAAAGCAGGAAAGCTGATTCCCCACCTCACAGTCCTTCTTTAGCAATCAGGAGAGAGGGCCTTGCAACTTGCCTTGGTAAAACAGAAGAGCTGGCCCTAGCAATGTGAGTGAGGAGGACCCAGATCTGAGGGCCAGAGAGCAGGAGAACTGGTCCCCCCAGAGCTGTATGCTACACTGGGTGAGAGCCAAGGCAGTGCTGGAGAGTTTGCCCAAGTAATGTTGATGAGGGAAAGCTAGCAAGCTGACCAACCCAACTAGCACCCAGGCCCAGAACCAGGGCTATGAGTTGGCCCACCCAATATACACCTCATCTATGAACTGTTGGAGCATGTGAAGGGCACAAACCTACAGATCCAAAACGGCAAGAACTCCATGACACAGGACAACAACAAGATATCTAAGAGGAGTCCCAGTGAGGGCCCATTACTGGTGGCATAGCAGAAGCCAGAAGTTTCTCGAGCTATGGCAACGAATACTTCCAAGTAAAGATGAATGGATTGAAGGGTAAACTGTGTGAGTCAATGGACCACACTACAGCTTCCACAACAAAATTCTTCTATTCTTCTTTTTTAAATTTTGTTTTTGTTTGATTTTGGTTTTGCTCTCTCTCTCTCTCTCTCTCTCTCTCTCTCTCTCTCTCTCTCTCTCTCTCGTTTGTTTGTTTCTGAGTTTTGTTTGGTTTTTGGTTTTTCTTTTACGTTTAGTTTTGGTTTAGGGGGAGGCTTCAAGGGCAGGGGGCAGATTTGAGGAGACTAGGAGGTAAGTGGGAACAGAATGCATGGTGCAAAATCCACAAAGACTCAATAAAAGTAAAAATAAAATATTTTTTTAAAATGCTTTAATATGACTAAAAATCTGTTGTTTGCTTATAGCTTCAAAGTTGTTATAAAGCACAGAAAGGATAATTATGGTGGCATGAGGTCATAAAGCTCTTACTGCAATTTAAAAACTGCTTAAGAGTAATCATTTGGATATTTTTGTTTATCAGCATAGTTCACTTTTCACAGATCTTCCCCCAAAATGCTGCAGCATTAGCTCATAGGTCCTGCAGCAAGCCACTTACAAAACTCAACAGTGAAGGCATATTGCCTAATTACCTGATTTGTGACAAATGTTTTGTGCAGATTCTGTTAAAATATTCCTTTGAATGAATGAGAAAACAGGAGAGATGTTGATGAGGAGGTGGGAGTCTTCAGATCATTGCAAGTTAGGCACCAGTGGACAGCAGGCTTAGTGGTAAGAGTAGGGCCCATGTGGTGACTGATTTGGGGCACAGTGCAGAGTAAGTTAGATTGTTTTCTTCTTAGCGGGGGGCATATACTATCTTGAGTCTCCTCACCAAATCTTGATTTTTGTCATCTTGCGGTTTCAGGAAATAACCCAATCTGGAATATCTCATCTGAAAGCAAAGGCATCCCTCCTCACGGTCCACAGTTCCTCAGACACACTCTTAGGAAGTTCTGCCTCCCCCTCCATCCTTTAAAATGTACTTTCCTCTCTGCTCAGGAGGCGACGAGCCATGCTCAGTAGACTCCAGTTATGTTTACAATAAAGCAAATCAACAATTGTTAGAGGCTCACAGGCTAAAAGTCTGACCTCTTCCAGCCTTTTGAAGGTCATCTTTAAATTCAGACCACTGGTGGTCTTTCCATGACTCATAAATGACTCTTTCCCACCCCTGTCTGGGTTCAATTTGCCTGAAGCACTCTGGTCCTTGTAAATCTTTAGGCATCAACTCAGATGTCTCCACCTCAGTGAGATCACCAAAGCATCACCCTGATCAGGAATCTCCTCATCTATCTTGGTTCTTTCCATAGATCTGTAATTAGTTTATTTATCGTATTTATCCCAATATAATATAATGAAAATGTTACAAAATGAGAGGCCTTCTCCATTTCCATCCAAGCGCATGCCCAACACCTGCAGCAGGGCCTCCCAGTGTGATACAAATAAAATAAAGTTGGATTTGACTATAAATTGTCGAGAACTGCTAACCACAGAAGAATTCAAAGCTAAAAGACATACAATCTATGTGGTGTGTTTTCTTCCCATCTTACATATGAGTTGTTCATGCCTGAGTCCATAAACACAATTTAGATGCTGCTTTTACCTTTATTCCTTCCGTGGGAACATCATGAGCACCATATTGCCTTTGTTATCACCATTTAATGGAATGCACAGGGCTTTCCTCTGTGAAAATGGACAGTAGACAGCATTTTCTTATTTTTTAGGCATTTTGACCGTTTTCATTTTTTTGCAAATAAATAACATTGCACTGAGCCTTTCCTAGGCAAGAGTCCCAGACTGGAAGTACAACATCAGACATTCTTGATAGCTATTGTGAAAGAACTTTCCAGAGCTGTGGCAGTTAAGATTTCCATTGGTGGTATACAAAAGCACCACAGGACACATGTCAGTGTGTCTCTGCAATCTAAATAAGATGACACTTGAAAGTTGTAGCTTATATTAATGTTCATTTCCTAGCTAAAAGCTTTAAAAAAAACTTTTTGCTTTTTTTAAATATTTCATTTGGTTTTCCTCTTGGGTGAGATTTTGGTCTACTGTGTTCATCTCCTGTGTGAATCTTAATTTCTTTTCTAACTTACAAGAGCTTTTTGTAAAGATGGGAGCTCTTTATCATATCCCCACTTACATACTTATTGCTTTCTCTTACCCATTGTCTGCATTTTGTTGTTTGTTTGGCTGTCTCTTGCTGTGCTGGGGGTGGAAGCCACATCATCATGAGTTCCAGGCATACGCATGAGTTTTGGGTCTTTTTAGTGATATTTTCTCCTTGTCAAAAAGAAGTCAAGTAATATAGACACTATTGAAATGAAAGTAAATTACCCATAGCCTGTATATTTCCAAAATGCCTACTGTTATTGGCTTCCCCAAATCTATATAGAGTTCATATCTGAATACGTGTAATGGTCTCTTTAAAAATTTTAGTATTATAAATATAAACTCATGTTTTATTTGACATTTCCTCCCTGTCTTAAACTTTGGCAAATTGTCCAGATAAATATGTTCTAAACATTCAGTATTTTCTTCCCAATTTACTAATAGTCAGGGACAGTCAAATTTTACATACATATGGAATTTGCTTGTGTATTGAATGTTACATATTTCTCCTTAGCAGATTCTGAGTGAACTGCTTTAATTCTTTAAGCATTAAACTGTTTTTAAAATTATTGTTCGCCATAGGCCAAACCCTGGGTTAAGGAAGAGCGTTGGGGATGTGGGAGGTTAATGGCTTGTCCTAAAGGACTTTTGCCCAGTCGGTATAAGGGTCGGCTTGTTACACCAAGCGTGCTTGAATACAGGATGTTGGGACACTGAGGTGGGGCATTGCTTCACCCAACTGGGGCTGGGGACAGAGACTCCGTTTGGGCAGGGACCTGGAGAAGATCCTGCTGCTGTCAGGCAGCCAGGCAAACCACAGCAGCCGGGGAAACCGCGGCAGCCCTCGCCTACCAGACCCGCATGGAGTGTCTCGCCTGCCCCCTCCCTGTCAGCGGCTTCTGTCACTCCCACTCTCCAGCTGGAAGAGACTCCCAGACCGCCGCCCACCCTATCGCCACCTCCGGTGTCCCAGCCCCCGCGGGGACCCCAGGCGTGTGCCACCGGGAATGTTCAGTCCTTTCCCCTGGCCGGCAAGAGGGGTTCTGAACCTCCTACACCCAGGCCGCCTCCACCTCCTCTCAGGTCCCCCGCCCTGCAGGGCATTGGAGAATGCTTCTTAGCCCTCGCCTCGCCAGATCCTGGAGGCTGTGCTTTGTCACCTAAGGCAGAGACCAGCCCAAAGGGACGCACTCTAGGGATGGGATGGTTTGGGGGCATCTGGATACCACCTAGTGGCTGCAGAGACTTTTTACAGTGACCTGTACTCAGATCAGTCTTGATGAAGGTTGATTTCCTCTTTTGCTTTAAGTTTGTCCTGCGTTACTGAGACACGAACCCTAGGGAAGTGTGCTGTCCCTGGGTCTTTTAACATAGGGCTTTAAAACCCACGTTTCCTTAATATGAACTTCAAATAAACTCTGACACTCACCCCTAGCTTTCTCTGGATTGAAACTCTAAAATCCTAGCACTGCAGGATGAGTCCCACGTGATTTTTCGTTGGAATTTCCTCCCTCCTCTCTTATGTCCCCACCAGGAAAGGCTGGACATGCATCTCAGGACTAAGGATGGTCTCTTCCAAGACCAAGGACTATCTGAAGATTTTTTTCAAATGCCAAAAATTACATTTTAGAATATTAGATTCATTTCCATTGTCCTTTTCTTATACAAGTTGATGTTAGACGCTTCTGTCAGAATCTTGGTTTTGATCAGCCTACTCATATAGATCACTTTACCAGGACTTAGAGGATGGTACACACTTTTAAAAAACGATTGCAGACTAGTAATAATTTAATCATATCTGTTTTAATTGATGGTAAATTACTGATTAGGAATATACCAATATACATTTTAATATTGCCTCAGTAGAAAATAATCATCAATAAGTCAACTCCAGCAGAATGCAATTTTGAGCAATACCGAGTAATATTGTGTGAGAAAGTGTAAAGACAGTAGCATTTCAGGAGTCCTGAGTTAGTCAAGGCAGTTAAAAGCCAATTTAGGAAATCTAAGGTTCTAACCCTGGTTTTAGTCACGTGATCTTTGAGGTATATATATATATATATATATATATATATATATATATATATATATATATATATATATATATATATCACTCTAAATGTGCCCTTCAGATTTAAGATTCTGTGACTCTAAGAGATGGCTGCTTCAGTGGCTACCATATAATGAGAGCTACCTGTGTGAGGGAGGGTATAACCAGAGAATCAAGGACTTTCTGCCTTGGAATCATGGGGTAGGAAGAAATGTGTGCCAGAGAGTTTATCCTAATAAGGCTGAAGCCAATCATCAGAATTCATCATTTTGAGGTCTCTAAAGTTGTGGAGGTCTCCGCCTGATGCTTTCTCCCTCTCCACTGAACTAGAGAACCCAAGAACCAAATGGAAGAGAGAGGATCGTAAGAGTGTGGTGTTGAAACGAGAACTGGAGTGTATGGCTCATATGCAGTGGGTTTGAGAAAGCTGACATCAAATACTCTCAATGACAGACAGTGAGAAACTAATGAATCTCTGCCTTGCTCCAAAGAAGCAATCAAAATTGTAAAGAAGAGGCAAGTGATCAGTTGATAATTAATAGTTAAACTCCAGGGCTGGGGTGGGCAAAGTCCTCCAAAGTTCTCAGGAGCTCACTTATCAAAAAAATTTTCCATCACAATCCACATGTACACCTCTATAATGATCAGATATCGTGAAGAATAGATGATTCTAGAAATAAAAGGGAGCTATCTCAAGTAAGAAGTTGATCTAGCTAAAAATAGCAACAAGGGAGGAATTGAAAGGGGAAGAGGAGGGCAAGTGATTGGGAAGGAAAAGTGTGTGTGTGTGTGTGTGTGTGTGTGTGTGTGTGTGTGTGTGTCTTTCCAATGTTAAACCTAACATTCAAAGACCTAGCCTGGATACTTACAAAAATTCCCACTGTTGAAGACAAAAGGGGAGTAGCACTTGACCCTATCTCCATGGAAGATGGGTAGGAGTGGGAGCTGATGAGTAGGAGGTGAACTTCTTAAATCCATAATTAAAAAATATTTCTAAAAATGTAATTCTCAGACTTCTAGGGATGATCACAGTCACTTTAGGAGATGAGGTTACATGGCTTCTCCTGGTTCCTCTGTCTACCAAAGTAACATTCAACATAATAATTGTCCTTGCCTAGCGATGCACAAATAAGTGAGAACAGAATGAGAAAATGGAACTCTGTGAATCCTCAAACTTTGTCTCAGCCAGAGAAAATGGAAAGACTGAGGCAGTTTGTCCTGTGTTGTTCAGCTCCCTTGGTATAAATCTATGCAAAACAAATGTGATCAGAAAGGAAAAAGCCGTGACAAAGAAACAAACAAAACACCTCTCTCCCTGCCATGTGGAGTTCAGTTTGGTCAGAATCTCACCAGATTTTTTATTAAAAAGACCATATGCTTTGAAAAACTCTCTACCTATAATTGAAATCCTTAGACCAGCACTGTGACTTGAGAGGGCACTGTTCCTCTCCAAACAGGTCTTCACACGGCTGATGAAGAGGTCGTTTATCTCATAGTATTGCTTGAAAGATTAAAAGATGCAGACAACACATTTAATGTGTCTCAGATAATTAAAACTACAATTCTAGCTCGAGCAATTACAGATTGTGGATTATGGACTTCCAGCTCTGCACTCAAGGCCTTAGCCTCACACCTTGAAATATAACTGGCAGAAATCTGGAAGATCTTTCTCATTTTGACTAACTCCCACTCTCAGTGACACACAATGATAAATACAATAAAACCAGTGGTTCCAAAACAACATCCACACTGCAAAACTGTAACACCTGAGTGCAGTAGTAGAGTAGAAATACCTGCAACACTAACCCTCTTACTCACTACTATACTAAAAGAATCATCCTTTTCAATTAATTGGTGGGTTTTTTTTTTTACATTTAACAAAGATTTACACAGAATAATAAACAAAGTATATAAACAAAAAAAGAAAAAACTGTCAATAATATGGAAATGATTTATCCAATTAATATTCAAGAAAAAATAAATACAAAGATGTAATCCCAATGTCAAATTGAAAATGATTTTATAAATTATAGTAACACTAAATGGGTGGGAACTTAAGACTCAGGGATCTTTGCAAAAACGGAGGCAGAAAGATTGCAGAAGACAAAGTTACAGGGAGTTTGCTGTGAACTTGTGGTTTCTTGACATGTCAGAGTACCTGCACCCATGAAGTCTAACCAACATGCTGCCAAAACCAGATCTGAGTAATGACAACAGCAACAGACAAGCTGACGTGGAACAGGGGATGCTCAAGAGGACTGCACCCCGGACAAAGAACTACAGGAAACACGAAGTACTGAGAGCAGAAAAAACAGTCTTCCCTAGGCAAGAGCACACCAACTGGTTATCCAGAACTAAATGGTAAGAGAGTTGTATTTACATATTTGGAAATGTGTGTGTGTGTGTGTGTGTGTGTGTGTGTGTGTGTGTGGTGTGTGTAACAACAACTAAATAATAGAGGCCATGAATTTGAAAGAGTCCAAGGTGGATGGTACATGGGAGAGACTGGAGAGAGGAAAGAGAAGGGGGGTTGATGTAATTATATTATAACCTTAAAAAATAAATACATATATAATTTTTTAACGTGAGCAGGGTGATAAATAAAATTTAATTCTCATATCAAGCTCAGATCAGGAAACTACAGAGCCCTAAAATATTTGCTAATTTCAAGATTGTATGTAGATCTCCTCTCTTAGATGAAATGATCACAAAGTTTATTCAAAATTTCTTGTTATTTATGAGACTAAAACATGGAAATAGGTGAAATATTCCCAAGTCACAATATTTGAAAAGATTTTGAAGTGTAAATATTGCAATGTATCCTACTTCTTAGTAGTACTTTATTATCATGGAACTTGTTGAATATAAAAGTTTCAAGAGTAGAATCATAAAATACATGAAACACTGAAACAGAGACTGAGAAAATACCCCAAAACAGTAGTGCTGGCTGAGATGGGAAGCTAAAGGTGACCTTTACATCTTTCAACACATTCTTCTAATTTTCCTCCTTGGACTCATATCAATGCTATAATCAGAAATGAATATTATTTTGTTAAAGCCAACCCTTGATCTGGCAAAGCATTTAGTTCACATGGAGTAGCTAACGATGTCATGGGGATGTCTTCTTCACTCAGCTGTTTTGAACGCCCTTTAAAATAGCACTGGTGGCAGTCTGGGTGAACACCCACAGGCCCTGCTGCCATGGTGCACCACTATACAATGATTGCAACTCTGTTTTCAAGTCCAGAAACTGGAATTTGTACTCCAAAATTAGACTAGCATATTGAATGCGGGGCTGTCCATGAAATACCCAGATAGATGATGGGTCCCAACTGCTCTCTTTCTCTATGGAAACGTCTCTAATAATGCAGGCACAAATCAAGAGCCAACACAACCTGAGAGGTCATCCCCCTGTCGTTTAGTTGTCTTGGGGAGGGTTAGGACAGACCTGGTCACTTTCCGGGCTACAGAGGATAATCAAGAAAATGCTGACTGCCTACTGTATGCATGGTAATATTCTAAACAAGAGACCCAGCAACCTGACTCAGCAAAATGGGGTTTGTTAAATGCATTCATAAGACTGCAAATGCAAGCAAAATTCTCTGTAAGTAAGCCTAATGGTATAGTTAACTGAGCAAAGGAACCCACGAGCTCATAAGTGTCCCCTGGTAAGTGACAAATGACCTCTCTTGTTAAACCAAATACCCTCATTTTTAAAGACACAGAAGAGCAACAATACAGTTACGAGGTCCCCCTGCATTCATTTCAATGTCCTTTCCTAAGGGAACATGCTATTCTACACCAACAAATTAAATGTAATGTAATATATCCAAATTAGATTTCATTTTCTCCTACTTTATGTCATTTCACAGAGTGAAGAGGGTACATGCAAAAAGTGATATATACAGAAATTAATTACCTACAAGGGAACTTACATGGCAAAATTAAATCAATTATTTATAATTTTTTAAAAATATTTTACTTATTTAATGTCACAAATGCATATGGCAAAACTAATATAGGAAGAATTAAAATGAAAGTTACATCTCCCTGGTCACTTTCCGAGAGGCATCATTTGGACCGATTGGCTTTCAGATATTAGCTCAGGACCTTAACATTAAGAACACGCTGCTGTTTCTTCTTAAACAATTTGTAACATCCTCCACCAGCTCCTGATTTGTATACATTCTAAGTTTATATGCACCCCTCATTTGGGAAGGAAGGTCAGGTCTAATGAGATGTAACTCACATTTGGAACACTCATCTCTTCTAGTTTACATGGTTTGACAGAGGCACTTTGGTCATCTTGCCCCCACCCCACCCCACACACACACACCTTCACCCCCCAGAGCTCCTCAGTTTTTCACTATAATGGCTCTTCCCACCAGGCTTCTGGCAAGCGGGGATGTGTTCCAGTCAAGTGTGTCTGCCTTCTCCACAATGCCAAGTAAATGCAGCCTTCTAAGACTGTTTCACTTTACCTAAAGTGTTCCCCATCTTTGAAGGCCTTGCTTGCTTTGTAAAAGGATGTACAAGTCTGTTTATCCACACAATCGTTAAAGGGTGTCTGTTTCTTCTCCTGTTTTTTTATGGATTAAGAAAAAAATTATGAACATAAACATAAAGATCTTCATATGAAACAAGTTTTGTTTCTCTCTGCCAAATATAAGACAGTGGAATTAGTATGTTGTATAGAAAGTGAGTGTGTTATATAAATTTCCAAAGTGCTTCTCAAAATAGTGGCAACACTTTACATTCCAATCAGTAATATATGGAAATTCAAGCTGGTTATATATTTTGAATAGTTCTTATTGGACTATAAACTATTGAATTGTGAACATTCTTTATAGATACTCAGTACAAGTGCTTTACCAAGTAACTACACTTTTAGTTTAGATGACATCTAAGTTATAATTTTTAAATGGATGGCACTTTTAGAACTCTCACTAAGAAATATTGCCTATGCTAAGAACAGAAGACTTCAATGTTTTCTTTTAGACTTTGATTGTAGTGTAGATCTGATTGTTAGGTCCACGATGCTTTGTGACACTTTGGACATGAAGTTATGCTTTGAGGATTCAATTTGGTTTGGCTTATTACTGATGACCAGATAGTCCAAAATCATTTGCTTTTAAAAATCATTTTTTCATTAAATTATCTTCCTCAGAAACATTTTATACATTCACATATCCTGTGTGTGTGTGTGTGTGTGTGTGTGTGTGTGTGTGTGTGAGAGAGAGAGAGAGAGAGAGAGAGAGAGAGAGAGAGAGAGAGAGAGAGAGAGAGAGAGATGTATGAATATGTACATCATGGTGTATGAAATCAGAGGACAATTTGCCAGAGTCTGCTCTCTCCTTTGACCATGTAGGTGCCAAGAATCAAATCAGGTCATATAAGCTTAACATCGGTGTTTCTATCCTTTGAGGCATCCAAGCTGGTCCTCCATTAAATTGTCTACTCTTATCATAGAGCAGTTGACACATATGTGAGGATCTACCTTTCCTTTAGTCAATCACACATTCTGAAATACTGGACTTTGCTGTTGTTTGTTGTTACAGTGCTGGGGTCATACCCAGGGCCACATATAGGCAAGTGACCTACTACTGAGCAGTATCTTCAGTCAGTCATTATTGTAGTTTTTTTTATTTTTTTATTATTATTATATTTGTGTTTTAATTTTAAACATCAGCCATGGGTTCCTCTGTCCTCCCCCCTCCCGCCCCCACCCCCACCTTCCCCGCAACCCCTCTCCTCCATTCCCATCTCCTCCAGAGCCAAGACTCCCCTGGGGATTCATTTAAACCTGGTGGATTCAGTACAGGCAGGTCCAGTCCCCTCCTTCCAGGCTGAGCAAAGTGTCCCTGTGTAAGCCCAAGGTTCCAAACAGCCAGCTCATGCACTAAGGACAGGTCCTGGTCCCACAGCCTGGATGCCTCCCAAGCAGTTCAAGCTATTTAATTGTCTCACTTATCCAGAGGGCCTGATCCAGCTGGGGGCTCCACAGCCTTTGGTTCATAATTCATGTGCTTCCATTCATTTGGCTATTTGTCCCTGTGCTTTTTCCAATCTTGGTCTCAGCAATTCACGCTCTTACAGTCCCTCCTCTTTCTTGACAATTGGACACCTGGAGCTCCACCTGGGGCCTGGCTGAGGATCTCTGCATCTACTTCCATCAGTTATTGGATGAGAGTTCCAGCACAAGTGTTAGGGTGTTTGGCCATCTGATCACCAGACTAGGTCAGATCAGGCTTTCTCTCAACCATTGTCAGCAGTCTACAGAGGATGTATCATTGTGGATTTCTGGGGACCTCTCTAGCACTCTGCATATTCCTGTTCTCATGTGGTCATCATTTATCATGGTCTGTTATTCCTTGTTCTCCCTTTCTGTTCTTGATCCAGCTGGGATCTCCTGTTCCCCTAAGCGCTCTTTTCCTTAAACCTTGCCCTTCATTACTCCCACTGTCGTCTAGGTTGTTCATGTAGATCTTATCCATTTCTCTGTCACTGGGTGATCTCTGTGTCTTTCCTAGGGTCCCGTTTTCTAGGTAGCCTCACTGGAGTTGTGTAGCAGTCTAGTCATCTTTGTTTTACATCTAGTATCCTCCTATGAGTGAGTACCATGTTTGTCCTTCTGAGTCTGGGTTACCTCACTCAGGATGATTTTTTCTAGATCCATCCATTTGTCTGCAAACCTCATGATGTCATTGTTTTTCTCTGCTGAGTAGTACTCCATTGTGTATATGTACCATATTTTCTTTATCCATTCTTCAGTTGAAGGGCATCTAGGTTGTTTCCAGGTTCTGGCTATTACATTATTGTAGATTTTGAAGCCTTGATATCCATGTTTGTGGTAGTTTGAATGAAAATGGTTCTCATAGCTCATACATTTGAAAGCTCAGTTCCCACTTGGTTGAATTGTTTGGGAAGAATTAGGAAGTATGGCCTTGTTGGAGGAGGAGAGTGGAGAGCTGGCCGCCATGAGACTCCAAAAGCCCATGCTATTCAGTTAGTTCTCAGTTTCCCATGTGTATAGATTAGATGTAAGCTCTCAGCTACTGCTCTATAGGCGAAAATGCAGGCATGACCTGGCAGCCAGCCTACATGGCACACTGCACTTCTAAATAAGAAGCATGGCATACCATGCTCCTGAAATCAGAACACTGAATTCTGAAGTAGTGTGAGTAGCCAGTAGCTAGCCTGTAGAAGAGACTGCACTCACTATGGTTACTTATGTGCTTCTTCAGCATACAGCCCCTGGTGGTATGAGCACTGACTATCTGATCCGAGGTAGTGTGTTAACCAATCATAGACAATGGCTTCCACTGTGTAAGTGGTTGCTCATGTGCAAGAAAGCAGATGCTATTCCTTGACATCGTCTCCTGGATGGTTCATCTCTGCACCCTTGACTGACCGACCTACGGGCTTGTCTGTCAGGGGACACCCTAGAAGATGATAGCACTACTCCAGAGTCATTCCTGCCTGTTGCCATGCTCACTGGTGATAGTCAGATACTCATCATCTGGAACTCTTTCTTCTATAAGTTGCCTTGGTCATGGTGTCTTACCAAAGCAATAGAAAAGTCACTAAGATGAGGCTCCTTTTCTATATAAATCTAAGTAAATCTGGCAAATTCTGTAAAAATTTCTGCTAGGATTTTGTTTAGGATATGACAGAATAGGATTAACTAACCTATTAGCAATGTTTACAGCCAGTTCACATCTATAATCCCGGACGGCTGAAACAGACAGTGACTAGTTTGGCTACATACAGAGAAGCTCTCTCAACAAAACAAAAACAAATCAAAACATTTTTAAACCAGCCTCCCATTATGTGAGTACAACATATAACCTCATTTATTTAGCTCTATAAATTCTCTCAGTAGTGTTTTGTAGCTGACATTATCATCTGGATTTTAAATATTTATTGATCTCACATAGTTTTCTTCTATAGTCTGCTGAAATGTGATTCACAATATTATGTTTTTAAATGTAGCATCAGACATGTCATTCCCAGGGTAAACCTCACTTGATTATAACTTATTGCCCTATTATTATATTGTCATTAACTTAACCTTGATAGTATCTTTTTAACATCTTGCATTTTTATGAGAAGTATTTGTCTGACATTTTCTTTTGTTTTGGCTTCTGAGTCTTACTGGCTGGTTTCTTGTGTCAACTTGACATAAGCTAGAGTCATCAGAGAGGAAGGAGCCTCAGTTGAGGGAATGCCTCCATGAGACTCAGCTGTAAGACATTTTCAATTAGTGATCAATGGAGGAGGGCCCAGCCCATTGTAGGTGGTACCTTCCCTGGGCTGGTGGTCATAGGTTCTATAAGAAAGCAGGCTGAGCAAGACATGGGGAGCTAGCCAGTAAGCAGCTCCTCTTTCATGGCTTCTGCAGCAGCTCCTGCCTCTGCTTGAGTTACTATTCTGACTTCCTCCAATGATGGACTATGTATGATCTGGAAGTGTAAGCCAACTTAACCCTTTCCTCCCCAACTTGCTTTTTGGTAGTGGTGTTTCCTCATAGCAATAGAAACTCTGACTAAGACACAAGTGATGTTGGTTCCATGAATAGAAAGGGCTCCCACCACTTCTATATTGGAAGCAATTATAGAAAACAAATGTCTTCCTAAAATTTGGGAAGTTGGAATCTCCTTTGGCAGAAGGTTTTGAGCATCTTGGGTTTGTTTGCATCCCCCTTTGATTCTGTCAATGCTTTATCCTGCTATTGAATCTCCTTAGCTGGGTGCACACACATTCAAGATTATTACATATTCTTGGCAGAGATATCCCTTTATTATTATGGAATTAGCCCCTGTAACATCCGAATTAATGAAGTGTACTGTCAGTATTTGTTATTAATATAACTACTTCAACTTTCTTATGATTAACATTTAAGTGAAATGAGTTTTTCATACTTTAACCTATTTGTTCTTTATATTTAAAGTGTATTTCTTATCTTCAAAGTGGATTTTTATAGAAAATAAACAACTGAGTATTGCATTTTATATAATCTGATGCTTTCAGTTTTTAAAGTGTTTTATTTAAACCATTTACACTTAGTGATTGTTGATATGACTGAATTAAGAGCTAATATCTTGCTAATTGCTTTCTGTGTTTATATCTGGTTTTGGTGTCTCTTTTGTTTATTTATGATTACATAACTTTATTATCAGCTAATAATTAAATCAAAAAGTAAGAAAAGTTTACTGGTATTTAAAATCTATTAGTCTGGTGGTTGTACATTGGCTACTTGACCTTAAAAAAAATCCTAAAGTCAGAATTAAGTATAATGATTATATCAGCGATCTATGAGTCATAATATATTCTTAATTAGTAGTTTGTTGAGCTATGTTTAGTTGCTTCATTTGATCTCAAGCATTTAATTACTTCTGCATTTTTCATTTTTATTTATTTGCATTACTGGTTTTTTTATTTATATTTCCTTTAAAATGTTTTAAGTTGCTCTGTGTAAACAATATACATTTTAAATCATAGTATTATATACTTAGCATATCTTCAAATAATATTACAACATTTCACATGTGGTTTAGGGAATTTACATTTGTAAATTCCAAGTGCCCCTTCCTATCTGTTCTAAGGCTCTCACACATTTTCCTATTCACATGCTATAAAGTCACAGAAAGTTGTTACTATTTTTGACTCAGTTGCATTAAAGACTCAATGACCTTTTTGAATGTTTATACAAAAGGAAAAATGTATTTTATATTATTCTTCATTTTTACCATCCATGTAGATCTTTACTTGTTGGTACATAACCAATATTCTGTCTGATATAGTATTTATTCCATCTTTAAAATAATTACAAAAATATTTTAAAGAGCAGGTCTTTGGACAACAAATCTAGTTTTATTTGTTTAAGGTTTTTAATTTCTTCTCTGTTTTAGAAGATAAAATTGTGTTATGTAATGTAACACTTGGAGCATCCTTGGTCTTTGTGTTTCCCCTTTCAATTCTATCATCGTTGCTTCATGCATTTGAAGCTCTACCATTGGGTGTACATGCATTTAAGATTATCATATCTTCCTGGTGAGTGTCAGCTTTTGTTATTGTGGAATTTGCCCTTGCAACATGCCAATTTCTGACATGTACATTGATTACTAATAATATAACCCACTTAAGTGAGAAACAATTTACTTTGTCTCATTAGTTCAGAGGGTTTTTTTTGTTGTTGTTCATGGTCATCTGGATTCATCATTTAGGTCTGTTGCAAAGCAAAAACATGGCAAGCAGGCAGGCAGGGCCCTTCCTGGCATCTAGGAAGAGAGAATGAAGAAAACCAGGAGAAACATAAGCCATTCAACAGCACATTCCCAGTGATCTGCTTCATCCACTCATAATCTCCCTTCAGTTTCATCATCTAATCACCTTCCAGTAGCACCACCACCTGCAAAGTTTGGAGGGTAAACTTCAAACCTAAGCCACCAGAGGTTGAAAGATTTTTGCTTGCTATAATTATATGTGACTTGTTTTCTGCTTTTCGTAAGTTTTCTAGATGTGTAGTGTATCTATTTTATTCAGATTTTTCTGAATCTTCTATTGAAAATATGAGGTATCTAATAATGTAGGTTAAGAGAGAAGAGATAGTTGTGATTCTGTTTGGTTTTCTGAGTTTCTGTGATTAGTAATTTGAAATTTTTCATTACATCTGAAAAATCAGTAGCTGATATTCCTTCATGTGTGATATTTACACATGTATGACACTTAGTACTGCCTGGCACCTTGAGTGTCCTGTTTTGCTTCTTGGTACCTTTTCTTCTCTATCCTCTGATACTTCTTGTTTAGTATAATAACTTTAAAATAGTTTAAGCGTATTAATTTAGGGTAATTTCTATCTTCAAATTTATGATGCTTTCTCTAGCTGTGTCAAATCTGCTGATGAGAACATCAAAGATACTCTTTATCTCCTGTTCTTTGTGTCTAATATTTGTTTCTGCTGAATTATCACATCAGTTCATTCATTTTTCCATTGTAGACTTTCATCACAGTTGTCTTAAATATCTATATACTATTTCCAACACCAGCATCACATCTAAACCTGTTTCATAAACTTATTATAGTTGATTTAAATAGACTGTTTATAAATTTACCCATGCTATCATAGGTCTTTGCATTTAAAATGGAGTATGTTAGGGTAAAGAGGGATGTGTGATGTGAGAAGATGGGAGTGTGAGCATTAAAAGTAAGTAGATAAGATCAGCATATTGACTAAAAATGAACATTAAGTTAAGAAATAATAATTCATAGCAATTATTTAAAAGTAACTAAAAGGTAGAATTAAGAAATCAGTAAAGTAAATAAAAATGAAACACTAAAAATAGCACCACCTCTATAAGAAAAAAAGAACTACAAAGAAAGACAAAACAAATAGATAGAATGTTAATACCTATATCAATTAGTATGGGCTAACCACTCGAATTAAAGTCAGATAATGTCATTTTCCAAAGGATTAAATATCAAGAACCAAGTACATATGCTGAAGGACACTACAGTCCTATCTCACAGAGTTCACACCTTTGATAAAAACATAAATAAGTTGTAAGTAAAAAGATGGTAAAATAATATGCACAAGCATTATACATCATGACATTATTGTAGTTGTATATAGACACCAAGATAATATTATTGAGAGACTCTTTCATTGAGCCACATCAAAGGGAATTATCTTACAATAATAAAGTAGTCAATTCATCAGGAAGATATCACTTATGAATGCATGTATGTCCAATTAAAATAATTTCAAAATACATGAAGTAAAATTTGACAAAACTAAAGACAGGCAGGCAAGATGGCTGAATGAGTAAAGGTGTTGACTGTCAAGCCTGACAACCTGAGTTCTATCAGGAACCATACAGTAGCAGGAGAGAACCAGCTCCTGCAAGTTGCCCTCTGACTGCCACACACAACCCATAGTGTGCAAGCACACACACACACACACACACACACACGCTCATGTACACACATACACACAACAACAACAACAATAATAATAATAATAACCCCAATTCCCCTGAGGAAGCCCCCTGCTCCACCAGAGGCCATGCCTACAGCCAGAACACCAGGTAAGCCCCCTGCCCATGGACCATCAACACTCCTTCAGTGCCCACTCAGCCTACCCCCAATCACTCCTCTCCTTGTCACTATACCCTGGCCTACAACTCCAGTTGAAGCCCTCTGCCCCACCAGAGGCCATGCCAGCAGCCAGAAACCCAGGTAGGCTGCTCACCAACAGAACACTCTTACTCTCTCAGTTTCCACCCACCTTATCCCCTGCCTCTCCCCTGTCCTTGTCACAGTATCCTGTCCTCCAACTCTAGAGAAAACCTCCTGCTTGGCCAGAGGCCATGCTGGTCACCAGAACTGCAGGTAGTCTGCCTGTTGCCACTCAGTGCCCACCCCCCAGCCTAGCCCCAATTGCCTCACCCTCCCCATCACCATATTTTGGCCCCAACTCCTCCTGAGGACCCTGGCTAGACCACAGGCCACACTGGCTGCCAGAACTCCAGCTCCCAACTCAGGCAGAAACCCCCTGCTATGCCTTAGCTAAACCAGAGGATGACCCAGCCACGAGAAGTCCAGTTCCCAACTTGGCTCAGTCACAAGCCCCTCCAGCCAGAAGACCAGAAAAAGGTCAGAAACCAAGGAATAAAACATACAACAAAGACAAACTTAGAAACTGGCACCTAGACCTACAATCACCTCAAACCCGACACAATCAACAACAGGCACGGTGGTGTGTCACACTAGAGCCCAGCTGTCCTACTACAACAAGTCCTGAACATTCCAAAGCAGCTGGAGCAGAAGAAAATGACAGTAAAGCCAATTTTATGAAGATGGTAGCGGGAAATGAATAGATATCCCTTAAATAAATCAAGAAGAGACAAGAATTCAAAGAAATTAATAAATCCCCTCAAGTAAACCAAGAAAAAAAAACAGTTGAAGGAAATGAATAAAACTACTCAAGACCTGAAAATTGAAATAGAAACAATAAAGGAAACACACACTTAGGGAAATCTGGAAATAGAAAATCTAGTAAGCAAGCAGGAACTACAGACGCAAGCACCAGGAACAGAATACAAGAGATGGAAGAGAGAATCTCAGGTATTGAAGATACTATAGAGGAATAGGTACATAGGTAAAGAAATGTTACATCCAAAAATTTCCTGACACAAAACATCCAGGAAACCAAGGACACTTAAAAAGAGAAAACTTAAGAATAATAGGAATAGAAGAAAAAGAAGAATTCCAGCTCAAAGGCCCCAAAAGTCTCCCAACTGAAAAAGATCCATAGAATTCTATCAGATGTTCAAAGAATAGCTAATGCCAATATTCCTCAAATTATTCCACAAAAAATAGAAGCATAAGAAATATTGCCAAATTTATGAGGCCACAGTCACCCTGATACCCAACCCACACAAAGATTCAACAAAGAAAATTACAGACCAATTTTTCTCATGAACATAGATGCAAAAACAGTCAACAAAATCCAGAAACACTTCAAAAAGATCATCCACCATGGTCAAGTAGGCATCATCCCAGAGATTCAGGGATTATTTCAACATATGAAAATTAGGCAATGTAATCCATGATATAAATAAACTGAAAGAAAAAACCACATTGGTGGGGGAGTGTACTTGGAGAGACTAATGAAACTGGGGGGATTTAGGAGGCAATGTGGAAACCTGCTGCTATGGAAACTCCCTGGAATCTGTAAGAGTGACTCTAAGAGAGACTCTTGGTAATGGGGGATACAGAGCCTGAATTGGTCATCTTCTGTTACCAGGCAAGTCTTCCAGTAGTGGGACTGGGACACCAACCCAGTCACAAACTTTCAACGTACAATTCATCTTCCTGCAAAATAAGCTGGGGAAGTGATGATGCAGAACTTGTAGGAGTGGTCAACCATTGACCAGTCCAACTTGAGGCCCATGCCATGAGAGAGAGCCCACACCTGACACTACCCACATGGTCAATAACCAGATAACCAGAGGCTGCACAGCCCAGAGGCCCAGGTTAGAACCTAACAAGACTGGAAAAATAAAGAACCAATAGGATGATTTCTAATCATAGACATATAGATCAGTGCCTAACCCAGTTTTCATCAGAGAGGCATCATCCAGCAACTGATGGGAGCAGATACAGAGACTCGGAGCCAAACGCTAGACAGAGCCAGGGGAACCCTGCAGAAGAGGGAGAGGAAGGATCATAGGAGCCAGAGGGATGGAGGACACTAGGAGAACACTGCCTCCAGAATCAACTAAGCAGGGCTTACAGGGGCTCACAGAGACTGAATGGACAATCAGAGAGGCTGCATGGGTCTGACCTAGGTCCTCTGCATATACATTATGGTTATGTAGCTTGGTGTTCTTATCGGACTCCTAACAGTGGGAGTCAGGAGTATCTCTGACTCTTTTGCCTGAGCCTGGGACCCTTTTCCTCCTACTGGATTGCCTCATCCATGCCACCTTGATATGAGGATTTGTGTCTAGTCTTACTTTAATTTGTTATGCCATATTCAGTTGATATTCATGGGAGGCCTGCTTTGTTTTCTAAGCAAAATGGAGAAGTGGCTCTAAAGGAAAAGTGAGGTAGGGAGAATTGGGAGGAGAGGAGAAAGGGGAAGCTTTGGTCAAGATGAAATATATAAGAAAATATTTTAAAAAATCAAAGCAACAACAACAGCAAAAACTAAATAATAAATAAATGAAAAATAATAATGGTAATGTTCAAGAAAGAACTAAAGGAAAATTAGAGAATTACTGAATATAGTGGGAAAATTTTAACACAGTTCTCTCAGTTGAAATATCCACAATTTGACTTTGTGAGTTCGAGGCCAGCCTGGTCTACAGAGCGAGATCCAGGAAAGGCACCAAAGCTACACAGAGAAACCCTGTCTCGAAAAAAAAAAAAAAATCACAATTTGAACAAAACTACCAACAAACTAACCTCACTGACAGTTACAAAGCAGCATTCAAATAACCAAAACTTATCTACAGAAAAATAAAATAGCAGATGTCTTTGGGAATGAGGCATTGAGGAATGCCTGGAGAAGGACATGAGGCAGTCAGTGTCCTTCACCATGGTGAAGTTAATCATTAATATCTCTTAAAGACTAGGTGACTGCAGTTCTCAAAATGAATACACAAGAATATCATACATAAATATTTGGTCAAAGGAGAAAAATTTGAACAAATATTAAACTATGCATGCTGAAGTATTTAGAAGGAAACATGCTGCTGTCTATAAGTTACTTAGGAACACATAAAATCTAAATATTAACAGAAAGAGGTGAGAACAAGTATGTCAGCATGTGGCAAAAACAATAAACCAGTAATAAAACAACCAATAATAAAAATGGAAGTAGAAAATGGGTGACCAGTTACCACAAAGTTATTTAATTTTGATATTTTAAGATTGAAAGTTAGGTAATAAATGAGAGGATGATGGGAAAGTAAAATAAAAGTGTTATAAAAAATAAAAGAAAACTATGATTAATTTCTATCAGAGTGCACTACTGAACAAAGGGACAGGAAAATGTTCAGATTAAAGCAAAATGATCCAATTGCTTGATAAAAATAATAAATAGGTAAATGGAAACTATTGCTCTCTTGTTAATTTATTTAAACACAATCAAATTCTTAGAGCTACAATAATCAAATGTATTTGATGATTTATATTTCTAAGGAGAATGGATAGCATCAATAGCACAAAAACCAAGAGAGATGAAGTACATGATGGAGTTCTTAAACTATGATAATTTAAAGATGGATGTAAGAATTTTGAGGCAACAACCAAAACAAAGAGATGTGGTTTATAAACTAATAGTGGAAATGATATATAATACCTATACTCAGTCCAATATACCAGTTGAAGGCAAGGGGAAAAGGAGATTAACAGTTTTTAAAAGGGAGAGTTTTAAACCCAACCATACTAATAAATACATTTGATGTATATGTTCTATACATCCTGGTTAAAAGGCAGGTATGCAAGAGTTGATGAGGAAGACTCACCTATATGCTTGCTACAAAAAGTCAACTTAAAAACAAAGCCATATGTAAACTCATAAGAAAATGGAAAAATCTGTAAAATGTAGACCCTTCCCTTGACCCTAGAAAGCTGTAGTAGCTACCTTAATAGTTTTTTTTTTTTATATTTTTTCTAAAAATATTGACTATGAGAATCATAGAAGGACTAGTTTGACAGGAGACTTCAAAGCCAACAGTATTATTACCAGTGATGAAGAGCAATGTGTCCTTTAAAAAAATCGCCATAAATAAAGTAGATTTCCCAATATGTGTCAGAAAGACATAATATGGGCTGGAGAGATGGCTCAGAGGTTAAGAACACTGGCTGTTCTTCCAGAGGTCCTGAGTTCAACTGCCAGCACCCACACTGTGTCACAACCATTCATAACTCCAGTGCCAAATGATCTGATGCCCTCTTCTGGCTCCCATGGGCACCAGGCACATGAGTGTTACAGGGGCACAAATGCAGGCGAAACCCTCATATGCATAAAACTATTTTTAAAAACTCTTTGGAAAGAAGACATAATAATTCTATATGTGCATGGACCCAACAACAAAATTTGAAATCTAGAAAGCAAAATCTGGGAAAGATAGAAAAATAGACACAGGTAAATTAGAAATTTCAATCAACGCTCCTTTTGCAGCTGAGAGAGCACGAGACAGAAATTCAGTAAGATGCACAAGATTTCAATAGCACTGTCAAGCAGCCTTTGCTAACAGGTATTCAGAGGACATTAAACCCATGAATCCTCACCTGCATATCCACTAGATCAGACACATGCTGAGCTATAAAACAAATATGAATTCAAAATAATTGAAATCATACAAGTTATAGTTTTTTTAACCAACATTGGAGTTAAACTAGAATTTAATTTTAAAAATTCTTAAAACATTTGTAAATTAAACAACAGACATGTATATTCCATATTGGCCCCACAAAACAACCAAGAAAACAAGAAAATATTTTGAATTCAATCAAAATGGAAGCACAACAGATTACACTTCATGGCTGAGCTGAAGTGGTTGTGGAGCTAAAAACTTAGAACTTTGAATACTTAAGTTAGAAAAGATCAAAGGTCATAGCTGAATGACTGAAGAAAGCATCAGCAAACTACAACCCTATAGTCTGAAAATATATAAAGTTTTATTGAACTGCAGCAACACCTGTCCACATATTTATTGTCTGTGGGTGCTTTTATCACTACAAAGTGTGAATTAGAGAGTTGCAACAGAAACCATAGGACCCCCATCTCAAAGCCAGAAATATGTACTGCTAGATCCCTTAAGGAAAAGCGACCAACGCTTGACCTAAGGTACCATTTCAGGAAACTAAGATCAAAATAAATACATCAAACCCAAAGTAAGTAGCAGGAGGAAATAATGAAGATGAACTTGGAAGAAAGTGAAAAACAAATCAATAGAACCAATAGCTATATATTTTGAAATAAATCAATAAAAATGATACACCTCTAGTCAGATTTGCCAAGGTAAGAAGAAATGAAGTTCAAGTTCCCCATGTCAGAAATACAAATGGGAGCACCCTGACAATGTGTGACAGATGATGAGTTATTGCAAAAATCTCTACACTGGTGACAAAACCCAAAACATGTTGAGCTGATTCACAACTCTCAACGCTTTTAAAGGGTTCCAATTGTTTTACTGAATTGTTTTTTCTTCAAATGAAAAAAAAAAAAAAAGGCAATGCTTTAATAGTCAAATATAGCTAGAGACCAGTCCTAGGAAATTTCATTCAAGTACACCTTTATTATCCTACAAGGAATCTTCTAATTCTACAACTATTCTTTCAGTCTTCAGGGTTAGTGCACTGTCTATTTCCTGGAAACTCAGACTGCAGACTGTAAGTGGAGTTCAAGTGAAAACAGTGTCTTACTATAACTCCAAGAGCAGGCAAATGTTCAGAGTCGAATTTTTACTCTTGAAGAGCGATAATGGGGGTGGAAGAAAAGAAGAAAAAAATACACATCTTGCAGAGCAGGCCAGGAAAGTGTCATCAGATAGAACTGTGAGCTGTGATGAGTTAATACTTTTTAATATATTCTGGCTCTGTTTTAAAACAGCCTGTTTCTTAAAAACCATTCTAATCTGGATTAGCACTCTCTCAATTACCATCTCTTGGATAAGCATGCATGTATGAAACATTTTGCAGTAGAATTACCATTTTCAGGTCCTGGTGGACTAGATTTTGTCTTGTCCTATTTTTGACCACAAAAAAAAAAAAAACCTATTTAAATCAATCATGAAGTCGTTCAAAACTTTTAATCGTCACAAAGATATGTGGCACCTATCACTGTCCTTGTGCTTTACCATGAGATTAGAATGACACAGCAGACTGGGGTGGGGGAAGAAATGTCTGTTTCACTTTCAAAATTTGAGCATTCTAGTGGTATTTTCTATGTGAAAAGTTTAATGAAAAAGTAGATGGCTCTAATTTGGGATATATAAGTCATTGCAAATTTAAATTGTTTTAAAAAATAATAAGCAAGCCTTTGAGTCATACAGAATGATTCACCCATGAATTCTTGAGAGGATTAATTTAAAACAGCTCCAAAGAGACAATATCTTGGCATGCCTACTCTCAGAAAGACAGAAGAGAATAATAGAAAAGGTAATCGATTTTAGTGGGGGAAAAGTGATGAGTGAGAATAAGTAGAACCTCTCTAGCCAATCAGAGCAGGGAAGTGAGGTGCACGATGGGAAGTAACCATTGGGCTTGAGGGGAAATCATCTTCCTGCCTGCTTCATGTTCCCACCCGTCTCCCTCTTCCGTTTCCTTCTTCCTGGATCCTCAAGGGGAAGTAGACACTTGTATTGTTCACATTCTAGGGACCAAGTAGCCCTCAGAAACAAGAAAGATACAGAATTCAAAGTCATGGCTTTATCTTCTATCTCCTTTCCCAAAGGAGCACAGAAAAAGTAAGTTCTGCTTCAGTGTGGAAGGTACTCTGCCATCTCTATTCTTCACATCACATCATTGCCTTGATCCCTCACAGGATGCTGAGAGAGCTGCACTCATGTGCAGGGTGTTGGGGAGCCCTTAACCTGCCTCTTATTTGACAGCCTTTCAAAGATATAGTGTTTGGATCTAGGATTCTGGCTTATCAGTGCTCCCACAGATCTCCTTCACTGATTCCTTGGCTATTGAGTTACTAAGTGTTTAGAAAAGTAGAATATATTGGACATTTGCCATGAAGTTGGGGGTCAAGGCACCAAGTAATAAAAACTTATTTTCCTTTGTTCTGCCATATGCAGCCCCTTTCTAGGTCTCCACATTTAACCAAGGGAAGGCGTGTGAGCCAAGATGATATCTAGGTATCCCTAGTTAATAAAAGCATCCTTTGTATATTGCTTGTGAACATATCACACTATTTTAAAATAAAGTTAAACTCTGAAGTTTTGGCGACTGGCTGAAAAAAAAAACTTAATATGTAGCAAGCCATATCAGCAGAAAGATCCAGAAGAATCCTCAAAGATGAAACCATAAGATGTGGCATGCCATGCACTTTGTTCTTAGAAGTTTCCCTTTGTCCTTTGAGCTTATCATTGAAAATTCACTTTGTTATAATTTACAATAAGCTATTTCTGTATGTGGGAGAATATCTGGAACTTAAGAATTCATGAGTACAAGTTTCCACTCATGAAGACAATGCCAATCAGCTGGAGACAGCAGTGCCAGGTGGCACCTAAGCCAGTGCAGAAGTTAAATAGCCTCTGGCTTCTGTTTTTATATTCTGGCTCCTTTCCCAAACGACTTGCAATCATTCTCTTAAATCACGCCCCGAAACCACAAATTGTATTAGACAGAGCAGGTCCTACAGGGCTTAACAGCCTCCATAATCATGACCTTGTCCGGTTTCTGATTTGCAATAAGTGGTACAGGTACCACTGAGAAAAGCGACTCAGGTCAGTCTTTTATGCCTGGAAGAATTTTCCAGAAAAGAGAAAACAAACAAAAAGAGATTATTCAAAAGGAAAATGATGGCATTTATACATAACAGTCATTTTCAGAAGGGTGCAAGCTGTGGTGAAACCAACTGTCTTGATATAACAGTCATTTCCAGGGACCCCAGGGAATTATGTTTGTCTCTTTTGCATGGGTTTTTATGTTGAGATACTCAAAATCACATAGGAAAAGGCTAGAACTGCCTCTAGGCCGTACAAAAGTAGGGGAACTCGCTGTTCAAAGAGCTCACACTGACCTGTCCTAAGAATCACCCTGGGACAGAGGCAGAGCCAGAACATAAGTGTTAAGAGACCTGACATGGAAAAGAGGCCCACACTGTTCTTTCAATAAAAAGCCATGGATATGTGCAGCAAGAATTCATATTATCACAGTATTTCCTTTACACTGGGCTTCCAGCTATAGTCAGAGAGTTCCCAGTGAACTTAGAGTAACACAGAAACTAATGTGTGTGTGTGTGTGTGTGTGTGTGTGTGTGTGTGTGTGTGTGTTGTGTGTTTTGTTTTTGTTTTGGCTTTGGTTTGGTTTTGGTTTTTTGTTTGTTTGTTTTTTGAGATATGGTTTCTTTGTATAATAGCTCCCATTGTCCTGGAACTCATTCTGTCGACCAGGCTGGCCTCAAACACACAGAGATCTGCCTGAGAGTGCTGGGATTGAAGGCCCGGGCCACTGTCACCCAGGTAATTTTTAATATATGTATGTCCAGTGTTGTATCAGTGACACATAAAGACTAAAAATGTATTCATTATTACCTGAAACTCAATTTAACTGGGTCTGTGTTTTGTTTACTAAAATTGAGAATCTGACATATCTTTCAAAAATTATCTTCAGATGGCCTTGGTTCATTTTTTTGTTTGTTTGTTTTTTGTTTTGTTTTGTTTTGTTTTGTTTTTTACCATCAGCCCAGACATACCCTCTGAACTCCAGACCCCTAAAATCAATTTCTTACTTAAGATCTTCCCTTTAGTGTCTAAGGGGCATTTAAAGCTCAACTGAATTCATCAACTCCTTTCATCTACAGCCTAGCTGCTGCTCTCTGCCAACAGTCCGCTCCTTTCTCTGGACTGGCTTCCCCTGCATTCTGTCTCGCCCCTGAAATGTCAATTGCTTGAGTCAAATAATGTCCACCTCAGCTTCCCGGGCTCTGCCACTTCAAAGTCTTTTTTGTAATTCTTAAATGAATCGGGGGAGCTCATGATCTCGCTTCCCTGTAAGTGTGAGGCTGGATAAAAGCTGTGAATAGTTCAGAGGATGATGAAATAAGGCCCAAGGGTGCCCACACAGTTTCTTCTAGGCCAGGGATGTCTCTCCCTTGGAACCAGAAAGGCTCTTGCTACATTCGTGCCCATCAACCAATAAATGACTGTGCCTAAAGAAGGCAAAGGTGGCACCAGCCTTTGCCTTTTTATGCTCACCTCCAGGTTTTCACTTTCTCTGCCAGATGTGCCTCTGAGTCTTCCAAACTGCTAACTGCTGCTTGAGGAAACACATCTCATTACCTAATACCCCCAGCCCCATACTTGTTATTAAAGGAAACATTAGTTCTGTACTTATAAAGTGAGGCCATGGAACTTTCTGGCTCTCAGTAAATCTTTACTGACCAAAGAACAAAGAAATGGCCTGATATCAGAAGAGAATGTACAAGGCATATGCCTTGTAGTATCCTAGATCATTTCCTGCCTGGTTTTTGTTTGGTATGAACAAGGCATGTTATAAATGCTCAGAGGCCTCATCTTAAACAACAGGGTATCTAAGAGTCACATAACCAAAGAAACCCTTTTAAGCAATCGTGTACAGACCATTGAGTAGTTTTTTTCTAAGATTCCACCAGCTGTCATGATTCTGGAATTCTCAAAAAGAAACGATTGTCTCTTCTGTGACTCCAGGCCACCTCAAAGGTGACAGAGATGCTGGAGAAGATCAGCTGAAGCAGAAAGGGTCAGCTGCTTTAACATGCTTTCAGATACTCAGGGTCCTACACTTGGCATGCAGCAGAACCAGCTTGGAAGCTGGTGCTTTCTGTCACACAGTTTCACTATGCTATCATGCCAAGAACAACTTCCCATATAACGTGCCAAGAATGTCAAGTACACATTTGTAAATGGTCAGTAGGATTCATGACTTAACTTACAAAAAGAGACTAGAAACCATTTGAGAAACACAATTTAATTTGGGGAGAAACCTACCTGTAATTCTGTTATCAAAACACCAAAGAGGGTCCTAGGGCCATGGTTCAGTGGTTAAAAGCACAGGCTGCTCTTGTAAAGGACCCAGGTTCATTCCCAGCACCCATAGGGTGAGTTACAACAATCTATTACTCTAGTTCCAGGGGATCCAACACCCCCTTCTGGCCTCCTCAGGCACCAGGCAAACATATGGTGTACACACACATACATGTGCAAATACACACATGTAGTTATATGTTCACACACATAAAATAAAAATAAGTAAGTCTTAAAAGAATTGTATAAGACCCTGAATAAATAATGTTTTGTTCAATTTTAATAAAAAACAATTTGCACTGCTTATGTGGGACACAAAAAGGCTTCAAGTTTCCTTTGAAAAATCTGAAAATAATTGTGTTGGATAGAAAAGTTGCTTACAAAAGTTCAACTTTAACAAATTCACCACTATTTCAACACATTAGTTCCATATTATGCATTTTTCTGGTATCTCAAGTTTAAGTGGAATATATATATATATATATATATATAATTTTCTACATATGCACACACATATGTATGATATATATATATATATATATATATATATATATATTGCATTTTAGTGTCAAAAGTTCCCATGCCTTGTCAAGAACATAATAGAACATATATTATTATGTTGGTGTGCCTTGGTTTCTCAAACTTTCTAGAAGTTGTGTTATAGAGAAAACATATCTCCCAAGCATACATTAAAAAGTATAATTGGCTCTGTGTCCTAAAAAGTATTCTCCCAAATAAAAAGGATAACTTGGTTAGCCTAGAGAGATGGGTTCACAGGTAGCCAATCAAATCCATGATGCTTTGAAGGCAGCCTTTTGGGTTTGTTTATAGTTTGGGGTGGCAAATTCTATTCAATTGTCAAGAATGTCCTGAGTTAACAGAGAGTTCAACTCATTGTCTAGGAAGACTTTCCTGGAGTCATTTCTGTCCCCATCGATGAATTTTCTGAACGCTAACTTTCCCAAATTGTCTTCCTGGCTGCATTAGAGTAACTGCTTTCCCAAAGATGGATAGAATGTTTTCATCCTCCAATTTTATCGCTTAATTCTTTCCAATTATCGCTTTTTAACTTGAATGTTGTACTTGGTAATTCTCTCAGGCCATCTGAAATCTGTACATGACAGCAATCATACTATTCAAAACATTCTCTTGCACATGTCACTACGAGGAAAACTACCCACCCTGAATATAGCTATTAATGTCAAACAGATTGTCATCTGAGAAAAAAAAAAAAAAGCATCAAAATCAGCTTCGGACAAAGTACCGCTCTATGGAAAAACTCCAGTTTTTTATGTGCAAATGTCTTTAATTCCTGATTGAAATTTTTAAAGACTGAGTTGAGGAGGAATCTGTCCCTGTTCTCTGTAATCCAGGGCAAGGTACGGGTAGTTTCAGAGCTAAAGTTTTCTAGTCAGAGCAGACAATGATTGTTTTTTGTTGTTGTTGTTTGTTTGTTTGTTTGTTTGTTGTTAACTAAAGATGCATTTGCCCCAATTTCTAGTAAGCACTGTAAAAGAAACGTTTGGATTCTAGCTCGGGTCGAGGGCTCTATTTAGCCTATCGCAGCACAGACCTGTTATAAACGCTAGCACGCTTGGCATAACCCCCTCCCCCTTCCGGAAACTGAGTAAAAACCATACCTCGAAAGCAACGTGCATTGCAAGCCATGCAGACTTAAGCCCCCTTTCCTGCCTCCCCAGATTGGGCACCAAAGGCCTTCGTCAGGTATTTCACCTCCCAAAACTCAAGTTAAGTTGCCACCTCCTCCCCCACCATGCGCCCATCCTTGTGCGTCTCTCTGGGGCTCCACTCAGAGCCACCTCCAGAGCGCACCTGCACTCCTCCAAGTCCCTGCAGCGCGAAGTAGTGCCTGCCACCCAGCTCCCAGCCAAGCACGCACCTACAAATGCTCCCTACTCCCTGGGCTGCAAACTGCCCTCAAATTAATCATCCACCTCAGTCCCTCTCTCCAAACCCCACGCCCTTGTCTTTTTTTCTCCCCTGATGATTCTGTCCCTCCAAACACCTGTACACCCACCCCTTCAACTGCCAGACATCAAGTGCCCACGCTGCTCCCTGCCCTGCGCCCCCTCTCTGTTCAACTGCCGTTTCCCCCTTGGCTTACAGGACGGCCACCTGGCTCAGAGTAGCTTCTGTCACCCATGCTCACCCGCAGACCGCCCCCACTCTCACCCCCACCAACACCAAGAAGAGACACCCACCGTACCTGCGGCGAGCTGGGCGGCCAGGGCCACCAGCAGGAGGGCCAGGCTCTGTGCGGAGCCGCACGTTGGGGTCATGGCCACCAGGCGGCCGTACGGGGCTGCGGGGGCCCCAGAGCGCAGCGGGACGACCGACCGGGCGGCGCGGGCCGCTTTGAAGTTCCCGGGGCGCGGGAGGGGAGCGCAGCCGCGACACCCTTCGGAAGTGCGCGGTTGGCTCTAGTGGCAGCGGGCGCTCCCCTCCGCCGCCTCCCCCTTCCCACGCCCCCCGCGGCTGGCGGCGCGACGCTCCTGCCACTGGCCCCGCGGGCTGCCTGGAGGGACAGGGCCCGCCCCTGCCGCGCCTCCGCGGGCACCGCTGCCAGCCACCCGCCCGAGGGCGGGGCAGGAGACCGAGGGCGGAGGGGTGGCGGGGAGGTGACACCTCTCGTGGGCGAAGAGGAGCGGGCCGCACCGGGTCCCCGAGATTAGCTTTCTCCTTGTGGGGGTGGGAGTGGGGGGAATTGGAGAGCAAAGCCCGGCTGAGACTTTAGAGACACGTAGGACGGCAGCAGCTGCTTTCTCTACATTCTCCTACAGAAGATCCACCTTTCCAGATTTCTCCACATTCGTTTATTCCTCCAGTGTCCCTAAATGTAACTAGATTGAGCCTTGGGAATACCCTTAGCTATTCCTACCGGCTTGTCCCACCACTGCATCCTAGCTTTTAATCTGTGAGAGCGCACCTCTCTGTGGATCCCTGGAAATGACCTCCTGCACCATTGCCTTCGGACCTACAGCTTTGCTTTACCAAACAAACTCTATTTCATGTGTTCATCTGAAGACTTCCTGTGCCCTAAAAATGAAGGCACAAAGCTGAGCCGACTGTGCCAAGTTGATATGGCCATCTATAATGAGTAATGGAAGTGAAGGACCAGCCTTTGTAGAAGGTATCTCTACCGGTAAAGCTTTAGCAACCAGGGAAGGAGGTGGTTAAACACACAGGAGGAAGAAAAGAATTGCTCAAATGGTAGAAAGTCGAAAGTCGGTTGAGCATTGTTTAATATTCCCACCCCCTGCACAGGCACCCTCCTGAGAGGGCTTATGGCAAATGGTAGCACTTGCCATCTAGATCAGGATCCAAAATACAAGGGTAACCATTATCAATTAAATAGAAACAAAGCTAAACTCAGTTTACCCATGCAGCCTGAACATAAACGTGAATGGGTTTTGTTTTGTTTTGTTTTTGTTTGTTTGTTTGCTTGGTTTTTTTCATCTGAATAACACACAGAACCAAGACTGCCAGTTGATATGGCCATCTATAATGAGTAATGGAAGTGAAGGACCAGCCTTTGTAGAAGGTATCTCTGCCGGTAAAGCTATCACTGATGTTAGAAGGCTCCTTGGGTGATTGAGTCATATAAATTAATTGCTTTAGAGAAAGAGATCCTTCTTCACCTATCTTAGCACTAAATAACCAGTGTTCTTTCTGAAGCCTAGGGAAACCCTGGGGTAAGATGGCGTCACTGGGAAAGGATGAAGGCACTCACTGTTGGAGGCGGGATGCGTGATGGACTTGGAAGCAGACTGGCGGTGGTGCTGGGGGACTTTGGTACCATCACGGAGGATGAATCAAAACATCCCTGAGTATAAAAAGACTTCGTCCTCATTTCATCCTGGAACCAAACAAACAAAAAACAAAACAAAACAAAAAATGGAGATGTGGTTCACATCTGAGCCCTTCCAGACACCCACAGAAGACACTTTTTAAAACAGGCAAGAAAATGCCAGGGCACGATGTATTTTGGTTTTGCCTTGGCCCACAGCTGGATTCTGAGTTGGCACTTGCGCAGAACTGAGCCCTCTCTGGGTCTGCTTTTGAACAGACCAGATCAAAAAAGACAGTGTGAGGGGGTTGTGGAAGCCCAGACATGGAACAGAAGCCAGGTGTTTATTCCCAAATATTTGTCTTTAATACAGGAAGCCTCTCTGCAAGTTGGAATGCTCTTGCTTTCTAAGAAGGCAAGATTTTTATGCCAAGAAGACTGATGTCGAATAATAACATTAACACTCCAAAGGAACTCAGTGGTTTTCTCTCAGTCTGATGGTGCACTGTCAATACGGTCTCTACAAACAGCGGGTGGGCATTGAATGCTTGCAAAGTGTCCAGAGTGAATCGACATGCGTCATAAATATAAAATCCATGCCCTCTTGGGAAGATTTAGTGCAAAAGTGACAACGTAAGATACATTATAAACAAATAAATTTACCTTGTTTCACAAGTCAAAATATAATATTTTGGGCAAGTGGAATAAATACATCAGAATTTATGTGGCAACGGTCTCATAAAGATTATAAGAGAAATTAAAAAATCCTGTTTACAAATGACATTAATCCATCAGAAAATTGCAGCACAGAATGGAATATACATCTTAAAAGTTGTTTTGTTATATCCTTTTATTTACTGGGGATAGGGGGGTGTGCGCGTGTGTGTGTGTGTGTGTGTGTGTGTGTGTGTGTGTGTGTGTGTGTGATCCAGAGCATGCCTGTGGAGGTCAGAGGACAACTTGAAGGTTCCACTTTTTTCCCTCCACCAAGTGGGTCCTAAGAATTTAACACAGGCCTTCTATCAGGCTGAGCAGGGCAAATGCTGAGCTGTCTCCCCAGCCTCAAGACTTACTCTTGATGGGATACTAGTGTGAAAAATAAAACCTACTGTGCTGAGAGTCACACACAGTTGTGCACAGCACATAATACTTGATAACAATAAATGATTGTGCCTGGTTTATACTTTTATTTTCAAAGTGCATTTTTCCACTTTAATATTTTTATACCCATATGTAAGTTGGCTGCCTCTGACAGGCTCTTCAAGAGGGATCCAGAAGAAGACTTTATTAAAACAAAAGATTGCAGTGTTATGAATGTATTGACAGTGAAGACCATCTGGGCTCTGTATCTTAGTTTTAACAACAACAACAACAAGAGTGGAAGTGGGCCAGTGTGATGTCTCTGCAGGTCAAGGCACTTGCTGCCAAACCTAACAATCTGAATTTCATCCCCCAAATCCACATGGTGTGTGGTATTGTGTTCCCAAAAATACTGTGAAGGCTAATAAACTTATCTGGGGTCAGAGAACAGGACAGTCACATATTAAACATGAGGATAGGCAGTGGTAGCACACGCCTTTAATCCCAGGCAGTGACGGTAGAAAGTAGAAAGATATATAAGGCGTGAAGACCAGAAACTAGCAGCATTTGGCTGGTTAAGCATTCAGGCTTTGGAGCAGCACAGTTCAGCTGAGATTCATGTGGATGAGGACTCAGAAGCTTCCAGTCTGAGGAAATAAGACCAGCTGAGGAACTGGCGAGGTGAGCTAGCTGTGGCTTGTTCGGTCTCTCTGATCTTCCAGCATTCACCCCAATACCTGGCCTCAGGTATGATTTCATTAATAAGAACTTTTAAGATTCATACTACAATGGTGAAAGTGGAGAACCAACTCCCAACATTTGTCCTCTGACCTCCACATACACTCCCTTGTCTTCCATGGATGGATGGATAGACAGACAGACAGACAGACAGACAGATGCAATAAAATATCTTAAGAAAAATAAAATTTTAAATAGATTAAAGCTTACATAATAAAGACATAAAAATGACTGTAACGTTTGTGTTTTAAGCTAACTGACATTACGAATAAGTCAAGAAAGCTCCAAAGACATTAAGGTTATTCTACACTGAGCTAAACTTATTATTGAAAGAAAAACAATATTTTTAATTTTTTACAAGTAAGATAGTACACAGTGAGCTATGTCTTCTAGTTCACTCACTGCTCACTTGCAAGAAGCTTGGAGCAACCTATAGTCATTTGCCTGGAGCGAGTTTTCTTCTAGGTGAGTGCCCCATGCACTTTATCCCACTGCATTTCACAGTGGCTTTCCTGTATTTGGATATGGTTAGACTCAAAAGCACTTAGCATTCTGACAGAGTTGTCTAGAGATTCAGTTCAGAAACATGCTGTGCAATTTGTCGCACGGGAGCAAAGGTTATACCATATAATATAGGTGTGTAGGAGGCCACACTATCTCAGTGCAGGTAAATACACTCTATAATGGTTCCACAACAAAGAAATTGCCCAATGACTCATTTCTCAGAACTTATTCCTTCACATGGCAAACTACTATATATTATAAAGATTGTTGTCACATATACCTTTTTACTTTTTAATCTGTGCTATGTTTTGCATAAGTGTTCCCTACAGGTTCGTAGGGTAAAGCTCTGTTATCTGTGCTCCTATTGGCATGTGGGAGTGACTCTAAAAAATGGAGCTTCTAAAGGAACGTAAAGATCTTTAGGTCATGAGGACATATCCCCAAGAATAAAGTGAGAACTGTGACCTTCCTCTTCCTCTCTTTCACCTCTCACTCATGAGGTAAGTAGTTTCCCGCTGCTACTTCTTCCCACCTTAATGTGCTGCCACAGGTCCAAAGTAACAGGGTCAACAGATAGTCCTCTGAAACCCTGAACATATGAGTTCAAATAAAACTCTTCCTGGCTGAGGGGATAGCTTCATCCTTAGATTGCCTGCCATGTAATAACCTGTTTCAGATCCCAAGCACCCACCTAAGGCACACATCTATAACCCCAGCACTTTGAAAGTAGACATGGGTAGATCACAGACCCTCGCTGGCCAGTAAATCCAGTAAATATAACTGAATTGTTGAGCTCTGGGTTCAATGAGAGACTGTGATTGTGTCTAAAAAAATAAGACAATAAGATGATGAGCAGTAAGCAAAGACACTCAGTGTTGACCTCTGACTTCCATGCCTGCACACTTGCACACAAAAACATGTGCACACAACACACATACACACACACACACACACACACACACACACACACACACACAAGGCTTCTCTTTAGAATTTGAGTATCTCAGGGTTTGCTATACTTGATAGAAAAGTGGCTCTAGGCATGTGTGCATGCATGCATTTGTGTGTGTGTGTGTGTGTGTGTGCGCGCATGTGCCTATGTCTTACGTGTGATTTTGCAGAGGCCAGGAGAAGGCACTGGATTTCATTCCCTATCACTTTATACAGTATTCTCTTGACACAATGTCTCTTCCTGAACTTGAAGTTTGCCCTCCCACCACGCCCCACTCCCTCACCCCCATTAGACTGGCTATCCAGCAAATTCAGAAATTTTCCTGTTTCTTCTGCTGTGGAATAATACTTTAACTAGGCAAAGATGGGTTGCATTTGTTTATGTTGCAGAATATTACTTTAACTATGTAAACGTGTGTTACTTTTTTTTATGATGCATTTGTTTAATGATGTAAAATTGTATTGCTCTGCCTGCCTAAGGCAGCTGATTGGCCTAATAAAAATCTGAATGGCCAATAGGTAGGCAGTAGAGGAGTAAGCATAGTTGGCAAACAGAGAGAATAAGAAGGAGGAGAAATCTAGGCTCAAGAAAGAAAGAAGAGAGAATGAGGAAGAAAAGAGAGAGAGATGCCCAGGGCCGGACAGCCAGGCAGCCATCAGACAGACAGACACAGAGTAGGACATACAGAATGAAAGAAAGGTAAAAAGCCCTAAGGCAAAACCTAAATGAAGAGAAACAGGTTAAATTAAGATATAAGAGCTAGTGGGACAAGTATAAGCTAAAGCCAATCATTCTTAACTAATAGTAAGTCTCCCTGTCTTTATTTGGCAGCTGGTTGGTGGCCCAAAAGAAAGCCACTTACACTCTTCCTATACTCAGTGATGGAGTTATAGTCATGTGCAGCCATGACCTGCTTTTTTAACTGGGTGCTGGAGATGTGAGTTCAAGCCCTCATGGCTGCAAAACTAAGCATTGCTACCCACGGAGCCAACTCCTCAGCCCTTGAAGTGACTTGATAGAGTGTACTTACCAGACGTTTCACATTATATATGAGACTCACAACCTCTCTCTCTTTTGAACAGTATTGACTTAAAGAGTTCTCATGACAATGGTGGAGTTGCTTACTTTGTCTTAAACTAAAAGAGCAGAAAATATCTTTCCAGTCAACATATGGTTAGCCAATGAAGAATCATGAACTTTAGAGTTTTGTGTGCTAAGTTTTGTGACACAATCTATAATTAATGTGTCAAGAATTTAAGCTCTTGAGCTGGAGGCATAGCTTAGCAGTTGAGAACACATAGTGATCTTTCAGAGGGCCTAAGTTTGGTTCCCAGCGCCTACATTGGACAACTCACAACCACCTGTAACTCCAGCCCCAAGGGATCTGACACTCTTTTTTGGACTATGTAGGCATCTGTACTCACATGGGCATGCCCACACACAGACACACACATATCCACATAATTTTTTAAGGGTTTTCAAAGATGTTATTTCCTATCTTTCATGAGTATCCAATGTCAATACCATAAAAACTCTGAAGTAAAGAATTAACTGCTATAAGTGGATTGAATCCTTGAAGCTGACAAATTATAAATTTGACAATAACAAATGTTCTTAGTATGTTAGAGCCCTTAATACTATCTTTATAGAGACTGAGAGAAGATCTTGTGACATTTCCCAACATATATGTAGACTACACACACACACACACACACACACACACACACACTCATGCACACACTCACATTTTATGAAAAAATCACTCTTAATCTTTTAAAATTAAGACAGGGACTCACTGTTTGGCTAAGGGTAGCCTTGAGTTGATTCTCCTGCCTCCATGTCCTAGGTACTAGAATCATAGGCATATGCCACTGCACCCAGCTTAGATGATATTAATAATCAAATCAAGTTATCTTCATAGCATATGAGCTGCTCCTATAATTTAATATAAACAATGGAAATCCATAATTCATGTGATAAACATGTCTTTCATATTTTTGTACATAACAGAAAATATTTCACAGGCGACACTTTTAAATTCCACTAGAGAGAAATTGACATGCAAATATGTTTCTCGAGATTTAACACCTCCCCTCCATTAATCATCTAGCTGTCCATATCCATTGCCATAGCAACTCACTACTATGACTCCCAAATTCTCATAACCAGAAGAAAACAAATAATTAAGGGGTTCATAACCCCTCACTCAACAGACGTTGAGTAAATCTTATGTAAGCAAAAGAAGCAAGCATCAGGATGTTAAAACACAGAAATACAACACATGAGTAAGGCAGACAAATGGGTTTAATGCCTGAATGTGAAGACTGTTTACTTGGGTATTGTTTCAGGGCTTTTATCATACACACTTCTTATTATTATCCACTCCAGAAACTCCGACGCTGTGTGTTTATTTGTCATTTCTTCTTGCGTCATTATCTTCTCATGAAGGGGGGGGGGATGAGGAGCGAACACTCTGCCGTAACCTGCTAGGCTCTGCCAAGCCCTACTCTTTTGTTTTACTGCAATTTTCCTTCACAAAAGCCCCATGAACCTGACAGAAATGTATGGCATAGTCATCTCTATTTATCTCATATTTTAATCGCAGAAATCTCTGACCCGAGGAAACTTGGATTTCCACCTATAGTTTTTTAAAATTATTCATGGGCTGGAGAGATGGCTCAGCCGTTAAAGGCTAGGCTCACAACCAAAAATAAAAAAGTATTCATTCACAGTCTATAAAAATTCTCAACCTCCACCTTCAAAGAGTGAACCACACAAGACGGCTTGGATTTCATCAAAACCTTCTGTGGACACAGGTGATGAAGAGATATCAGACAGTCTCTTAAGAGCTTTAAGTCTGTGCTCAGTGCTTCCATTTTCTGTTTGTCCTGCCGTCTGCAGGCCACACTCCCTCACTGATTTCCATCCCTCCTACTCCATCAGCTGTTCTCTTTTCTGATCAGTCTTGAACTTCCATGGACCCAATCTATGTCCTGTACTGACTAGATCCACTTAGTGTGAGCCCTGTGAGCAGCAGGCTAGAGACTCAGTTCTCGGAAGCAAGCCCCCAGCACTTAAATCATTCCCTAGAGTGAATCTGTAATGACACCCTACACAAGCCAGGTCACCGAGAGGTAAGAGAGTTTGATGACTCAGTACAAACCTACCACTTTCTGGGAAATGAGCTCAAAAAGAACAAAGTTATTAAAATCCCAGGCAAAAACAACATTAGGATTCTGATTATCTTGACTCAAGTCAAGGAGTGGTCAAAGGCCTCACTGAAAAAGTGGCAGCCACCAGTCACTCATGGCTATTGAGAACTTGACCTGTGATGTCTGATTGATAGGCACCGTACAGGTTAAATACATACCAGACTTCAAAGACCTAACACAGAAGAAACTTTTAGGAATTTATTAATAATTTTACATTAATTGCATGTTGGACAGGGGATATTTTATATACTGGGTTAAATTAAATATTAAAATTAATTTCATCTATTTTAATGTAGTTAACTAGAAATTCAGATTACATTTATGAGTCTCATTTTATTTCCATGGAAAAAATGTAAGTCTAATAAATCTCTAGTGAATACCAAGGATCACTTTTGCTACAGCTGATACATGCGACCAGCCAGACGTTTTCCTCTGGGCACACTGCTCCAGCTTCTGCTGTCTTTGACTCCTCTACCTCCTCCATGCTGACACACATGCAGTCAACACTCCAGCCGTGGTTACATTCCTTTTGTGTTCTCACGGTCATTCCTGCCGTTGTTTCCACATCCTGATCTCGAGTAATTTCATACCTGAGTTGTGGTAATTAGCTATTAAATCATGTCTGCCACTTCACATTATCCCCATCTTAATTCGTCCTCAGGGCTACAACCAAAACAGCATGGTAGATCATGTCCCCATAGCCCTGGACTCTCTCATCACCATCATTGTCTACAGACTCAAGGCTAACTGCTCTAGCACACCAGCTCCCAGCTTCCTGATATCATGATCCCTATATGATCTCCATAAGGGCCCTAAAGCGCCCGTGTTTAACTGGGCTGTCTGTTAGCATTTCCTATTCTGAAAATTAAAATAGGAAAATTCCTCAAACACAACCATATGGCAGAAAGCATCCTATTAGCCTTCAGATCAAAAACAACATTGTACATCTCAAAGCCTCCGGTAACACCCAGCATGCAATTTTGAGCAACTAAAAGTGAGAAAGGCAAGAGTCTATCTGTGTTACTTGCATAAGTCCTTCCCACCTGGGCACACTGGGAAGTTCTAGAGCTCCCTCAGGAGTTCCTTGGCCATTCCTTGGGGACTGCTACTCCAGCCGTCCCTGAGTAAGCTTATCCACTCCCCTCACTGGTAGATGTTGTGTGTTCCAGCCTCCAAATCAGCCTCTAGGCCTATCCTGCATCTAAGCTCCAAATCTGTGTGTCTTACTAAGACCTCTACCTAAATAGGCCAAATGCAACCTAAACCAAGAGGTGTAAGCACACCGCTGCACCCCACCCTCCACAGTCAGATCATTCTCCTTGATCTTTGACCCCAGTCACTGTTACCACACAAGACAGATACTCTGAACTTGCCTTTGATCTCTTCCCTCAGCTTCATCCTTCATATCTAATTAACAGCACTTAGTAGTCGCTTAATAAGTATGTGCTGAGTGAATGAGTACACAACATTTAGGTTTGTCATCCATATTACCCCACGCCGACTTTTCCTAGTGTATGTCTGTCTGCCTTTCCCTCTGCTCCTCATACATGAGTGCAATATGTGTTGAATCAAGGAGTTAATTCAACAGCAGTGATATTTTACAACTAAAGATTAACTCCTTTGTCCCCAAATTGTCAAGCCTAAGGCATTTATATAAAAAAGTGCAGGGAGTGTGAGGGAATGGTAAAGTTGAGAAGGCATAAACTCACAGGAACGACATCAGAGCATCCTCTGGCTCCCACCTAAGGTATCCTAGTAAAATAAACTATAGCTCACATCAGTCAAGGCTTGTAGTTGTGTACAGATGAAGCAGAATTTCATAAGTAAAAGCAGAAATTCAATTTATTAAACAATCTGATTCTGTCACATCTCCAGAATGACCGAGAGTCAGATATATGAGCAAAAACAATGTGACATTCTTCCATATAATTATCCCTGCAGGGGCTGGAGACATGGCTCAGTGGTTAAGAGCACTTACTGCTCTTGCAGAGTGCACAGGTTCAGTAGCCAGCATCCAAATGGCAGTTCACATCCTATGACTCCAGTTCCAAGGATTCAGATGTGCTTTTCTGGTCTCTGTGAGCACCAAGTGCACACATGGTACACATACATACAAACAGATGAACGACCATACCCATGAAGTAGAAATAAATGTATCATTAGAAAAATGTAATGACCTTGGGAAAGCTACTGCCCTGGTCCTTTTTGGTGCAAATAACATACCTTATCCTATCAAGGACATGATGAATGTTCATGCTAGGACCTTTCTAAAGACTGCATATGGCTTTGTTCATCCTCATTGCGATCTAAGGGAAGTGGAGAGATAGAAGTGTCTGTCTTTTACAGAGATATTCAGAAGGGAGTAGGCAGGAAATTCTCTTAGAATGAATATTTGAAGGGGTTAATCCAAAAGATCAGCTGGGATTCATAATCCCAGGAGTCTAGTCTCATATCTCTAGAATTGAAATAGATATTGAATCCTTCCGAGTCACAGCCAGAACCAGAGGGTTCAGAGCTCTTATAACTGTTACTTAACCATAATTTTGCCACATTTTGTATTCAATGAGAAAATGTACCTTGTTTTTTAATGGAATGCTTTCAGACTATGAAGCAATTATAATTAGTTACTATTAAAATTATCACAAATGGGGATAATAATATTTTCCCATACACAAAAACTTTTATAATTAGGTAAGATTATAGAAGTCTTAGTTTATTAATTTTTTTCTGGCAGCATACAAAGTAAATGGCTTTCATTATGACATTTTTATACACATGTGTCACGCTTACTTAGCTCCTATTCACTTTCTCATAGGGAAGTCTTTTTAAACTGAAAAAAAAAAAAAAACCAGACATTGAACAAATATATGGAACAGATTCTTGATAATTAATATGAGCGAAGAGCAGACTACTAAGCATAATTAAACTTTACAAATATTTGGATATGCTGTTATAACTGTAGCTTTCCTTTTCGTTAGGGTGACGTCTTGGCCCATTTTCTAGGACTAGGGCTTCATAACACAGTTAGAAGCTTAGTCCTGCTTCCCGCTACTGTGGTAAAAACGCCGTGACACAAGTAACCCAGTGGAAGAAATTACAGTTCACAATGGGGTCATGGGGGTGGGGGAGTAAAGTCACTAGGAACTTGAAGCAGCTAGTCACCATACAACCTCAGTCAGGGACAGAAAGCCATAATTCATGCAACATGCTGTTGCTCCATTCATTTTCTCTGCACTTTCCAGAATCCCCTGACTAAGGAATGGTATCATCCACAGTGGGCAAGTCTTCCCAGCGCAAGTCACAAACAAGTAAATACTTTCCCATGCCATTAACACTTGAGCACACACATATGCACATAAATTTTAAATAAATAAATAAATGTTTTTACATGCTATTAAATTTGACTTTGGGAGGTAAATTTGCTACACATAAAGTTTCTGGGACACATTTCAACCACAACAGTTAGTAACTTTCTGTGCAAATACACATCACCATGAGTGGCCTATTCTTAAATCACATAATTGTGTTTATTCTCTTCTGTATTACTGACACCTTTTTGCACGGGAGTCTTACAGAGGCTTAGTGCTTTCTATATTTCAACATCCTCCCCACAGAAAATACATGTATCCTAAAAGAATTTTCAACAACAATTACTTTCTGGCCTCTCCAAGAAAGCTAATTTGTTCTTACACTCAGAAATAATACGTAAAACTCAGAATTTCAGAAAACAGCCATCTCATTAGGGAGAATTTGAAGACTGGGGAAAAAAATATGAAATCCTTATCAAAAATATCTAAAAGCTACCTGTAAGAAGACAAAAATCTGCTTTAATCAAGTCAAATATCATCTGAAGAATAGTGGACAGACTATTATCCAACAGGGCAACACCCTTAGGAATCAAATCTCCTGTCTTCATATGGGCCCAGAGAATAGGGACGCAAGGGAACATGAGTGGAACGGGGTGTTTACCTCCAATTTCAGAGAGCAAGCATGGAACACAACTGTTCTAAAATTCCCGGTACTTGCACCCACACAATGGTTGGGCATTTAAACTGCCATCAGTTAAAGCTTGGAGATAATAAAAAGCGACTCAACAAAGTGGGAGCATACATCCAGGCAATCCAGTTCATAAAATGTAATTTACTGGTGCTTTATCTTGTGTTCTTCTAGAAGCACTTACATGTTCCCCAGCTCCAAGTCCATTTTTCTGTGAACCTTGTGGCAGAGACCACTTTAGCCAGAGGGACAAGCTGATTCCCAAGAGCAGCAGGCCCTCACTCTTGTCTTCCCAAAATCCACCTTCTGAATAGTCACTGGTTTCCACCAATCATCCTCTTATAGGAGTGACTGACTCTGGGAACAGCTAACTCTCTGGTGAGACCCCTCACTCTGAGACCAGCCACATGAGTATGGCTCTAACAGTTCTCCAAAGAGCCCTGCCATCAGGCAGCAAGAAGAAAACAGCACCAAAGAAGTTTACACCCCCACTGTATACATAGCCATCTCCAATCCCACACATGACTTTGATCTCATGGTGGATGACAGTCAAGTCTGCAGTCAAAATCACCAAAAACGAGTTTCCCCCAATGGGATAGTTATCCCTAATTGTGCTTCAGCTGTCTCTTAAGCCCAGAAAATAAAGTCAAGGCCATGAAAATATACAATCAGTTGTCATCTGCTTCTCCAAGGTCTGAGAATGTAACCTAGCCAGAAATTTCTGGCCAGATCCTATAAACCCTTAAGAAAAAAGATAATGGGGTCGGGGAGAGTTCTTCAAAATCTTTCAGACCCCTCAGACACCCATGACATAGAAGAAGACAGTAAACTTATCACTATTTACTAACTCAGTTTGATTAAGGCTAGTCCAAAAATCCTCAAAGGCTTCCATGTAAGTCTATGTCACTTTTATTTTATATTTGACATTGTCCCTAGGGCCTTGCACTGAGTTGGTACACATTGTTTCACTGAGCTATCCCAAACCAAGGTCTCCTTAGTCAACAGAACTTTAATAATGATAAATTCCTCCCACAGTGACAGGGAAATCATACCTCCTTACTCTTCATGGACCCCATTCTCTCTTGCAAGAGACAATAGTTGTTTGGATAAACTATCACCTTGCTGCCACACTACCTCCACCATGTGACAATTGTTCACTGTGGTCAAGCTGCTCCTTGATTCTCTTTCCTGCCCACTAATTCTCACAGGCTAATTGTGGTAAGCATGTTATAATTAGTTTTAGTTTTAAATGAAGGATTTAAGGACTTTACACTTGTCCGTTGTCTTCTTTCCTACTTTGTACTAATAGTTGTACCTACAATTATTTTTTTCAACATTAAATAGGAGTTGTTAGTGAAAATTTTTTTAATAATTTCCCCAGGTAAAATTCAGTAGCTACTTAGGATAAGACTTTCTAACCAATTCAGATGGTTTAACCACACTGACTATTTGTTAATTATTTCTAATTAATTACTATTTATAATTATTAATTCAATGTGTAATATGTGCAAAGCACTTGTGGTAGACACTGATTATAGAGTGTGAAAAAATCCAAAAGATGCCATGGGACAGTGGTGGTGCACGCCTTTAATCCCAGCACTTGGGCAGCAGAGGTAGGTGGTTCTCTGTGAGTTTGGGGCCAGCCTAGCCTACAGAGTAAGATCCAGGACAGCAAGGGCTATGCAGAGAAATCCTGTCTCAAAAAAAAAAAAAAAGAAAGAAAGAAAGAAAGAAAGAGAAATCATTCATTGTTGTGAACTTTATGTCAGAGAAAAAAATTTCTTACCCAAGTGGTTACACAAAAATTTAAATTAAATTAAATTATTTTATTTAATTAAATCATAATAATACTAGAAAGTATCAACACAAAATAAAAATATACATAAACCATAATGGAGTTAATGTTTCAGCCTTGACAAGGCAAAAAATTTTTTAACACAGTGAGTGTTGAAGAGAGCTCCAAACTGAAATTAATTGTCTCTATGTGTGTGATTTGTGTATGTGAAGGACTCAGTGACAGAGACACTTGAGTTTAGAGGAACCAGAATGACTTTAGTGTGGCAGAATATGGAAAACACTAAAGATGAATCCAAAGAAATATTCCATCAGGCAGGTTAGGTTGGGGATATAGTTTAAGGATAGACCACTGCTTTAAAAGTAGGAAGCCATGAATCTAATATCTAGCACAGCAATAAATAAATATAAAACAAACAAACAAATAAATAAATGGAGAGATAGTTCGGTCAATAAGGTACTTTCTTGCAAACACAAGGACCCTAGTTCAAACTCAAAACTTGCTTAAAAACAAAAGGAACCCAGGTGAGGTAGTGCATGCTTATAATCCCATTGCTGAGGAGGTAGAGATGGGTGAATTCCCAAAGCTAGTTGGCCAGCTATTCTAGCCTACTTGGCAAGTTCTACGCCAGTGAGAGACCCTGTCTAAGAAAGGAAGGAAGGAAGGAAGGAAGGAAGGAAGGAAGGAAGGAAGGAAGGAAGGAAGGAAGGAAGAGAAAGAAAAATAGAAAGAAGGAAGGAAGGATGGACGGAGGAAAGATAGAAAGGAAGAGAAGGTAGACCGCTGCAGGGAAACACAACAGTGGTTTCCTGGCCTCCACACACTGTGCTCACACATTCTGCACACTCATGTATATATATACATATATATATGTATGTATATGTATATATATATACACACACATATATATGTATGTATATGTATATATACATATATACATATAATTAATAAGTAAATGTCTTTTGCCCGCATTAGTCAAGGATTTGGGTTTGATGGGTTCTACTTGTTAATGTAATAAGACTCCATTGAATTTCAAGCAAGAAGATGATAGAATTATATAGAAATGTTAAATGACTCTAGCCTGAAGAACAGAGACTGTCTAGGTGGGAGTGAAAACTGTGCTGGTAGCTGGGAGAAGTCTGCAGTCTTTGGGGTAAAAGGATGTTAGCAGACACCAATTTGGGTGAGGGGTGTGGGCTGGAAGTAGTTGTGGAGAGACTGGTTGTGTTGATAGACGTGAAGGAAGGCAAGGGATGGACTAGTTCAAGGCATTCCCCAGTTTCTGATGTCTGCACTGGGTGAAGAAAGATGCAGTTCACATGGGGCAGCACTGAAAAGGGGCAGGTTAGGTGTGTGTGTGTGAGCTCCCCTTCAGCCTTTGACTTTGAGACTGTGAGAAGCCAGTATAGTTAGGTGTAAGCCTAGGCTTCCATGGTTAGTATTGGATTATGATAGATATTTGAAAGTCTCAGGCAGGGTTGGAGAAGCAAAATGAAGCTAAAACCAAGGGCACTTCCTAGAAAAAAAGCTGTGTCTGCAATGGCTGATTTATTAGAATTCCAATGATAGGGAGCAGTTGGAATGTTGCAAGTCCAGAGCCTAGTTTCTCTTGGGCTATCTATTTCTAGTCCCATTCCTTGTCCATCTTTGTGTTGGACCTAACATCCTGTAACCAGCAGGTGAAGCTGAACTGAACATCCTGATGAATACTTTGGAAAGTACTGACTATTCTCTACCACTCAAAGGCTGTGAATACCATCAGATGAATGAGATTTCCCCACTGTGTAGTTAGAGTATTCCTGCCTGGCCCAGTCAGGACAAATCTCTCTTACCCGCCAGTCCCACAGTCCCTCAGACCCAACCAAGAAAGCACATAGAAACTTATATTGCTTATAAACTGTATGGCCATGGCAGGCTGCTTGTTATCTACTTCTTTTATCTTAAATTAACCCATTTCTGTTAATCTATACTTTGCCACATGGCGTGTGGCTTACCAGTGTCTTTACATGTTGCTTTTCATGGTGGCGGCTGGCGGTGTCTCTCCCAGCCTTCTACTTCCCAGAATTCTCTCCTCTCTTGTCCTGCCTATACTTCCTGCCTGGCCACTGGCCAATCAGAACTTTATTTACACAGAGCGATATCCACAGAACTTCCCCTTTTCTTTTTTTTTTTTTTTTTTAAAGGAAGGTTTTAACTTTTACATAGTACAATTACATATAACAAAACAATTATCTAGCAAGAATTACAGTTACAATATTAAAGAAGATATCCTATCTATCTTATATTTGTGAGTCTAAGGTTTTATATCTAACTTATCTTGTATCATAACTGAGGAAATTATAACTATACAAAACAATTATCTAGCAAGAATTACAGTTACAATATTAAAGAAGATATCCTATCTATCTTATATTTGTGAGTCTAAGGTTTTATATCTAACTTACCTTGTATCATAACTGAGGAAATTATAACTATATAGTCTTCAACCACATCAAAAACCTCAGAAGGATATAATATTACTTGAGAACCAGGAGAAGGATGTAAGCATTTTTCAGGAGTCTTGCAAGAGTAGACAGAGACAGCTGGCAGCCTGGACAGTCACCTAATGTTCCTTTGTAAAGTTGGGGCATTTGTCTTCAGCCCACAGGGCTAGAGTCTCTCGGTCACTTCTTTCAGTGTCCTGTAGAATGTCTGGCATTTTTCTCTGTGAAGCAGGAACCTGAAGGACCATTTTGTCAAGCAAAGTTTAGTGGTCACCTTTCTATGGGTCCTGCATGTCCAGTCGATCAAGCAGTCCAGGCAAGAACAGTTTCTTGTCCAAATGGCTATTGTTGCCAAGGTGAAGATAAGATATGAAGTGTCTTCAATGCCCATCGTTGTCTCTGAAGTAAATCGGTGATGCCAGGAGCAGACATGTCTCACTGTCCAGAAAGTCTAAATTTTAAAAATATTTTAAATGCCATATTCTGAAGGTTTTTGAAGTATTTGAAGATTATCTATCTATCTGAAATATCTCTGTGTATACCTAGAAGACTTAACTAACATGGCTACAAGTATGATTATCCTAGATGATTAATTATTAATCTATTTTTAATTATCCATTACAATTTTAAACGAGCTATACAAACATAATACCTTAAACAAGAGTAGAAATATATACATAGTATAACAAAATTAACTAAGTTTGTATCAATAGACTAAAATCTAAACCAATGTAAAACATTTTAAACAACTTGTTGCTCTTTAGAAGTAAGTTCCCTAATCTACCCATTCATCCTAATATATCTATATCATATCCCCTTTTCTTCTTTAGAAAGAGATCGCATTTATAATCAACCTGTTTTAAAGAAAAATATTGGTTTTTCTCTGTCCCACACCAGAGGGCTCTTCTGATTTGGGACACAAGAATCTCTTAACCTTTTCTTTTAGCAATATGTCTGGGTTTAGAGAAGGAGTGAGCCAATTCCATCTCCAAAGCCAGCTTGATAATTTTGGGAATGTGGGCGTAGTTTCTCTTACTACTTCCTGCTGGAGGGGGGCGCTGTATCTTATGGGGACACAAAGAAAATTTTAGGATTATGGAGTAGTCCATTAGGATGAATCTCTGAGCCAGTTGCCTTGAAACCATTCTGGATGTTGGATCATCTGGGCCATGGTGTCATCGGAGACCTTTCAGGTGGTCTTGGATGATGAAACCTGATGTATCTTAATGTGGAACAAATCCATAGCCTCTGACTTTCTGTGGAAACAAAAGCAGAGACTCTTTTCCAAAGCAACATATCCTTATATCCAAATTTTGAAGTCAAGGTACCTTTAAAATTTACATATTTGTTTAACTTAACAGCTTTTACGGTCAAATCTTTTTTTGCAGTTAAAAATCCCAAAGACAAGACAAACCAGATTCTCTGTGTAATATCCATCTTTGTAAGACTGAAACGCTGCTGTGGCTGCTGGCTCTGCCCACCTCAGCTTTCCAACATGGCAGTGGTACAGTTTACCGCCAGCTCTGGGTCTTGAGCCATGTGTACCATCAACTATCAGAAGCAGTTTTATCAAAGCAGTGCATCACCCAGAAACTTTTTTTCTTTTTTTAAACTAGCAAAGGCTAAATCTACCATGCAGCAGAGTAAAGTGTCGCTTATAGATTCCTCATTCCTGCCACATTGCAGGTCAGATGCACCCGCCAGGAACCGGCCATAGTAGCTCAAACCGGCAGGCTGCCGCTAAATTAGGAAGCTGTTTTTAGCTCCGTCTTAGAATCTTTTTTCTCAGGTTTTAGGTGGAAACTCTTGCCAACACGTTGGGCGCCACCACTGCGCTGTATCTCCTGCTTACTGTATTTGAAAAGTGCCTTTATTTTTGGTTTTTCTTTGTCCTGTTACTGTAAAAACTTTGTGAAACTTCTTCCACATTGGAACATGGAATTTGGGGTAACCTAGGCCATATGCAGTCAAATCTAGCTCCCAGCATAAATTATCTTTTATGCCCTTTGAGGTAAGAGCTGTGTTTTTGCCCAAACAGATTTCTGATATATGTTCAAATGAGGCATTCAGTGAAGCAGCTTTGGGGAGCCCCATGATTTTTTTTTTAATAATCTCTCAGCAATGTTCTTGATCAGTTTGATCATACTTAAAATAGTTTCAAGGCTCATGCTATACAGCACCAAGATCTAGACTCCCAACTCAACAGTGTAATTGCGTAAGAAAAGCCAAGACTCAGCCCACTACCTATGGTGGAACACCTTACACAGCCTTGTGGGGAGGGGCTTGGACCTGCCTCAGCTGAATGGACCAGGCTCTGCTGACCCCCATGGGAGGCTTTATGTAGTCGGAGGAGGGGATGGGGGGGTTGGGAGGAAAGCGAGAGGAGTGGGGGTAAGAAAGAGGGGGTGTCTGTGTTTGGAATGTAAAATGAATAAAAAATGTCTTCATTAAAAAAAGAAAGAAAGAAAAAGGAAAGCCAAGACTCTTCCCAGGGAACAATGGTGACAGTACTCTGAGGCTGAGTCACTTTACTGATCTTTTGACTAGGGTAGATGTCAAATTCACATATTTAACTGTATATAGCTTAAAAATAATGTTTGTTCAGTAAAAAAAAATTGTGATTTAAACATTGGTGGAGGAAGAGGGGGGTGGATCTCTGAGTTTGAAGCTAGCCTGGTCTACATAGCAAGTTCCAGGCCAGCCAAGACTGGAGATCTTGTCTCAAAAAAAAAAAAAAAAGCAAAACACCAACAAAAACAAAACAACAACTAAACAAAAAACTGGAGTTTAAACATGATTCTCATTCTATTCAAAACCATTGCAATATAGCTGTTTCATAGATAAGCCCATGGGAATGAAAGAAATTCACTCTGCCTGAGACACATCTTTATGGGGTTGGAAAGATCATGGTATCCTTCCCTACTAAGATAAATAATTAGGAAAAAAGAAGTGCTAGCCATTGATGGTTGTTTATTATTTCTCCCTAACTGATGTTCATTTCATTGTATCCTGAAGGTTAAGATACTGAAGAACTGATTTCTGCCAGTTTTCAAAGCTACCGGTTGAGAAAACAAAATGAAAGAACAAGTTAAATTTTAATTTATATTGCTTTTTGTTTCACAAAGAATTTGAAATATTTTACAAGAATACATTTGGTGCAATATGTGGCTACATATTCAGATCAAAGAAAAATTCAAACTGTAATGGATATCTCTGACTGAGGGGGAGGTACAAATGTAAGTATGAAGGTTAAGATTCCTCCACAGGGACAAAAGTTGGATTCCAGGTTGGAGTCTGAAATTCTGACTTTTGGGTTTTTGTTTGTTTGTTCGTTTTGGTTTGGTTTGGTTTGGTTTTTTGTTTGTTTTTTTTTTGGGGGGGGGGGTTTCAAGACAAGATTTCTCTGCATAGCCCTGGTTGTCCTGGAACTTACTCTGTAGACCAGGCTGGCCCCAAACTCACAGAGATCCACCTGCCTTTGTCTCCCAAGTGCTTGGATTAAAGGTGTGTGCCACCACTGCCCAGCTGAAATTCTGACTTTTAAGTAAAAGGAAACATCACTATATTTTTTATAAATACTATAAAAAAGTTTACTTTTATATAAAAGCAATTAGTTACTTGAAATCTTGTTTAGGAAACATTGAAAATATACTAAAACTATCCCTAAAGTAAATACTATCATACATTTTGTTGTATTTCTAGTATTGTTCCTTAACTCAAGATTTAAACTTAATTCTGAAAACAACATAATAACAGCAAGCCTCTGATGTAGTACAAGTAGAAAGAAATGGTCAGTGTGACCCAGGATGTGGCTCTGTGACAGCAGACCTTAATCCAGAGCTAAGACATGCAGTAGATAGATGACTGATTAGTCTGGCTCAGATGGGAGCTACTAAGATAGGAAATGGAAAAGGCCAGACCAAAAAAGAAAAAAATTATGCACACACACACACACACACACACACACACACACACACACACACACACACACACACACTACAAACAAATACAATGCTGATGGCTCACAAATCCTTTTTAGCCCAGGTTGGAATAGAAGACCTTGCATGTCTACAAAGAATTAAACATAATGTAATGGGGTGCCTCAGAGTATATGCTCCATCAGCAAAGAGACCTCAGTTTGATTTCTTCTCATTTGCTAGCTACAGAACTGTGAATACCTACTTAGTTTCACTAAGCCCCAATCTTCACATCTATGAAAAAGAGACCAGTAACATTGTTTACCTCATAGGCTTCAAATCATAACTGTATATAATGATTCAAATGAAGGGCATGTCTGTAACCTAGTATAGTAAGGACTTAATCAGTAGTAGTAGCCAACAGTTATTAGCTTAATTAATTCATAATTAATTGAAAGCACCCCTGTTACCAGGGAAATTGGGATTCCCTTTTGGATTCTCATTCTTGTTAACAAAAGAATTTGAAAACAGACTCAGAAAAAAGCACAAAGACAATTTAATTAGAGTTTAAGAGAAAAACAACAGGATGGGCAAGCTGTAAATGTTGGCAGCTCCAAGAAAAAGGTTGATGGAGAGAGGAAGAGAGAAAGGCATTCCTTCTTTAGTCAGGGTCCAAGAAAGCTGGCATGCTCATTAGTGGAAGTTGGCAAATAGCTGCAAAGCAGAAGGCTAAAGTGAGAGTCCGGAGTTATCAGGGAAAGCATGTTTAGGCTTTTAGCCAGTCTCTGAAAAAGAGACAGAAAAAGGAAAGTAAAAGTTATACTTTTTGTGTTAGAACACAGAAGGATGGACAAGCTCAACAGCCCATGTAGCTGACTATCTGTAAGCAGCTACCTTAGGAGAGGGGCGTCCAGAAATACAGTGCATTACTTCATTGAAGGGATGATGATTCCTCCCATCTTCTTAGTATATACTTAGGTGAATCAGCTTTTCTATGGAGTGGTCTTCTTGACAGATGGTTGACAGGCCCAGCTGGATTAACTCTTAAGGGAAGAGACACTAATAATAGGTAGTGTTATCATTCCTTTACCCAGTCCTAGAGATAGAGAGAAATCATGATTTTGACCAGGAGAAAGTAGTTTTCCTTTAACCAGCTCAAAAAAAAAACAAAAATATCTCTATTTTTTCATATGTATTTTAAATCCCAAAGAAGGGCAATTGTGATGTTTCTCTTCTAGTATAACCAGGGAACAGAAGGTGAATCCAAAGTGAATAATGAGGGAGGGATCCATCCTCAGAGGCATCAGAAACTACTAGTTCCTGCCACATTCCTCCCTTAAGAGCTGAGACCATAAGATAATTTAGGAATCAATTTTAACTTATGGTTTCTCCTTTAATTTTTGCTTTATTTTTCTAAAGCTGTTTTATAATCCAAAGCAGTGTGGTTTTTTACAATAGGCATTAGTTTCTTTAATTGCCCAAAGAAGGAGTTTCTTCTACAATAACAGGAAAAGACTGAACAGACTTTGACAAGGAGGCCTGTGAGAAACCCCTCAGGGTGTTTCTCGACAGCAGAGGCAGGGGATTACTGTGTCTGTCCCTTGTTGATCTGCATTAGTTAGTCTAGTGTCTGCCTTTACCACACCTTCTGCATAATCCAGAAGGGAGGGGCCTTCTGTTGGGATTATTCTTTGGAAAGACTTTGTTTCTAGGAGAGCCCTGTTTATAGTCCCGTCTTAGGTGACCAAGTTTACTGCAATTGAAACATTTAACATTTGACTTCAAACTTCTAGAAATTACCTCTCCTATCATAACCATCATCATGGTCATAAGATTCAATACTGATTGTATCTTGGATCGATTCCTCCAAGGGTGCTGATTTTGCCTTTAATGGCCTAATTACCCTTTTGCATTGTGCATTAGCATTTTCAAAGTTCAGAGATTCAATATTAACTGTCTAGCTTCTGAATTTAGTATCATTCTATTTACTGCTGAAGTCAATCTTCACAAGAAATCAGTGAAGGTTTCTTTTGGACCCTGTATAACTTTTGTAAATGGCTCAGTTTTTCTTTCCTACTTCTTCAATTCTGTCCCAAGTATTCAAGTCTGCCATGCAACATAAAGCCAGGGTGTGGTCATCATATATTGTCTTTGTATATCAGCATAATTGCCTTCTCCAAGAAGCTGTTCTTGGCAGATTTCAAGACCTCGAGCCCTACATCATTGTTCAATGGTCTTAGCCTCATCCTTCCACCAGGTCCTCCATTGTAATTGGGGACCAGCCTCTAAGACTGCTGTAACCAACTCTCTTCAGTCTTGAGGGATAATTCTACCACAAGTTGACCATGTGTTTAACATCTGCTTCAAAAGCAGTGAGTATATGCCATATGGGACTATAGCTTTTTTTGAATCTCCTCAAATCTAACATTTGCACAGGAGTCCAATCAGCTCGTATACAGTCTTGGGGATAGCCATCATTTTACAGTTCCTGTAAGGTTACTGGACAGATTAAGGCTGGCTGTTTGAAAGCCTTAGGCTGTTTCTCTGTAACGTTATAATGCAATGCTGAGATTGGTTCTCTTTTAAATTCTTCTGTCTGGATCTGAATAATTCTGTGATCTGTTTTAACAGGTTTTTCTAAAACTTTTGTCTTGGCATTCATTTTAGCCAACTTTTTTAATGATAAAACAGAAATGATCAAACAAATAATATTTATAATTGATATTATATAAATCCCATCTACATTAATTTTTCTCTCATTTAGTTGTTCTATTGTTAAGCTCTCAATTGTATTATCACATAGACTAAATTCCCTCCATTGTTAAAATGTTTCCCACTTTTTATGTGGGAGAAAACTTTCTTTTAACTAATTCCTCCCTTTATGAAATCCCAATTGATTCATCAAATCTGCTGAAAATGATGATTCAGATGATGGTGAGGCAGCAGCCCAAGCAGAGGGCTCAGAGAAAGCCAAAACCCATCAGGAGAGGAAAGAAGTGAAAGATCCAGCTGTTTGCACAGGGGGAGTGTGTGAAAGTGGCTAACTCCTGCACTTTGGGGAGCCCAAAGACTTCTGGAGTTTGCTGCAGAGAGGCTACAACAAAAACTTAGCCAGCAGGGTCGGGACTCCAGCCACATGTAGCTCCAGCCTGAGAGCAGCTTTTTGTGTGTGTGTGTGTGAATTTGTACCCCACAAGATGAATGTCAGATTGTTGTGGATGACTGATTGGTAAATAAAACACTGATTGGCCAGTAGCCAGACAGGAAGTATAGGTGGGGCTAACAGAGAGGAGAATTGAGAGAACAGAAAGACAGAAGGGGACACTGAGAGTGGCTGCCAGGACAAGAAAGATGTAAGGTACCAGTAATCCGTGAGCCACATGGCAAAGAATAAATTAATAAAAATGAGCTAAATATAAGAGTAAGAGCTAGACAATGATAGGCCTGAGCTAGTGGCCAAGCAGTTCAAATAATATAAGCGCCTGTATGTTTATTTAATAAGTGAGTTGCTGGACTAACATGGCTTGGCAGGGGCTGGAGAGAAGATCTCCAACTAAATGGCGCCCAACGTGGGGCCCGAGTTTCCACCTTAAACCTGAGAATATTTAAAAATCAATTCAAAATGGAGCTAAAAACAGCTTCCTAGTTGTCACTCTCAAGTTGGCAGGTTCCTGGCATGCACATTTGACCAACAGTATGGCAGAAATGAGGAGTCTGCAAGTGGCACATTTCACTGTGTGGTAGATTTAGCCTTTGCTACTATAAAAAAAAAAGTTTTCTGGGCTACACGCTGCTTTGATAGAACTGCTTCTGATAATTGATGGTACACATGACTCCAGACCCAGAGCTGGCAGTAAACTGTACCACCACCACTTTGGAAAGCTGAGGTGGGCGGAGCCAGCAGGCACAACAGTGTTTCAGTCTTATAAATAATACAGTTTAAACCAATAAGTTCACACTAAGACAGATTTAGATGGAACAAGACTTTAAATGCTTTACAATGTGTGTAAAAATGTACATAGGCTTGTAAGAGAGATAAAAAGGGATATATAGTTATATAAAAATATATAGTTTTTAAAAATAAAGTCTTTAAAGAGACAGTAAAGGTAATATAAAAAATAAGCCATGTAAAGATGGATATTAAACAGAGAATCTGGATTGTGTTGTCTTTGGGATTTTTAACTACAAAAAAAGATTTGATCATAAAAACTGTTGAATTAAACAAATATATAAATTTTAAAGATACCTTGACTTCAAAATTTGGATATAAAGATATGTTGCTTTGGAGAAAAGTCTCTACTTCTGTTTCCACAGAAAGCCAGAGGCTATGGATTTGTTCCAGATTAAGATACATCAGGTTTGACTAGCCAAGACTCCCTAAATGGTCTCCAATGACACCATGGCCCAAATGATTCAACATCCAAAACAGTTTCAAGGCAACTGGCTCAAATAATACACCCTCACGGACTACTCTATAATCCTAAAATTTTCTTTGTGTCCCCATAAAATATAGCTCCCCCCCTCCAGCAGGAAGTAGTAAGAGAAACTATGCCCAAATTCCTAAATATATCAAGCTGGCTTTGGCGATGGAATTGGCTCATTCCTTCTCTAAACCCAGGCATATTGCTTAAAAAAAAAAAAAAAAAAAAAAAAGTTAAGAGACTCTTGTGTCCCAAATCAGAAGAGCCCTCTGGTATGGGACAGAAAAAAAAAACAATATTTTTATTTAAAACAGGTTGATTATAAATACAATCTGTTTCTAAAGAAGAAAAGGGTATATGATATAGATATGACAGGATAAAAGGGTAAATCACTGAACCTACTTTTAAAGAGCAACAACTTGTTTAAAATGTTTTACATTGGTATAGATTTTAGTTAAATTGCTAAAAACTTAAAGTTAATTTTGTTATACTGTGTGTATATTTCTACTCTTCTATAAGGTATTATGTTTGTACAGCTCATTTAAAATTGTAATGGAAAATTAAAAAATAGACTTATAATTAGTCATCTATGATAATCATACTTGTAGCCATGTTAGTTAAGTCTTCTAGGTATACATAGATATATTTCAAATAGATAGGTAATCTTCAAATGCTTCAAAGACCTACAGAATATGGCATTTAAAATATTTTTTAAATGTAGACTTTCTGGACAGTGAGACATGTCTGCTCCTGGCAGCACTGATTTACTTCAAAGAGGAGGATGGGCATCAAAGACACTCTATATAGAGTTTATCTTCTTGACAAAAACAGCCATCTGGGCATGAAACTGTTCTTGCCTGTACTGTTTGGACCCATAGGAAGGTGACCACTGAACTTTGCTTGGCAAAATGGTCCTTCAGGTTTCTGCTTTGCAGAGGAAACTGCCAGACATTCTACAGGACACAGAGAAAAATGACTGAGAAACTCTAGACCTATGGGCTAAAGACAGATGCCCCAACTTTACAAAGGAACATTGGATGACTGTCCAGGCTGCCAGGTGTCTCTGTCTATTGTTGCAAGACTCCCAAAAGTTGCTTGTGTCCTTCTCCCATTTCTCAGGTAATATTATATCCTTCTGAGGTCTTTGATATAGTTGAAGCCAGATAGTTACAATTTTCCTTAGTTATAATAAAAGATAAGTTAGATATAAAACCTTAGACTCACAAATATAGGATAGATAGGATATCTTCTTTAATTTTGCCAAATAAACTAGTTATTATAAATAGACTAGATATTATAACTGTAATTCTTGCTTGATAATTGTTTTGTTATATGTAGTTTTACTATGTTAAAGTTAAAACCTTCCTTTTTGAAAAAAAGAAAAGGGGAAGTGCTGTGGATGATTGATTGGTAAATAAAACACTGAATGGCCAGTAGCCAGACAGGAAGTATAGAAGGGACTAACAGAGAGGAGAACTGAGAGAACAGGAAGACAGAAGGGGACACTGAGAGCGGCTGCCAGGACAAGGAAGATGTAAGGTACCAGTAAGCCACAAGCCATGTGGCAAAGTATAAATTAATAAAAATGGGCTAAATATAAGAGTAAGAGCTAGAGCTAATGGCCAAGCAGTTTAAATAATATAAGCGTCTGTATGTTTATTTAATAAGTGGGTTGCTGGACTAACAGGGCTTGGTGGGGGGTGGAGAGAAGGTCTCCAGCTACACCAGATGTAACACAAAATCTAATAGTTCTTTTAATAATAATAAAAAAAAAAAACCCAGAGCAGGATATTGCTGAAAGACCAGAAAGACAAAGGAACAAGCCACTGTGGCACTATTTATTACCTCTAGGACTCCTCAGCCTGACAAAGCTTCAGTTCCTGTCTCCTCATGCCTTATATACCTTCTCCACCCAGCCATCACTTCCTTTCCAGTGCCCGGATTAATGGCATGTGTGCTTCCCAAAACTGGTGTGAGATCTCAAGTACTAGGATTAAAGGTGTGTGCCACCACTGCCTGGCGCTGTTTCTTTCCTAGAATGAGTCAATCTCATGTAGTCCAGAGTGGCTTTGAACTCATAGAAATCCAGATGGATCCCTGCCTCCCAAGTACTAGGATTAAATATGTATGCCACCACTGCCTAGCTTGTATGTTTAATCTAGTGGCTTGTTCTGTCCTCTGATCTTCAGACAAATTTTATTAGGATACACAATCATGGCAGGAGATGGGCTGTAATGGGAGCAAAATACAGTTTAGACTCTCCATTCTTACTGATACTCAGGCTTTGGAAAAACAATCAAGGGCACCCAGAGAGATGAAGCTAGATCATAGGAGGACCATTTTGGGTGTAGATCAACTATAAACAAGGAGATAGTTTAAGACAGAAGTGAATACACAAGATCCAATGATTAGCATCACTACCAAGATTATGCTAAGTATAACCCATGAAAACTTGGAGCTCATGATCCAAAGCTCTTTCCCAAAGAGGATGAGTGTCTTCTCTGGAGTCCAGGTCACACCTTCAAATATAGTTTCCAGGCTGTGTGAAATAAAAAAAAGAAAGAAAGAAAGAAAGAAAAGAAACCATACCAGAAACCAGGGTCCCCAAACACCTCTCATATTTCTGAGTTGTCTAGGATAGTATTAAAGACATTTCAGACTACTGGCCAAGGACAAAAATGGATTTGCTGTTTTCACGATCCCTGTCCTAAACTGCCTGAGCAGTTTTTGATCTCCTGAACATTTGAACAAATGTTCTCATTATATGTGCTACACTGTTTCCCAGTACTGCCATTTGAAAGTGCATCCACAAACCACTGTGCTTATATGTAAATGATGATCATTACCATGATCTTTTTAAAAGGTATGGATCACTGGCCAGGGACAGATGAAAGTCAGAGCTGCACAGACAAACTTACAGGCAATGATCACCATTCTTTGATTTTGACAGAACTTTCATGGGCTCAGCACTCAACATTTATTTTGTGTGTTGCCCCTGTAAGAAACAGTTGTGGCCTCAGAGATGGTTAAATGTCACTGAACTTTCATTGGCCTGATACTTTATCTGGACCTGCATTCCAGACACTAATGCTCCTGACTCATACTGGAGGTCATTGGGTCACTGGGTCATTGGCTGAATCAGAGACATGTTAACTTTAGAAATGACATAAAATCTCACCAAAGGGCTGCTTCTCCTGGTCTATCCATACCTCTTCTCTAATTCCTGAGTAGTTTAACCCAGTCATTTGCCATCTTTCTTTTGTCTAACTTGTGATGGGTATTGTGTTCCCTGAAATATTGTGTGTTCCCTGAAATAAACATATCTGGGGTCAGAGAACAGACAGCCACTAGAACAAAGCCAAAAATGGTGGCTAGAAAATGGGAAGAGTAAGCCATAACAGAAATTGGGTACACACCTTTAATCCCAGCACTTGAGAGGCAGAGCTAGCCGGATCTCTGAGTTCAAGGCCACTTTAGAAACAGCTAAGCCTGGTGACCCACGCCTTTAATCCCAGAAACCCAACCTTTAATCCCAGGGAGTGGGGCCAGAAAGAGAAAGGTATATAAGTCGTGAGGACCAGGAACTAAAGGAGTAAAGCATGTAGTCAGTTAAGTATTTGGCTGGAGAAGCATTCAGGCTTTGGAGCAACACAGTTCAGCTGAGAGCCTTTGAGATGAGGACACAGAGGCATGCAGCCTGAGGAAACAGGATCACCTGAGGAACTAGCAAGGTGAGATAGCTGTGGCTTGTTCTGCTTCTCTGATCTTCCAGCATTCACCCCAATAATTGGCCTCAGGTTTGATTTCATTAATAAGACCTTTTAAGATTCCTGCTACACTCACAGCTACATCCCACATTTGTCCTTCAAATGCTGGAATTAAAGCAAGCTTTGGAGATCTGAACTCACTTCCTCATCTCACCCCTCACTAACAGGATGAGCTAGTGACAGGTTTGGGGGTCCTCAAGCTAGACTGTAGGAGAATGAGCCCACCTCATAGAGCTGTGGAGAGGTGAATGAGGACATGTCCTAACAGCTTGCAGGGTACGGGAGAGGGTATAGGCAAACAGCAGGCACCAATACTGTAAGTGGAAATTTTCTTAAAAGCTCCAGTGTATGATAGGATATCTTTTTGTGGCCCAAACAGAGTACATCCTCAAACTCTTACTCTTCCCCAGATTGACTATTACATTGTCTTCAAAGAATGGAGTGATGATGTTGCTGTTTTAGTGTCACTAGAAAAACAACATGTTGCTATTGCTGTTATTTCCCATTCTTTTGCCTCTTCAGAACAATTGGGTCTCTTGAAAGAATCCTTTTCCACAGTACCAAGAACCTACAGTATTGGCAGGAAAATGTTAAAGCTTTAGGAGTTGGCAACCTGCTGTGGATATCGCTCTGTATAAATAAAATGCTGTTTGGCCAGTGGCCAGGCAGGAAGTATAGGCAGGACAAGAGAGAGGAGAATTCTGGAAGGTGGAAGGCTGGGGGAGGAGAGATGCTGCCAGCCACTGCCATGACAGGGAAGATGTAAGGTACCGGTAAGCCACAAGCCACGTGGTAAAGTATAGATTAATAAAAATGGGTTAATTTAAGATAGAAGAAGTAGATAACAAGAAGCCTGCCATGACCATACAGTTTGTAAGCAATATAAGTTTCTGTGTGTTTACTTGGTTGGGTCTGAGAGACTGTGGGACTGGCGGATGAGAGAGATTTGTCCTGACTCTGGGCCAGGTAGAAAAACTCTATCTACAGCAACGTCCAAAAGCCTTACAAAATTCAGGGCCATGGTGAGGATGAGACAGGGCACTAAAGAGCTTCATTTTGCTAATGTGTTTGCATCCTGTGTGGCTCAAACAAACGTGTCTGCACCTCATGCCATTGCTGTTTACTCTTCGTTTTCGCATCAGAATTTCTGTTTTTAACAAGCAATGTAAATATTATGGCCACGAACTTCTTAGTCCAAGTAATCATTTCCTATTTGAACAGGATTCTCACTGCAAATAAAGCAGCCTCTTTTGCATGCCTACAATGAAGTTAAATATTTATAGTGCAGGCTGTATGCATGTTCTCATGCAGTTGTGTACAATTTCAATTGTTTTTACTCTGCTCTTGTGGGGACAGTTACTCTCCTCAGGTTACTGTGACATAAACTAAGACTCAGAGGGTTGAAGCAGTTTGCTGATGCCCAGTGAGTATGCAATTTTGATTTTTAGCTCAAGTTTGTCTTCCTCTAAACCTTTTGCTTCACTCACCAATCAGGAAGGATCTAATTAATTTCATCAGAAACAATGAAGGACCTTCATAAAACTATGTGGTTTTGAGCCCCTGATGCTCACAGCAAGTACATCTCAGAGGTGCCTAGAAGACTAGAAAGGACTCAGTTAATGATGTCTATCGTTAGTTATTAGTTATGCTGCTTTAGTTCTTCTAATAGGGCCAAGAACATTAGAGTAGAGGTTATTAATATTCAAAACATTGTGTGGCTATGCAAATGTGCTTCTCTGGGAAGCATTCCATAACTTTGTTCAGATTCTCAATGAGGCCCTTAAACCCAGAAGGTTAAAAATCACTGGATAGAAGCAAACAAAAGTTAGTTAGCTCCATTTTTTTTAACTCAACATCTCTTCTTCCATTTGACTACATCTCACTCATCATTTAAGAGCACCGTTGTGCTTCGAGCAGGCATGTTGGTTTTACAAATCTAAGCTCTATAGGTTGTAAAATGTCTCCAAACATTTTTACAAACACCATGGGTCGTTCCACTCTTCACATTAATGCTATTCATCTATTCCAAAGCCTCTTAGAATTTCTAAAGGCCCATCATTTGGATTCACAGCCAGTTTGAGAAAAGTCAGAACTTACTGGATATGCTGGCATAATGCTCAACCTGTTTTATTAACTAAAATGTCTTTATTAGCAATTGCTCACTACTGGTTTGAAATAATAAAAGTTTTCCAAAATATGTTTCATTTGTGCACAGATATTAGTGTTTATAGCAAATATATCTTACCTCTATAACCAAATTAAAGGCATGATTTTGGCATACTTTCTAACCTCCAAGTAGTTAGGATACATAAATCACAGATCCTTCGAAACCTTCTCCATGATAGGAGATGATTCTCATTATCCTGGCACTAGAATGAGCTCTCTGGACTGTTGTCTAGATAAAATTTATGACACTGTTCTTTACCCCCTGCCACTCCTTACACACTTCTGTCTGATCTCCTGCTTACAATGTGGCCGGCCCACAGAGTGAGTCACCGTTAGTTTGGCTCATCTGCATTTACCAATGATGGGTCTAGTGAGGGGTTTAAGACACCATTTTGTCTGGGGCTATAAAAGGGAGAGGATAACTGGGTCTTCAGAGAGAACATGAGAGCAATGATCATGGAGAAAGGTTCCCTTTGCCCTCTTGTGGAAGGAATGTTTGAAGACAGTAGGTAGTCTCACACTACAAAGACAAACAATGCTTATTCAGGGAATCAGGTGAAACAAAAGGAAGAGAAAACCTTGATTCCTGAAGACTGCTTACTTGAAGTTTACAGATATTGGAAATACATGGTCATATAGTTTTAATTGCTTGCTTTCAACCTAAACCATCTAAGCTGATTAAAGTAATAATAAGCTATTTTTCAAGTATACACACAGATATCTCACTTCTCTTCAAAATTATAACCAACAAGAGAGCCAAAAGGCAGTATTCAGATAACTGGTGGGTAGGTCAGAAGAAACAGGACATCTTCTGAATAGACCTGCTCCCCAGGGGAACTGTGCTGTGCTTATTGGACTTAATTAGACTAATGTCCAGTAAATGAAGGTTGAAGTTCATCCATTTCCAAACTCTTTCTGGAAATCCAAGTTCAGGAACCTAGAAGTAATAGCTCTGAGTCTTGACTCAAAATCAGTAGGTTAGTGTCTCTCTGTCTCTCTGTCTCTCTCTCTGTCTCTCTCTGTCTCTCTCTCTCTCTCTGTCTCTCTCTCTCTCTCTCCCTCTCCCCCTCCCTCCCTCCCTCCCTCCTCTTTTCCTCTCCCGCTTCATGCACTCCCCACCCCATCTCTCCTCCTCTTTTCCAACACACAAACATAGGGAAGAAGAAAGGGCTATATCATGAAGAAATTTAAAATATTTTAAAAGCAAAATTCCTATACTATGAGTCCTGGTCAGGTACCATCTCTCACTCGCCACTGGCCTGCACCCAAGGTATACATCATTAAAAGATCACCAGTCTTTCCCCACAGACCTGGTCACAGTCTGTCAGTTCTCTTCAAGTCAGTGTTCCAGACAACCGCCATTAATGGATTAGAATTTGCATTTAAGATAGATCCCATCTGCCATTCCAATTATAGCTGATTGGCAGCTAGCCAGGAGCTCTTGTTGAACTAACTATATGCAGTCAATGGGGGATCGTGTAAAAAAATATAGCTTCCAATGCATGTGAGTAGGACCTGATAGCCTCATTATTGAGAACTTCTGCAGAGAGTTCTTACACACTGCTAGGTTTGGGAATCTGTGACACAGAGTGTTTGACACCCAGCCTCCCTGAAAAAAGTCACGAATGTAATGTTGCAAAGTGGTGCATATCTAAATGCCAAACTTGGTTGTGTTAAGTTTTGTAGGGTTGACTAAGTGATGATAGGATTTTGTATTACTTTTATTTTATATATGTATTTCCAACTATTTGGAAGCTAACAGTAAAGGCAAATAAAAATCAGAACCTCTTGCTTATCTTTACAAATGAGAAAATTTACAATTCAAGGCCTCCACCCAACATGGAAGAAAACCAACTGCATCTGCTTCCATTGGGTGGTGTGTGATTATTCCAGCGTGTGTCCCCAGCCTTCCTCACTCCCCGTGGCCTCTGCAGCAGCTCATTGATGCCCACCTCTGCATTCTTGGTGTTGCTATGCTTATACAGATCTCTGTCAAAAGCAGAAAACAAATTGCACACCCAAAAGGCCAGTCTTGGAGGCAGAAAATTCAATAATATTAGGGCATCAATCTATTTCTCATGAAATTTCAAGAGGGAAGATTAATGATGGCCTTGTGCGACAGCCTTGCCAAACAACTGTAAGTCGGTTTCACAATTAATGATAGCAGGAGGCTTCATTCTGCCATGGTTTTTCTTATATGGTAAAGAGCAAAGGTTCAGGAGGGTTGCAGCAGAGAAAGACAGTCTATCCCAGAATGTGACAGTACTTGCTGCGGTACAGAATGGAGTGTGATGGAGCAAGGTGCAGTTTGTCAGCAAAATCACCTCATTATCCCCCAGCTCCCACTCTAATGAGGATTTAGGCAGCATCTTAAAACATGTGTTGCTGCAGGGCCGGTCCTGCGTGTTGTGGTTGTGAAGAAGTCGACACTCTGAGTGACTGTGATCTCATAATTGGCTCTCCAATTGTAGTCTGTAAAAGGAAATTATCCTGGGCAAGATTTTAGAAGTGATCATTCCATTACACTTTGCAGCAAGTAGGATTGTGTAATAATAACCATGTCATTGTGGGGGTTTTTAAGTTTTGGGCACAGAGGTACACATGAATACATTCTAGTTATAAACATTTGAACAACAAAGAGGTAAAGGGAATGAAAAAGAAGCAAACCCCCATAGGTTCTTTACCACTCGCTGCCATTCCCCTTCCCTGTGGATCCCACACTCCCTATCAGAAACACTGAGACCTCATTTAGGTGTGCATCTTCCTAGACCTCTTTCTACATGGTTGTATATGTGTGGTTTTGTCTGGAGGCTTTCACTTCACTTATGGAATCTGCTTCCTCATATAATAATATCCCTAGGAAATCTCCATGTCAGAATTAGCCGTGTGATTTGTAATCATTATATACCACTCCATATCAAGCATCCGCGTGCTTGTGGAGACTCAGATTGTTTCCACTTCTTTATAATGTCATAGCCAATTTCCTTATCATATAGCTTGGTGCACACACTGATATGTAACAGAAATATCTACATGTGGTATTTCTTTACCCAAAGTGTATGTAGAGTCTAAATTTTTCAGTATTCTCACACAGAATTCTACCTACAAAGTGTGAATAATAACTTCCCCAGATCCTGGCTATTATAAATATTTTTAATGTTTTAATTTGCATTTGAATATTCCTCATATTTTTTCTAGCTGTGGATTATCTTTTTCTACTTAATTTTTATAAACTCTTTGGTGCAGTTATTAAATTAAATTTTTGTATATGAGCAGGTGACTAGTGTTTTTTTTTTCAATTTGCTTTGTGATGCATGTGGCACAGAAATTCTAAATTATGAAATATGTCTTGATGTCTTCCTTTATAACCTTTAAATGTTATGAATTACCAAGAAGGTTTTCCTCCTTATTCTTTGTTTCCAGTCATCCACCAGGCCTGCTGGTCCAGGTTTAAACCCCAAAATTAGATGAATGGGTATTTTCATGTTTCTCAAAAATCTGTGTGGTTGCAGCATAAACAGGGTAAAGGGACATCACTGGGGGAAATAAGCCCTATCCCTATTTTATTTTATGCAGCACTAAAGTGCTGTGGGATGTCTTTCTGTATGATGTGAATATGTGTTGCTCTAGTTGGTTAATAAATAAAGCCATCTGGCCTATGGCAGGGTAGGATGGAGCCAGGTAGAAAAATCCAAGAGAGAAAGTGAAAGGAGAAAGGAGAGGCAGGGAGATGCCAGCCCGCTGTCCTGGGAGCAGCATGTAATAGCACACAGGTAAAGCCACAGAACACATAGTGACATATAGATTAACAGAAATTTTCTAAGTTTAAGTGTAAGAGCTAGTCAGTAATAAGCCTGAGCTAATGACCGAGCAGTTATAATTAATATAAGCCTCTGTGTGTTTACATGGGGGACATGAGTGCAAGAGATTTGTCTTCACCACTAGCTGGGTGGGACACAGGAAAACTTCCAGCTGCACTAAAGTGCCTGGCTTTGGGAGCATAGACAGCCTAAAGGCAGCACCTGAAACACTGACACTCCATAAACTTCACTGGGACCCTCTCCAGAGCAGAAGAAAGAGCCATCTCAATAAAACTCTACCAGATTAAATGGCAATAAATACCCTTGAAAATGGTGGCAATAATGACAATATCCAACATGGCCCAGTACTTATCATGTCAGGCCCTATATGTGTGTGTTTTCATTGAATCCTTATATCCAGCCTCTACAGAGGTACTACCACAGCTATGGCCATTAGAACCCACTAATACTTTCTTAGAGTGTCTCAGTTGGTAAATAGCTGAGTCAGGACCTAAATACCATGTCTGTCTGACCCCACAAGCAACAGTTATAATCAGGAAATGACACTCAAATGGATCATGAAATAATGCTAGAAACATGCAAAAGGAGGACTCATAGAATGGTCAATATCTTCAAATATCTCAAGTGAGTGCTAAAATACAAAAGAAGACTAGAACCTTGATACAAAAATGAAATAATTTTCAGATATATGCGATCCAAATGTGAAAAATAAGGTACAGAAATATTAGTAAGGTTTTTAAAAACAACTTAGAGAAGAAAAATGAACGTCATACAACAATCACCCAAAATTCATGATAAACTCTACTACTGCATAATAAATTGAGCTCACTGCAAAATGACCCAAAATCCAAGTGATAAATGACAAGCATTGTCAGGGAGTAGATTTGTAATCAATACTACTAATGAACTATCAATAGCTTTAAATGTGAATAGTTCACTCAACTCAGTAAGAAAAATCTAAGAATCAAATTAAGAAGTAGAAGATGCATTATTAATAGGAAAGATAATATAAACAGTTATTAAACACATGAATTATTGTTCAGCCTCACTGATAATCTTAAAATACAGAAACAAAATCATAATGAAGTGCTATATTCATCTACCTGTTCAATCCTAATGAGAAAGAACGAGGGAGAGACACTGAGAGTCTACCACACAAATGGAAGGGAAGTACCCTTTCACAAATTGCTAATAGAATATAGTTTTCACAAGCACCATATACAAAGGCTCTGAAATTTGAAATATTCCAAAATCAAATCACACACATTTTCTTCTATCTAGAAATCCCACAGGTAAGAATGATGCTTCACAATAGCTAAGAAATGTAGTCAGCCTAATTGTCCAACAACTTGGGAATGGATAACAAAAATGAGGTGCATAGCCATGATGGAATTCAATTCTGCTATAATCAAAAATAAAAATTGCAAGAAAGCAGACGGAGCTGGAAAGTACTATATCCTCATACATGGAGCCTTGCTTTGCTTTTTCAGATACGGATGTTTAATTTGAATTGTCTGTAGAGGTCAAGAAACTGCAAAGGACACATGAGAAGCTGAGGAGAGCCTTAGGAGTGAATTGGGAGTAGAACACATGGGATATGAAAGTAAGAGAGGAGAATATTAGAGCTTAAAGGTCTAAGTGCATATGGGAACAGAGGAGGATGAGAAAGAGGAGAGAGTGGGAGGGAGTTAAACCAAAATTAAGGATGTATAAAAGACCCCATAGAAACGCACTACTTTGTAAATTAGTTAAAAAGTATAATTTAAAGAATAGAAAAACTGGAGAAGAGTAGAGAGAGGGCAAACTGTAATCAGGATATATTGTGTAAAAAAGAATCTATTTTCAATAAAAGGGGAGAAATAAAAGCATAAAAACTTTACTACATTTTTAAAAATAGGGATGTGGGAGAAAGTGGACTAGGAATTTAGGTCAGTTTCAGCTTCAATGTCAACCTCAACCACATGAGATCCTGTCTCAAAAAACAACCAAAAATATATATTGACTTATTTTTTATGTTTTTAAAATATATTATTTGATTGCCTATCAATATAATTCTTGCATATGCCACAAGTACTACTAAAAAATCGAATTTTTAAAAAAGAGAGTTTGAACACCAATATCTTGCATGGTAGGCAATGCTTTCCCCAAGAAGACAATGGCAATTAAATGAAAATCTCAGTATCAGGCATGGAATACTTCCTTACAAGTTTATTGGTCACAGAGGCTCCAGGGCCCCACCCTCAGACAAACTAGGTTATTGGCATTACCCTCTGTTGCCCATCATAACAAGTAGAGAAGACCCTGTTGCTAAAGACTCAACATGTCTCAATGTCAATTACAAGAGTGAGAGAAGTCAAGATGGAGCTGTCTTGAAAACTTCCCTAACTCTCATAGTGCTAAAGAGCCAGACCACTAGGGGAGGAAAGTCATCAATGATGTTACCCAGTAGTGAACACTAAATGTTACAATACTGGCCTGCCAGGCAAGACATGCCCCCTGATACAATAGTGGTATGAAGGTTATGTGGGTAACCAACTGCTTTCTGGTTGGACCTGAGACCAGTTCCATGGGAGGGAATTCATGTCTGGCATGATAAACCTAGTCCAAAGGCAATCTACCACTTGAGAAGTTATAGGCCCTACAGGGAAACCCACTACAGCTATGTCACTAAATAGGCATGTTGTCAAACTGTGTTTATGCCCATACATTAGTACCATTCTCAACCTTAGCCAGAGAAGCTTTTCTCTCCCATTGTCAGCAGCTAATGCAGAGACTCATAACTGGTCAAAGCTCTGAGAATAAATGATGGTTGAGTTCCTAGCCTTAAATGTGACTCCTATATCACCCCCACCTCAAGTCCCAAGGAACATGGCAGAAATATGGACAGAAAGAATGTAAGCTCTAGAGGATGGGAAGGAGTGCTGTAATGCTGTCTTCTGCATATCTAAAGGCCCCTGCATTTTGATCTCGCAGCAGCTTTGAGGTGGCCACACAGGACTGTGGGAGGCTGGCTCCCACTTTTCCCCAGGGTACTCTTAAGGAGAGAGGGATAAGAAATATTTAGATAGAAAGAGAGTGTGGAGAAGACAGACAGAAACACAGGATAGCTTCGGGAGGACCTGGATCAATATCCGCTGGCCCTTTCTGTTTCTTCAAAAGGGCTTTTTATAGAATGCCAAGGAGCAGGGCAAAAGACCTCCCCTAGAACAGTCAAGTACAGACCCTTGCAAACACCTGGTAACCACACACATGATCAAGCCTTTCCCTAATGCAGCCCTGCTGGGTAAAGCAAACTCCGATCTCACTAGGAAACCTCTGTAGGCCCCCAAACAGAATCAAGCATTTCAGCAGTCAGCATTAACTGGAACAAACAAGGAGGCATGAGAGTAGGAAAGAGCTGCATGTTGAGGTTGTCCAGGGGGAGTGTTAGGGGTGGATATGACCAATGTATATATGTATAAAATATTCAAAGAATAAATAAAATATAAAAAATGATCCCATATAAACTGGATTGCTTTAAAAAATGATATTTGAATAAATACTCAAGAGCTTTGTAAGACTTAAAATAACTAAATTTCACTGTGGTCTAAAGAATATAGCTCAGTGGTAGAGCACTCATCCAACATGCCCTGGGTTTGATTCCCAGCACCAAACACACCCCACAGAAAATTATAACTATTCCCATGTAAGAGAATACCTCATAGTCAAGAAAAAGAAATACAAGGCTTAAATGGACTAACACATTGTTATACTAAGGAGCTATATGCATATTTATATATGGAAAACACACACTATACATAGCAAATCTCTGAATTTTTTTCATAGAAAATTCCTTGGCTCTGGAGTTACAGGTGGCTGTAGGTGCCTGGTGGCTGTCCCCTGAGGACTCAACTCACAGCAAATACCATTAACTACTGAACCAGGAAGCACATTTTCTTTTCCTTTTTTTAATTAATATTTTTTCTTTATTTTACTTATCAACCACAGTTTCCCCTCCTTCCTCTCCTCCCATCCTCTCCCCCACCACCAGCCTCCCATCTACCTGCTTCCCCATCCACTCCTCCTCTATCTCCATTCAGAAAAGGGCAGGCCTCCCATGGGCTTGAGCATAGCATGGCACATCAAGTTGAGGTAGGGCTGGACTCTTCCCTGTGTATAAAGGCTGGACAAGGTAATCCAGCATGGAGAACAGGTTCCCAAAAGTTGGCTAAGCTCCAGGGACAGGTCCTGATCTCACTGCTAGGAGCCTTACAAACAGATCAAGCTGTAAAACTGTTACACACAATCAGAGGGCCTAGATTGGTCCCATGCAGGCTCCCTAACTGTTGGTCCAGAGTCCATGTGCTCTCACGAGCTCAGGTCAGCTGTCTCAGTGATCTTGACCCTCCCTGGCTCATCTAATCCCTTCTCCCTCTCTTCAACAGGACTCCCAGAGCTCGGTCCAGTGCTTGGCTGTGAATCTCTGCATCTGCTTCCATCAGTTACTGTGATGACAATTAGAGTAGTCACCGATCTGATTATAGTATACGGTCAGTTCAGGCACCCCCTCCACTATTACTAGGAGTCTTAGCTGGGGTCATGCTTGTGGATTCCTGGGAGTTTCCCTGGCACCAGGTTTCTCTCTAGCCCTCTGTCCCCAAACTGCCTCCTGCACCCAGTCTGCCCATCCTGCTCCTGTAGCTGGAAGTTTTCCAGTGTCCCGTGTTGCTAGAGTTTTCTCTCCAGGCCCCAGTTATAAAATAAACACACAGATGCTTATATTATTTAAACCGTTTGGCCTAATGGCTCAGGCTTCTTGCTAACTTTCTTATATCTTAAATTAACCCATTTCTATTAATCTATAAGTTGCTACATGGCTTGTGGCTTACCGGTATCTTTACATGTTGTTTGTCATGGTGGTGGCTGGCAGCATCTCTCTGCCTCAGCCTTCCACTTCCCCGAATTCTCTTCTCTGCTTGTCCCACCTATACTTCCTGCCTGGCTACTGGCCAATCAGTGTTTTATTTATTAACCAATCAGAGCGACATATTTGACATATAGAACATCCCACAGCAGTCCCGCCCAGCCCCTCACAGTCCAGATAAATCTCTCTCACCTGTGATCCTGCAGCCACTTATAAAATAATCATTCAGAGGCTTAATATTATTGATAACTGCTTGGCCATTTGCTCAGGCTTATTACTGACTAGCTCTTACACTTAAATTAACCCATAATTCTTATCTATATTTTGCCATGTGGCTTAGTACCTTTTTTTCAGTTTCTGACTTTACATCTTGCTTCCTCTGTGTCTGGCTGGCGACTCCTGACTCTGCTCTTCATCTTCCCAGCATTTCTTTAGTCTGTTCACCCTGTCTATACTTTCTGCCTGGCTGCTGGCCAGTCAGTGTTTTATTAAACCAGTGTACAACAGTATTATCCCACAGCATACTCCCTCAAGTTCCCAACTCCCCCACTAACTCCACCCCTAGTTTACCCATGAGATCTCTTCTACTACCCCTTCCCAAGGAAATCTATGCGTCCCTCTTTGGGATCTTTGTTATCTAGTCTCTATGGGGCTGTGGGTTACAGATTGGTTATCCTGTGCTTTACTCCAATATTCAGTTATGAGTGTGTACATACCTTGTTTGTCTTTCTGGGTCTGAGTTCCCTCCCTAAGGAGATTTTTTTCTAGTTCCATCCACTTGCCTGCAAATTTCAGGAGGTTGTTTTTTACAGCTGAGTAATACTCCATCATGTAAATGTACATATTTTTCCATCCATTCTTCAATTGAGGGGCATCAAGATTGTTTCCAGGTTCTGGCTATTGAATAATGCTGCTATGAACATAGTTGAGCTAGTATCCTTGTGGTATGATTGAGCATCCTTTGGGTATATGCCCAAGAGTGGTATTGCTGGATCTTGAGGTAAATTGATTCCCATTTTTCTGAGAAACTGCTATAATGATTTCCAGAGTGGATATATACAACTTTGCAGTCCCACCAACAGTGCAGGAGTGTTCCCCTTGCTCCACATCCTCTTCAACAAAAGCTGTCATCATGTCTTGCTTTGGTTTTTTGTTTGTTTGGTTGGTTTTTGTTTGTTTGTTTGTTTGTTTAGTTCTTTGTTTATTTTGGAGATCAGCCCTCTGTCAGATATGGGGTTGGTGAAGAACTTTTCCCATTCTGTAGGCTGTTGTTTTGTCTTATTTACAGTATCCTTAGCCTTACAGAAGCTTTTCAGTTTCAGAAGGTCCCATTTATTAATTGTCAATCTCAGTGTCTATGCTACCAATGTTATATTCAGGAATAATTAATGCTTGCTAAGTATTTTTTAGTCTTTCTATATGGATATGCACAGGCAAGATTAATAAAACTAGCTACTATATACTACACATAATTTGATCTTAGCCATTCTGACAGGTATAAGATGGTCTCTCAGAGTCATTTTGACTTGCATTTCCCTGATGACTAAGGATATTGAACAAATCTTGAAGTATATTTCAGCCATTTGAGATGTGTATACATATATATATTCTTCTGTTGAGAATTTTCTGTTTAGATTTGTACCCCACTTTAAAATTAGATGTAATAGTCTTATGAAATAAGAAACACACACACACACACACACACACACACACACACACACACACACAAGAAACACAGAGCTAAATGCAGAGTTAAAAGTCCAAGAGGTCAGAGCAGTAGTTAAGAGCTGATACTAAAAACCCTTTCTTACCCTTTGCTGCCGCTGCTGTCCTTCCCCTCAGAAAGAGACCTACTTCCTGTGTATCTGTTTTTCATTGTTTCTGTTCTGCCTTCTCATTGGTTGTAACCCCAACCTCATGACCTCCTTGTCACTGTCTGTCTATACAGACCTCTGGGTCTCTATGGTTGGTATTGAGATTAAAGGCTGTGTCTTCATGCTGGTGGTGTCCTTGAACACACAGAGATCTGCTTGTCATGTGATCAGGATTAAGGGAATGTGCTACCACTGCCAGACTTCTGCTATGGCTTGCTATTAGCTCTGACCCCCAGGTAGCTTTATTTATTAACATACAAATAAAATCACATTTCAGTACAAATAAATGATCTCAATGCCTCCAAAACTAAAGGTATATGTATGAGTATATATGTCCATAAGTAGGTAGATTTGTGAAAGAGGTACTAGAATATATTATGGATGAGACATAAAGGGTGAAGTGTGGGATCACTCTTTTTAAATCCACTTCTGTGTCAATTAAATTTTATAAGATCATATGCTACACTCATGATTAAAGATACACAGTGTTCATATTTTAAGTCATTGAGGCCATCGCCGAGAAGTTAGGAACTTTGGGTTACATAACATTGTTTTACTATTTTTGTCTCAGCTTCCCAGAGATGCATGCTATCTATTTAAAATAATATAGCCAAATATTTCAAGACACATACAAAATAACAGAAATATTTACTTGTCTACCATATGTTCAAATTAATGTGCTGAAATTAATGTACAATCAGTGTTTAGACCTCCATTGAAAAGAAATAGTTGGTCAGAACCTTAAAATAAAAGACACTTGATTGACTCTAAAAATGGATTTAGAGTTCAACTTAAGAAAACCAAATTCTAACTTGGGATTTTTTTTCTATGCATTTATTCTTTTGAAGCTGTGTGTCAGGCCAGTTTACAGCTGGTCTAGTGAACCACGGGAAGATAAGCATTTGTAGCTCATGAATCATAAACAGTTACTCTAAATAGTTATTAACAAAACTTCTCAGGACATCTGCCTTAACCCAAGGGAATGTTTTACGCATAAGTTTGAATCTTGCTCAAAAGCAAAATAGGTAGATTGATGCCCTGCTTACAAGCAAAACTGCCTCATAATGAATTCCTTTGGGTACTTCATAATCTAAATTCCTCACCACAGAGAAAGATTAAAATTAATTCATTCTAACTAAATTCTGTTTAGTAATTAAGAGAGCTTATAGGAAGGACCATGTTCTACAGTTTCACAACTGAATATCATTAGGAAGTCTAAAATGTTAGAATATTTCACTTCCTTCTTTACTGGAATGATAGCTATTTTGAGTCCATTAAAGACACATATCCATGTGTTCTCAAATGTACACAAATGAAAGTTGTATTTAGCAGATGCTCTCTAACAAAGCATTTTAAATATTCAAAAAGAGCCACTTACTTATCAGATATATGTCTAAGAAACTAGTCAAGAATGACAATGGAATCCCCCCAAAATGGATGAAAACAAATCAAGTCTTATGAAAAGTTAATGAAGTACTGCCCAACACTGATGTTAAATAGTATGAGTCCAAACTGTTTGCAATGGAGCTCAGGAAGTCTCTTTTCAAAATGATGTTAGGATAATAGGTATAAGAATAACCTAAGGGGGCTGGAAAGATGGCTCAAAGTTTAAGAGTGTTGACTGCTCTTCCAGATGTCCTGAGTTCAATTCCCAGCAACCATATGGTGGCTCACAACCATCTGTAATGAGTTCTGATGTTCTCTTCTGGCATGCAGACATACATACAGAACACTGTATACAAAATAAGTAAAATAAATGTTTAAAAAAAAGAATAACTTAAGGACTTACAAGATGGTGGGCAACTGTCATATGCCGCTTATATAATACTCCAACTTAGAGTATCTCATGAGTTGCAATAAATATAAAATAATTTTTACATTTGACTTAAAATCAAGAAATATGCCTATCTTTTTCATATTCCAGATTTTTTAAATTTAATTTAATTTTACATATCAGCCATGGGTTCCCCTGTCCTCCCCCTCCCGCCCTGCTCCCGCCTTCCCCTCAGCCCCTCTCCTCCATTCCCATCTCCTCCAGGGCAAGGGCTCCCCTGGGGATTCAGCTCAACCTGATAGATTCAGTACAGGCAGGTCCAGTCCCCTCCTTCCAGGCTGAACAAAGTGTCCCTGTGTAAGCCCCAGGTTCCAAACAGCCAGCTCATGCACTAAGGACAGGTCTGGGTCCCACTGCTTGGGTGCCTCCCAAACAATTCAAGCTATTCAATTGTCTCACTTACCCAGAAGGCCTGATCTAGTTGGGGGCTTCTCAGCTTTTGGTTCATAGTTCATGCATTTCCATTAGTTTGGCTATTTGTCTCTGTGATTTTTCCAATCTTGGTCTCAACAATTCACACTCTTACAATCCCTCCTTTTTCTCAACAATTGGACTCCTGGAGCTCCACCTGGGGCCTGGCCGTGGATCTCTGCATCCACTTCCATCAGTTATTGGATGAGTGTTCTAGCACACCAGTTAGGGTGTTTGGCCATCTGATTTCCAGACTAGGTCAGTTCGGGATTTCTCTCAACCATTGCCAGTAGTCTATAATGGAGGTATCATTGTGGATTTCTGGGGACCTCTCTAGCGCTCTGCCTATTCCTATTCTCATGTGGTCTTCATTTATCATGGTCTGTCATTCCTTGATCTCCCTCTCTGTTCTTGATCCAGCTGGGATCTCCTGCTCCCCAAGCTCTCTTTCCCTCAAACCTTGCCCTTCATTACCCCCACTCACGTCCAGGTTGTTCATGTAGATCTCATCCATTTCTCTGTCATTGGGCGATCCCTGTGTCTTCCTGTTTTCTATGTAGCCTCCCTGGAAGAAATATGTCTATCTTTAATCAATATTTTATTTCTAGAAGTGAAAACCTTCCATTTCTACTACTTTTTTTTCCTTTGGAGGTAAACATTCTGGAGATGAACATCTTGCTAAGAAAGGAAGAGATAATCTATTAGAAAGATGACTGGTCTGGAAGTCACAAAACGTGAACTCCTATCAAAGCCCTTTCAGGAACTGCTTTTTTGTTGTTTTATTGTTTTTTGTTTGTTTGTTTTGTTTTTTCAAAATTAAAACTGCCCTGAGACCTCACCAAACTTAAGACAACATTCTCCAAGAGAATTTAAGAGACTATCCTCAGTGACATCCTAACCTACAGATGGGTGATTCTCAGTCATTGGTTCATAAAGTGCTAATTTTTGAATAGGGGCCTATTCATTCAAATGAGTTACAAAAATACAAGACAGAACATGGGAAAGCAAGTCGAGAGATCTGCATTAGACTGGGGGTGTAGCAGAGTGGTTAGGGTGCTTGCTAGCATGTAGCTGGGTCTAGATTCAATTCCTTGAAACCCAGAGGAAGAGAGATTTACCTTGTATGTCCAGCTTCCTAAACTCTGTATGATTCTGCTGCCCTTGGATATTTTCTGGATTTCTCTGTGTCTGGATTCTCTTTCTTTCTCCCTCTTCCTCCTCCTCTTCTTGGTGCTGGTAATGAAATCCAGGGCCTTACACAGCTAGGCAAGTATTCTATCACTGTGCCCTAGCCTCAGTCCTTCAACAAGAAACTTGGAAAAGTGACTAGAACACTACACACCCCTTTCCTAAGTGGTTCAAAGAAAAGCAAAGATACATAATTGATATCTCACCTCTAGATCTGAAAATACACTTCTTAAAATAATGAACATATCATAATTATTTTCATTGTCCACATGTCAAAATGAAGTCCTTCGAGTAGTTGCTGTACCCCAACCCCCAACCACTGCTTGCTAAAGAACAGAGCTATCATCAGATAGTATTTCACAAATCCTCTCTGAGGAACACTTAGGCGCATCTTCCTGTAATAAAAGGCCATTCTTTGGTCTGTGAACTGCCTGGCATCAGTCACCTGGAAGTAGTTCTCCATCAGCCCCAGTGGCCTGTATCCCTGGTTCAGTGTGTTTTCCTGCCAGTTCAGAAAGCCTGCTTTCCACTGAGTGTAGCTGTTTTCAAACATCCACAGTCTAATGACTAAGGACACTAGCACCTTAGGCAGACCTCCAGGAAGAGTGAGCTTGCTGAAAAATGGAGACTTGCCACCTCTAGTCCACATCTTCATGAAACTGAAGGAACACAAGATTAAAAGCCGTTCTCTTGATTATAGGAAATCTGTAGTTGGTAGTTGATGGGACCCACGCATTATCAGTGCACTATAGATTGTCCGAGTTCAGAATAATGGGATTAAAAGAGAAGGGAACAAAGGCTGAAGGACATGGTGGTATTCAGTAAAAACAAATAGTGATTTTTGAGAAAAGATGATTAAGCTCAATCATGCTCTTCAAGAACAAACCAAATCAAGTACTTTAAAAAATATATTCCTTGTGCTTCTAACTGTTCCCTATCCGACTTCCCAGTTCAGATACTTTTCTACTAATATGGTTCTATGGGAAACTGAATCTCTTCCTTTGGGCAGTGCTCAAGGAACAGACAGGTTCTTTTTAAAATGTGTTGTAAGTTTCCAGCAGATATCCAAGAGCACTAGAATCCTGTGTAAGCCAGGAGTACATTGGCTCAGAAACAGGGCTGCAATGGTTTCCTGCAGGAAAACACAAGACCTCAGTCCTTCTATTCAGTCACTGTCTGGAGTTTTCAGAGGCTCATTTTTACTTATTGGGTTGATGTTATTTTCCAGATTTTGAAATTCTTGAATGAGTGGGTTGTTGGAGTTAATGAACACATTTGTCATCACCCATCTGGTTATTTAGTCATCTCCGTAGGTCTATTATGTCTGTCCAGAAGTGTAAACATGCGAAGAGCAAAGGCTCTGCCTGAGCTAACTTCGTGTAGGGCCTACTTGGCACAGGCCGTATAACAAGTACACTCTTAAGGCCAAGTGGAAGCAGTGGGGGAAAAAAATTCAAATTCATAACAAAAGCAAAATCTGTTTCTTCCTCTTTGGCAGAGTCCCACGAGAACAGAAACAGTGACTCATTTACCTCTGTATCCTCAACACTGAATGCAATGTGGTTCATTACGTATTCATTATCTTAATGGTTGCTTGATGGCAATGGGTAGATAAATGAGAACTTCATAGCTCCCTCATAAAAACAATGCAGCAGGGTGCAGTGATGAGATAGAACATGAGCCTGTCACTTGTCAAGTCTCCTCATCTGTATGTGCAGTACGATTATGCTGACCCTGTAGGTGATAAGCATACAGAAACAGAATCAAGTGACAATGTGGCACATGGCCCTCAGAAGGTGTGCTGGAACTCTCACTGGCGAAGAATCCCTCATTCTTTAGACTGAGCAAGTTGGCAAGCAAAGAGGATGCCTTTCTCAATTCACAGAACTTATTTAGATCAGTACAGCCCACCACAGAAGGGGAAGGGGAATTCATTCTCCATCTGGAGAGCAGTTACTCATAGTCTTCATTTTTCCACACATGTCGAATGTATCACTAATACAAAGAATTGAGTAAGAACATCCTCTAGCACCTAGAAGCCTAAGTCTGCTTGCCTGTTCCTTCCATCCTCTACTCCTGAGTTGTGAGATACACAACCATTTGGAGGTTACTGGGGAGGGAGAGAAATGTAGGTCTACACACTACACTGGGCCTGCATCTCGAATCCTGCCCAACTGAGAGACTACTCTCTCCCTCTCTCCCTCCCTCCCTCCCTCCCTCCCTTCCTCCCTCTCTCTTCTTTTAATGTTTATAGTAACTGGTTCATCTGAGCGTGTATCAGGGAATGGAAAAAGGAGATAAATTATATCAATCAAAGTTATTGTTTGTTCGCTATAGACATAGTCCTGAGACCAAGGTCAGTGAGCAAAGCAACAGCAACACAGAGACAAGCAAACCAGCTTCCTGAGCCATCTCTGTCGTAACTGGTTACAAGGAAGAGGGCAGCAGCAAGGTTTATTCAATTGTCCGGGTTGACACACTGTGTTTGCACGTTTGCCACAGCAAGAAAGCAGTCTACAGCCTTGACTCCAGGCTTTATTGTGGATTGTTTTGGAAGGATAAATACATCTGCTGTTCTGAAGAGACACATCCTGTGCTATTGGTGACTTTCTCCACTTTTTGTCCTGAATGATTTACAGGGAATTCCACAGACCATTGTTGTATTTATGTGCAAGATATGACACCAATAAACTTATTTCCTATGTTCAAACTCTCATAATATCTACCTCTTAGTATGATTCTTACAGGATTCCAGGAACCATCCCCAGTATGATGTTTCAAAAGAAAAAATGGCCTTGTTTTGGGTGACCGTTTTATTTTAGAGCACCCCAAACAAAACAAGAGATGGCAAGTGACTGTTTCTGAAAAATTGGTCTCATCTCCCCTCAACTGTAGCTTTTGGAGATAAGAACTCAGAAACAAAGAAAGAGTAACAGTTTTGCCCCTGCAACAAAGTGGACCACTGTGACATGTCAGAAAGCAGCAGTTGCTTCTCTGTTGCCTTGCTGAGTCTCCTGGATCCATTCTCAAGCTCACAAAAAGAAAAAAGAGCTCAAGGTCAGCTGCATTGATAAGGGGAATGACTCCCAAACATTGTGATTTGAGCAGTACTTAGAGTCTGTGCCCCCGAATATTCACCTCATCAACTCCCATAACTCGATGAATCTTCATTAGGCTGGGTTCTGGGGTAAAAGTACGCCATTATTCCAGTTTTCTTCACTGGAATGTAGACACGTGGCTTGTTAGCACAGCCAACACTCCTGAAACTCATGCATCTAAAGTTCTTGTGTACTCAGAGTGAGTCTGGTTGGGGCTCTTCCTCAACCTCTATAACAGTGGTTCTCAACCTCCCGAAGGCTGTGGCCCTTTAATACAGTCCTTCATGTTGTGGTGACCCTAACCATAAAATTATTTCATTGCTACTTCATAACTGTAATTTTGCTACTGTTATGAATCACAATGTAAATGTCTAATATGCAGAATATCTAATATGTGAGTGACCTCCAAGAGGTTTGTGATTCAGGTTGAGAACCACGGGTTTAGAGCTATCTAGATCAGGGTTTCTTCAACTTTAATACACATGAGTCACCTAGGGATCTTATCAGAAGACGTGTTCTAAATCAGAGGCTCTGGGCTAGCCTCAAGATTTCTGTATCCATACTAGATGCCTTAATGCTGCTGCTGCTGGTTCACTGACCACATTTGGAACTGCAAGCTTCCAAATTCCTCCCAATATCTTGTGTATTGGTACTGGGGACTAAATGGTAAGCAAATTTTACTGTGAAGGGCCAGATTATAAATAGTTTAGTTTTTGTGAACCACCGAGTCTTTATTACAACTACTCAAAAAAAAAAAAAAAAAAAAAAAAAGGCAGGAAGGTATCCATAGACACCATGTCAATGAATGGACACAGCTGTATTCCAATACACTTTTATTTACAAAGTCAATAATAGGTCACATTTTATCTGCAAGTCTTAGTGTGCAAACCTCTTTACTATCCAAGTGCGCTGGCTAATTTTATGTCAGTCTCACACAAGCTACACATTTGGGAAGAGGGAACCTCATTTGACAACATATCCCCCTCCGGATTAGCCTGTAGGCATATTTTTTTAATGATTTATGTGGGAGGGGCCAGTTCACTGTGGGCTGTGCCATTCTTGGGCTGGTGGTCCCGGGTACTTCAGGAAGGCAGGCTATGGAGGTCATGAGAAACAAGTCAGTAAGCAGCATTCCTCCACAGCCTCTGCGTCAGTTCTTGCCTGCAGGCTCCTGCCTTGAGTTCTTGTCTAATTTCCCTCAGTGAGGGACTGTGATGTGGAAATAGAAGCTGAAATAAGGACTTTCCCCTCCAAGTTGCTTTTGTTTCTGGCACTATATCACAGTAACAGAGACTCTAATATATCCAGGAAACAAACGTGTGGCTTGACTGTCTGAAATTTTTGTAATCACTTACAGAAGTTCAGCTCATGCTCTAGACTGAGAGAACATAAGAGACAGAGGTGCAAGGGCATCAACCACAGAGGTGTGGTGGCACCAGGTACAGAGGTAGGTATAGGGACACCAGCCACAGGAGTGCAAGGGCACCAGTCACGTACTCCACTTCACAATGCACATAGATCTTCTGTTATGCTCATCTTAAGTTTTCTCTAGAATTATAAGGAAAACAGAAATTAGTCTTTTGGTCCTATGCTTGTTTGATGGAAAAGCAGGAATTCCTAGGGAAAATGTAAACAAGAAATAGTTTCCAGGGGGTGAAAAGATGACTCAGAGGTGAAGAGCACTTGCTACTATTGTAGAGGACCTGGGTTCTATTCCTAGCATCTATGTAGTAACTCACCACCATCTGCAATTCCAGTTTCAGGGGATCTAGTGCCTTCTTCTAGCCCCCACAGGCTCCCAGTACACACATACATACACAGACATACATTCAGGTAAACACCCATACATACATAAAAATTAATAAATTTTTAAAAATATTAAAAGCATAGCTCCCTCAGAGTTTATGGTATTGTGGTGACATTTAAGTATTGATATTTACCAATGTCCCAAATAATGGTAAAACAGAGAAACAATAGTACAAAGCTATGACTTGAAAAGAGACCAGCCATTGTCCAGGGTTGAAAGATGATAAACGGTGACCTAGGGGGAGAAAAGAGTGTGAACAACAGTGTTGTGGGATATTTGTACACTGTGTGAAATGCATCACTGTGATTGGTGAAATAAAAAGCTGAGTAGCCAATAACTAGGTGCGAGGTATAGGAAAGACTTTCAGGCAGAGAAAGAATTCTGGAAAGAAGAAGGCAGAGTCACCAGCCAGATGCCAAGGAAGCAGGATGGGTAGTACAGAGAGATGAGGTAACAAGTCAGAATGTAGATTAAAATAAATGGGTTAATTTAATATATAAGAGCTAGTGAGACAAGCCTAAGCTAAGACTGAGCTTTTATAATGAATAATAAATCTCATTATTTGGGAGCTGGCTAGCGGGTCAGAGAAATACTTGTTACATATAGCATCCAACATGGAGACTTGAATATCCAAACATAAGGATTGATGAAAAATAACTAAGAAAATTTCTGGACAAGGAGCCAGATATGGATTCCTGGTCCTGCCGTCTCTCAGGCAGGCTGGTGCTCAGCATACAGAGTCAGCCAGTGCCATGTGCCAGCACTATATGCTAAGCTGAGCCACACCATACCTGACATGACAGTTTAAGATTTGTGGCAGGATCAAAGAATGCTGTAGGCTCTTAGTGAAGCCAGGTCCAGACACAGTAAATCTCTAAAAAGGTGCAGTGCATTTAAAAATGTGCTTAGATGCCGAAAGAAAAGAAAATGGGTATAGGCAGTCACAGAAAAAAAGTAATTTAAAAATAATAAGGGAAAATCTTTAAAGAAAGTAAAGTAGTATAAAAATTAGCCAGATAAAGATAGGAAATATGCAGCATGTCTGGATACTCTGTGGTGCTTTGTTGACTTTGAATTTTCTAAATGCCAATATACAAAAAACAACAGCTGCTGAGAGCCATTGGATTATGGAAACTGCTAAACTAAACCAACCTATATATTTTAAGAATGTCTTAAGTTCAAAATGGACAGCAGAAAATATGTTGTGTTGAGGGAGGGGTTATGCATTTTCCCCCACAGGAAACAAACGTTATGGTTCTCTTCAAAATTGATAAGGATCAGATTTGATTGGGGGAGGCCTCCTGAAAATCTTGGCTACATACATTAAAAAAAAAAAAAAAGAAACCAAGAAAGGCTACAGGACAGGTGATATATGTGCTAATTCTTCTATATGGGAACAGCTCTGAGACTGGATGACACATGATAAATCTTGTTGGATATAGAGTCCTCATGACTTATTATTACATGCCATCCTTTCATATAACATGGATGAGGACTTATATTACAGTTTGGTTATCCAGTCCAAACAAACTTATAAAGTTGACATATGTTTTTTACCTGCTCAAACATAAAACAAAAAGCAAAAATTATCTTTAGCTGACTTACACACACCACATATTCCATGCTTATGTTAATGCAGATACATATGTTATCTTTAAAAGTTTGTGTGTTTTCAGAAAAAAAAAGGACCAGACATCAATGATAAAGAAGTAGCCCAGGTGATCTAACCTCTCAAAATGCCTCTGTTGCAGTTTTCTCAATATTCTACATTCAGAACAATTTCAAAGCTGCTAGCTGAGATGGTTCAGCCTCACAGCCAGGACTTCACATAAGCCCTGCACTTTCCCGTTACACAGAGACTGGACGATAAATAATGCAGATCTCCCAGGACTTTACCATTATCTCAATTTTCTCAGGGTCCCCTAGAGATGCTGTTGCTCCCAGCAGTGTAGAGAACATGACGCCCACATTCTCAAGAGGTGGGGTGGGTGGTTTTTGGTCATTCACTGGGTTATGGATATTTGTCATCATTTAGTGTGGGTTGGTTACAAGTTGTTATTGGTCATGGTCAGAAAAAAAGATGGACAAAGAATATTAGATTCAAGGATCTCTTTATGAAGGGAAAAAGAGGGTATATAGTATAGAAATGATGTGATAAAAGGGTGGGTTGTTGATTCTACTTTTGAACAACCACTAGTCTCAAATATTTTACATTGGTATGAATTTTTATATATTGATACAAATCTAAGGTTATTTTTGTTATATTGTATATATGTTTCTACTCTTGTTTGAGATATTGTACCTATGAAGCTCATTTAAACTGTGATCTAAAGTTCTAGTCCTTGAAATCTATTTTATAAATTGTTTAGGATAATTAAGAAACACAAGTTAGTAGTTAGTCATCTATAACAATCAAACTTATAGTCATGTTAGGTATGTTGTATTTTAAGTAGTTAGATGGTCTTCAAACACTTCAAAAATCCTATAGAACATGGCATTTAAAATGTTTTAATAACCTAAGCCTTTTCATGACATGTCTGCTCCTGGAAGCACCAATTTACTTCAAAAAAGGGTGATAGGTATCAAAGAACCTCCATATGGAGTTTTCTTTCAATATGGCAAAGCTAGCCACTGGGCAAGAAACTGCCCTTGCCTCAACCGCTGACAGTATACTGTCCAAAGTGGAGGAACAGGACACCAAAGAAGGTGACTGCTGAACTTTACCAAGACAACGTAAGGCAGTCCTTCAAAATTCCTGCTTCATAGAAAAAGTCTGCTAGATATTCTAGGCCTCTAGGGCAAAGATGGATGCCTCAATGTTGCAGAGCAACCTTGGGTCCTGGAACCAGTCCCTCATAGATATAAGGGAATGACTCCACCTCCATATACCCAAACAGCAAGCTCATCCTAAAGAGTCTTTGAAAGCTAGTAGCTGTCTCTCCTGCTGTACTAAGAAGATGAGTTTTCCCACAGAAATAACTTCACTGATGAAAATATTAAATAGTCTCCATTCCACAAATATATCTCTCGAACTTGTTAGGGTCTGAAAACTGTCACCATTTGTTCAGTTCTGTAGTGACAGTGACATGTTGTCCATTACAAATAAGTCAGAATAGGTGCTAAGAAAACATACTGATTGAATTATAATAAATAGATACTGAGGATCTGAATGTATGAATGAGAAAAATGTTTTGTGGCCAGAATGAAAATATGATGGCAGAGTACTAACCACCCTGAGATCCATTGACTCTTCTTCCTGTACACTTGGCCAAGAAGGTGGCCAAGATAATGCCTGATTGACTTAACCACAGCCAGATGGGAGCAAGTGACTGACTGAGTTTGGATAGACCTCTATGGCATGACCTTCCCAGATTTTATTTTTCTATTATCCAAGCTGGAAATCTGATGTGACCATGACTCTGCTGCAGCCATGCTAATGAGGACCATGTCCTAACATCTGGCAGAGAAACAACAAAAAGACACATGGATCCCTGAACAACTCCACAGAAAAGATAAATCAGGTTATCAGATTAAAGAAAGAGGAATAAAATAGCAATTTTATTTAATCTACTGCATTCTAGGGATCTCTTTGACCACCCCCCAACTCCAACTTGAGAATTTATAACTGATACAATAAAGAGAAATATAAACTGTTGCTATAGTTTTCCTGGTCCTGCCTGGCCCACAGTCAAGACAAATCTTTCTCACCAGCCAGTCCTACAGCCACTCAGACCCAACCAAGTAAACACACAGAGACTTACATTGCTTACAAACTGTATGGCCATGGCAGGCTTCTTGTTATCTAGTTCCTATATCTTAAATTAACCAATTTCTATAAATCTATACCTTGCCACATGGCTCATGGCTTACTAGTATCTTACATGTTGGTACTCATGGCAGCGGCTGGCAGCAGCTCATGACTCAGCCTTCCTGTTCCCAGATTTCTCTTCTCTGCTTGTCCTGCCTATATTTCCTGCCTGGCTACTAGCATATCAGCATTTTATACATACAAGAGCTATATCCATAGCACTTCCCCTTTTCTTTTTTCTTTTTTCAAAAGGAAGGTTTTAACTGTAACATAGTAAAATTACATATAACAAAACAGTTATCTAGCAAGAATTACAATTACAATATCTAGTCTATTTGTATTTGGCAAAATTAAAGAAGATATCCTATCTATCCTATATTTGTGAGTCTAAGGTTTCATATCTAACTTATCTTTTATCATAACTAAGGAAATTGTAACTATGTAGTCTTCAACTACATCAAAGACCTCAGAAGGATATAATATTACCTGAGAAATGGGAGAAGGATGCAAGCAACTTTTAAGAGTCTTGCAACAATAGACAGAGACACCTGGCAACCTGGACAGTCAACCAAAGTTCCTTTGAAAAGTTGGGGTATCTGTCTTTAGCCCACAGGCCTAGAATCTCTGTCACTTCTCTCTGTGTCCTGTAGAATGTCTGGCAGTTTCCTCTGCAAAGCAAAAACCTGAAGGACCATTTTGCCAAGCAAAGTTCAGTGGTCACCTTCCTATGGGTCCTGCATGTCCAGTCGATCAAATAGTCCAGGCAAGAACAGTTTCTTGCCCAAATGGCTGTTTTTGTCAAGAAGAAGATAAACTCCATATGGAGTGTCTTCGATGTCCATCCTCTTCTCTGAAGTAAATCAGTGCTGCCAGGAGCAGACATGTCTCATTGCCCAGAAAGTCTAAATTTTTTAAAACATTTTAAATGCCATATTCTGTAGGTCTTTAAGTGTTTGAAGGTGACTTATCTATCTGAAATATATCTATGTATACCTAGAAAACTTAATATGACTATAAGTTTGATTATCACAGAATACTAAGTGTTCCAATACAATTTCAATGAGTTGTATAAACATAATACCTTAAACAAGAGTAAAAATACACATGCAGTATAACAAAAGTAACTTTAAATTTGTATCAATAAACTAAAATCCATAGCAATGTAAAACATTTTTAAACAAGTTGCTCTTTAAAAGTAGATTTAATAATCTACTCTTTCATCCTATCATATCTATATCATATCCCCTTTTCTTCTTTAGAAAGAGATCACATTTATAATCAACCTGCTTTAAATAAAAATATTATTTTTGTTCTGTCCCATACCAGAGGGCTCTTCTGATATGGGACAGAAAAATCTCTTAACCTTTTTTTAGTAATATGCTTGGGTTTAGAAAAGGAGTGAGCCAATTCCATCTCCAAAGCCAGCTTGGTTTATTTGGGAATTTGGGCATAGCTTCTTTTACTACTTCCTGCTGGATGGGGCACTGTGTCTTATGGGGACACAAAGAAAATTTTAGGATTATGGGGTAGTCTGTGAGACTGTATTGTCTGAGCTTGTTGCCTTGAAACTGTTCTGGATGTTGGATCATCTGGGTCATGGTGTCATCGGAGACCTTTCAGGGGGTCTTAACTGGTCAAACCTGATGTATCTTAATCTGGAACAAATCCATAGCCTCTGACTTTCTGTGGAAACAAAAGCAGAGCCTTCTTTCCAAAGCAACATATCCTTAGATCCAAATTTTGAAGTCAAGGTATCTTTAAAATATACATATTGGCTTAACTCAACAGCTTTTACAATCAAATGTTTTCTGCAGTTAAGAATCTCAAAGACGGGTTGGGGATTTAGCTCAGTGGTAGAGCAAGCACAAGGCCCTGGGTTCGATCCTCAGCTCAAAATAATAATCATAATAATCATAATAATCATAATCATAAAAATAAAAAATTAAAAAGAATCCCAAAGACAACACAATGCAGATTCTCTGTGTGATAGCCATCCTTATATGCCTTTTTTTTTATATTACCTTTACTGTCTCTTTTAAGACTTTATCTTTTAAAACTATCTATTTGTTTATATAACTGCATATAACTATATATATTTTTCTCTCTCTTTCAAGCTACATACATTTTTAAACATATTGTAAACTATTCCATCTGAAGCTGTCTTATTGTGAACCTATTGCTTTAAACTGCAGCATTCTAAGACTGAAATAGTGCTGTGGCTGATGGCTCCACCCTGTCAGCTTCCCAACATGCCAATGGTATAGTTTACCACCAGCTCTGGGTCTGGAGCTATGTGTACCATCAACTATCAGAAGCAGTTGCATCAAAGCAGTGTGTAGCCCAGAAACCTCTCTCTTTCTCTCTCTCTCTCTCTCTCTCTCTCTCTCTCTCTCTCTCTCTCTCTCTCTTTCTCTCTTACTAGCAAAGGCTAAATCCACCACACAGCAGCAGCTTAATGTGCAGCTTGGAGATGCCTCCTTCCCGCCACACTGCAGGTCAAGCTCGAATACCAGGAACCCTCCATAGTAGCTCAAACCTGCAGGCTGCCGCTAACTTGAGAGAGACAACAACTAAGAAGCTGTTTTTAGCTCCATTTTAGAATCTTCTGGGGTTGGGGATTTAGCTCAATGGTAGAGCACTCACCTAGCAAGGCCCTGGGTTCAATTCTCATCTCTGCCACAAAAAAAAAAAAAAAAAATTTTCTTCCTCATGGTTTTAGGTGGAAACTGTATCTGATTCTCCCCCCCCACCCCCGAAAGATTTTCAAAGATGGTAGAGCATATATTAAACACTGAAGAAAACTGGAACTCATGGAAAAATGAGGGCTGCCCAAGTTTTGTGAAAGAAAGAGCATCAGACACCAAGCCCACAAGAGCAGCCCCAGAAGACTTCTTAGGCAAAGGGCCCAACAAGAAAATGCTGACTGGAAATGAGGAGCTAACAAGGCTTTGGAATCTCTGATAATATGGAAGCCTGTAAATCAGAGACAAGAGAATATATGCCAACTTCGAAGTTCTTTGAAGAAGTCATTGAAAAGCAGATCCTGAAAACATGGTTGAAAGTGAATATAAAGCTGTGAACAATTCAAATTATGGGTGGAGAGCTCTCAGACTCTTAGTTCAGAGAAGCCCTCACTTCTTCCAGCCAGCCGGTTGTCGTGGTGCACACCAGTAGGATTTGTTGAAGGAGGCTGGAGGCTCAGAGGTTAAGAGCACTGACTGCTCTTCTAGAGGTCCTGAGTTCAGTTCCTAGAAACCACATGGTGCCTCACAACCATCTGCAAGGAGAATAAACAAACATATGGAAGCAATGAAGAGCATTGATATCTGTCTTGCCTTCGCAAGTAAGCCCCTTTCTAGGGTTCAAGAGAGATCCACAAATGTTTTTAAAGTGTTTGGCTGGGAATAGAATATTTGATGATCTGAAACATCCGGAGGAGTTTGATGAATCAATAGTATTTTTGTGAGAGCTTTTATTCGGGAAATTGTTCAAGTCAGCTACCATTCTGTCACTATGACAAAATGCCTGAGGTAACCACTTTATAAAAAGAAAAGGTTTATTTTTGTTTATTTTTGTTCACAGTTTTAAAGCTTCCAGCACATGATTAGTTAGACCCTTTGCTCTGGACTTTTGACACAGTGGCAGATCATGGCAAGCCTGCAAAGCAGAAGAAAACAGCACACTGTCCTAAACAGAAAGTGAAGAAGAGAGAGAAAAGGCGGTGTTCCCACAGTCCCATGGATAGAGAGACTTCCCCCAGCCTCACTTCCCAACAAATCCAATCTGGAAACCAAAACTAACACCTGGACCCTTAGGGAACAGTCAAGTTCTGAACCACAGGAGAAAAGAAACAGAAGTTTCTAGATGTTGAACTTAGACAATTAGGAAAGGATTTATTCTAAGCTGGAAAAGTTAAGAGACGAACAGACAGTTTGGGAACAAAATAAGGAGTGCAACTTACAACTTTCCAAATGTTAAACTGGAGATGAAAGTTTTTGTCTGTTTGTTTAAGGAAAACAACATTCTGAGGTTGAGCTCCTCTAAGTAAGTAACATGTAGTTGATAGGTTTCTTTTCCACAGGACTTCTTGGTACTTTTTGTATACTAATGCACAAGAGAAACTCAGCACGGAATCCATAGCATTATGTAAATTTAGTTGATCTGGGCCATCTCCTCTGAGAGCTCAGTCTTGTTGTTCTCTTACTATATACTACAGTTCAAATTTAAGATGTATGCCCATGCCTGGGTATGGAGTGAGTTGGATTGATTTAATAGTCACACATCCGGAAAACATGCTAAGACTGAATCATCTATCATACCTGAGAGAGTTATTACTTTGTAAAATTCATGCCTTGAAAAAAGCAGGTATTAATGGGGAACACTCAGCTAAAAGCCAAGAGAAAACAATACTAAATTTATTGGGACCCAGAGTGAGTGATGTACAATGTTAAGGATGGCCTTGAAATTTTCTAGTGTACAACAAAAGTTCTGATCTGAGTGTTTCGTCCTTGTAAATTTAAAAAAAAAATTCAATCTGTATACATGAGAGCAATGTATCTTTCTTAGTTAATTATCTCAATATTATTTTTAAAATGAAGAAAAGCATACTGGTCAGAACAGCTCTTGGTGAGTATTTTAGTTTCTACCTATATTTCCAGTCAAAACAAACAAACAAAAAAGCCTCAAAGGCTTTTGAACCACATCATCAGGGATAGTAAGCAATGAACCATTTCTCAGTACGAAGTTTGTCACTCAGTTTCCCATTGCTGCAGTGGGATTAAGATGGCTCAGTGATTAAGAGCACTTGTTGCTTTTACAGAGGACCCTGGTTCAGTTCCCAGTATCCACATGGTATCTCAAAACCTTTGCTTTAGATCCAGGAGATCTGATGCCCTCTTCTGGCCCCCACAGACACCAGGCACTGGTGTGATATACAGTCATACTTGCAGGCAAACCATTCATACAAGGGACATGGGAAGGGTAGGAGAAAGGAGAGGGAGGTTGAATAGAACAGGTTGCCCACATCCCCGTCAATGGCATGCCCCTGATGATCTAACTTCCTTTCACTGGAAACCTGTTACATCTGAAGAACCTAAATAAAGGTAGTGATGGGATGTATTTCTTAATCTTCCAAAAAAAAAAATAATAAATAATAGTGGGCTGGGAGTGTAGTGGGAGAGGAGCCACTTAGCATGTGTGAGGCTCTGTGTTCCAACCCCAACAAAGGAAGATGAACAAAGGGAGGAGGAAGAGGAAGAGGAGGTGCACTTGCTGTATGCTAGGAAAGGTGGAATACACCTCAGACAAACACAGTCCATCCTACAGTTACCTGGGAAGTGGATACTCTTGCCATAACAAAGACAAAAAAAATTAAGACATTGTTCAAATTTATATGAAATCTAGGTAGGCTATCTCCAAAACTCCATTTCTACCATTGTATAATACCACAACTCAACAAAAAGAGGTTTATTTTGGAATCCAAGTTAACAGAACAGACATGAGTGTGCTGTCAGATCAACATTGTCTCCAGGCTGCTAAAGAGGGTCCTGACAGGTTCTTTATATCCAACCTTATCCTCTGTTCCACGCTCTACACTTGATGTATGTATCTCCCAGTCAGGCTGCTTTCATCTTCGTGAAAACAAGAAAGATCCTATCTTCTGTTTCTCTTTACACTAAGACTGTCGCCTTGGCACTTTATGAACACTGTAAATATATGCCAAATAAACACCACAAGTGAATCAGAAGGAATTCTGGGATCAAAAGAGTTTAGTTAACCCTGTAAGTCCATCCCAAACAGCCCCTCCTCTGTGGATAATCCACCAGATCCTGAGGGAAGGTGATCGTCTCCCGCCTCTGGGTGCTTAATTGCACTGGCTTTTTGTAAGAGTGATTGTTCCACCTGATTCTACATGCAGAAGAAACATGTGAAGACCAGCCTGGTATCCTGCAGCCTGACACACCCGGTGCATAGCAAATTCTCGATAAAGATTTGATTACTGCGAGGAGAAAACACCATTGGAGGTGCTTGGAAACTTCATGTTATCTCATATTTGAAGGAGCATCCTTCAACTGATTGAGTGGCAGCTGAAACTCACAGAATGAACGAGAGATCAGGAAAGTTGATTGCTAATTAGCAGGCTGCTCTTGTGATCCCTGCATTTATTTGGTTGCTAAATGCAAATTCTTCCCAAAACAAAAACTCCCAGGTGACTTCTGAGGTCACTAACATAATCCTGTGAGTGTATTTTCTATCCATCTCCCTAATCTCTACTCTCGCCCCCAAACAATTATCTTAAGCAATTTATAATGCGTGTCTTATTTCAATTCCCATGATACTTGGCAGAGTAAAACATTTCATAATTCTTATCTCCTGCCTCACACAGCATCTAAACATTTATGTTCAGGTATGAGATCTGAATGCTTCCTCAGACTGTTCCCCGAAATGCTCTTGGGAGGATGCGTACTGAGTTTATCTAGCACTGTCTAGTACTATCCTGAAAGGAACCTAAAGCTGTCTTTTTTCTCTTTCAACTCTCTCTGTCTCTGTCTCTCTGTATCTCTCTGTCTCTCTGTCTCTCTCTCTGTCTCTCTCTCTCTCTCTCTCTCTGTCTCTCTCTCTCACACACACACACACACACACACACACACACACCTGTGTGTGGTGTGTTTTGCATGTTTGTTGTGCACATGTGTATAGGTGTGCATGTACATGTATGCATGTATATTTGTAGATCAGAGGTTGACACTGGGCATCTTCCTCCACTACTTCTCACTTTATTTCCTAGGGTCTGTTGCAGAAGGAGCTCACTGGGTCATCCACTCTGTCTAGACAGCTTGGTCTGGTAAATCCTCTGCGAGTGCTGGGATTCCCAGAGGGCTGCCGTGCGTGGATAGAGTTTTTATGTCAGAGCTAATAATGAGAACTCCAGTCTTATACACTAGAGGGGCAAGCAGTTTATCCACTGAACCGCCCCTTAACCACCCCTGCAGCTTCTGAATCCTTCTCACCGCATTGCACAAGACAGTCACAACTAAGTAACCGGGTACCTTGGCAGTATTTTTTTTTTTTCCATGACAGGGTTTCTCTGTGTAGCTTTGCGCCTTTCCTGGAACTCACTCTGTAGCCCAGGCTGGCCTCGAACTCACAAAGATCTGCCTGCCTTTGCCTCCCCAGTGCTGGGGTTAAAGGCGTGCGCCACCACTGCCTGGCACCTTGGCAGTATTTTGATGTGTGCAGTTTCTCTGGCAGTACCAACTTACCCAACTAATTCAGGTTTTCCTAATCACATCCGTTCTTCGCCACCCCACCTTCTGTCTCATAGTCTAAACCTTAAAAACTAAGTCTAGAAAGTTGTTTCAGTTACCAGGGTCACTCTTTGTCCCCAGACCTTGAAGTTTTCCTCACCCTTGGTCCTCTGCACATCTTTCATTTCATCATTCCTCTTTCACAACTTTGGGGGACAGCTTTTCTCCAGCCACGCATGGTAGCTCCCTTCAAGGTCTTCTTTCATTGTCATGAATTGTATTTTCTAATTTGGTAATAACAGTTTTCCATGCAGTTTTTTGTAATACCCATTCATCTGGTCAACCCTCTTCTACCCCCTCAACTTCCCTCCCCCCCCCCCCCGCTTCTCCCTCCTTCAACGCCAGTATTCTCCCTCCCTACTTTCATATTACCTGTGTTCTGCCCCCTACATCCCCAATGCATCCTTCTGGCTTCTGCAGATACTCCAAGCTAAACATCCACAATTAGAGATCTAATTTTGGTTTCCTCTCTAAGGGAGGGATTTGATGGAGACATAGCGTTTAAGACTGAGTGTCCCAAGGTCTCTGGTTCTCTGCACATTGTCCAGTTGTGGTCTTTGCGTGCCAGAGCAGATGGAGGACACCAAACAGGACCAATGCACATACGGACTCACAGAGACTCTGGCAGCATGCACAGGGCCTACCTGGGTCTAAGGTAAATGGGACCTCATCACTGAGAGGGAGACTGGACACAAGCCCCCATCTCTAACACAAAGCTATCTCCAATTTCTAACCCCTCACAAAGGAAAAACAAGTTTCCTCCAACTGAATCTCAATGGCTATTCAAACCACTCTTAACAAAACAAAACTCAATGGCATTTTTGGAGGTTCTTTCCTCCCTCCCCCTTATAAGTCTTTTGCATAGATAGTATGGTTTCCAATTTTGTGTCTTTATGGAATTTCTGTATGTGCAAGTGTGTGTGTGTGTGTGTGTGTGTGTGTGTGTGTGTGTACATCTATGTGCTTCTTGTCCTTTTTCTTTGACTCTTTTTCTTCTGTTTGTTTTTTCTGATTCTAATTAATTATTTTTATTTTATTTTAATTTTTATTCTTAGATGCTTGTTTCCTACAGAGAAAGAAAGATTATTGATTGGGTGCAATGGGAATGACCTGGGAAGAGTTGGGAGAGGGAAACTGTAATTAGAATATATTGAAGGGAAAAAATCTATTTTCAATAAAAAAAAATTAGAGATCTGAGACTTAGGATCTATCCATAAAGGAGAAAATGTGACATCTGGTTTTCTCTGCCCAGGTTACTTCATTCCAATTCCATTCATTTCATATTTCATAATTTCATTTTTCTTCATAGCTAACTAAAATTCTATTGTGTAGCACAATTTCATGATCCACGTGTCATTTGATGAACATCTAGGTTAATTCGATTTTCTAGATATTATGAATAAAGTAGCAATGAGTGTTGATGAGCAAATATCTCTACAGTAGGATACAAAGTCCTTTTGTGTATATGTGTGTATATACACATGCATACAAGAGTGGAATCACTGGGTATATGGTAGTTCTATCTCTATCTTTTTGAGGAAACTCCATATTGGTTTCTCTAGTGGCTACTAGTTTGCATTTATAACAGTGAGTAAGAATAAGGGTTCTTCTTTCCCCCTATGCTCATCATTACTTGTTGCCATGTGATTGCTTGAGAATGTCCATTCTAACTAGGGTAAAATGGAATCTCAAAGTAGTTTTAATATACATTTCCCTGATGGCTAATGATGTGGAACACCTTTTCAAAAAGCGTTTATTAGGCAGACTTCTAAGGGAAGAAAATGTATCAACAGTCCTACCTAGCTGTGAATCCTACTATCTTTAAGACCAGTCTGCCAGGTAAGGTATGCCCACTTGTGCAATAGTGATATTACTGATGTTGGAATAACCAGTTGCTCTCTGATTGGATTTGACTTCCACTCCACGGAAAGGAGTCCATGTCTAGTACTGTAAACCTGATTAAAAACCCATGATAAGGGGAAAAATAATAGGCCCTGGGAGTGATCTGAAAAACTTATATTTAGCAAATTGACATACTGTCAAGCTGCCTTCTAAATATTAGCAAATAAATCAATAGCTAAACACTACCTCAGCCCTAGAGAAATCTTTATTTCCAGTGAATAGCGGTGAAAGCAGAGACTTAGGGCTGCACTATGTGCTGGGAATAGGTGATTATGATATGCGCACCCCTAAACAAGACAGTTATACTATGCCTCTAGGGAGATATAGGAGTCAGAAGACAGGAAGAAATGCCACCATCTCTTGGGCAATGAACAGCCATTGCAATCATAAATTCACAGACACAGTGGATGCCTACACTGAATCTGCACAAGAATGGGCCTATCTTTAGTCAGATATGGATGGGAGAAGAGATCTGGGCTCCTACCTCTCACTGCTCAACAGTTCACTATTGATAGATTCGAGGAAAGGGAGAATATTCAAATATTCTTATTCAACCACCACCCACACAGACACACACACACACACACACACACACACACACACACACACACACACACAATTTAAATCTCCTCAAATTAATCTGTAAATTTTATACATTCCAACATAACTGATTCTTTTTATTTTTTTTTTTCAGAAAAAAATGAATAGTAGAAGAACCAATGAAGACTTCTGAAATCCCATTTATTGAACCTATGTGGTCTTCACTCTCTTAATTAGAAATGAGTCTCCAAATGGTAATGTGTTGTAGGATAGAAGATTTGTGTAACTAAGTCAAGATGTGTTACATTTGTTTAATTATGTAAAGGTGTATTGTTTTTGTTTATGCTGCATTTGTTTAACTATGTAAAGATAAGTTGATGTTTCACCTTGCCTGCTTAAGGCACCTGATTGTTCTAATAAAAAGCTGAACAGTCAAAAGCTAGGCAGATACAGGGTAGGTGAAGCCGGTGGGCAGAGAGAAAAGGGGAGCCAGCCAGGAGCCAGTCAACCAGGGGCCAGTCAGCCAGGGGCCAGGCAGGCAGGGACCAGTCAGCCAGGAGCCAGTCAGCCAGGGGCCAGTCAGCCAGGGGCCAGGCAGGCAGGGGCCAGTCAGCCAGGGCCAGTCAGCCAGGGGCCACTCAGCCAGGGCCAGTCAGCCAGGGCCAGTCAGCCAGGGGCCAGGCAGGCAGGGGCCAGGCAGGCAGGGGCCAGGCAGGCAGGGGCCAGGCAGGCAGGGGCCAGTCAGCCAGGGGCCAGTCAGCCAGGGGCCAGGCAAGCAGGGGCCACGCAGGCAGGGGCCACGCAGGCAGGGGCCAGTCAGCTAGGGGCCAGTCAGCCAGGGGCCAGTCAGCCAGGGGCCAGGCAGGCAGGGGCCAGGCAGGCAGGGGCCAGGCAGCCAGGGGCCAGTCAGCCAGGGGCCAGGCAGGCAGGGGCCAGTCAGCCAGGGCCAGTCAGCCAGGGCCAGGCAGCCAGGGGCCAGTCAGCCAGGGGCCAGTCAGCCAGGGGCTAGCCAGCCGGGGCCAGGCAGCCAGGGGCCAGTTAGCCAGGGGCTAGCCAGCTGGGACCAGGCAGCCAGGGGCCAGTTAGCCAGGGGCTAGCCAGCCAGGAGCCAGTCAGCCAGGGGCCAGGCAGGCAGGGGCCAGTCAGCCAGGGGCCAGTCAGCCAGGGGCCAGTCAGCCAGGGCCAGTTAGCCAGGGGCCAGTCAGCCAGGGGCTAGCCAGCTGGGGCCAGGCAGCCAGGGGCCAGTCAGCCAGGGGCCAGTCAGCCAGGGGCTAGCCAGCCGGGGCCAGGCAGCCAGGGGCCAGTTAGCCAGGGGCTAGCCAGCTGGGACCAGGCAGCCAGGGGCCAGTTAGCCAGGGGCTAGCCAGCCAGGAGCCAGTCAGCCAGGGGCCAGGCAGGCAGGGGCCAGTCAGCCAGGGGCCAGTCAGCCAGGGGCCAGTCAGCCAGGGCCAGTCAGCCAGGGGCCAGTCAGCCAGGGGCCAGTCAGCCAGGGGCTAGCCAGCTGGGGCCAGGCAGCCAGGGGCCAGTTAGCCAGGGCCAGTCAGCCAGGGGCCAGGCAGGCAGGGGCCAGTCAGCCAGGGGCCAGCCAGCCAGGGCCAGGCAGCCAGGGGCTAGCCAGCCAGGGCCAGGCAGCCAGGGGCTAGCCAGACACACTCAGAGGAAGCAATAAAACACAATGGACAATATGTAGATGAGGTAAACGAGCCTCAGGGCAGCAATAGAAATGGGTTAATTTAAGTTTTTTAAAAAACTAGCTAGAAATAAGCCTACCTTAAGACCAAACATTTATAACTAATAATAAGTCTCCATGTCTTTGTTTGGGAGCTGATTAGCAGCCCAAAGAAACTTCCAACTACAGTAATGTATCTCATGAGTACCGTGGTTGGTGATGGGAAATGCTGATGGGGTAATTCTTGTATCACAAGCACCGCCTCCAAATTCATTCCTCTTTTCACCCATGCCAATGCCCTAACCATACACCTGATATTCAGAGAACAGACATATTTGTTTTGAGCTAAAATAAATTCTTTGGGAACTGTAAGCACACTTCTCGTCTCTCCCATACCAATGCACTTTGCTATGAACAATTATTCTTCCATTATCCAGTGTAATTAAAATCAGTAATCTTGTGTCCATCATTTCTTGCCCACAAAGTAGGTAATCAGAGTCACTCAGCTACTTCTCATGGGCACAAGGACAGAGGTTCTTTAACTTGAGATGGAAAGCTGTATGGACCACACAAAACATAAACTGATGCTAATTTTCACCACATGAAGAAAGCATTACCAAAGCAAAAACAGAGCCAAAGGATAGAAAAAAATCCTGCTGATTGTCTCAGCTTCTAGATCCAGCCATATATGACTCACCAATGATTATTGTCAGTCACAGCATAAAGTATTTTAAGAAGGATTTCTGTTACCAAAAGATACCTGGATAATGTGGACTTACCTATAAAGTGCTATTATAAATAAAATATGTTATTGGATAATATATGCCTAAACTGCCTACAGCTACTTGTGACCCTATAACTGCCCCTGTTTTCCAACTCAGCTCCCTCTGAATTACTCTCCTAAGTTACTATGACCCAAGATGAACCTAGAAACAAGAGCAAGAACCGCTTTTCTTGGTTCCTCCTCCTCTTTGGTGACTCCATTTTCCCCTTAAATAAACTCCTCGCACCTCCTCTGTGTTACTTTTAAAGCCATTAATATCCTTACCAGTGACACAGCATATATCCTCCTCCTCCAAACTAAGAAGTGGCAGTCAATGCCTTTTCTCTCTGGCTAAGTTCTATAGAAAAGGGATTCTGGATCTCACTTGTTTGGGCCTCCCAATGCTCAGAACACAACACCTTCCTGTCTCACAAACCTTTTCCTCTGGAATGTCTGAGTTGTTGTGCAAAGTATTGATTTTTTCCCATAGATTACCTTGGTGATTCATTGTGATTCTGGAGTTTCATTAGAAGCAGCAACTGCAGAGTGATTACTAAAACAGATTCTGGGTACAAAATGAACAGTCCATTGCTGTTTGAACATTGGGCTCCAGCCTAAAATTCTGTAGGCTCAGCACTTCTGACTCAGCACACATCCTCCTGAACCACTCTAGGCAATTGCTCATACATTTACTTCTTTGCCATAAGGCTGGCATAACCTTGGGGGGTGCAGAGTATTCTGGTGAATGATGTATGCCTAATCTGATAGTCCATCTCATATCATTCTAAATGTTAAAACCTTCTAGAAATGTCTCTGGTTCAACCTGAGTAAAGATAAAACTGAATGGTGTGTGTGTGTGTGTGTGTGTGTGTGTGTGTGTGTGTGTGTGTATGACACAATCTATTTCAGTGTCTGTCTTGGTTGTCTTTCTATTCCTATGATAAGACACCATTACTAAGGCAACTTATAGATTAAAGACTTTATTTGGGGCTTAGAATTTCAGAGGATTAAAGTCCTCGGCCATCATGGCAGGAAGCATGGCAGCTGGGAGGCCAAATGGCACTTGAGTAGTAGCTGAGAGCTTCATCTTGATCCACAAGCAGGAGGCAGAGAGAACTAACTTGAAATGTGGCTTTTAGAAAGTCAAAGCCCACATCTAGTGACATACCTCCTCCAACAAGCCCACATCTCCTAATCCTTCCCAAATAATTCTATCAACTGGTGAACAAGCATTCAAGCCTATGAGTCCATGGGGGCCATTTCATTCAAACCACCATAGTATCTTAAGATACCCACTTGGAGTATAAATTCTCCTTGCCACTTATATTTGGGGCGCTCATAAGGGCAATACCACTGTTTTTTCAGCTCCAAAGAATAAATAAATTTCTGATAACATCTTGAGCTTGTTTTTTTTGCTTACATGTTGAGCTCAGTGGGAATGAAAAGTTGAATCAGCTCCAGAGTTTGCAGTTCTATTATACTGTACTGGGAAAAAGTAAAAATTATGAATGAGATTGTCTCTTATACACTGTACTAACTGTGGAGTGTTTCATAACCCCACAGTAAGCCAAAGTTGACACATTAAGAGACACAAACGTTATTATGCTATGCACACATTGAGGGGATCTGAATTTTTCAGAGCACAGGGGATAGTGGGATGCCAGGAGCCTTAATTTGGTCAATATCTATATTTGGTAGGCTGGAAGGAAAAGCATATCTTCAAGTATCTGTTTAAATTCCATGCAAAAGAGATTTGGAGAAAGATACCACAGAAAGAACAGAAGCAGTCCCAGGCACAAGTTTTTGGAAGCTGGAAAACAGATGGGTAACTTAGCAAACCAATGAAGCTAGAGTCTAAACTGGCAGTGGCAGGAGCTAAGCAATGACTCATTTTACGTGGCAGAAACCCCTGAACCTCAGGAATCACTGGCAAGAAGCACCACTCACGGAGGCATGGAGATAGGGTGAAATCAGGAAGCATGGTTTTAAGTCTGCTTAAGAAATACTTCACCTCCATGATTCCTTCCGTCTCTTCTGAGATTAGAATTCATTCTCTGGAGATGATAAAATATGTGATCTCTGGCTGGGAAACCCCAGACATAATTGACACAGGATGTCTCATTCCCTCCCCTGAGGAAGACTGTAAAATTTGTATATTAAATGTGTACCTTGCCTTTGCTCTACATGGAGTCATTAGCATTGGCAACCTAGTTTGTACCTTTAGATGAAAGACTGTAAGAGTTTTTCTAAGGAATTGGACAAGCCAAGAAGAAATTCTTCAACCTAATGACTTTGGAAGCTCTTTAATTGCATGGCTCACCCAAACCCAGAGAGCTTTCCTTTCTCCTTTCAATTCCATTCTAACAAATAATCAGAAATATCTGGAGGACAATTCTAAGATGAAGACAGAGCTCAAAGATAAAAAGACACGGATAAAGTGGAGAGGATACTAAAAATGTATTTTCATAGAAAATATCCAACAAAACAGCACAGGAGCTGTTATTAATATCAAGATAATTTAAAGGCAATGACTAGACAAAAACAGGGTGTGTGCAAGTACAAACATATGTATATACATACATACATACATACATACACAAATCCTTTGGAAAAGTGTAAAGTAGTCAAAGTTAAAAAGTCAAAAGATGAAGTTGAGAAAAATATCTTTCCCAAAGTAAAGCAAAATAACATCATATGTAAACAGGGAAGAAAAACTTAAGAATACTTCAGCGTCTAAGTGAGTGAAAATCTGATTAATAGGTGTTCCCGAAAGAGAAGACAGAAACAAAGGGAGAGAAGTCTTACGAAATGGAACAGCATCATTTCCTGGAATAAAAGGACTTACCAGAAGCTTAGCTGGATAGAGGCAAGTATCAGATGCCTCTGACATCACATCAGATCTTCTGCCTCCCAGTTCCCCCACCAGACCTTCTGTTATTTCAGCCACAGCAACGATAACTAGCTTTGGCTTTCCTGTACTTCATATGCATCCAACCTCACACCAACAATGCATACCCTGAGGATGTTGAGGAACAGGATGGTGCCAATCCTGTTTAATGCCCACACATATGCCCTCCTGGAGTTTAGGTCAAACTTTAAAGAGGTGTAATACCACCCCCACCTCACCCCTGACATCTCCCCTCAGATGCATAATAAACTAGAAATCAAAGAAAGAAACAGGAGCATGGAGCTCAACCAAAACTAAATAAAAGAAAAAGACAAAATGGCTTCTCATATTCTTTCTCAGGAAGTTACAGAGAATTTCAAACTGTAAAAATGAAGCGGTAAGCCAAGAACAAAATACAGTATGCAGGAAGTCTAACCCAAGAGATGATGAGCAAAGTAACAATCTCTCTGAAAGAGAGAGATGGCCACAGGGAGCACGGCCACGTTAGAAGAGCTGAAAAGTTCAGACTCTAGAAACTTCTTCAGTAAGATCATAGAGATAGAATACTTTCAGCATATGAATATTACCAAGAAGAAATAAGTATCCAGAGGAAGCTTCAGAGACTACCTATTCTAGGGCTAGAAAATTAACAAATTACCTGCCTATAATTCTAGCACTGTGAAGCTACAATAGGAGAATCCAGGCTAGTCTGAGCAACATAGTGAGAACATGTCTATAAAAACAGACAAAAACACAAGAAACATATGAAGTCCATAAAAGCTTGAAAATACATGCAATAAATAAAAATAACAGTATATGTTAAGAATAAGATATGAACAGCATTCATATGATACAATAACACAGGCATATTATTTACATTAAAAGTCATTTGTTTTTGCCCTTGTATCTTGGGAATAATTAACAGTTATCTAATTGGACTTAAGACTGCCTCATTGGGAGGGAATTCATGCCTGGTACCATAAAAGAAGCTAGCTACTGGTAACTGGTGAGGTGGTGAACTTCAGAGAACCTACTACCTACACTTTCCTAAACAGTGTAATTCCTAACTGCATTCTACATGTTTATCCTTATATCGACAGGTAAGTGTGGCTCATCCATCATCAAAGAACCTTCTTGCAGAGGATAGAGACCATTACAGAATCCACTGCTGGTCCAAATAAAGAGTTTAACAGACTCTGGGGTGCCCAACCCCAACTGATAAATCTACAATCAGCACATACCCCCAAGGCTCAGAGACTATCACAGAGGAGAGGGGAGAAGGACTGTAAGAGGCATCTTCGGCAAGACCGTGATTTCTGTATGTGACAGAGAGGCAGGCTGCAGCCATGAAATCACAGCGACATGATCACCTAAACAAGACCTGCACAATTACACCACCAGGTGATATGCCGGTGTAAATGGGGACATCTCACAAGGCGCCATGCCTAAGTGAAGAGCTACAGGCAATTAATGGCTGCTAAGAAAAAGGGGCTGATCTCCTCCATGGATGAGTCCTCTGATGAGGAGTTTTCCAATCCCAAGTGGTCAGACCTAAAAATACATGCAATACAAGCAATGTTAAATGGGCTCAGCAAGTTATATATAAGTGTGTGTGTGTGTGTGTGTGTGTGTGTGTGTGTGTGTGTGTGTGTGTTGATTTGAGGTTATGAATTTGAGAGGAGTCAGGGAGCCCAGAAGGAGTAGAATGGGACAGAGAGAGGAGTAGAAACTGTAAATACAGTTCTCATGTATGAAATTCAAAAAATTAAAAATATGGTTGTCTTTGGATATGAGCAATATGGTTAATAAGGTCATTGGGTTGTATAGTCTGTTTTTGGTCTTGTGACAATTCCATGGTACTATTTGGCTTCCTAAATTAGGTACATGTATTTGAGAGCCAAAGTTACATTTTAAATTTTAATTACTATGCCTAAGAGATCCATGAAACAAAAATGCCTCTGATCTGCAAGCCTCTTGCCCAAGGACAGATAGTTCCTGAAATACTGGAGGCCCTGGTTTATGGGAGATAACAAGCCACATGTTTTTACTCCCCTAAACAAGTTTGTCTGACCCATCTGCACAGGGTGTGCTTGATCACACGTGGGCAGGAGGTACATGGGCAGGAAATATGTCAGGATGTATGCTTGCTCCTGATTGGATATAGGTGGGAGGTATGCAGGCAAGAAGTACATCAGGATGTATGCTTGCTCCTGATTGGACCTTGTGGGAAATGCAGTGAATTATGAGTTTTGCCTTTTTAAATCTCTGCAAAACGTGACTCAAGGCCATTTTCTGAGAAACCAGAGATGGACCTGGCCAGAGAACCGATCAATCTGGCCAGTATTTAATTAACTGTGATAGTGGTCTGATTCTCTCTCAACCAGTGGGATTAACAGCATACTTATGGAAATTAAGATACTACTTCTGTTTCTGGCCACTGGGAAGGAAGTTTGAACTCACTAGCAGACCACACTCAACTCCAATAGTGAACAAAAAACACGAAACAACCGTTTCCAGACCCAACAGGTAGCAGAGAGCTGCCAGGCTTGAGATATGAAAAGCAGGCTCAGTAAGCACTGGGTGAGTGAGGGAATTCTGCCCAGGGGTTCTTTCCAAAACTCCATGCAGAAAGTAGAGATATCAGCTATCTCCCTGAGTGGAAATGACATAGTACAGGTTCAGAGTTCAATGGCCTGAAAGAGTAGAATGTACAAAGAACAGTGGCCAAGGACCTGAAAGAGTTAGAATGTGCAGAGAACAGTGGCCAAGGACTTGAAAGAGTTAGAATGTACGAAGAACAATGGCCAAAAGACAAAGATTTTCTGCAGTATAGGACTTCTCTGCAGCCTTTAGTAAAATATCTTTCTGCACATATATTGGGTAAATTTTTGCACACACCTAAGCAACACCCAGCTTCTGAAACTTAAACAGCCTTTGCTGTTTAAGAAGGAGTTCTCACTCTGACATGAGCTACAGCTCTTCCCAACCATGTGCATGCTGCATGGGTCATTTAGTAGAGAAGGCACAAGGGTCAGCAACAGTGTTGGTACCCATCTAGCCATAAATTGAAGCCTGTACTGGATATCACTTTAGAACACGGCTGGAGTGACGATTCACCGGTTAAGAGAGCATATAGATCTTACAGAAGATCTCAGTTCCGTTCCCAGCACCCACACCTGGCACAACTGCCTGTAACTGTAGTTTCAGGGAAATCCTATACCTCTGGCTTCTGTGGACACCTTCACTCACATGCCTTTACCCATAGGCAGACACATAATTTGAAATGATAACAAATTTTTCAAGTTGATGTATTTAATTATCAATACAACAAATCCATAAACATGAACTGCTCTTCCATGTACTGGGTATTTAATTTCATCTTTATTTTTAATCAGCATTTAAATTTTTTAAAGATACAGAATACAGAATGTATGCCCGTTTTGTCTGTATTACAGCTGTACATGCCAAATTTCTTTTTCTTTTTTCCCCTCTTCCTTTTCTTCCCTTTGATCCCTCCTGTGAATCATGCCCCTTTGCTCCCTTTTGAAATCATGGCTTCTCTTTCTTTAAACCTTACTGTTCATATAGAGGCATAAATATGTAAGTACAACCAGCAGAGTCCCTTTAGTGTAACTTGTATGTACATGATTTCAACTTCAGAGTTCAAAGAGCTGTATATGTATGATACTCAAACTTCCAAATTAGGGAAGCAGCCAATAGTCTTACCCAGATATAACACCTGTTAATGGTGGTATTTGTATGTTTATGCATCTACATGAACAATAGCATTTAAAGAAAGAGAGGCCATAGTTTCAAGAGGGAGCAGGGGGTAGAATGCACAGGAGGGATCAAAGAGAAGGAAGGGAAGAGGGGAAAAAGAAACAGAAACTTGGCATGCAGAGATGGAATACAGACAAAACCGACATACATTTCCCTCCTTTGGAAGCTTGAATGGCATCTGAGCACTAAAGTGGCTAGTCCTTATGGAGGAGGTTTTCAAGTTAGATCCAGTTCAGGTCCGCCAGCGTTTTCTGAGCCAGGGTTACCTCACTTAGTGTAATATTTCCCACCCTTTTACCTGGCTAGGTCCTGGTAAAACTGAAATAACATCTTTTTTTTTAATAGCCTTAAAAGATAAATCAAATTATTCTACTAATAACCTAAATGACTGCCAGACCAAAACCCAACAGATATTCTTCAAAGAAATATACAAAAATCTAGCACTAATATTACAATGTTCAGAGTCAATAATAAATTACAAATACAGAAAAAATCAAATATGTAAAACAGGAGGGAGGTTAGTGTGGAATAATAAAACTAGAAATTACAGAGATGGCGCTGGGCACATAACTCAGTGGTAGAAAACTTGCCAAACATACGGGCTTGATCTCAGCATAAATAAAAAAAAATAAGTAATCCTTACCAAAATATTATAAAACATGAAACCAACAATATTTAGATGGAATAATGCACCATGGACACAAGGCATTACTGCAGAACTGCGAAGTTGTTTAAGTATTTAAAATATGAATCAAGGAGGGCTGGAAAGGAGCCCTCAGTGGTTGAGAGTATTGGCCACTCTCTCAGAGGACCTGTATCTGATTTTCTGAACCCTTGTGGCACTCACAACCTTGTGAAACTCCAGTCCTAGGGGCTCCAGATGCCCTCTTCTGGCCTCCATGGGCTCTGCATGCATGTGATGCACCGATACACGTAAAGGGATAGCACTCACACGCATAAAATTAGATTCTAAAATATTTTTTAAATCAATTGATATAACTAATATTAATAAAATAAAGAGAAAATTGTATGATCATAGAAATACGTGGAAAAATATTTGAAAATCGTAATATTAATTCTTGATACTTTAGCAAATTAGAAACAAAATAAGGATTCCCTGAGTCTAATAAAAGGCACTTAGAAACAACAACAGTTACTTTAAACGTGAAAGAATGAATGCTCTCACATTAGGATCAGGAATAGGGGAAGATACTCACTTCTATCAGTTTTCTTCAATTATACTAAAGGTCTTAAACAAGTCAATAGAAAAAAGGACAAAAGAAATTAAAACATACATATTAGAAAAGATGCAAACATGTTTTGTTTGCACATAACTGTCATATACGTGCTAAAATTTTACATTAAAAATATCTTGTAAGTAAGTGAATTTAGGCAAGATCTTGGGAAAGATACAAAAACCAATTGCATTTGTATGTATGTAAAATAAATCATTGGGTCATAAATTTTAGAAAAAAATATTTTAAAATAAAAATAAAACATTTAAGAATAACTTTATCAAAAAATGCATACAGTGTTTATGCTAGAGATTAAATTATACTTAAAAACTAAGGTTTAAATAAGAGATAGATAGTATCTGTCATTGTCTTCATTGCTGTGACAGAATTCTGAAATGAGATGATGTAAGGCTAGAAAGGGTCTTTTGCCCATGTGGTTTCAGCTCTTCATGTGGGCAGTTCATGCTGGAATAGAGAGGCTCACATCCTGACAGCCAGGAAGCAGAGAGAGAATGCCTGCACTCATTAGTTTTACCTTTTCTTCCTTTCAGTTTTGTCTGGGCCCAGAGGTGTGTTTCATTAGTCTTTTAGGCCCTTGTCAAACCAATCAAGCTAATGATCAAGATTAGCCATCTATATAATAGTCATGGATAGTAAGACAAAAGTTTTTAAAGTATCAATTCCCTCCAAATAGATTCAGTGTGGTCTAAATCAAAATCACAACAGGCATTTTTACAGAAATTTCAATTATCAAGCAGAATTGAAAATTCGCATGGGATTGTAATGGATTCAGAGTAGGGGAAGCACAATTCTGAAAAAGAAAAACAAAATGTGAGACTTATTACAAAGTTACATCAATAAAATACTTCTGTGGACATAAACTACAGACATTTTATATAAAAGAGGTACAAATAAGATTTGACTTTGACTAAGGTACCAAAGTAATTCTAGGGAGGGAAAGACATTACTAGAATAATACTGGACATTAGGATGATTATGGGAAAAATGAGACTCATGTCACAGCCTTTGGAAGATTCATTTAAGAGGATTCTGTACCTAAACACAGAACTTCAAACTAAAAACCATTCCTAGAAAAAGAATCTACAAGAGCCTCTGTGCAGTTTCAGACAATGATTTCTGAAATAAGATACCAAGGGTGGGGAAGACGGCAAATGTAATGAACTTATCCTTACCAACATTTGACTTCTTTCTAAAAAAATAAGGCGAGATGCAAATCAGGAGAAAATAGTCACAATATGTACACTTGAGAATAGTCCCTAAAATATGTATCAAGCTTGTATCACACAATAAGAAGGAAGTCACACAATTTAAAATGGGCAAGTTATTTTAAAACTTCCACAAAAGATGTACTGAAGTCCACTAAGGACCGAAACAATGGACCAGATGAGCGCCTGTACTCCCAGAACTTGGCAGATTGAGGCAGCAGTGTGGAGTCAGCCTGGACTACACTGGGAAACCCTGTCTGAGAAAAAGAAAGAATAAAAATTGTGTGACATTACGTTTCTTGAGGTAAATGTCAATTAAAATCACAATGAAACACTTCCACTTTAGTACCCACTAGGCTGGTTAAGATTTAAAAAAGACTGGCAATGTGGAATGCTGGGAAAGTTCTGGACAAACTGAAACATGGGTACTTTGGAGTGCAATGTAACACATACTGGCATTCTCTTACAAAGTTAAACATACCTTTAACATATGACTCAGTAATTACACACCTACACATTTAGCCCCCCTACCAAAAACAATTTATGTAGCCACACAAGGACTTACATACAAATGTTCATACTGGATTTATTCATGATAGCCCCAAATTGGAAGCAACCAAATGTTTAACACCTGGTAAATGAAGAAACAAATCGTAATACATTCATACAATAGTATATTGCAAAGCGATGGAAGCAGGTAACAACCTGGATAAACACCGCAACATTCTGGTGAGACAAAGAAGCCAGGCAGAAAGCAAGCACAACCTTCAGAATTACATTCATAGGAATCCTACTAAGACAAATCCAAACCATTGTGATAGAAATCAGTGCTTACCTCTGCTGGGGTAGTGGGGCAGGGGCGGGGGCAGGGGCGGGGTTTGGCTGGGCAGAGGTACTACAGCCCCCCCCCCCCCTTTTTTTTTCTTTTTCTTTTCTTTTTTTTTTTTTTTTTTTTTTTTTTTTTTGCTGAAGTTACTGGTCTGTATCTTGATAGTGATAGATCCACATGTGTACATATTTTTCAAAGCTCATTGCCCACTCAAGCACAGTGTTTGCAATTTTTAAAAAAAAGCGCTAAAGAGAAAGATGAGAAAGGCCAGGGGTGGCCTTTAAAAGGAACACATAGCCCCTCTGTGAGTTAAAGGCCGGCCTGGTCTACATAGTGAGCTCCAAGCCAACCAAGACTACAGAGCGAGACCCTGAAAAAAGACAGGAAGTAACAGAAAGGGAAGAAGGAAAGGAACCTGTAACATAAGAGAACTTGTGAACAAGTTACCTGAGGGCCTCTCACTTGTTCATGAACAAGTTAAACAAAGGAAAAGTTTCAAAAAACTTGAAGACAAGAAGTTAAAATGGAGAAAGCCTTGCACCATTACATGCTCGCTAGCAACAATTGCATATCACAGTTTCCCTTAACATCCACAGCCCTGTTGCAGGTTCAAGTTAACCATCTTCACTTATTGATATGGAAACTGAATCCTTGAGATATGAAAGAACTTTCCATCCCCTTCCTCCTGCCCATCGGCTCCCAAATGTTTTCTGCATGTTAGAACTGTCTTTTGCAAGTCAGTCTGGAGAAGGTAGGTCTGCAAGAGTTCAACCTTGAAGGAAGGAAGGACAGAGAGAAAAATGAAATGGCAGTGCAGGCCAAGCATGTCATTGCCAATGGTGAAGGGCTTGCTGTAAAGGATGGGACCGTTGGAGTCCTGTGTTGAGCACAGTGGTCAGGTCTTCCTGCCAATGCTTTGATCCCCAAATATAGGATACCCAGGAAGCATAGTCTTGGGTGGATGGCTGCAAGCTCAGATTGATATCTGGAGGCCAGTTTCTTATAGTGGAAAACAAATCCTTCTTTGAAGAAGGATCTAGATGCCCCACCACTGTGCCTATCATGATATTAAACCTACAGGAAACTATTTGAATGGAAAAATAATCATTTTACCCAATGTAAAAAAGGAATGGATTGTAGAGACACAGAATTCCCCTCCTCCATACACTGTGGTAACTGCTGTCCATCAGTCTTGGTAAGAGGGGTCCTTTCCATGAGATCACCCACCCTTCACTGAAATGATTTGTGCTAAGAGAAGGAACAGTCATCCCATCAGAAGCAAAATGACAAAGTTGTTGCCAATTTACATATAGGTATGGTCAAAGGTTCAATACATGCTATAACTCACTCAAAACTCACAATGACTGTTGAGGTGGATGCCATCTTTAAATCTTCATTTGACATCACATCAGGGAAGGCTGGGAGTGAGTTAGCTTCTAGCCTTAGAACACAGAGCTAGTAGTTTCAGAAGACCCAGTTTCTTAACCCCCACACACTGTGTCTCTCTTCACATCAAAAAGACACTAAGGAGGTTTCAGTGACACACTATAAATACCCTTGCTCAGGTGCCACAGAGCATACCACAGCTCCTTCTCAAACTAAAGCCACCCACCAAAGGCCTCAGGTTACTCCTCTATTCGAAACAAGAACCCTCTGACTAAACACATATTTTTCCTCAGGCAATCTGTTCTGACCCACTTGGACTCGAACCAATCACCTTGCACATGGGAGTACTGTTCTTTGGCTTTAAACTCTAAGGGGATAAAAATCTTAAAGAATTACCAGGAAGGACAACAGTGTGAGTTTAGCTTCTGTGTGAGATGACAGGGTTCGGGGTGCTGATCCCCTGCCTCCACTACCCTAGATTGGTCTATAACACAATCTGACTCTTGAATGCTTAAAAATAGAGATAATTGAACACCCCACGCTGTAATGTGGGGCCTTGAAACTCAGTACTGAATTCAGTGGTGGGAGGGCTAATTTGCATTAACTTAGTCATGCCCACCTCGTCAACTTAGATAACTGATGTTAGGTCCCTGAGTCTCCTAGGATCCTACGTGTGCCTGTGAGCACAGTAGATGAGGAGTCAGACAAGGATTTTATTCTCGGTTCTCTGTTGTAGCTCTGTGATCTTACATCAGTCAGTTACTCGGGCATTCAGTTCCTTTCTCCACAGGCTTTGAGACTTGGAATGGGTAAATTCCCTTTCAGCTAATTCTGCACTGCTTAGAAATAAAACAAAAACAAAGACTTCCACACAGTCACTAGGAGACTTAGTTGGAACAGTCCTCTCTGAAATGTTTTCCTGGAGTCTGTGTCACTAACATGGGAGCACAGGTCTTTCTTTGGTCCCATGAGCCTCTTGAAGCAGTGTTCTCAATATTCCTCTGTTGAAATGGATGAGGAAAGAAGCCAGAGAGGGATCAGGCCATGGTCAGGAGGCAGTACAGTCCCACGGGAAGAGACGGGGCTAGGCAAGAACTGTGGCATGGCACTGCTGGAACTCATCCTGCCTTCCTCCTTGATGAAGGCAGAGTCACAGCAGCTGCCATCCCCGGGAGAAGCAATCAGAGAGCAAGCAGAGTGGAGACAAAGGACCCAGAGAGTAAACATTGCGGACAAAATTACCCAAGCTCAAGAAGAAAGCAAAGAGTTTAGTTTGCCGAGTGTGTAGGATGCAACTCTGAGTTCCCTAGATTTCATTCACTTACACCAGAAAGCAAGTACTGAGAATGGCTACGCTTTCCTCCAACAAAAAAAACGAGAGAAGAACTAAAAGGGAAACCTGAAATAGGCACTGCATGCCCTATCTCACTGCTTGCAAAACGTACAGAGAAAAATACCAGAGTTGGGAAGTGAATTGGCTGAAGGTCTATTCTTAAAACATGGGCCTATACACACTTATTTGTCAAAAAAAAATTCTGCAAAGGATCTTAGAGAAGCAGCATGGAGGCACTTGGGAGCTTGAAGATATTCACTCTGGAGAGACAGGGAAGTCATCTGACAGCTAGACTATAATGGATAAAACAACCTGACTTAGGCTTCAAGATGCTCCTCCTCACTGTTCTGTGAGTACAGACTGTGGAAAGGTAGAGGAAGGGGAACTTGGGTAGGAAGTTATAATTAGCCAGGTAAAGTGATGGTGGCTTGGATAGGGTGACTGCAGTAGTGAGAAGTAGTCCGGTGTTCGGTGTATTTCAAAGGTAGAAATAAGTAAATCTGGGGAAGGAAGAAAGTGAGCCCAGGATAGCTCCAAGCTCTTGCCTGAACCCTGATTGGTTGTATTTGCCATTCACTGAACAAGGAAAGTTCACTAACATGGTTTAATTTGGGGAAGGTGATGTGATCATATTTGTATGTCTAAAGGATAACTGTGGTTACAATATAAGGAAAGGGCTAAAGATTAATGGTGAATAAGATGCTTTAGTTAAAGGCCATGTAAATTGTACAGGAATATGTCCAATAACAGGCCATTTGTAAACTTCATTTTTTCACCCCTTCATTTAGTGATAGATAGACAAATAGACAGACAGAGAGACACATAGATTATAGATCGATAGATAGATAGATAGGTAGATAGATAATTATAAAAATAAAACCCATTAAACCCATGACTTTGAGAAATTGCTTAAGATGTAGAATAACATGGTTCTGTAAATTTCATGTGAAAATATATGTGATAGTCAGTAGTTTAAAGTGGGGGACAAATTATGATGTTAGTAAGCAGATATCAAACTGTGGGGAACATATACTATCTGTTGGATGAATCTCATTTTTTTATGTAAGATCATTTAAATAGCACACTATTTAAGTTATAGTCCCAGCTCACAAACTGTATTATCCCACACTGTCCTGAGAAAGCTCCTTGACTTGAACTACAGTCACGTTTGTTCAGCAGGACTCAGACATTGCTTGTAGTAAATTGCACCAGACAGGGATCCATCTGATGCTGTCTTCTGGAATGTAAATGTGTAACTAAAGCGGCAAGGTAGCATTGACAAGTGAGTAAAGAGATAATCTCTCAGTGCAGATGCTCAGGTGCTCACTTCCCTCTCTGTGCTCACTTCCCGAGGGAGGAGAGTGGCTGGAGGAGGAGAGAGAAAGCACAGAGAGATGCTGCCACAAGAGACAAAGGACTGGTAGGTAGTCGGGCTCCTGGGCACTTTCTGAAGCCCAGCGGTCTTCCTATATTGGGTGCTGACAAAGCTGCAGAGATGGCTCAGTGGAAGGGCACTGGCTGCTCTTCCACAGGACCCAAGTTCAGTTCCCAACACCCACATGGCAGCTCACAACTGTCTGTAACTCCAGTTCCAAGGGACCCAAAACCTGTGGCAAAACAGTAATGCACATAAAATAAAATTGAAAAAAAAAAAGAATTTGTATATAGCAATAATTCACTGTGGATATTTAATTAATTTTATTTGCTTAACTTTTCTTACCTTGTACTAAAGGATCATACCTAGTAGAGATTCTATACCTTCTGTACCTAAGAAGCATGGTAGATGATATTTTTTCCCTGCATGTACACAACTCTTGGAGTTTCATATCTAAATTCATTTTTCCAGCCGAAAGAGGTTCTAAGTTACTGTGTTTGGGCACAAAGGATTCGGGTTAGTTTGTACTATAGGGAGGAGGGAGAGGAGGAAGGGAGCTAGTGAACAAGTATGCCATCACCAGTTGAAAGAAAAAGTAAAAATCAAGTCAATAATTCCATTTGGGAGAGGATATATCATGGGGAAGAGTGGGCTTTGAGGTTTTGAAAGTCCATGCCACATGCCACCCCCTCCCCTGCTCTACTCCCTCTCTCCTCTCTCTCTCTCTCTCTCTCTCTCTCTCTCTCTCTCTCTCTCTCTCTCTCTCTCCCCCCCCCTCTCCTCTCTCTCTCTCTGGATCAAGATGTGCACTCTCCACTTCTTCTGCCACCATGCCTTTGCTCTGGCATCTGCAACCATATTAAAGTCTTTCTTGTACAAGTTGCTTTGGTCACGGTGTTTTATCATAGCAACAGAAAAGTACCTCAGACAACCAGTGATGAGGTTTCAAACTTGAAGACCTGTGTTGTATGTGAGCGTGGGAGGTTTATCTTGGAGAAAAGTCTATTCCAGAAAAGAAGTGATTTAAGGTGATCTAAAAAGCTTTGGCTTATCTTTTGTTAAGGTGGCTGGCGAAATGACTCAGTCGCTAAAGGATCTGTCACATAACCATGAGGACGTGAGTTCAATCCCCAGCCCTGCTCCCCTCAAAGCCAGGTGTGGTCACGAACATCTGTAACCCCAGTGCTGGGGTCAGAGACAAGCTGATCCTCAGAGCTTATCAGCCAACCAGACCAGCCATTTGCTGAGCTCTGGGTTCAGTGAGAGACCTCGCACAAAAAGGTAAAGTAGAGAGAGCAGCAGCAGAAAAAGACACCTGATATCGACCTCCGGACTCCACATGAACTGACACTAGCACATACATGCACAAACATCCACATGTACATATGCACACTACACACCACTGCATACAGCAAAACTGGATTTCCACACAGCGTCCTCGACTGCACCCAATTCCCTCAACTACAAGAATGTCTTCTGTTTCCCCCAACAAATATTAGAAGAGAGGGAAGCTGTGGCTGACAGAATCATGACAGACCTCACCAGAGACTACAAAACTACCACGGGTTTTGTTGTATTTCTCTACTACTTGTAAAAATCACTTATTTTGTTTTGTTTGTTTACTGAGATTAAAAGGAAAGAGAATAATGAACCAGGGTATTTGATTGACATAGTAGAACTCAACATGTTATGCAGAAGTTTAATTTTTTTCCATTTAAGAAAAATAACCCATTTGAGAAATACCAGCCTTTTATTTTAAAAATGTGTTTATTTACATAAATTGAGCTTATAGAGAAATCTATCGTCTGGGGCTGGAACATTGTTATGAGTGGAACTCGGGAGCTGGAATAGAACAGGCAAGATCAAACTCCGTGACAGGGGCTAGGATGGTGTAAGACTTAGGGACAGTGGGTACTGAGCTCTGCAATGCACTATTTGGTAACTTTCTTAAATCCGGATGTTAAGACTGGAGAGAGATGGCTCAGCAGTTAAGAGCACATGGCTGATGTTCCAGAGGGTCCAGATCTGGCTCCAGAACCCACATGACAGCTCACAACCATCTGTAACTCCAGTTCTAGGGAATCCAAGCCCCTCTTCTGACTTCTGGGGGCACCAGTTATGCATATGGTGCACATATATACATGCAAACAAAAACTCATATATACACTAAAATAAAATAAATTTAAGAAATAAGTCTCTTAGCTAATGTTCCTTTTCCAATTTACAAAATAGGCAGAAATGAACATCAAAGTGGTTCCATTTCCAAGACACCTGTATCCAACTGTGCCTTTCTCATGTATCCCTAAATGGAGTCACCAGTGGATGAATGCACAGTGTAGCCTTATACAGGCTACAAGATAGAACTAGATCTTACACATGCTTTACTTTACCCATGGAGAAATTATCAAAAAGTTAATATCCTACATTTATTTTTATTTTCTTCACCATCACATGTTTTAAATGTAAAAATTCAAATATACATTTTGGATTTGAAACTTCTCGTGGAAAACAGTACATACTAGCTCTAGACCTATAGACTCAAAGAGCATTTATTGGCTGCATGAGAATATGGCCAGATAGGAGTTGAGTAGAAACTCTCCCTGCAATCTACCAGTCACCAGGCTCATTTTTATCCACTGAAATCATCCCTGTTCCTGCCTGGCTTCCCCAGGAACTGGAGAATATAAATATACCTTAAAGCAGGAGAGTTGCTGCTTTCTCAGACATACATAACCATGTGATATTTCAATGATTCAGATTTTCCAAAGGTTGATATTTGAGTTTTTATGGAAAATATTTCCAGTTTTTAAAGTTAGCTACAAATTCATCTCATGCTATGACTACCACATGACATGCTCATGAAGCACTAGCCTATGTTCTTTCCTGGACAGCCGAAAAGAAGACACACTGAAAAGTCTGTAGCGCCTGAGGAAACTTCCATAGTCCTTTTGCAGAGATCCTGATGTCCTAAAGGCAAGTTTAGCTTGATGAATTCAACAGGAACACTCACCAAACTTTCACTGTCCATGAGGCTCTGAGATAACACTGAGGAGGAGGTACAGATTCCTATGGGACAACATCACTCCCCTTTCTGTTAAGAGCAATAAGCCCACTACACCTTTGGCCTCGTGGAGAAAGGGGAGAAGCATGTGTTCTATTCTGATCCTGGCTTTGCACAAGGGCACACAACACTGCAATGCCCTGGTGAGTTTGGGGTCACACAGAGACTGTCATCAGACTGACTAGAGTGTCACAGTAGTATCTGTTGTTGTCAGTGCCTTTTGGTGCTGTGGGTGGTTTGGTTTGGTTAAATTTGGGGACTATGTATTCTACTTGAGACTCCTGACTTGACCAATCAAGTCAGCTTTTATACAACAAAAATAGTCAGAGACAATAGTTTATAATTTGCTGTGCTTGAGTCCCAAGAAAACTTCATCTACAAAATGAGACCATGAGCCACCTAAGACCTGCAATCTGTAGCTTGTCTACTTCTGGTCTAGCCTGGGTATCCGCATAGCTCTGTGATTCTGAAAGAAGACATTTGAAGACTCTGAACCTCGCTCTCTTCCTCAGTAACTAAGAGCTTACAACCACCCTGCCAACTAACGTACAAGGAAAGGACGCTAAATCCATACCTAGGATGAAATTATGCAACTTATTGAACAGTGCTGTGTAAATTGCTAAGTGGTGTGTAATTGTTGAATGATTAACACCAAAACTGATGTTTCAGCAATAAATACTGGCCTCCTGCCAAACCATCATCATTTTTTTTCTTCCTTCAATTTCCCCACTCAAATATCTGCCTACTCACCCCTGCTCTGGAACCCTCCTGGATGTATGTACGCACGCCGTTTATAAGCACACAGCACAGCACAGCAGCACAGCAGCACAGCACGGATAAATTCCACACCCCCTGGAACTCTGTTCTTTTTGCTGTACCCTAGGTCCTCTTTTTTTTTCATCCATTCCCCTAGTAGGCTTGCTTTTTGCAAGCTACCTTTCCTCTGTCCTTCTTCAGATGAGCCCACTAATGGTAGAATAAATATCATAGATAGAAAAATAGCTGAGCCAATTTTCTATCTAAAAGGAGTCATTTGCAGACAAATGGCTTATCCAAACATGTCCTTGGGGCATCTCACTAGAGAAGCCTAAAGGTTCAAGTGGAGTGTGTCACTCTTTCTAGATTACTTCCAAGAAACTCACTTCTAGTCCTAAACAGCAACTAGGCTCTTACAAACCAGGAGAAATCTGAGCCAAGAGAGTACTATGTGAAGTTACTACCAAATGTGTGCAGATGTCTATCTACAAAGCAAGAACCACAGACAGTGTAGAAAAGCAAGCTTGGTTAAAGAAAGACTTAGCTCACACCAGCTAGCCGCTCCTTCATCAGAGGAGCCAGTCCTTTGCTTGATCAATTGTGTCCCTCTCTTTCATAGTACTATTCTCGATCATAAATACGAAAGGTTTCCCTTACTGTATTTGGAGCTGTAGCTGGGTGAAAGCAGAGAGGCTTTGTCCACTGTGTATTCCAGCCATTATTTCAGGGCCAGAGCTAGGGTAATTACAGAACAAAAAGCATATTTTAATTCGAAAGTACTCGTAACAAGTATCAAAGAAAATGTTTTAGTGAGTTTAGAATTTCTAATTCATAATTCTTTATGAATTAGAAATACAAATTGAGGAATAGCTGGACTTTTGTGGTATCCAAGACTTGTTCTGGAGTTGTTTTGCTCCTGTTTGGGTCTTCTGCATTGCACTACTGTTCATCTCTGAAACCAGACATATCTTCTGGTGAGAGCTGCTGACTGACCCATTCCATCATAAGGCCTTTGGGCCAGCATGTCCATCCTCAGCTGGTACCTAGATTCAGAGCTGTGCTGGAATCGTCTGTAAACATTCACTCCCCAGTTTCCTGTCTGTTCTTTCACTGGCATTTTGGAATCTGCTTCGGTAGGAGTATCCATGTCATAAAAATGAGCAAATGTTACAATCTGGATTCTTCAGAGGCAACATCAATTCACACAGCACTCACTAAGCTGGAGGCTGATCAAATGGTTCAGAGCCTGACAGGTGATGCCTTCAGACACTGCCAGGAAGGACTAGCATGGTTGCACCAATCCTAACTTAACTGTATGACACCAGACCAGAAAAAGCCACCACTCCATTCTTCCAAAGAGCTCTACTTCCCTCCCCACCTGTCAAACCCCATAAAGTATGAGCAGCTTCTGATTCTTCTCACTGTTAAGGATTTTTTGCTTTGCTTCTATGCATGATACCTTCTAGACTTACGGCTGTCAGAGAAAGAGGAAAAGAGATAATGGATGCCAAAGACTTAGTGCTTTCTATTTACTTCTCTTATATTTGTGCATTAAGTATTATATACTCTAACAAATATGACTATGAGCCCAAAGGGCTTAAATCATATAGTAACAATAATATTTAAGTATCTTCATCTGCATTTTAAGGGACTTTCTCATCTTCATCAAGCAAAAAGGAAATATTTATTTTAACCTATCCCACTTAGAAGGAAGATAGATGATGACCACCAGCTGAGTCATGGCTTCTTAATGCCAGTGTCATTTATATGTTGTTTTTACCTTGTCCATCCAGCCAAAATCTTATTCTTCTAGACATCATATTTTGGACTCAGCTTTACATCTTAGCATGACTACATATAGGAAAATAAATCCAGTTTTTAAAGAATTAAATTATAAAGGAAAAATGTACTACACTGAAAATTGGTACATAAAAAAAGAACATGTTGCAAGAGAAAATGTAAGATAAAATTAAAATTTGATAAATGGTAGATCCTAGTGGATTAATTTCCACCTGGATTAATTTCACCCTTTGATAAACTAGGTCCCCAGATGTTTCTAAATATTTGAAGAACTGCTGCAAACAGTAGTATTCTTTGATCTGGTCTTGAAGTTGATGCTACAAAGGAGTTGATGAGTAGCCCCTCACATCCCTTAACTAATTAAAGAGGAAAGCTTCCTCAAAATTGAACAGCAGAGAGAAAAGTGAGTTTACTTGTTTATGCATTATTGATTTTAAAATAATATTTAAAGACTTGTGTGTGTGTATGTGTGTGCTTGTGCATGCATGTGTATATGTGTTTGAATGTATGTCACATGTGTGCAAGTGCCAGGAAGAGTGTTGGATTCCCTGGAGCTAGAGTTGTAGGCAATGGTGAACTACCTGACTTAGATGTTAAAAACATATTCAGGTCCTCTGGAAGAATAGTAAATATTCTTAATTGCTGAACCATCTCTCTAGCCCCAGCATTTCAAAGTGAATTTTAACGAATGCTGTAGCTCGATGTGTACATTGACCATACCAGGATCCCTCTAATTAGGTGTTGTGTTGTGTTGTGTTACTGCCTGTGAGTGTGTGTGTGAGTGTGAGTGTGTGTGTGTGTTACCACAATGAATTCATGGATGTCAGAGGACAACTTACAAGAGTCAGTCTGTCCATCTACAATATAGTTTCCAGAGATCAAATTCAGTTTGTCAGCCTTGGCAGCAGGTATTTTTATTCCCTTACCCATCTCACCAGCCAACTAGGATTTGGAAGATTTATCTTTTTCTGTACTTTTGCCTATCTTACTCAAAATGAGTTTGTTACAGGCAATGTAGTTCAATTATGCTTTTTAATTGAAATGTTTAGACCATTTGTATTTAATGTACTGTACCATCTTGCTACTTGTTTTACTTGTTCTTGATTCCCTTTTTCTAGCTTTCATTTGGATTACCATATGAAATTATTTTAGCCTCTATTACAGCCCAATATATTATCTATCTTTGTAAATGAAGTTTTTTGGTTGCTAAATTGTAGTTCTGGAGTTGAACCTAGGACCTTGACATGTTAGGCAAGTACTGCACCACTGAGCTACTGCCCCAAGCCCTGTGTCAAGTGTTTTCATTTTGGTTTTTTGTTTGCTTTCTTTCTATATATTTGCTTAAATCATGCTTACCTCTACTTGTCCTTGAAATTACAGAGAGGAGGACAGAACTCAATTGTTAATGTGCTTAACATGCCTGAGGTACCAGCTTCTAACTCATCACTGAAAGGTGGGGGGAAAATATATTGAAATTCCCAACTACAACTGTAGGTGACTTTATATCTCCTTTCAATCACTTCAGCCTCTGTATTAGGTCCATGCATAAGGGTTTTAGAGATTTTATCTTCCCAATGAACTGACTCTATAAATAGTGTATCTTTAGCTCTGGATAAATTCCTCATCCTGAAACTTACCTTTTCTAATAGTTGTAAAACCATAATGTGAAATGAGAAAGAAGTCATTTATATCTATGAACATCCTTACTTTCTCAGTTTCCATACCTGTGTATGTCCAAGTTCAAATCAAATATGATTTCCTTTGGCCTTAAATTCCTTTAACTTTTTTCTCCAGTGAGAATTGTTTAGGGTGAGTTCTTTCAGCTTTAGTTTATTTGAAAAAGCCTTATTTTAACCTCATTTTTATAGGATATTTTCACAGTGCATAAAATTTTAGGTTGACAGTTTTAGTTTCAGTTCTTAAAGATGTCGTTCCAATGGCTCTGACTCTCATCATTTCTAATGAGAAGTATATTTCCCTATCGTCTTTGTTCCTCAGTGCATATGTCTCTCTCTCCGGACTGCTTTGGATATAGTTTCCCCATTTTCAAATCTCGCTAACTTGTTGGTGATAATCTGGGTGTCGTTTTCTTAATGTTTATGGGTTTTATTTGTGGTTAGTTTCTTTGACTTTGTGGGGCAGGATCCTTAAATACATGTGAAAATGACATGTCTTGTTTTGGAATGCTTTTACACATTAGTCCTTCAAGTACATTTCTATCACTCTTCTCTCACTGAAACTCCAGTTTTTCCTGTGTAATATCTGTGAATACCATCCCCAAATTATAGCCATTTTCTCACTGATTCTAGTTTTTCCCCTCCCAGAATTCATTTTGAGTAATTTTTATTGCCAGGTCTTCAAGATCATTGACCTTTTTGAAAAGCAGTCTTTAATCTGCTGACATTTTAGGCAGTGAGAATTCTCATTACAACTTGCAACTTCCAGCTCTAAGATTTTTATTTAGTTCTTATCATATCTCACCTCCATGTTTACATTAAATTTATAATTTCCTGGAAATCAATGAACATACTAATTATATTGAAAACGGTTGTATAGGTATCTTTGACTCACTGTTTCCTCCTTCCATCCCCTTTCAAGGCTGTATTTCTCTTTATCCTCTCTTTCTTCAGGTGTGTAGAAATTACTATTTTTATTACATACTGGATATTGTAGATGTTACATTGCTGAGCATGTATTTCGTTACATTAGTTTAAATCATTTTGGATCTTGATCTACATCTTAACTTTTTTTGTGAATCACTTTGTTGTTTAGGGAATTTGTTTTTAATTGTTTAGAGTAGATCTATAAGAGTCATTGTTCTAAGGCCGTTACAGCCTTGTTACTATGGTATAGCCTGTCTCAGTTGCTCTGAAATGTCCCATGTATTCACTGAGTTTCCATCACTCTTGTAGCAATTTTCATCCCTGTGCAAGCTTAGAGAATTACTTGACCTGACCCATTTTATTGTATTATAACAAGTATCTGAGGCTAGATAACTTTACAGTGGGCAGGTGTATATGTTGTTCACACTTTTGGAGGCAAAAAGGCATGACACCAGCATCAGTCCAGGTCAGGAAGGGCCTCAAAGAGGATGGCATCACAGTCATATCACAGGACAGGAAAACAATAACAACTAAGGGTCCACCTGAGGTCACACCTCTAGTGATCTTAACACTTTCCATTAAGCCTTGTCTCAGGGTTCCATCACCAACCAAGCCTCCAACCAAGACCTCAACCATTGCATCCTTTAAGATTGCTTATTCCTGAGATGTTCATACCGTCCAGACTCAGATTGAACACAGAATTTTATTCTATTCATTTGCAAATCCTTATTCAGCAAAAGACTGGAGCACATCTTTGTATACATACATATCTTCAGTGCCCTTTATCTGGTTTCCCTCTGTTACCTGGCTCCATAAATCCTCTTTGTCGGTTTCTCCAGTCGCCTCAACTAAGCAACGAATGAAGAATATCTGTGATGCACAGATGGAGAACTGGGGGCAGCTGGGGTCTCCATCTGTACATCACATAGGTCTAGCGTATGTAGCTTGCCTGGTTTGGAAGCTTACTCACTTGACTAGCTCTCTCCCAGAAAGCTGCTGTGCCTAGAGGGTGGACTGCTTTCCTTCTCCTAAGTGTTCCTCCCTGTGCTGCCCAGTGTGGGATGGTAGAAAACTGGCTTTAAATATTGCACCTTGTTTTCAGATGTCTACTGCCTGAGGGTAATTACAGGCAAGGCAACTCTCATAGTCCAAAGCAGAAGCCTTAAAACTCTCAAAAGGATTTGGTTAGCAAATGGAAAGAGGATTAATTTGACAAAATAGGCTGATTTCAAGGTGAACGCATTTCCTATTTATTGTCATAACAAATTACAACAACGTTGAAGGCTTAAACAACATAAATGAGCTAAGAGTTCTAAAGATCAGGGCCAGTGAGATGGCTCAGTGTCGAAAGGTACCTGCCACCAAGCAGGACATCTTGGACGTAATCTCTGGCATCCACATGACAGGAGAAAACTGACTCTTCTCCATATGTGAGCTGTGGCTCAGTCTCCCCTCCCCTACCCCACAAAATAAATAAATAGATAGATAGATAGATAGATGGATGGATGGATGGATGGATGGATGGATGCATGCATGCATGCATGAATGAATAATTAAATAAATAAATGAGGAGACTGGAGAGTTGGTCAAAGGTTAAGAACGTGTGCTGCTTTGTCAGAGAACTCAAGCTCAGCTTCCAGTACCTTCGTCAGAAGCTGACAACTGTCTCTAAATCTAGGTTTGGGGGAGTCTGACACTCTTCTGGTCTCCAAAGGCACCTGATCTCTCTCTCTCTCTCTCTCTCTCTCTCTCTCTCTCTCTCTCTCTCTCACACACACACACACACATACACACACACACACACATACACTTACACTCACACACTCCTATACACACTCACAAATACAAGCATGCACACATTCATATACACATACACCCACCACGTGCACATGCGTGTGCTTACAATACCCCCTAAACGAGTTCAGAAGCCCTAATGAAGTGTTAGCCATCTTGGGATCCTCCCTGGAGGCTCTACCAGAAGGGAAGTTATTTCTATGTCTGTAACAACTTCCAGCAGTCCCTGCTTCCCACCTCCAAAGCTAGTCACAATGGACCCCTTCCGTCATCTTTTCCCATCAGCACATCTACGCCTGCTCTTCTCCATCTCTCTTCAGTTTTGTGAAGCACTCAGTGATTACACAAGGCATGATAAGCTCCCAGCTTTAAATTCAGCTGATTAGCTACTGTAATTCCACCTGCACAAGGTCTGTTGACCATGCAACCCAACACTGTCTACAGTTCTGTGGATTAGGACATTGAGGGGCGGTTTGCCAGCCACATGGGGCAAATAAACAATTCACCACCACATCCTTATATTTTCATACTGGACTTGGCTTTAAAACTAAATCCAAAATAACTTCTTAGGCAACTTTAAATCCCTGCTGTATAAAGCCTCAAGGATAACATTGGCAAGAGGCTGTCAAAACATAAAAATTAGCTTCCACTTATATTTTTGTGAGCTAGAATATAGATGGGAAGAAAAATTAAAAATTCACATATGTTTTTATGTTCCCTATGTAGTCATAGCTATGGATACAGAAAGAATTGCTATAGTTCATCTCACACATGGTAACTGAAGGCTTCATTTTGAAGCTATTGCCTGTATGAATGCGCACTCCTTTTTCCAAAGTGTGGAGTCATTCTGGTTTTTATTTGTTTATAATTTTCATTTTTCATGTTTGTCCACATCAAATGTCCTGCCCCTAAAGATTATGATCACAATTGGGGTCGCAGCCTGAGACTAATGCTACATGGTCACCTCAAAGCTTTATAGCTAGAAGAAGTGAGCAAAGCTTCTATCCTGTTAAATATTAAAACACGAGGGGAGAAATCTTCCTTTGCATTTTGCAATATGAGAAACTTCAAGTGAACAGTAAGTCTGTGGGGAGACATTGGCAAAGACTCTCAGTCAAATGTCAGCATGCTTGCTCACATCTCCAGCATCTCTCCTCATTTTGCAACGTCTTCAGTGTGCTCCCTTGTAGCTGGCTGTTCTCTCCTCAAGTCAGTCAAATAGTTCTGAAAAGGTAGACCTCACAATTTCTACTCCCTTACATCTGCTATTTCTCAGCAAAAAAAAAAAAAAAAAATGCTTGTGAATCCTTTACTTGTAAACTGAAGAAATGGTCAACAAGTCAATAATTACTATGCATGTTCCTGAAATAGTGCCCTCCTCCAAAACATTTATATATGTGTGTGATATTTCTGAAGTCTTCCTTCTAAGAAAAAAAAAAAAAGTCCTTTCTGACTGTGTGTGATCTTATGGCTCATGGCAAACATTAATAGAGATTATGGGTGTGACTGCCATCAGAAGAGTCTCTAGAAAACACGTCCATGACTCAGCAGATTATCCAAAAAGCTCTCAAGGCATTTATCACACTCCAAACTGATGATGTTACCACCCTGTCACTTTGATGCCACAGTGACAAAGACACCCAAGCCCTTCGATCTATCTTAGGGACTGCCATTTTCAGGGGAGAACAAATTTAACAAGAGGCATCCTTGGGTAGTGCCAAGAATTTTGGTTAGCACCTTCCAGGTCAGCCTCGAGGTGTTTGTTTTCGCTGTCTCCACCTTTTCTCACCTGTTACCTCCTTTTGAAATCTTGGCTTAAACTTCGCTTGTTTGGGCCCCTTTCTGGATGCCATCCCGACCGCTGTCTTTTGAGTTTTTGTCTGTAATCTGTGTGTCTCTGGATGTTAAACAAACCATGCATAGCTAAACATTTACTCAGTTCCCTCTAAAGCAAACCATGCAAAATTCACAGAGAAATCCTCAACTTTCAGATTTTCTGGGGTCTGCACAGCGCTTTAAAATTTGATCGGTTTTACGCAGCAACCCACAGTCCTCACATGGTTTGAAAAACAGGAGCATGTTTCCAAGCCAAGGTCAGCATTCTTTAATAAGCTAGAACATATTTGCACGTGCACTGTTGAGTGTGTTCCCAGCCCAAGGCTTTAGGATACTCTCTAGTTGGAAAGGCCCTAGTGGTTTGGATGAGAGTGGCAAGATGCTTGTCAGCTTTGCACAAGACTCTGGGTTCAATTCCCAGCAATGAAAATCACACCAACAACGACAACGGAAACGTGGAGGAATGGAAGAGCCCCTAGGGAGGAGCTGTGAGGTAAGGCCCAGCCGCATTTATGACATTACCATTCTGCATGCACTATGAAGGGAGGGGAGACAACCACCATTTATTAACTATTAAGTATGTGTGAAATGATACCTGCTATGAAGAAGCTCACATTCTAGAGCAAGAAAGCAGCAGAGGAAACAAGCAGCCCAAGGGCCAAAAGGCCCACACCAGGTAGGGGCAGCTTCTCTGCTGGACAGGTAGCAAAAGCGCTTCCAGCATGGGAACTATAAAGCCATGTCATGAGAATACACACACAGGACAAAGCCCCAAAGCTAGAGGAGACTGCCATGGAGGTAAGGATACAGAGGATCCTGGTTTCAACATCCCAATCCTCTTATCTGCAGGTGGGAACAGAAATGACTCTCTCAAAGAACTAAATGAGTTAGTGTTAAGCTCTTAAAAGTGCTAGCATAGAGCAAATGACTTTTGAAGTTGACTAGAATGACTTTTTAACAGGACTCACCCCAAAGGAAGTCAATACTGGTGCTGGTTAAGTGAGGGACTATGGAGACATAAGTCCGAAGCAGGTTTGGTGACAGGAACCATCACCAAGTGCACTGACCATGCTGAAATGCCAGAGACTGTATGCACCTGGACGGGGGTGAGGGTCCTGTCCCCAAACTCCTGAATTTCGGAGGGCACACTACATCTTGGCATGGCTGTCTTTGAAAAAGTTGTCTGATGTGTCTTAGCATTTCCTACAGGCTTGACTCTTGAGTAAATCAGCAGCAAATGGTACTAAAAGAAGAGGTTTATGGACCAATTTCAGCTTGGCCACTGACGAGATACATAGACAAAGAAGATGTGGCACCTATTTAAACTACCCTGAGTACTCATAACCTTGTAGAAATTGAGTTACCGGGACAGCATTCAGCTGTACTAATAATATTCCAGGTATTAATTCTGTCTACTGTCTTGCCAGTACAAAATCATCTTTTTCAAAAAAATTCAATTACACATGTTTTGATAGCACCTGCTTGACTCAGATCATCAACAAACTGCATTACAATTTTGTACTACTGAATGGATTTCTCAGGCTACGGATCTATGTGTTTTTCAAATTGGAGTGTATTCAGGAAGAGACCAATTACTTAAATTTGAGTAAGTTTGGACTGTGGTAAGAAAATCTACTTAGAGAAACATGGCAAGCAACGACTTTTGTCTCTTTTTCTATGTCCTAGAGCTGAGGAGCAGACAGAGAGGTGGGGCATAGGGTCGTCAAGGGAAACAGAGTAGATAGCCAGATTGACTTCTTTGGACAAATCTGTCCTTTGGGGAGCCTGACCCACTGCTGTTGAAAGGGTATTTTTTTTTTCAAAATAAATGCATTTGCCCAATGCTGTTGCAACTCTCCTCCGATGCATGCAGCCCTACATGCAACTCCTTTCTCCTTTTTTGATATTGCCAAGTTTCCGCCGCCTTGCTAGAGCCAAAAGCTTGTTTACCAGACATGGTATCAGGGACCAAGAAGTCCCAAACGCTGGGGACATGGTCTCATACATATTAAGATTAGTTACTGCCAACTCCTAGCTTAGTCTCAACTCCAAACTCTCACCACTACAAGGAAAGAGAGGAGTTGTAGTGAATTTCCCCAACCATGAAGGGTTCCAGAGGAGAGGCAGAAACAATTTCCTCTGTGGCCCTCACCTTGAGTAACTCATCTTCATGGGATTATGTTAGCCTAGACCTGTGAGATTGGCACCTGCCTGCTTAGGGGGATTCAAAGATACTTGTGTTTTCTTTGCTTCCCCCGACTAGATTCTCAATCTGAGGGTTCTAAGACACAGGGTTTTCAAAAATTAGTGCTTATTGGATTTACCTGGGGGCTTGTTAAAATACAGTTACTGGCTCTTTCTTGTATTCTCCCACCCAGAGTGTCTAATTCTATAGGACTTAGGTCTACACTGGTAAACTTGATGTGTAACAAGTTCCCAGTTCTGGTTGGTGTTACTGATGGAAATAGCACAATCTGAGAACCGTTGCCTTAAGGCATCCACTCAAGATCTGAAAGGTAGTCACTTCGCAATAAAAGGGGGAAATTCTTCAATATGCCATAGAAGCAGGAGAAGGATTTCAAACAAGAACATTGGAAAGAAAAAGCCTGTGACTGTATGATAATAGTCAGTGTGAAGAAGCCACCAGCAAATGGAGAAAGGATAATGTAAAATTCATTAAAAAAAAAAAAATGGAGGGCCAATGTTTTGGTCTTTACACTGGTCCAAGAACAGTGCTTGTTTTTCCCAAACTAGTTGGAAAAATGCCTAAATCCTGGTTGTTTGGTAAAGTACATGGGAGAACCTTCACTTGGTAGTGAGGATTAACCAGGCATAGGCTATGACTGCTCCAGCTCCACCTAAAACCATGAAAATAAAGAACCACAAAGAATAAACTATTTCCAATGTTGGGCCACAAAGGTGGCAAAAAGAAGCCCCTGAAACAGCCCAGGAAGCAGGCCAAGGAGATGGACGATACAGAAAGAGGAGAAGACACTCAAGGAGCTAAAAGCCAAGGCCTCGGGCAAGGGACCCCTGGCCACAGGAGGAATTAAGAAATCTGACAAAAAGTAAGCTGCTCCTTATAGGAGATGATGGTGACCCTCTTCCTATTTAAACATCTGGATTCCCTGCCATAACATCTTTGCCCACTACAGCTAGAATGAAGTGTTGCCCTGGAGCCTGTTAAACATCTGGATTCCCTGCCATAACATCTTTGCCACCTATAGTTAGAATGAAGTGTTATCTTGGAGCCTGTTGTACATTGTAGTAAACTTTTGTAAAGTAAATAGACAGACAGATAGATAGATAGATAGATAGATAGATAGATAGATAGATAATACAATGGCTCATTGTCTCTAGTGTTCAGCAACTCCTACTTCAGCTGTGAATTTAAAGTAAAAGCAGTCTGAAATCCTACCAGAGCTGTTTCATCTTTGTTGTCCTCCGAATTCTGTGTCACTTTGAATTAATTAAACCAACTCAATAAAAGGTGAAAAAAAAGAATAAACTGTTTCCAAGTGACTGTATCCTAGAACAACATTTAAGGATATTTACAGGAACACAAAAATATCTGACAGCCAGTAAAGTAAATTTCACAATGTCTGGAATCTAATAAAAAATAAAAACTACCAGGTTTATGGAGAATCAAGGAACTCTGACCTACACTGAGAAGAAAAATTAACTGAAACGAACAGAATATACAACTGACACAGATGTGGAGATCAGCAGGTCATGGCATTAAAGCAATTATCCCAACTGTATTCGGTATTGCCAATCACTGTAATTAAAGTCAGAGATATTTTTTCAAAATGCTTACATTGAGCGATGCAGATTAAAAAACTTCAACATGTGAGATGAAAAATGGATTTGAGGGATTAGTGACCCGCCAAGCATTGTAGAAAAGATTAATGAATCTGAAGAGCCCAGAATAGAAACCATCCAAAGTAAAACACAGAAGTAAAGAAACATGGTATCCACCAATGATGTGTGGGACTTCAGCAGCCTAAAATGATGTATGTACAACCAGAGCATCCCGAGGAATGAAGGCACAGTACACACAGTGCAAGGACAAAATGACAGTGGATCTTTCCCAGGGAGCAAGACAAACAGGCAAATAGTAGAATGAGATCTTAAAAGTGCTTAAAACTGCCAACTGAGAACGCTAAGCTCAGAAAAGCAAAGACTTCTCCAGACACACAAAAGCTCTTCAAATTCATCATCCAAAGATCCCCATGACAACAAGTGTGAAAGGTAAAAGGGAAGGATGCCAACCAACACAATGGAAGAGCACCTCTGTTCACGTCGAAAATGACTACCAGAAGTTTGAAGCTCATCCCCAGTTTCCTCTGGCTAACAGGGAATTATCCAGATCCAGAGGCCCCTTTCCTTGGTGGATCACATCAAACCAGACAAAAAGAGGAGCCCGGGAAAGACTCATGAGCAGCACAAATTTAACATGCTTAGAATTATTCTGACTAATCCAACCAGGGCTGTGCTTGATGAGGCATACTCTATATTTTTATACTGAAGTTGACTTTTAAGGAGCTGCCCACTTTCTGAATGTACAACATATTGCTGAGAAATGGGAAATGCAATACAAATGTTGGAAAGTATAACCGAGGAAACAGTAAGTACTGGTTTATTTCATCATCATAACAAAACATACCCTCTTAACAGGAGCAACTTGAACAGGAGGAAGTGACTGGTCCTAAATTAAACAGCTGTGAAGTCGCAGGCCTGGGCTCATCACCAGGGCGTCTGTTCTTGGGATCAACATTCTTAATGTCATATTACAGGCCTAGGTCTAGAAAAGAGCAGAAAAGGAGTGTTTTTAAGTCAGAAGATCAGCTAAGAAGTCCTAATATGTAAATTATAAAAACCCATGAAAGAAACAACCATAGAAACAAGGAAGAAGTCTTTAAAAAATTCTGAGAAAAACTATGTAAAGGATTTATACTCAGATGACACAAAACTCCTCAGCATCAACAGACAAGGTAGGATGACATAGTATATTATATATACTTATAGACTGTATGTAGTATATTCCTACCCCCAAACACTGAAGCAATCTGGAGTGTTATAGTCCCAAACTCTTAATGGGGTGTGCATGAAGACAAAGAGATTTCCAGATCTAAAAGGTCTGAAATACTGCACTCCCCACAGATTCTTTCTCAGGAAATCACAGGAAGATACATTTTAACTAAATTAACAATTGATAAAGAAGAGAGTGGCAATCTATACAAGAAAGGGCCAGTTAGTTAAGAAGGGAGAGCCCGAAGGAGAGCAGTAACGGGTGTACACAGCCGCCAGTGCAGCCTGGAGAGCGACAGCATGGTGCAAGAGAATTTGAACCTTCCAGAGAAGCAGAATGTTGACTTGAATGGATGGATAGAGGGAGGGAGTGAATGACAGTATATCAAAACTTCCTAAGTGAGAAGAGAGAAGAAATCCATCGAGATCAGAGGATGTGATTTAGCCATAGAGTACTCGACTAACATATGGGGTCCCAGGTTCAAACCCCAGAGTTTGAGTGTGTGCACCCCCCAACACACACACACACACACACACACACACACACACACACACACACACACACCATTTACTTTAGGGAAAGCAAACTCTGTACAAGAAGAGAAATGAAGTAAAAAAGCAATGGGCACTGATTTCACCCAAAATTATACTCTAAAATAGTGTGAATCAAAAGAGGTTTCTGTTTGTTAGTTCACTGGTTTTACACACACACACACACACACACACACACACACACACACGCATGGCAATCAGCTAGGCACATACTAGGTGTTTGATAAATATGTATTAAATCAATGAATGCATACAGAGAGGAAAGAGGTATAAACACATGCAAGATAAGGCTGAGAAAAAGCTGGTAAAAGCTACATTCCCTTCTTGAGTAGAAGCGAATAAATAATGTCTGGAACTAAAAACAAAAACAAGAAATAGAAAGATAATTATGCTGTTTCAAAGCAAAGGCAAAGACTTGAAAAAGTAAAAGGGTTGCCACGAGGAGGAGGAAGCAAGACAGAGAAATATCGGGGGACTGCTGCTTCCTATTGTAACTGCAGAGCTAGCTCCCTTTTCAGACAATAACTTAGAAAGTATTAAAATTGTAAATTGACAAAAGTAATTATCAGCCACCCAACAAGTCAGTTGGTAATTAGCAGAATGGCCTGGCCTCCCAAACCAGAACAAAGTTGCTTTGTCTTTAACATTCCAAAGAAGTTTCTCGTTACATAAAGGTACCTAGGGAGATGGCTCAATGGGAAAAGTGCTCTCCATGCAAGCATGAGGACTTGAGTTTGATCCCCAGCACCCATATGAAAGCTGGTGTGTGCCTGTAACCCCAGTGCTGGAGCAGCGTGATTTACAGGCAAATGCCTGGAGCTTACTGGCCAGTACCCCGAATTAATGAGCTCCAGACTGTGAGATACTCTGCCTTAAAAACTCTGTGGAAAATGATTGAGAAAGACACCTGATATTAACTTTGGTTGTCACACATACAGACCTACATGTACGGACACCCACATGCACACATACATGCACATATATGCACATGTATATTAAAATAGAAAATATGAAAAAAATAACTCCAAACACCACTACTCAAAGATAATCATGTGAAATATTTTAGTATAGCTGGGAAGAGATTTTTTTTCTGGGCATTTTTTTAAATAACTGGCATGTAGATTTTAATTTATTTCTTATAATGTTGAAACTGAACAAGGGTCAACAGAGTCACAACCTCCATTAGCCCAAGGATCTCCAAAACAGCAGGTAAACATATAGTGCACCTCCCTGCTAGTGTGTCTATGAGGCACACCTGCTCACCTGAGAGCAAAGGACCACACACACAGTGACTATTCAGGAGCCCTTAACTATTTGCTGGAGGGTAACAGGGACTTACGAGATTCACATGGTGGACACTTCAAGATGAACTCTACATAGAGAAGGATGGAATTGCATGGCTAGTCACGTCCTGAAATGTGCATTATGTAGGTTTTGAAATACTGCATCCTGGATAATTGACAGTGGCAGACTATGAGGTGGGAACCTTTCTGGAGGTGGTAGGGTGGTGGTGGAGGCTTTGAAGCCAAAGTATTCAACATGATCCAGATGTGGAATGACTAGGAGTCCTTCGGGGGTCTCCAGGTTATGTAGAAAAAAGTATTACTGATTTAGACAAAGAGGTGAGACGAAAGAGGAAAACCAGACCCAGAGTAGAGATGCTAACATTCTAGGAATACAAAGGACAGTCCAACAGGTTCATTTGATCTTCCTGTGGAATATAAACACATGAAAAGATAAGACTAGAGGAGTGATTCTTTCTGAGTCCTTCCACTAAGGGAAGGAGGGATGTAAACTGGGAGGTGAGGATGGAGCAGAAATGGAGTCACAGGTAACTGACACTGTTCTGGCTTAAAAGCTTTCGTGAACTGTGGACCAATAGCTGTGGAGCATCCACGGGACTGGACTAGGCCCTCTGCATAGGCGAGACAGTTATGTAGCTTGATCTGCTTAAGAGCGCCCCCACTGGCAGTGGGATCAGGATTCATTCCTAGGACATGAATGAGCTTTTTGGAGCCCAGTGCCTATGGTGCACGGAGGAGGGGCTTGGACTGAATGTACCAGGCTCTACTGTCTCCCCACAGGAGGTCTTGCCTTGACGGAGGTGAGAATTGGGGTTGGGATGGGGGAGAAGACTGGAGAGGTGGGAGGGTGGAGGGGTGGACATCTGTGGTTGGTATGTAAAATGAACAGAAATTTTCTTAATAAAAAATACTTGAATTAAAAAAAAGAGTAATCTTAATTCTAAATACTAATTAGTTGAATAATCAGATTACTGCCTCACTTTTCTAACCTGCTAATTGGGACCATAAAACCTATGCTGCTGCCTTATAATGTGGCTAGAAAGAGGTCACAGGACAATGATGGTATCAATCCAATGGTGAGTCAGGGACTACAGGGTTCTTGATTCTGTCTCAGAGCATTTGGAGAATGCTTAGCTGGGTCTGGCAGCTGGTAATTGGGGAAAGGACAAAAATGTATTAAAGTTCACATGTAGGAAGCACCCAGAGGAGGCAGAGGAACAAAGGTAGGAGGGTGGGGGTTGCTCTAGAGTGCCCAAGTTGAAAAGAGAACACCGAAGAAGGAACTGACATCTGAGAACCCTGCCAGGGGTCAGGCCTTCTGAGGAGCAGCCCTGGCTTCGTGGTAGTATAGAGAGTGAGGGACACAGAAGGCTGCTTCTGCAATAGTAAGACAACTGCAGACTGGACGAAGAAACAGTGCCATTTTGGAAAGGACTGTCACCATGAAGTAGGGCTGGGGCTGCTGACTGAGCAGGATGCAGACTGGTAGACAACCGTGCTTTCTCCTGTCCCGCAGGCTTCCTCTAATCATCTCTCACATCATAGCTAAGTAGGTGGATTTAGCTCTAGCCCAAACCTCACAAACCAGCATATAACAGGGGTTGGTAACAGCATCTTCCTATCAGGTACCATGCCCATGGAAGAGAATTTGGGGGCAATCCACCTGAGTTTTCTTATAGATCTTCAGAAATAAAACATCTCCCCAGGGCTGGTGAGATGGCACTCAGAGAGGCCTGGCCACCAAGGCTGACAACGTGAGTTTGAGTTGATACCTAAGACTTACATGGGAAGAGAGAACTGACTCCTGTAGATTGTCCTCAGACCTTCACATGCACATGGCGGCTCAGGGCCATCCACATACACATCCACGCACCCACAACATTTTTTAAACACGTTTCCTTGATCTAACTATCAAGGGGCCTGTTCTGAAAACCATCTGAGAAAAATAAATGTGTTCTTACCCTAGAGCTCTGTAGCTAGGGAATGTGGCCCAATGTCATCGAGGGGAGAAAAGTCACCTTGGAGGATTGGCATGTGGCCAGAGGGTCATCTCTGACCTTAAAATTAAATATTCAGTCCTATTTCAGAAACAGACCCCTTTAGGACCTCAGCTTCCTGCTTGGACACGGAGGTGAATCCACACTGACCTGCTTTCCCAGAGGGCTGTTAGGTTTCTTTTCACCTCATGCATCAGTGATTCACTAAACAAATACAAATCTCAGGCTGGAGAGATGGCTAAGAGCCCTGGCTGCTTCTGCCAGACAACCTGGGTTTAAATCTTAGTACCTGCATGGTGACTCAACCCTTTGAAACTCCACTCACAGGGAACATGATATAATCTTCAGATCTCCACAGTCACTGCAAACATGTGGTTATAGACATAGATGCAGACAAAACACTTATATACATAAAGTAAAAAAAAAAAAATGTTAAATACTTTTTTTAAATCTTGAGGTTAAAATTCAAATTCAGGGGCCAGGTAGTTGACTCAGAAAGTAAAGGTGCCTGCCACCAAGATGAGAACTGGGGCTTCACCTCTGAGGCCCATCCAAAGGGAGAGAAGTGATTCCCGCAGATTGTCCTCTGACCTCCATGCATGCATACCTCTAAAACAAATCCAAGGTGACAGACAGACACATGAGAGATACATATCTAGATACAGATACATAGATAAACACATAAATGTACTTTTTAAAATGGGTTTTTTAAAAGAAAAATTCAAAATCGTTAAGGGGGAAATCAGATGGAATCAAAATTGCTTCCAAATAAGCCACTCTAAGACCCAAATAGAACATACTAGTCTACAAACGTAGATTGGAAGCAGCCAGGCTCAGTGGGTGGGTACCAAACGACACTACTGTTTATCATCTAAGTCCAGGTTGCAATGTAAGTGACCTACATTCATAGCTCACACTTAGCAGGTGTGAACTGAGACCTTTTCTGCTCCAGGAGAATGGCAAGAACTATTTAAACCATCCTTTACTTATTCTTCCCCTGACATTTGTTCCTTTGTTTTCTTGAAATACGTGTACAACACCTACCAGAATGACTGAAAGTGGAAGAGAAAATCCCAAGGTACTGGTGACAATGTAGAACAAACAGAACACTGGTGAGAATACACACCAAACAGCCCTGTTAATAGATCAGTAGCATCTACTCACCAGACTCCTCCATTTGGTGACCCCACTCCTTCCCACATGGGTGAAGTATGTATCTACTTGTACTATGTTTATAACAACTGAATATGGCATATGCTGTTGATGGTCAGGAGAGCAACATTGTGACTGAGGAACAAGATGTGAGCAGGAGCTGATAATATCCTGCTGCTCAATGGGGTTCTGTTCCCATGGATGCCAACAATTCATAAACATTTATTTACATTCATTAAACTGAATATTTTTTTGTAAATAGTCAAGATCTTAATAAAAATAAAGTGATTCTATTTAACTTCTGAGTATACAGGCGAAAGAATTGAAAGCAAGATCTCAAAGAGATACATGTCTACTGGTACTCATGGCAGCTGCCTTTCAGCCATTCAATAGCCAAAAATTGGGAGGTTTTGGCAATAGATGCACAGATAAGCAAGATGTTGTATATAACACACACGGAATATTATTCTGCCTGAAAAAAAAAGAAGTTCAGACATATGCTATACGGATAATACTTGAATTTGCTGTGATAAGTAAAGTCAATTTTCACTAATGAACAAATACTGCATGATCCCACTTATGTGAAGAACATGAAGTGGTCAGATTCATAAAGAGGGAAAGCCACATGATGACACACAATGAAGTCAGGGATGATGAGGAGAGGAGAATGAGGAAGTTAGCATTTAATAGATCCAGAGTTCCCTTCATGAGATGGATGAGTTCTATGGACAGACTGTGGAAATGATGACCTAACTGTAGATGCGCTGAATGTCTCTGATCTGCATACATTAAGTTTATTAAGACAGGGAATTTTATGCAGTGTGTAACTTGAATTAAAATGTCCATTTTCCCCTAAAACAAGTTGAACGTGATTCTACCATATGCCTCATAAATGTATGCGAACAAAGTTACTAACCACCTACAGAGGACCTTCAGGAGTCCCCACCCCCTTTTGTGGCTTACTCTAAATCCTACCTTCCATGCCGTTGTAGACAGAAATAAAAGTGAAGGGCAGACTGCCAAGCACTGTGGTGTATGAGGCTCTGTACCCACTGGGACCCTGCACTGTACAACGGCTGTCCTCCTTTTCAGAGTCACAGCCCTGGGTGGGAAGGGCAAGTAGAGAGGTCTGTACATACTTTAAATTTCGGGAGGATTAGGAAAAGAACCCCAGTATAAAAGAATTGGGGGGTCTCAAATTCAAACTGTGAGCTAGCCCCTTAGATACCCAGATTCCCTACTCCCCTCGAAAAGCAAATTCATTTTTCAAATTAGATTTGTGTCTCTACTACTCCCCAAAGAAAGCACATTAGATTGCACAGATCTTTTTCATGCATTAAAAAAAAAAATCACCATTTGACTTGAAAACAGTTTATTTAATTTATACAAATAACTACTAAATACAAAAAGTAGATTAAAACAAAATAGTTATTTTTTTTTCTGGCAGAGTTTAAATGCACAGAATGGATAACTCCGAAGAAGATGCATTTTCCCCCCACAGCGTTTGGGACTAAAATTCTACTGAAATCTTTGCTTCTAAATCAGTAATATATTGGGTGGTGTCGCATGGGTAATGGCTAAATACGTTCTGCATATGAACTGAAAAGAAAGTTACAGTCTACACACATAAAAAAATGTGAAGCACTTAAAATGTGAATTTAACTGATAATAAAAGAAAATGTCCATTTCAGAGTCTAGTGTTAAAAACATTTCAGTAATAAAATCATAAGACCACATAAAAATAAGCTTTAACATATGCATGAAGCAGTTTTGTAAAAACTGCTAAGTGCACAAGTAATAAATAATTTGCAAAGTTGTGTATAAACAATTCCTAATGTTTGCATCGTTGTAAACATCAGCACGTGTGTAAAATGCAGCAGAGCCTAACATTACATTTTTTGTTTTGCCAAATTGAATTCCTATTATCCAAAGACAGACCAGTGGAATACGCAGCCGATGTTTTGGCAAGTTGGGTCTTTAAAATTAAGGGTAACAGTGCAAGTAAGGAATGCACAGAATTCCTAGTGCAACACAGAGTAGTGCAGCCAATATTGCTGATTAAGAATTCACCACCTCCTTGAGTTTCCCGTAGGGAGTGTCTAGGAGACCCGTGAAAGATATGCAAAGCCACTGTCTTAATGCCCAGATCTCCTGCAGGATCTCTCTGTGTTCCTCCAGTCCCCTCCCTTTGCGACCATCTGCCCACCATTAGTCTCTGTGGTGGGAACCGTTCGCCACGTGCCCAGGTCACAGTTTTTGAGCGAGGTTAGGGTGGTTTCGGGGTCTCCCCGGAACATGGCTGGGAAAGACATCTGCTTTTGGCAAAGCAGCCACTTCGGGAGGGAGACCGATGGTTCTGTTCTGACAACTGGTCAGGCCAGCATTAGGTCCCAGCTGGACAATGACAGTGTTGACTCTTCCTTCTTGACACCGTGAAAATGTCAACAGTCAGTTTTTAATTTGTCTAGGGAATTATCAATTTTGGTCAAAGTCTTTTTGATACGCAGAGCTGTGAGTCTTGCAGATGGATTCTGATACCAGCATTCTTTCATCAGCTTCGCCAGAGATGTTAATGTCTGAGGAGAGAAAAGAAACATCACACAAACTGGCTTTTTAGTGGTCCTGGAGACTGGGCAGATGCTGTGTCAAATTATTTTGAAGAACCTTGCAGGTCTTGAGAAGCTGGCCATGCTATAGTCATCTTCTTTAAGCAAGCACTCAAGGCCTTAGCCACCAATAAAGAAGCCATTCGGCATCCCATAAGCTTCTTTTGGACTCCTATTACTACCAGCTTACTTTATCAGGCAAATGCCATGGGCCCAGTCAGAGGCCTTGGATTTTATGGCTGCTAAAAGTAATGTTATTAACCCAGAGATAAGAGTGGAATCTTAGGAGTAGTCTTGGATGTCTACTACTTATGAGCAACATTTCAGGCTCCTCAGCATGGAGCAGCCTGCTTCTAGAATCTTAGGAAAACAGAGATGGTCAAGAGTTAATCACCATCACTCAGTCTCTTGGTTTACACATACCACTGCAGCTTTAAGGCAATTATAATGAGTGATCTCGTTCTTGACACTGGTCGCACACAGACACTCACGTGACTATTGTCACTCATTAGCAGCATCTACCAGATTATGCAATTAAGCTATAGGAACCTACATAAAACTGTGCAGGAAGAGAGTAGATGCACCATGTACATGCTAAGAGCCAAGAAGCTAACACTTGCTGGGATGAACTCTAAAACTAATAACAGGGTGTGCTTACTGGGTCTGAGAACCATCTGTTGGGTATGTTTGGCCTCTGTTGATCCACACAGACAACTTTTCTCATATCTTCAAAACTTGGGTCATTGGGAACAACATCATAGAATGGCGGCTTGTAATCTTCCACTATACCTGCATACAAGAAGATGAAAATTATGTGGGTTAGCAGGAGAGTATACATTCCCCTTGGGTTTCACTGCTCTGTGTCACTGTCATGAGTTATAAGGTGACAGGATAAAGTACCAGTCACCTTTTGCCTATGTCAAGGTGACTTTGGAAGCCACAGGCAGGTGCTAAAATAAGTTGAGAACAAGGCAATAAATATATAACCTGCAGGAAATCAGAAGCATAAGACGAAGGCTTAAAGTCCTCTCGTGAGATTGCAAGTACTAACAAACTCCTCCAACAGTGTCTACAAAGAGCTCACAACCATCTGTAATTTCCATTTCCAGGGATCCACACCCTCTTCTGATCTCCATGGGCATCACACACACACACACACACACACACACACACACACACACACACACACAAGCAAAATACTCATAGACATAAAATTAATTTAAAAATCTTTTTTTTCAAGTATCTGCAAACAACTAGAGGTTAAAAAAAAAATCAAGACTATAACCCAAATCACTTTTTATTATAAAATTATTTTGTCAAAAAACTCATTGCTTTCAAGTAATCCCTCCCATTAGGGGCATGCAAATAATGTGACCTGAGGTCCTCTTTTCTCCAGTCACTCACGCTACACACAGGCATGTCCTCACACTACCCGACAGACAAGCATCTGTTTGGTGGCTCCTGCAGTTCCTATCACTACCTGTCTGTCTTCTGACAAAGATGATGAATTCCACAAAGCATTTGAAAACTTCACCATACGGACTTAGCGGAGTGAGCGTCCTCTTCCAGCCAGGAAGCCAGGGAAATTACTACTTGGTTTTGCTCATCAACAATGCGGTCAGTGACTAACTCGGCTGCTGGCCCCTTTCCTTTGTGTATGTAACTTAGTTCTATTCCTAGACACATAGGGGGCTGTTGCAGAGGAGACAAGGGGGCTGGGAGTAAAAGGTATAATTAAGCTTTTCCAGTTTTTGCAAGCCCCCTGAAAAAGCTTCAATCTCCTTTTCATTTGTCACTGAGGTTAGTGAGAAGCCACTCACACCAATTTCACATCAATACAAACCACTTATGCAGAAGATCAGAGATGAGCATCTGCTCTAGCAATACTACAGGGTTTCTAAACCTCACAAACTCCAGAGTTTATTTTTAAAATGGAAAGTAGTCTAAACTGTATCTTAAAAATTCTAGTTGACACTTGGTTAATTCTAAATAACATCCACGTTGTACAAGTGCATCTGCAATGTGGATCCAAATTAAAACCTTTCTGGGCAAACAGCAATTGCTCATAGTAGGCATAAACCATGCTCACAGGAGGCAGCGACAACCATCTCCAAATCTTACCTACTTCTCTTGTAAGGATCTCTGAATACATTCAAACTAAAATGTCTTGACTCTTTAGTACTTGGAGAAACCACCCCAAACACAACTGAACATCAAGCTAAAAAGAACTTCCATCGTTTGTGGGGCCACATTCATTCACAGGAAACAGAAAGCAAGATGCTATTCACCAGCTCTCCATTTATTCATGGAGATACATTTGGTAGCCTGGCTTAATTCTTTAAAAATGTAACATAATCACTGGCTATTTGGGGTAAATTGTTTAGTTCAAAGCAAAAAGATTATGTGAATATGAGCAGTGATATAAAGGTGAATCTTTCAGGAAACTCGTGCACACACACACACACACACACACACACACACACACTTAATTCATTGTAAATTGTAAATGGAACACTAAGTCACGTCTCTCTTTCTTCAGCCATTGGCGTAGACTCACGATTTCCATATTACTCTGGCTACGCTCCTCAAAAAAAAATAAATAAATAAATTAAAAAAAATACTCTGATATTAAACTGCAGCATTCTTTTGGAGGAAACTCACTTTGGTCAAGAAAAGTATTTTTTTTTCCTATTGGCCAAAAGTGCTTTGTATCTGTTATGAATGGAATGCTGTGTTAAATGCCAAGGAAAATCATCCATCTAGTACAACATAGCACAACTATCTCTGTTTCCCTTAGATAATATAAATCTTGTACAAAAGTTGCTCAAAACTGTTGTTTGTTGGTATGTCTGTGTGCATATGTATATGTTCGTATGGTGGGTGGGGGGGGTGTTTATATTGAGCTAGAAGTCAACCCCAGTCAACATTATTTGAGTGCCATCTATCTTTTTGGTTTGTTTTGTTTTGTTTGAGACAGGGTTTTTCACTGGCTGGAAGCTTGGTCGGTGGACTAGGCCGGCTGGATAACCGGCTCCAGAAACATCCTTGTCTCTGCCTCCCCAGCACTGGGATTACAAACATGCCATCATGCCCAACTTCTCTATGTAGCTTCCTGGAATTGTACTCACACCCTCATGTAAGCACTGCACTGTCTCCCCAGCTCCCTCAACCTTTCACACCACTATTTATGTTTACTTGGAAGGGAGAAATTCTCTCATGTTGATGTGTTAGCTCCTAAATTGATTCAATAGTCATTTGATCCCCTTCACTGTGTAGTAGAGACTGAGCCCGGAGGTAGGGATACAGAAATGAAAAAGATGTAGTACTAGTGATGAATGACAAAATAAAGGGGGGGAAACTGATAAGAAGAGAATCATCTACTAATATTAGAGACAGGAGCAATGGGATAGCTCGAGCTCAGAGTAAGAAACACTATGTGGTTTCCTAAGTAGTTTCTAGAAACTTGGTGTCATGGATGCAAAGAAGTTCCAGAATTCAGGGCACTACAGTGGGGCAAAGATGAGTCATTTGGGAGGCAGAGCAGGGGCCAGGAAAAGAAAAACTACCAAGGAGAAGGTATTTTCCACATGGAAGGGTTTTATGGAGGCAGGAGAAGAATTAAAAAGAGCCGCCCACACCGGAGAGATGCGAGGAGTCCCCTGTAAGTGGAACTAGTGTGCGTGGTCGAAAGAAAGGAAAAGGCTGAGGTGGGGGGGGGGGGGGGGGGGGGGGGGGGGTTTGTGCATTCAGAGTGTGCAGTGCCTTAAGTTGCCAGATGCAGATGGACCAATCTACATCTGTTCCTCACCTTCTGTCTGAATTTGATAATCCGTCTAGCCAAGCAAAAAAGTGAACTGTAAGTCCCACAGAGGCAGCACTGGATGAGCTTTGCCATACCCTGAACCAGCAGAGAGGACACCAAGAATTGAGGAAAACAATTAAAAGTACAGGCCTCTAATCCCAGCACTCTGGGGCAGAGGCAGCTGATCTCTGTGCTCGAGGCTAGCTGCTGTAGCTAACCCGGGCTACACAGTGAGACCCCGTTTCAAAACAAACAATAAGAACAGATACACAAAATACTTCAAGTGCCACCTGAGTGGTACAAACAGCAAACGATAAGAGGGATTCAGAGAAGAGGTGACATCAGACGGCTGTCAAAGAAAGAACAGTCAGCCGTGGCCTTCCCATTAAAGCTGCTGCTGACTCAAAGGGACACAGGAAAAAAGTCAGAGAGATTATTCATAACTTCTTCCCCCACAGCTTTGGGCATGTGCAATTCATTTGTATAAGTGGTGTTGGTGTGTTGTGGCCCTGCCCCCTCGGGGTGCATATGTCTAATGGAAACTTTAGCTCTCATGCCTTAGTTTTACCAATCTTTAAAATACACATCACAAAGATCAGGTGCAAATCAACAGCACCCACAACACATCAGTACAGCTGTGTCCCAAAACAAGCGCTCCCTGGAGACTCTTAGACCACACCCACACAAAGGGCAGTCAGCATCGTTTATCTGGTTCACATAGCCAGTTCCAGGTCATTCTGGGCTACCAAAGTGAGAAGGGAGGGAGAGAGGGAATAGAGGAGGGAGAGAGGGGGTGAGGGGAGGGGAGAGAAAGAGGAGGGAAGGAGGGGAGGGGAGCCAAAGAGGAGAGGAAAGGAGAGGAGAGAAGAGGACAGGAGAGGAGGGGAGGGGAGGAGAGAGAACAGGAGAGGAGGGGAGGGGAGAGAACAGGAGGGGAGGGAAGGGGAGAGAACAGGAGAGGAAGGGAGGGGAGAGAACAGGAGGGGAGGGGGGAGGAGAGGACAGGAGAGGAGAAAAGAGGAGGGGAGGGGAGGGGAGGGGAGGAGAGAGAACAGGAGAGGAGGGGAGGGGAGAGGACAGGAGGGGAGGGGAGAGAACAGGAGGGGAGGGGAGAGGAGAGCAGAGAAGAGATAGTCACTATGAAGCAAAAAAAATTACATGACACTGGCAGAAGTTGCATTTGAATATGCAAAAACACCATGAAAGAGTGTGTATATGGACGAATCCTGGTGTGATGAGGCTCACAAAAGGACCTTCAGTATTTGTGTTACTTTATCTACCATGCCTCACAGCACAATGTCAAAATAATTTAATACCATGGCACATGTAAAAGATGACTAACGCATACACGGATAAGGCTAGTCGTACAGAAGGATGCTAGCCCTGGCCCTCTCAGCCCTGCCTCAGGCCAAATAAGCAAGGAAGAAGTTTTGGATCCAGAGCTTGGAGGATCTCTCTGTTGTAGTTAATGGATTGTGGACCTGAGTCTTGGAAACAGGGGACCAAGAACCCACAGCCGACAGTTCTGAAGGCAGACAGGGGAAGCCCAGCTAGGTAAAGGACACCTGTGACAGTTGTGCCATTACCCATTGCCTCCACTGCAATTCATGGCATGTGGAACCATGAGCATCGGAGACAAAACCCCCGTCTCGTGAAGGTCAGCAGCCAAAGTCAAAAGCCTATAATAGAGTACTACGTAGTCAGGCATGGCTAAAATATTAAGCAATATTATCTTAAGATGTCAGAGGGAGTCTAAGATAGCTTCACGGCCACTCCCCAGCAGGCGCTGCATATCCCACTCTCAAACCTAGAGAGACGAAGCACCAGAGCTGGAGCACCTTGGAATTGTGGAGGCCTCTTGAGCAGAGGGGCCCTGGACTAAAGGCTAGCACTGCTACAGAAGATGCAAATATCTGTCTTAGAGGAAGTAAGGAGGACACCAAACAGCTTCTCACAGAGTTCTAATGCCTCCGAGTTATCTCAGCATGAGGCCAACTGACGGTCCTCCTCTGCTTAGTAACTCCAAATTGGGGATATGAAATTCCAGGAAACTGAAAGAACAAAAATAATCCTTCCTCCAACCTCGCCTCCACTATCCCCAGTCACTTCCCTAAAGGTCAAAACGAACGACTAAATAAAAACTTTCAAATTAGTTTAACAAATATGAACATTCTCCCTAGGCCAATTCATCTGTTCAAACCTTAGTCCACACTGAGGTGGTAAATTCACATCATGAAGCATGCTGGACATCCAGCGTTGTCATGGCTCCCATCCACAAGCCATTGTGCTTAGGAACAGAAGCCCATGTGCTCTGGCAAACTCAAGGACTCATTAGAAGAAGCTTCCTAAACTACACATGCCAAACATACGTTCACTCTAACAAGTGTTTCCCAGTCCCCACCCCATGAGAGATGCAGCTTGGCCAGCAAAGACATTTTTTTCCCTGTGATACAATAGCTTCTGGCACATCCGAACACAGATTCATCACAAAATAATTAAAGTCAGGAAAATAAGAGTGTTCCTTCAGAGCCTTCCCATAGGCAGGGAAATGGGAAACACATGTAACACAGGGGAGGGGAAACTTCTGATTTTCAATAGAAAGGAGCCAGAAAATGGCAGCCAATGTACTCCCTACGAAGCAGGCAAATAATAACTGCCTCATTGACATGGTCTCATTTATCCGCCATGACCTTTGCAAGTTTTTACTACCATCAATATTTTTCCAATGGTGAAACTAATCTAAATAATAGTGTCATAGTATAATATGAGAGGCTGGGATATTATTGATTCTCCCATCCCAGCGGGCCCAGAACCAGAGACAGGGCTCTAGGGGCTCTACTCACATAGGCCTCTGTGTATCATGCCTGAGAGCCCTGGTTCCAGGCATCAGAAGACAGAGACAAACACACAACAGGAAGATATGAAGCCACCACCCAAGGCCACAGAGGCACATCACTTTGTCCTCTAGGTTACAGATGCTTGCGGGCATTGTTCCCTCTGCCTTCTCAGGACGTCTCTAGTCAGACATGCAAAATCTGGACATCACATTCTCCAACTTCGAACCCCTAATTTGGAATTCTGGGGCTGAAGCCCAGGGGTGTCCCAGCAAGAGCTGGCATTGATTCTGACGCCTACTCCAGCCTTCATGAGGTCCCCAAGCAAGCCCTGCTTTTAATTCATACAGAAACCCACACAGGAAAGGTGGAAGAACCCTGCTCTTTCCTAACAATTCCAAATTCAGTGTCAAAGTTACACCACCAATAAATTCCAAAGGATCCTACTGAGAAATTCTTGACCGTGAAAATGGACTGAAGACTCATTTCCTATACAGAAACAGCATGAGGTTTATTACTAGTAGGAAATAAATGTTAAATTCCAATAAAAGTACAAAATATGACATATTTTTATGCTCATGGTTCACTTGAGGATCACTGCTCCAACAGAACTATATGGTCATCAATTTTTATAATAGACTCTGAAATTCAAAGGATATATAATTATAATAACCTGACTTAATATGAGATGTTCATATATTTAAATGAGGTAGATTTTATACACAATAATTTCAAAAAATATATATTATTTTAATGACAGTTCCTAAAGGTGGTAAGAAAGTGAAATAGGAACATTGTACCCTGGAGTGAAGGAAATATTGTAAATTAGGACAACCCTCATGGAAAGTAATTTGGCAATGTGTGCCAAGCCATAAAAACATCCATATTCTGACCTATTAAGTCCACTTCTTTTAAGATGAGGAATTAAATTCCCCAAATGAAAAGTTACATGCACAAAAATGTCTACTATAGGCCTCAAATGGGAGACACAGGATGTCTAACAACCTGGGAGTGGTTACATTAATAAACTATCATGTGACCATTTAAGATAATAGCAGAGATTAAGAGTTGCATACAAGAAAGATGATAACACGCACCTTTAAACAGAGTAGCCCTGGAGAAGGGACTGGGGAACACTAATGTGGGAGCAAGGGCAGGAGAACAGCGTGGCTCCTGCTTTTCTTTCTTCTCACTTTTCCTGTCTGAGGCTAGTAGTAGTTAAAATAAAACAGGTTTTCAAGAATCATTGATTAGTTTCAAGATTGAGTTAGACAAACTAGTGTGTGTGTGTGTGTGTGTGTGTGTGTGTGTGGTGTGTGTTGTATGTGTGTGTGTGTGTGTGTGTGTGTGTGTGTGTGTGTATGTGTGTTGTATGTGCATGTGAATTTTCATGGGAGAAGAGGGACCAGAGAAAAAGGAAAAGATCAAATGAGTCATTGCCAGAAAGGAACATTTGCTTTAACATGACAGACAAGATACCCTTACTGCCCCTTTAAAAAAGAAAAAAATCACATCACAGAACAGAAGCTCAACCCACAGCAGCTTGGGAAATAGCTAGACGCCTAAACCATGATGCAAAGAAGAGACTAATAAATCACAAAAACAACCAAAACATTCTCCCTTCCCCTCCCAGCCACAGTTTTTTTTTTTTCTTCCCAAAAATAACCTTAATCACAGGATCTAGCAAGCAAACTAACATTTGTTTGGCTGAATTTTAAGCAGATGACTCTAACTTCAAACTGACTACTATTAATCACAGCTGATCTTTCAAGCCATTTGGGTTGATGCCTGTGACACACACAGGGCACATTGGTGACACATTCTTACAAAGCCCACACCATCACACATTCTTGCCTAGCAGCCTGATTGGCTCTGGGCTGCACACCCTAAGCTGGGATCTAGCTACTGTGCTGGCCTACTGACACCAGCTTCCTCTTCCCTGGGAGAAGTTCCCCATCACACTGCTTATTCTAGTACCAATAACTGATCTTATTAAGACAGACTAAGCTAGTTGGCAGTAGTGGCTCATGCCTTTAATTCCAGGACTTGGGAGGCAGAGGCAGGTGGATCACTATGAGTTCAAGGCCAGTCTTATCTACAGAGTGAGTTCTAGGACAGCCAGGACTATACAGAGAAACCCTGTCTCCAGACAAACAAATAATCAAAAACCCTGAGCAGAATTTGACATTTCTCCCTCCCCCCATTACCCCCCCCCCCCAGTTCTAAGGCACTCACGAACGACTGGGGAGAGGTGAGGAAATAAAGTCCCTGTGCAATCTCGGGCAAAGTCCAGAACTTTATAAACCAGCTAGGCAATCTCCCTGTGGCAAAGCACTCTCGAGAGCTTCCATGGCACTGACTGAAAGGCGGTGGATTGGGAAATAATCAGCAGAAAATGTCCGTGGCTCCACAAAAAAGAACTGTCAAGTTAACAGTCCATGGATGTTTAATCTGAAACACTTGCCATCATGTCCGTAGAGGGTATGTTCAAAACGGGCACACTGACGTCACAGAAAACCCTGTCATGAAGGCATACTAACTCTAGCTATCACCCACTGAAACTGTATCAAATTACTCAACTCCATTTTCTCCACAGAGCGTCTGAATCTCTGACTCTGTTACTCACAAAAATTATAACTACTCCACAAATCTTAGTCCTTAGGGAAAAAACTACCAGTGAGTGGATGGCAGGTGTAACAGATTTAGATTTCATGTCTTATTTCTAGAAGACTTCAGAACTGAGATCCCAGTGGTTCACAGGAAGGTAAAATGACTTTTGGAAACTGAATAAAACTCAAAACATGGGCCAGGTGGCGGTGGCACACATCTTTAATTCCAGCACTCAGGAGGCAGAGCCAGGAGGATCTCTCTGAGTTCAAGGCCAGCCTGCTCTACAAATCAAGATCCAGGATAGGCATCAAAACTACATGGAGAAACCTTGTCTAAAAAAAAAAAAAACTTGAAACATCATTTTCATCTCTTTTTATGGGATAATTTCAGAGATATATTTTCTAGATATATGAAGTTCATCAAGTTGATTCAAGGGATTCTGCTATAAAAATCACTCTGTGTTGTTAGGACATGCCTAAGTAGACGGAATAAAAAATAGTGCTTCCTAAAGCAATACAAAGTTTCATTATGTGAGGTTCACTTAAGTACATAGTAGACATGAGAGGGAGCCAGCTGTGAGAGGCACAGGCCAAAACATTGACAAATAGGTCAAGCCTGGGAGTGCACACCTTTAATCCTGGAACCTGGGAGGAGAGGCAGGCAGATCTCTGTGAGTTCCAGGCTAGTATGGCCTACATAATGAGTTCCTATCAGAAAGAATAAATGAAGGAAGGAGGGAAGGAAGGAGAGAGGGAGGGAGGGAGAGAGGGGGGGAAGGGCAGGCAAACACTTTCCTATTGGCTAAGACATCACCATTTTATAAAACCAAACAGATCAATAAAAGCCACCCATCTATGGTCCTTGAACTTAAATTGCATTCATTCAAAAAATGCTGAGTGCTTCTTACAAAAGAATGCCTTCCAAATGTGGAAGCTGGCTTTTCTCAAGAATCTAATGATAAGAATTCTGCAGCAGCAAGATGCCTACACAGGAGCTGAACCTTGCTCTTAAGTTAGATCTAACTTCTGGAGGAACAAAGAGGAAAGGAAGGTCAGTGAGAAGAAAGTCAAACAGGAAGTCAGAGCCGGAAAGGAAGAAAGGAGCAAGAGACCCAAACAAAAACCCAGGAAAAAATATTACTTTGTTCCCAAAACAGTCCTTCAGTTGCTGTCTCCTCTTCTTGAATTCCAAACACAATGCCATTACATACTTAACCATCAGGCAAGTAGGATTTGATTTGAGGAACCATTAGGCTTCCATATTCCCCTGGGCCTTTTGACCATTGGCATCAAGAGACCATGGACAAAGACAATGCCACACACTTACCATTGCTCACCATCCGTCTGGCCACTTCCCACAGAACAAGGCCAAAGGCCCAAATATCGACCCTTTTGTAAGAATCAAAGCAATCCACTTGGATGGTTTCATCTAGAACTTCAGGAGCCATGTAGCGCTTGGTCCCCACACGGGGGTTGTTTCCCACATCAAGCTGATTGGTGCTCTGGGAATGCATGACTGCCAGACCTAAAGGGGAAAAAATAGCACTGGGATTAGCTACCACCTTTCTCCTACAGGGCAGCTGAAGGAATTTAAAACAAACCCAATCAAAAGCGCCCTCTAGTGGTATTGTGTCACCTAGAATATCTGGACTACCCCATTTTTCTTGTAACTTTGGGTGTTGAGAGCAGGAAAAAGGACTAACTTCAGGAAGATTATTAAACTATCAAGTTAATATATGAAGCTCTAGGAGATATGATTTTTTGTAAATGCAGACCCAAACACTAAAGCAATATGAGGCCATGTTTGAAGCCCATGAAAAACAAGCTCACGCACATTCTATATGAACCTCAAGGTAGCTTAAAAACCAGCAAATTAAACTCTCAAATACCACCACTTCTCTCACTTGTCTCAAACACAAATTGTGGACACTGTGAGACCAAAACCCTGAGGTAATGTATTGTACCATAAAGGGCAAGCAAGCTAAGACTGGTTCGGCTGTATCCCCATAGGGACAGCCACTTATCAGAGCAATCAGGTTGGCTGAACCCATGGGCCTTCCCCTGGAATCATGGGAATAGATGGCAATAAGCTGAACCTGGACTCAAAGTGCATCTCTCTCTCTCTCTAAATGGTTCCAAAGCACTTAAACCACGGCTCATTTCTGAATTCCTCAGTCAATTAGAGAGACCTGCTGCTCCCTACTAGTCACTGAGGAAAGACAGATTTGTGCATGGCCTATCTGAGGACAGACTTATTTATTGATGCATAAATAGACCATCTTAAAAATGATTGCTATAAAACTCCATATAATGGGAAGTGCCAAATAGGATCAAAATGCCCTGGGAAACTTTGCAATCCTAAGGTGCCTTGGAAATCCCTGCCGCTATCTGTAGTGAATGAGTTCTTCAGTCCATGGCTTTGAAGGCATGACTATTGATCTATTTAGTAATGAAGTATTATAATATCCATCACATACACCAAAATTAGTAAAAAAAAAAGAATATACAATCACAGAAGGAAAATGTCACAAAATGTTCAATTTTGACTCTAAGAATCATTATACTATTCCTTCAAACTGGGCAGCAGTGGTGCACACACTCACTTAATCCCAGCACTCGGAAGGCAGAGGGAGGCAGATCTCTGAGTCTGAAGTAGCCTGGTCTATGAGTTCCAAAACATCTAGGGCTATACAGAGAAACCCTGTCTTGAAAAACAAAGCAAAACAACAACAACAACAACAAAGTCCTTCAAACCTTTTATGTGATATTATCACTTTTTTTGCAAGTATTTTTAATAATAAAGGTTTTTGTTTTGTTTTGTTTTGGTTTTTTCCAGAGCTGAGGACCGAACTCAGGGTCTTGAGCTTGCTAGGCAAACGCTCTACCACTGAGCTAAATCCCCAACCCCAAGTTTATTTTTAAAAAGAAAAAATTAATTAAAAACTTATACGCCTAAATGTTTTCAATAACAACAAGTTAGAAAAATCAATCGGCTGTAGTCCTTTTCACAGCATGCATAACAAAACACTGTCTCTGATGAGTGATCCTTAATTTCAGGGTAAACCATGAAAAATTATATGTAACTTCCATCCTAAAGGGGGCTGTTTTGTACACAACGTTACTGGTTTCCTGCAGTGACTCAGTAGCATGGGTTTTTACAGCAATTAATATACCTAATTGGGGGGCTCACACCAAAAGAAATATGGCTGAACCATTAATATAAGCTGGACAAAATACTCCATCTCCCTCCTGACCAAGTCCCATAAACCAAAGCCAAAAGTTGCCCTATTATAACAGCAGCCCTCACCTGAATCCCTTCTTCTTTTTCACAAAGCCTGAACCCTACCATAATCCTGTGAGGGGGCATGTCTGGGGTTGAGTTACATGAATAAAACATAAACACTTCTTGTGAAGGCGCCAATGATGTAGAAGTCCAGAGCATGGTGGCATTAAGCACTAGATCCCCCCTTGGCTAAGACCCTTTGGCCCTTGGGCAGAGTGTAAGTAGTGTCAGCACTGGAGCCAGGTGAACACATTAGTAAACATGCGAAACTGCAGAGTAAGTGACAGAGTTTGCACACAAATCACCCTGACTCCAAGAGCCATGACAGAAGCTGTGCAAGACTTTTCACCACGGTTCAAATGGCTGCACACAGCTTCAAGACCACACCCCTCCCCTTGCAAAACACTGTAAAATAACACCTCAACATGAACTGAACTGAAGTGAACTGAAGGAAATTGATTTTCCTAACATCTCAGACTCTCTGATTTTAAAATCAAACCCAAGTAAATTAATCTTATTACACAATTAAAGCTAATTCTGTCTAAACCTTTATCAGAATGAAGAATCTCAATAGTCTTTTAGAAGGAATAAACAACACCACTCAGTTCTTATTAGCACAACAACACAGCCGGAACTCTAGGGGTTTAGGACAGATATCATTTTTGCAGGATTGCTACCAGCCGTGAAGGCAGTCTCATCTGTAGGACAACTGGAGCTCCACCAGCAGACCCAAAACCCTGGAGGGTGGTGGGGCTCCAACTCCACAAAGGTTGAGTTACCTCACGGAACACTTTCTCCACTTGATAATTTTGCTTTGGCTACAGAAGGATGACTTTGGAAACCATTCTCAAGTCAAACCATTCCTTGAACTGTTTAGTTCTACTCCCACTTTCATGCAAAAGTTTATGAAATCAGAATGCAACAGTAGTCGTTGCTGGCGAGGGTGGTGGGGTAGGGACTGAACCTACTCTAAAAAATAATAGGAAGTGTCAGCAGAGACTTGGGGTTTACAGCTCTTGTCAAAACTCTGAAAATATAAGGTTTGGGTGTTTCATAAAGTGTAAATAGTACCTGAAAGGGGGAAAAAAATGAATGGACAAACAAGGCACTTTACTTAATGGTATATTAGTTTAAATGGTGACATTGTCAGAAAAAAAAGAATTCTTTTGTCTGCAACTTGCTTTGAAATGTTCAAATAAGAGCTGATGGACAGACAAATGAATGTAAGGATTGGAAGAACTACAAAAGGTTGACAGGAGACGCAAGTGGTGCATACACACAGCTGCTGGTTATAATGACATTCGCTTTTCCTTAAGGTTTGAAATTTTCAGTTCAACATGTTAGGAGGAGAACCAGGTACAATCTGGCCAACCACCATAGTAATCTGGAGTACACCCTTAGTAAATGAAGTCATTAAGAATGCTTTTGCAGCGCTGGAAAGATGGCTCAGAGGTTAAGAGCACTGATTGCTCTTCTGGAGGTCCTGAGTTCAATTCCCAACAACCACATGGTGGCTCACAACCATCTGTAATGAGATCTGGTGCCCTCTTTTGGCCTGCAGTCATACATAATAAATAAATTAATTAATTTTAAAAAAAGAATAAAAAAATGTTTTTTCAGTTTTACCCAAATCTGCTATGCAGCACTGTCCATTCTTCTTCACCAGGATGTTTTTGCTCTTTAGGTCTCGGTGGGCAATAGCTGACTTCCCTTGGGTCCCAAATATCTCTATGTGCAAATGTGCAAGCCCACTAGCTATGGACAGCACGATCCGAAGGCAGCTAACTGTATCCAGAGTGGTGAGCTGAAGGTAGTCATACAACGACCCCATTTCATGGTAATGCGTGATGAGCCACAGCTGTGTACTGGAGTGTCTGGACGTCATGTCTGAAGCGATGAAACCTGCAAAGACGGACAGAATTTTCACAGTGGGAACTCCACCTGGAAACACTGGGGTCCCAGTCATAGAGCATATCTACTCTAGAACAAAAATTAATTAGCAATCACAAAAGCAACAAAGAATAGCATCTACTCCTGAAAGGGGCAGTGCTAAAGAACAGCAAAATGCCCCCCCCCCCGTCAGTTTCTGCCATAAGAAATCCTTTTAAAAACTAATACACGGTGTGAAGAGTCACGTGACCCTTATGTTGGTGCTCACCCATAATAAAAATTTTCGAACTCTTTGCCATTTGGATATTCCAAATAGTACCCTAAAACCCTACAAACCTGGAACCTGGATGCCTGCCTTCTAGTCCTGACCCAGGACCATGGGCCCAGCACCCAGAACCCTAATAACTCAGAGCAGACAGCATTCTGTTACTGCCATGCATGCTGCACCCTCTGAGTATTTAAATAATTTTTTTCTAAAATAAATAATTAATAAAATTCAGAGTAGATACTGGAATAGGCTTTCATCCAAAGGTGACAAACGTCTTGAAGAGAAATGATACACTGGCAGATGCAGAGAGACATGAAGCTCCTTTTGTACACATTCTAAGCACACTTGAGGAACTCTTAATGTGTACTAACCTTCCCCAAAATAAAGATCCAAAACTAGAAGATACAATTCCAAAGAAACCAAGCTGCTAACATATACCTGTGCAGTAGCCCATACTGATTTCTTCCCCTGAGAAAACAATAATCATATGTAATAACCGAGGTCTTATGTTCTTTTTACCGTCCCTCCAACCCTTAGATCTTAAAAGAAGGATTTTGTTTGTCCCATTCCTTATGTTCTGAACCAGGAAAAATAACTTTAAAATTAACAGGATTTTTCTTCAACTGTTTGCCTCTCAAGTTTATTTAAGTACATTTGATTCTCAGTGCTTGAGCACTGTTATGGGATGTTTGTGTTCAGAGTCCAGAGCGGCCCATTAGTAATAAAAGCCAAGCAGGTGCCTGGAGGTGGGGACTCCGATACATCCCCTGGACATGTTCATAACACAGGGAGAGGATGGTTGGACCAAATACTTCTGTCAGAGACATCCTCCCAGGCTCTTCAAGTACTGGACATGATCAAAAAGTGATCTAAGATCTGTGAAGTTTTCAGTGGCAATGCTAAGGAACCAGCAGAGATGTGAGGTGTTGAGATGGTTGAGCGCTAAATCTATATCACTGCCTAACATCCTGGCTCTACCATCCTTGAGCTGGGCGATCATGATCAAGTCTCAGACTCTCCACCATGCTCTTCTTGGTTATAAGAGCAGGGAAACAACACATCCTAAAGGACATGGTAACAAAAGGCAGTGAATTCAAAATGCGTAATGTGATGCCGAGCATATTGTGTGTACTAAGAACATTTGCATTTTATATATTCAGGAAGAGTTTGCTTCCCTCCCCAGCAGTCTCAAGAAATAGTGACATCAAGTAGTCAACAGTACTCTTAGTGTGGGTGTTTGTGCATACACATGCATGTGTACATGGATGTGTTCATGGTGTGAAGGCATGTGTGCAGGTCACAGAACAATCTCAGCTGTCGGTACTTGCTTTTCAGCTTCTTTGAGACTTGGTATCTCTAGCTGTTCACTGCTGTGTATACAACGCTAGCTGGCCCCTGGGTTTCTAGCAATTCTCCTGTCTCCATCTCCAGTCTCCAAGTAGGGGCATGCTGGGATTACAAAATGCTTGCACTACAGCATAACTTTATGCGTTCTGGGAATCCAAACTCAGGCTGTCAGCCTTGCAAAATAACAACTTTACCTACTGAGACATCTCCCCAGCCCCTTAGTAGTACTTGACATTTTAAATTACATTTATTTTTATTATATTTATTCTCATTTACTTTGCCAGTGTATGCACATGTACACATGCACCTGGCATGTGGAAAGAGTCAAGGAACAACATGTAGAAGTCTGTTCTCTCCTACCATGGGATCCCAGGGATTGAACTCGGGGCAAACTCAGGTTTGACATCAAGCACTGAGCCATCTCAACAGCCCATCAGATAAGAGCATGAGGCAGTTATGGAGCAGGATGACGGCGATCACTGCACAGCCATCCAACTTTAATGCTACTCAATTTTATGCTTAAAACTATATAAAGCGGGATTGGGGATGTGGATGCTTCAGGGCTTGCCTAGTACACAAGAAACCCTGGGTTGGCTCCCCCAGCTCTACATAGACCAGGCATGGTGGGACTTCTAGCTGTCATTCTAAGCCTGCAGAGTTGGAAGCAGGGAGACCAGAAATTCAAGATCCCCCTTGGCTACATAGTGAGTTTGAGGGTAGCCTCAGATACATTAGCCCCTGTCTAAAAAAACAAGGCAGAAAGTGATCAATACCACATATCTTTTTAAAGGAGTGTGATGTAAGACTTGGAATAGATCTCCATACTAATCAGCCTCCTTAGTTATAGGGATAAGGCAGTGAATGCTCAGAAAGATACAACTTTGATTGGCAGCTGCAGTGGGCCTCTAACGGTCCTTAGATTAGGGAAGAGTGTGACTCCCCAGAGTAAAAGCCAGCTTCCACCATCACATGGCGAGCTGCATTAGCCACATCTGTTCTCTTCCTCCCCAGATGCGGCAGGACAAAGGTGTGAAATTCAAGCCAGCCTACAGGTTTAACGAAGGGGACAAACAAGGGCCCACACTTTCACATGAGAGTGTGCATGCGTACAAGGAATAAGCTGAATTCAACTACATACTTTGGGGACCTAGGGTTAGCAATACTCCTGGGGAGGAGAATCATAACCAGATACTGAAAACATAATATGCAAGTCAGGCACAGTGTGGGACAAGCCTCTCCACACACTGATTCAGGGGGCTGAGGACTGAGGACTTCATGAACCCAGGAGTTCAAGACCATCTGGGCAATGTAGCCAGACTCTGTAAACACAGTAACTAAAGTAAAACATGAGGAGGAAGGGTGCCTATCTGAAATACAGCATACTCTTTTGACAGAAAACAAAGTGATCACAGAAAACAAAGTATGCCCAGAAAACTGGTAGGACAAGGGGGGAATGGTATGTTTGTGTGTGCCTGTGTGCGTGTGCGTGTGCATGTGCGTGTGTGTGATGTCCAGGGTTGTGTGTGCATATTTGTATGTGCACACATATGGGAGCCAGAAATCTACGCCCATATTGTTTTCTGATCACTGTCCAGAAAAGGTCTCTCCCTGAACCTGGGGCTCACCAATTCACCTAAGTTAGGATGGGCCAAAGAGTTCCAGGGATCTGCTTGTCCCCACTCTCAGTCCACCAGCGCAGGAGTTACAGGCCTGTGGCACTGCCATGTCTGACGTTATGTGGGTGCTGGGGATCCGAACTCAGGGCCTCATGTTTAGGCAGGACACACTTTGTCAACAGAGCCATCTCCACAGCCCTGGCTACAAGTTTAATTTAAGAAAATGTTTATTTCTGTGAGCCTTCTCAACTAAAAAGACCATATGTCCATATCACTGTGATTAGGGTGAGGGAGAGCAATCTCAGGAATTTAGAACATGCCAGAATTTCCACATATAACCGAGTAAGAAAAACAGACAATGTAGTCACTGTAAGGGACTCTAACACTTCACATATGTGAACCATACTGCAAACACACCTTTCAAATTCCTCTTGCGATTAAACCCAACTTAGTCACTATTTCCTGGGTGTTACCATGTGAACACTGCGCTCAGTACTAGGAATGAATGTGAACACTATGAGAAGGATTCCCACCCTCAGCATATAACACAGTGGCTAAGACACTAGAAAGCACAGTATCCCAGAGATTTTACACAATGAGTATGTGAGCACCAGAAGCCTAAGGGGGGATGCATGGCTATGCCCTTCCTTCAAAAGGTTTCAGACCACAGATGCTCATTAGGAGAAGACACACGTCTTCCCATTAATAGTGACTCTACTATTTAAGATAAGTCTCTGTTGTACACCAAAGCTTCTAACACAACCAACTCTGACTGGTGTTCCAGAGACAGAAGGAAGATTGGGAACCTCAAGGCAAATCTGAGTGTAGATGAACGTCCCCCTCCTACCCTGACTTTGTAATCTAAGGCATGACTGCAGGGCAATGTGATGTGACTATCCTGCAGACGGCAGGGCATGGCAGGGAACTAGGGTGAAGGGTTTAGCTCCTCAGCATGATTCGCAGATCTAATATTTCGCCTCTCCTCAGTACTTTTTGCTAGTTAAAATTGGGGAAATAAGATGACCTACTCTCTAAGGCTGCAGGCAGGATTACCCAAGAGTGCGCACATGAGCAATTCCAGCAGAACTCATGACACAGTAACTCCCCACTATTATCCCTGGCTGTGTTGTTAGAGCTGTCATCTATTACACACAGACCCCGCAATGTGTCCCAGGCAGTGAGTGGTGGGTCATCAGCAGAGGGTGTGCACAAATGCACAGGGGAGTCTATGCAGAGAAACTGGCTGAGACCGAGACATTTTGATGGAGAAAAAGGAGGTTAGAGGGTGGAAAGGAGACAGCGGATAGTGAAGAACAGTGCAACAAGATCAAAGCCACCTGTTTGTCACAGTCCCACAGAAAGGAAAATACTAGTTGTAGCCGGATATAGACATATTTGTAACTGAAGCTCAAAAGACTCCTTGGAACTGACAACTAGGGAATTATGAAAGTCATGACTAGAAGTCACCAACACTATAGGCCAATTTGGGAGCAATCAAAGACACAATTTAATTATTTAGTGTGTGTGTGTGTGTGTGTGTGTGTGTGTGTGTGTGTGTGTGTATGGCTGTTTTGCTTATATGTCTATGTGTGTACCATGTGTATGCAACGGCCACAGAGGCCAGAAGAGGTCATCAGATCCCCGGGAACAAGAGTTACAAACTGTTGCCATATGGGTGTGGGGAATAGAACCCAGGACCTCTGCAAGAAAAACAGTGGCATTAAATGCTAACCTATTTCTCTAGCTCTTCAAAGACACTTTTAAATGTTCCTGAGACTGAACATCACCATCACACTGTCAAAGCAAAGCTTTGGACAGCCATCCTATCTTCAGTCACCAATAACCTGGGTCACATTTAAATACTAGATTGATAGAATGGGACAGAGTAACAATGTACAACATACGATGCCCAGACATACTCCAATAGCCACACAGTGGCCAACACTATAGCATACAGTTCAATTCTACCCAGATTTCTCTTCTATTTCTGAAGACTCACTCCAGGCAGCTTTCACCATCCATGTGTATTAATGGAAACACACTTCAAGCCTTTTGAAATAGAGAAACCAATGGGCCCTCTCCATTGCTATAGCAGGATTGTAGTGGGCACTTCACATATTTCTTAAGTGTTGCTAAGCTTTCGTGATAAGATGATGAAAATTCATCTATACTTTGTGAGTCCCAGAAGTATACGAGGAGTTTTCAAATTAAAATGTATGTGAATCCCTCTGTAAATCTGGTCTTTTAAAAATGATGCCTAGTTTGAGGGAATGTGCATCTAATTACGGCATCCCTGGGAGCTGAGAATCTCTAGGAAGGAATCCAAAGGCCTTTCTTAGTTTGATTCCAGTAATAAATATTCAGGAAGGGTGGGGCAAGCAGAGCCACCCAACAAGCCTTGAAATGAACAATGCCGAACAAGTTTTTGTTGTTTAAATACATCTGCAGATATAGGAGCAAGAAGGCCCTGCCACAGATTTCCTTTCATCGGGCAGGGAATTTATAACTTATGTGCAGACTTAAATTTAAAAATGTATCTGTTAAAAGATTAAATAGTCTATAAATGCTGAGGGTCGCTATGTCGTTTTCTGGAAGAGACTCTAAACTGCATATTTGACAAATGGGAGAGAGCAAGGGCAGGCACTTTTCTCTATCAAGACCAGTTAATGTAAGCTTATCCATACTTACCTAAAATGTTTTCATGCCTCAACATCACAGTGTTGTACAATTCTGTTTCCCTGAACCACGACTTCTCATCGCGGGAGGAGAAGATCTTTACGGCAACATTTTCGCCTTGCCAGCTGCCCCTCCATACTTCTCCATAGCGGCCCTTCCCTGCGGACAGTAAAACAGACGAAGCATGTGAGAAACACTTTTGTTTTTGTTTTTCCCATCAAACGTAGTCAACCTGACAGTGTCCTTATACTCTGAACCTCTCCCCTTCCTCTCTGCAGACTAACCAGTCAAGTTAGTATGTGCAGTTGAGCCCCCACCAATAGGATGAAATGAAGTCACCACCTACGTCATGGAGGCCATTTTGGCACATATATTCACCGGTTGGGTTTGGGTTCTGGTAGACCCCTTTTGCCAAAAGACTGCCTTGCCGATAACTTTTGCTTTGGTCACGTGTTTCTTTGTGTGATACTGAGATTTTTTTCTAATATATAGAAGGATACACAGTCAGACCAGGCAACTCCTGGTAGTAAACACTGAGCCTAATGCCGGAAACTCTTAACCCCTCTCATTATTTGCTGGGCAAACTCAGTTTGGGAGTGTAAATACTTTATCTACAAAAATGTACAAAAATAAGGTAGGCCCTTCCTTTCCCTGTCCACCCCAATGTGACAGGAAACTGCCTTCCAAGAGGTGTCACACAATTAGCTGACACTAAGTGGCTGCACATTTATAATGAACTTGCTGTCCTGAAGGGTGTCTAAGTTGTGTGCCAGGCTAGTCATGCAGGCAGCCTAGCATATTTGCAGATGACAGTGTAAGGTCACAATGTCGAAAGGCTAGAAACCTTTGGCATATTGTTTTTGAAAACACAGGAAAGATAGCACATTTCAAATCTAATTCTGAGATTTTCAAATTCATAAACACACGATGCCAGAACAGCTCTGATTTCTGACACTGGTCATGGATGTCTGTTTAGATGGGCCCCAGTGATGTCACATGGGGACAACACTAGAAAGAGCATTCTGGAGCCAGAGAGATGGCTCAGCAGGTAAAATGGCTTGCTGAGTTCGAGCCTGAGTTTAACCCCTAGAATCTATATAAAAGTGGAACCAGCGAACTGACTCCACAAAGTAGTCGCTGGCATACACAGTCACATATGTGCACCATAAACAGACACATACGATACTAATAAATGAAGTCTTTTTTAAAACATCACCTGGGGGCTGGAGAAATGGCTCTGTGGTCAAGAGCACTGGATGCTCTTCCAGAGGACCCAGATTGGATTCCCAGAACCCATGAGGTAGCATACAACCATCTATGACTTCAGTTCCAGGGAATGCATTGCTCTCTTCTGACCCCCTCAGACATAGGCATACTTGTGATACACAGGCATACATGCAGGCAAAACACCCATACACATGAAACAATAGAGTCTTTTTTAAAGGCACTTGAAGAACATATTTTAGAAAATGGGGTGATTTAGCTAGGATCTGACCCGTCTGATGCATGCCCCCTCCCTCCATGCAGTAGCCACATGCTTATCAAGGACATATCTCCCTTCCAATCATCTCTTTAATTATAGGTAAGGATGACCAAAGAGGTTGGAAAGAAGAGGTCATTATCTCCAAACTATGGAGGTCAACATGGAGTGTAATAGCAGGGATGGCAGGCAGTGCAGCAGGAGATGAAACTACAAGGCGGTGAACCTTTCAGTGCAGGCAGGCACACGACGACTGCACAATCTCAGGGCCGTGGTAGGCAGCAGCCGTGCCCACCTGCATGCACAGTCCCTCTGCTGGAAAACTAAGCCAATGAGAACCTAAACATAGAAAGAAAGCAGGTGTGTCCAAGTCATACCTGAAACATCCACCAAAATACTGAGGGCTGGGGATGTGACTTGGCAACAGAGTGCCTGCTTCCCAGGTGTGACACAGAGGGTACCATCCAGCTCTGGTGGTGATATGGCAACATGGATGGCCACCAAATTGAGGTACCTTGACAAGAACCGATAACCCTATCCAAAAGCAATGACTATTCTAAAGGGGTGGATAAAACCAAAACAGAAATTGATTTTAATGGTTGTCAAATGCTTCTTGATAATGTTATCTTATTCAGAAGCCACTAAAATAGTGACACAGTTTCCCAAAAGTTCCTGGCCAGAAAGCCCCATGAAGAGGATGCCCAAGGCCTTTAAATTTGGACAGCACAACATGGAAAGGGCTAACATGGTCAACTCCCCATGTTCTTGAACTAAAGTGATCATCTATCTATCCACCTTTCTCCTCAAAGCTATACCATGCAAACACAAACTCCAAACTCCTAAAGAGGCACTGTAGCCATCATTCATTAATGTCAACCCAACAAAGTGCAATAATTGAATCTACACTAGCTCAAAAATGCTGAACATCGAGAGAGTCAAAAACCGTACCCAGTCCAGAGGAGCAACTGGACTCTGGAGCCAATCTCTGAGGACTAAGCGTGTCATATGGGACTATCTGCGAGGGATGAGTGTTGGGTCAAGTGGACAAAGGCAGGAGAGGCAGGTGCATGGTCCCTTCCCTGCCTCATAAAGCTATGTAGGCATCCTTGCTCATAAACAAACAGGATGCTAATTAGTACAAGAAGACAATTCTGGTTGGTGGTAATGAGTACACCTGGGTTTTTTACCCCAACTTTTTCTAGGCTCAGTCAGATGTGGTAGAGCTGTACACAGTGGAAATAGTAAGCGCAGGCAGACCCTGGGGAAAGGCAACACAGCTCCATACTGTCACCTGTGCATCTCAGGCAAGCAGTGCTGCCTACCTCAGATCTTACTACAGAATGTGGGCATTCCTCCTTCGTATAGCAACTAGTGGTGGGGGTAACTCAGAATAGTCAGACACTTCCCCCAAACAAACTGTCAGAGGGCAGAAGCTGTGGCCTCCACCTCAAAAGGCTGAGCACCAGAAGGAGTGTAGAGACAACGCCAAGCCATTCCTGCACACCATCTCAACGAGGAGCTGAAAACCTATCATGCTAATCACAAATATCCACCCTCCACATGAAACAAGTAAAAAATGATGAATTTATTTAAAGTAAAGTGTGTCCCCCATGTGTGTGGCAGAGGTAGAGGATGGAACAGCTACATATGTGTACAAGAGGTTAACACTGTATGTTTTCTTCAATCCCCCCGCCCTTTTTTGAGATGAGGTCTCTCAACAAACCTCAAGCTTACAGGTCCAGCTAGACTGGCTGGCCAGCAAACTCCACACATCTTCCTGTTTCTGCATATCCGGTGCTGGGACTATAGATACATACCACTGCGGCACCTTTTTTAAACAGGCCCTGGGGATCAAAATCAAGTCCTCACGTTTGTTCAACAGCACTTATTGACTGAGCCATTCTCTCAGCCCTGAAAATCGGGACTTTAAAAATGCACTGGTCATTGGATGCATGCCTATAATAATCACAGGACTCAAGAGACAGAGGAGAAGATCAAGAGTGGAAGGCCATCCTTGACTGTATACTGAGTTCTAGGTCTGCCTGGGCCAAGAGACCTTGTCTGTAAAGCAAACAAAGCATTCTGTACCATCGTCACAAAATTCACGAGGCTATTATTATTATTACTAAATCATGCTTGACTCAGAAATCCACAATTCCTGGGAAGTCATTCTGCCAATTTTGAAGGCAGAAGAATATGTGCTAGGTCCCTTACAAGCATTTTCAATAATCCATCAGCCCAACTGACTACTGCACAGCTTTTTAAAGGACTTCGGACAAGTCCCAATACTATAAGAGGTGTGTGCCCTCATGAAAAGAAGGGAGGAAGGCCAGTGAGAGGATTCAGTCGGTAAAGCCTTGCCATGCAAGTCTGATGATCTGGAGTTCAATCCCCAGAACCCATATGAAAGTATAATGTGACAACCAATTCCACAACACTGTCCTCTAACTTCCACATGTGTTGTGGATGAACAACCCACACACATATACAATATACACACATGCAATAGTAACAGGTCAGTTTTTTTTTTAATGAATAAAGGAGCGCAAATTTTTCAGAAACAATCCACCAAAAAGTATGTCGTAGGGGGAAAATGAAAGGCTATAAAAATATATGTAGCTCTTGGTAATAAGGACTTAATCAGAAAACACTTAGTAAAAGTCACTCTAGTTTTTAAAAGTATATTGTACTAAGTTTTTGGTATCTAATTGGCACACAGTAACTAGATGTACTACTCATCATTATTTTTAGAGGAAGGGGACAGTAGAAAGGGCAGGGAAACTACAGGGAAAACCTTCCTAACAGAAGCCTATTACCTCAGATCATTCAGTCGTTGGACAACACAGCCTCTTAGAGTCACTCAGACTAGGCATCATCTGTACTACTTAGTGATGAGCCCCTTACCAGAACTTCAGCAAGTTCTCACAGATGAGTCACAGAGAACAGAGACCCCCATGGCTATCTCTCCCCTGCTCAACAACCACAGGGTTGCTTGGCACCTCCTGGGTTATTGAGGAAGCAGCAGCAGCAACAAGAAGCCAACTTTTCCAAGCCCCATCCTGCTTCTAGAATCATGACTGACGCTATTTCCCAAGAGGAAGGGAAATGAAGAATTACCAACACACTCCAACAGGGTAATCTGGCGAGCCACAGTTCTCTGAACCAGAAAAGGAAGACCAGAGCCACTTCCCGATGTACATGAGTGATCCAGTAATTCCTGTAATGGGAAACAAGGAGAAAAAGAAATTACTGTGCTACAGTCCCTGCTGTGGAGTTCTAGGATGCATACCACGATAACCAACGTGGTTTCCAGCAACTCTGGTCATGTGACCCATTATACCACCTCAAAAATCTCCCCCTGAAAAGACTGACTGTGTGCCTCAGGAAAATTAAAAAGTAAACCAAAGAAGGCAGGTTTTCCTGATGGATAAGTCATTCTTTCTTAAGCCCTGGAGTTTTTTCATCAAATACATGAGAAAGGAAGCTGAGCAAAGTTACTGAGCACATTAGGAAGTTCAAAGGACTGAGCAATAGAAAGCAGCGAAAAGAATGGGGTTGGGGGGTGATGCTTCAACATTAAGAACTGTGTATTGTCTATGATATTCTGCTATGCTCACTAAATATCTATTGAATGATCTACTTTATTTGCCAAACAAATCAAAGATGTCTAATTAGAAGCAAACAAATTAGGAATATGTACACCCAAGGGTAATGGAAAAATTCTAATAGTATGTAGATCTTTAAATTGGTACTTATAGGTACATGCGTAGGTATTTCTCTAGATGGAGGTTCTTTTTTCAGGTAATAGATGAACAAAAGGGTCACTAAATTAACACCCACTTATCATTTCCTAACGTGAATTGCAAATTAGAAAGGAAAAGAAGTAAAACAATATTTCATTTAAAATATAAAGCCAGAATTGCAAATTGATTTTTCCCAATGAGCATGCTGGCAAAAGATTACCAGGTAGTTCATTCACAAAGTTTGCCTTCATAGTTTTAGCAAAGGCCTGGATCATGTCTAATACACAGACTGACATTAGACATAGTGTTGGTGGGGCGGCTGCAGTATCGTCCAGTTAACCCTGCCCAAAGCTCCTCCTTTCCCAACATATAAGCAGCCTAGTCAAACAACATAGACTTCTGTGAGTTTCATTTTCTCTCTCTTCCTTGGAGCACTACTGTAAAATACTGTTGATCAGTAAAATTACCAAAAGCTAAAGAATCAACAGAAGAAATCCAGAACCCTTAAAAGTCACAAAAGGATAATCAAGAAGAAAATGAATGTAGATGAAATAGGATTCATGTCTCCCCATCAACTCCCTCTTGTCATGTTTGTTTGTCTCCATGTATTCAATTATTTTTGAGAAAAACAATACTGAATATTAAGCTACTGCTTTTTTGTGATGTATAGCTTGGGTTCTAACTAAGTTCATAGATTTAAGGGTGTGGGGAAGTCAAACAAAGACTTAGGAAGACCTACCTCAACTCCTGAAGCCCCAGCTATGGGCGAGCTTCAGGGAGCTTACACTTCGTCAAATCACAGAAATGAACACACCGTTTACAAAAGCAAATAAGGACAACTGGTTATTCCATGCTATATCATTATAGCATGACATTCTGTCAGCTGACGTGGCTGGGTTGTGTTGAGAAGTCTGTTTTGGCACAGGCTTTCATTCCTATTTCAAAATCCTAAAAGCTATTTAAACAGTAATTTACACTAGACATTCCAATTACTGCCCTTGGTAATTAGACATGTTAGCAGCTCCGAGGAACAAAGTTCTGACTGATCTACGTCAGAATCTTGCTTTGCTGAAGCTTGGTCTGGAATCATCTTCACGTCTTCCTGTTACAAACCCCATAAACCCATCTGCTTTCCCCTAAACCTCAGAACACACTTTGGAGCAAGTATTAAATGAGGAAAAAAAAGTACCCTCTTCCAGTTCCACTACACCATAACTCAAATAGGTGAGTGAAAGGAGGTACCCAAGGATAACTTGCTCCTTTTTTATACAGAACATTGATGGTGCAGGCAGCAGAGCATGGTGGTTCCCAGGCTACGTCCAGCATCAACAATGTTCTGGCACCTGATTACAGGTAGGTCTTATGGCTGTGCAGGTGTAGCATATGAGCTAAAGATGGCCACCACCTAGGGTATATCTTTTCCAGCAAACCAAAAACGATGGTGGTAGAGCAATCCTAATTACAGAACTCCTGAGCATTTATAGACTTGTCATGTCGTGGAGCCAGCCTTCATGCATGACGATCTGGTATGAGACAGGAGTGTAGCTTTCAACAGCTCTGAATCACATTACAAAGATAACTTGATTGACTTGCAACTCACTGGATTATGACAAGGAGCGAGCTGGTGTGGCTGTGTCATTTGCACCTAACACCCACGAAACCATGTCTTTTTCAGAGAATCCATGTAGTATCCATGGAGAGTGTTGCTACTTTATTCTTTTGCACTCTGTAGTAGGCCGTTTATGGTAAGTGACCTACTTCCCTGACTTAACTCAAAGTTTAGAAGAGTAACTAAAGGAAGACATTCGCTTTTAATGTATCACGATAGCTTTAAAATATATTGGGTAACTTTAAATGTTTACTGCATTTATTTATTTACTTATTTATTAGGGAGATGGGGGGCAGCCTTGCCACAGCACGTCTGGAAGTCAGAGGACAGCTTGTGTGAGTCAGTTTTCTCCTATGCGAGTCCTGGGGATTGAATTTAGGTCATTGGGCTCGGCAGTGAACATCTTTACCCTCTGGGCCACCTCCCTGGCCAGGGAGAAGTTTTCAAATGTATACATACAGTGCCTTCTAGGCTGAAGAAGTAAACTAGAAAGGGCCTGGAATGATGCACCCTGTAAATGACTGTGAAAACTTAGGTAAAATAGTAACATTTTTATTGTACAGTGAAATGATAAAAAATGATATGTGTTTTGCTTTTTTCCCCCTCCTTACTTGTAAAGGAGGCTACTAAAGCATTTTAAACTCTGTAGGTGCTACACACTTCTACCGGAGGACATTGGTTCAGTCAGCGGACTACACTCCACAAGGGGGCAGTACTAGAGCATCAAAATCTTAATGGCTACTTCTGGAGATGTCAAGTTTCTAAATTATGGGGTATTCAAATCATGTAAAGGGAAAAAAAGATTTTTTTAATATTAATGAGAAGATGCTTCCTTTAAAAAAAAATTACACTTTTGTTCTTACAAATAGAGTAACTGAGTAAGGCCATTCCAAGCTCTCCAAAACTCCAGTCCATCAACCATTCTTTGTCCCTTTTCCTCACATTCCCCAAAGAAAAGTCACCTCCAAGAATCTACTAAAGTAGAATCTCCAAGCCCACTTTTGAAGTGTCTGTCTGAAATGGATGTTCTTATGTATAGGAGCCAACCAGGTGCTCACATATGCATGGACAGAAGTCCAGTGACTAGTCCATCACAGAGCATGTCTGAACTGTCAGTTCACCGTTGGCTTGCCACACTCAAAATAGGAAAGTGTCCATCTCCATCTCAGCAGTCCTTAGACATCCCTTGGGGTCACAAACTCACCGCTAGAGTGCTGTCTCCGACATTGGTGGTGATGAGCCCTTCGATGGTACCATATTCCACATCTCTGGGGTTGAGGCGTTCTTGGTTGCGTCTTTTAAACTTCCTGAGAGCAACTCCCAGGAGGCAAGCTAAAAGACATACTGCAAACACCACAGAGAGGATAATAAGGCCAACTTCGAGGTGGAAATTCTGTGATCCAGGGAAGGATTTTCCTGGAGAATGAGAAAAAAAGGGGTAAGTGAGGGTTGGGATCACCATTTCCTTATTAGTTACCAATATCGTAAGAAGTGCTTCCTGATCCTGACCACACAATATTCATAAATCAAAACAATTTTTACAACCAAAATACTTCCTAACATTCGGCCAATGGCCCAGCCATTTATTTAAGTGATCATTCAATTAAACAGAACTAGAGTTTAGAAAGGATTCCACAGAGAATCAACTGTATTAATGCAAGGCTGTTTAAGAGCTTCTGCAACACAAGAGCCATAGAAGTCTTAATGTTACTCTTATTAACTTGGATTTCCTATGTAAAGATGCATTAGAATCAAGCCCTGAAGGACAGCTATTCCGCTGTAATAACCCAGTGAGAAGGTACTGAAACCTTCCCTTAGCTCAGTGTTCCCTTCAGCAACCCACTCTCCACTCAAAGACCCTTTAAGTTTCTTTAACTCCCCAAGTCCTGAGAATAAAGTTGGTACCCATAATACTCTATAGTACATGTCATCTGCATAATAACATCTAAAACCACTGTAATGAAATGACAGATATTGCGGTCCCTCAAATAAGCAATTCCTTACAGGAAATGCCTTCTGGTAAAAACACTGTGTGCTGGGATATGGAGTGGCTCTGAGGGCAAGGGTACCTGCTACAAAGCCTGACAGCCTGAGTTTGATCCCTGGAACCCACACAGTAAGAGAAGCACTTCCTACAAGTTGTCCTCAGATCTACCCACCACACGCATGCAAATGCAGGTGTATGTGTGCATATAAATGAATGCATAAAACTTAATGTGTAATAGTATGTACGTATCAGGATCTTCACCCTGTTGACATAGTTTTTGTGTGGATGCAGAGATTTCTTTTTGTCCATTGATTAGTAAGAAATTAACACACTGAGCAAAAAGAAATAACCTCTGAGTTTAACTACTTCAATATTTGATCCTTTTCTCAAATCCTTGTTATTCAACCCTACTTTCCTATCAGAATGAAGTCTTTTCTACCTGCTCTAAGCAGGTCATAGTGACTTAAAAACTGCCCATGACCTATCAGCTTTTTGGTTTTCTGCCTCCTGCCTCCTTCCGGGCAGTGGAAGCTCAGAGTAGCCTCTCTTACCCCATTTGTATTTTCATACTTCCACAAGTACAAAATCATATAATTAAACCTATTAAGAGGTACTCTAGATTAAAGGAATAAATTTGGCTTGGATTGGCCTATATTAATCTTGACAGCAACTTGATATAGCTGCTTAGAGTTCACTATATGAGAAAACAGTTTAGTTTCTGAGGGAGACAATTTTCCAAAGGACATGAAATTCATAGGAAATGCATGAGGGGAAATTCCATAACTACGAGGCTCATGCACAATCGCATATGACTTCCATTCAGATGGCCAGGAATCATATTTGGAAGACATTAGCAAGCTTTCCTTTGTCATCTTCTTAACAAGGAAAGGCATTCCATGTAGGTGTCAGGTAACACACATCACCTAGAGATGAATGTTTACTAGGCAGAATTACTTAAGGTATTGTGAAAGTCACTATCCCCCCTTAACAGAAAGCCATACACCTGCTCATGGTGACCTCTCATCAGCAAAATCATCCTCTAAATCTGTCTCAATGAATGTCACATCACTCACTTTCCCCAAAATGCTCATTCTCCTTTTAGATTCCAAAGGCTTTTCTCTTCCTCACCCAGACTGACTTTCCATGGACCATCAGCTCTGGTTCAGGGTGTAGGAGGAAAGCTCCTAGCCACACAGGTCCTTAACCCACACAGACTTGGGGCAACATTAACAAAACCCCTTGATCTAGAAATAGAAGAAGCCATGGGAACCTTTAGTGGGCAGCTGAGCTGTGATGTTCCTGTTACACCAATCCCCTTGGCAACATTCCACAGCTTGGCCGGGTGATGGAGGGGTCTTACACGTCATCTTCCCCTGCTCATAAACCTGAAAGCAGCCCTTCTGGTAGACGTGGAAGCCATCGTTGATGCTCAGAGATGAAAAACATTGCTGGCCCTCACAGTGGTCCTCGTTCCCACAGGAGAGGCCCTCACAAACACACATGTAAAGTTTCGAGTTGACTTTGGGCTTCTCATCTGCAAAGGAGAGGGAGGAAGGAAAAACAATTCACTTGTGTAAGCCATAGCCCTCTCGGAGAAAAAAAAAATCAGGTTTCCCTACGATCACCCCAAATCTAATCACAGAGTCATCACCACTGATGGATGTCTACGCTCCAGGATTGTCACTCAACCAAATACTAATCACATCTCAGTCTATGAGTACATCTGTCTGTGCTGTACAGCCTCCTAAGAACATGCTAGGACAGAGACTGGCAACAGGCTGTCCAGACTCCTGATGTGGAACCCCTCTCTCATATCCCCAGTTTCTGCATCTAAACAAAATATTTGATAGGAACATACTATTCATCACCTTTATTTTATATCCCCTAAAAAGGGTTCCTAAATAAATATATGGCAACTGTTAGCACCAGTTCCTGCCAGTTCTGCCCCCCCTAAGCAAGCATTGCTTCGGGACTTGAGTACTTCAGAACACACTTACTTGTAGAAGAGTCTACAGCTACAAATCCAAGTTCGCAACATTTTCAGCTAAATGCTAGACTACACTGGATATGAGAACTGGATATGCTATGATAACACTGGAGTCTCTACATTGGTTAAAATTGTAATTAGTAACTCTTAAGAACTGTCTAATGGTAGGGAATGGGGGGGGGGGGGACCCTGGCATCAAATACTCAGGCTGAGGGCACAAAGGGAGGGTAACGATATTTCAACAATTAGGTAACAGATATGACCAGGGACCAGGCAGTTCCTGGTGATACCACGGAAATGGAAAACAAAGCGAGACAGAACCGTGTCACAGGGGAGGCCCACTTCCTCAGACCTCCCAGTTGTCTTTCTGAAAACACTTATTTGCAGCTCCATTTTCACATCTCTCTCCTCCTCCCTCATCAGGATGATCAGTTCAGACTTGCTGCTTCCAACACTTTCAGCCATCCGGGGGGCCAAGTGAAGACAGAACTTGTACAGTCCAGTCCTAATGGCTTTTCCTTAGTTATCCAAGGCCACTGTCACCAAAGCCCTATTCAAGGAAATCCGGCCTCTGGAGCAAGTCTCTCCCAAGGTCTGTGGCCCAAAGAGCTCCCCTCTGATCCTTGAACTCTCAACAGCAGGTCTGTGAGATAACTGCCATTTTCTTTATTAGGAAAACAAAAAGGAAAAAAAAAGAAAACAAAAAAGAGGAAAGAAAAGGAAAAGAAAAAGAGGTCGGGTGGCTGTGCTCTTAAGAGAAGACCTTAAAGTCAGGTCTTTGAAAATGTCAAGTTCATTTACCCAGATTTGTGTGGGTGTGTATAGAGATGTGGGTTATCTCAAAAAGAAAAGTGTGTTTTTAATCTTTCTTCCCTCTTCAAAGACGTGGAAATATAGATCACTGCCCGCTGTCACGTGGGTGCTGCATCCCACAGCATAAGTCCATGCAGACACACAGACACGGCCCTCTGTTTATAATTGACTTGCTAGTTCTTTTGAAAACCACAAGGGACTCGTCCAAAAGCAAAGACATGCCTGAAAATCCAAAATAGCCTCTGCTAGTGCTCTGTATGTCACCAGTCTAACCCCTGAGAATCAAGAGCCTTCAGACACTTTTAATGAGTAAAAACTTTAATGAGCAAAGAGAGAGTCTTTATTTTTTCCCTGCCTAGAGAGATCCAAGCAATATCCTTGCACCTATCTATTTCTATGAGAATAAAAATCATATATATGTGTGTCTATATACATAAAGAGACACAATCCAGCAAAAAGTTTACACTGGCCAAAAGACAGTTGAAAGATAATATTTCCAGGGAGTCTAGACATGCTTGCCACTCTTGAATGGCATGAAGCTGGGCTGAGAACTGCCAACTACACTGCCCAACAGGTGATGGATGGTTCTTGAGAAGAAACTGAATGGGGGAGGGGAGTTATGTGGGAAGTTAATGGTGTCATAGTGTGTGACCTGAAACAGGAATTACATGACTGTATTTTAAAGACTGAAATAAGTCAACGGATACAAATTTAAAACACACACATTTTAACTGTAGATAATTTTTAATCATATTTAGCCAAGAAAATACCTAATACATTGAAAAGTGTATCTCCCGATACTGGGTTGGGGATGAAGAGTCAGCGTTGTGATGAAGAGGTCAAATGAAAACAAAATAAAGGCGTGGCTATTCACAGACTGTCGACGGACAATCAAATGGCCGTTAGTCAACGTACTGCACCATGAACAACAACAAACTGTAAAGATGGCACCCATCACTGAGCCTGTGGAGCAGGTGGTCAGTGAATGGGGCTACAGCTCACAGAGAAGCGCATGGTGCACGGATAAGGAGCCCAGGTTTATCTACAGCAGGGGTTCTCAACCTTCCTAATGCTACGACCCTTTAACACAGTTCCTCATGCTGTGGTGACCCCCAACCATAAAATTATTTCCATTGCTACTTCATAACTGTCCTTTTGCTACTGTTATGAATCATAATGTAAACATCTGTGTTTTCTGATGGTCTTAGGCGACCCCTGTGAGTGGGTCATTCGACCCCCAATGGGGCTGCAGCCCACACTGGCTGGAGAACTGCTGATCTACAGCATCACAATAAACAAAGGAATAAAACCAACAACAAATAAATGTTCGGTCCAAGACATGGAAGAGTCACACTTTGTGGTTCTAATAGTATGTTTCTTGTGTGAGCTGTTTTCAAAGTGGTGCCTGAAATTAAACTCTATTGCCAGACTTAGGAAGAAAACAGCTCTCTCCCAACATCTCTAGTTTTTGACAGGATATATAGTCTGACAGATGTTTGGACTATAACCTAAAGAGTTTTACCAGAAGCAAAAAACCTCAAGTGATTTCACCATTTAGTGAAATTCAACTCACTGAGCCCACTTCTGCCTTGTACACAGGCATGAAGCAGCACTAACCTTGATCAGCTCTTACTCCTGCGGTCTCAATGACATCTCCTTCAACCTTCTACATACTTCGTGCAGTTGAATAGACAGAAATAAGAGCTACTGACCGCTTTTCTGTTGGTGGGTCTTTTCAGTCAAACATCAACAACACATGGTTTACATATCCTTGCTCATCCATACTCAGGACCAAGGGGTAAAGGCCAATGGAGAATGGCTATTAACAGTATATAATAACTAACCCCATCTTTGATACAGAACCAGGAGCCAAGCAAGAGTACAAAACCTTCATCAGATCTGGTTCTCTAATGCTTTCCTCCCAACATTTCATTTATTTAATTAGTACATTCCCATAAAACTAATTAGTAAATCCTTTATGCACTTATTTTACACACACACACACACACACACACACACACACACTCTCTCTCTCTCTCTCTCTCTCTCTCTCTCTCTCTCTCTCTCTCTCTCTCTATTAATGAGGACCTTGAATTCATAATATAAGATGGCAGTCTGGGTTAGTTTGAAGAGAAGTCAAAGTGATTTTCTGAATTAGGATTACTAATTCAACAAAGGCTAAAAGGAAGGCAGAACACATTTAGATGTTAATATCCACAATTCTTAGGAATACAGCAAGCCTCAAAATGCCCATGACTCACTTTTTCAGTCTGGTCAAATTTAACATTCACCATAACATGTGTGGGCCTGTGATATTTTATTTGGGCTGGGTGTTGGGCTAGTGGATACCTTTCAGGGTTCGATATAAGAATGAGTGGGTTCCTAACCTCTCAGACTGTGATATCAATACAAGATAATAGTGTCATACACTGCTCCTTCATGGTGTGACAGGAAGTGTGATATCTAAAGTGAATAAAGTCTTTACACCTGCCTGTGCGAACAACCAGGAAGTGCCCCGGCAGAAGGCAGCAAGCCTACTCCACCTAATTGACATTCATTTAAATAATTCAGTAATTTAAATGTCAAGCCAGAGGTATTCCCTCTCTGCACAGCTCACCCACATTGTTTGTTCTAGAAGGCACCTCCTGGCATTACTCAGTGTTATGGCTGGCTCTGTTTACTCTTTGCTCTATCACCAGACCCAGGGCCGTGTGAAAAACGCTCACAGCTGGAGCTGGCTGGGAACAGACTGGAAAATTCTGACCACAAAGGATGGCTGCTTCCTATCAAGGGAGAAGCCACCAGAGTGGCACCAGATCGTGTTGTTCTGCAAGCCAGAGGCACACGCAGGGAGTCCCCAAGAGTTCACAGCAGCCAAATCTTTAGAAAGGTTTTTCTCGTTCTGGGCAAGGCTCGGCTCACTGTCTGGACACACCTACTAGATGACTCCAGACCCACAATGGAAGAGGCAAAGCAAAGAGCAGCAGGGACTTTTTCAAACTGTTGCAAGCTTGGGAAAATCTTGTGCTTCCTAGTAAAATTATTCACATTTATGTTGAACTGGGACTTCACAACAGGCTCGACTGTCTCCCCCTGTCTAGTGGTGTACTGTGTAAAGCTTACAGCATTCAAATAGATTTTCCTTCTACGTGGGGCATAAAAGCCCACTAAGATCTTTGATACAAGACAGATGAGAAAATGCTGCAAGTAAACTATCCTGTAGCTAAGGGTCAGCAAAAAGGGGACGGCTGAGTTTTTAACGGGCTTACCTCAAAGCAGTGTAAATAATAATGTAGCAATTAGGTGATTATAAACACCCAAAAGCGCAGAACCTGTATAAGCTAAAAAGAGAACTCCAAACATCCTTGGCCTCCTTCCAGCAGTCCAAACGATTCATTCATTTGAAATGGCAGTTTATATTAGGTTTATAGATTATGGGAGTCCTACCACCCGTCTCCTAATCTGGGAGCACTGTTGGGCACCTATCCAGAATTTGCAAGCATTTGAGATCTCTGGCATTAAACAAAGGCTTAAGGAAGGATTTTGCAATGCCAGGTTTCATTGCCAGCAAGCCTGCTCCTCAGACAGAAACACAAAAGGTCTATCCGGAATGTCTACTGAAGGGCACTTGATCCTCTGGCAAGAAGGCAGGCTGTATATGTTTAGGGCTAAAATACACCAGGGGCCCAAATGCTCTCACAGTCTACACAGTCCTCTGGGGAATCAACAGCTTACTCCTTTTTTTTTTTTTTTTAAATCAGAGATACTGATACTTAATAAAGTTGCAAAGCCAAGAAACAAACAGATTTCAAGAGCTATGAGAGAAAAGAGGGAGTTGAAAAAGACTCTACAATAGAATGGCAACAGGAAAGGCCAACCAAGCCTTTTGAACTCGGGATGTAGCTACTCCAAATGCATCCCTCCTGGGTGTTCTCTAATTCCCTGAGTGGCTTGCCTATTTATGCAACCACACAGGCTGATGGTCTCTGGTTTCTATCCTTTGCAAGACAGACTATAGTCTCTTCAGAACTTGGGGAGTCCTCGGGAATCCTCTTCCTGCTACAGGGTCTCAGAGCCTTTCTTTATGGAAGCCCTCCATATTGGGTGTTTATTCCCACCCTGACAGCACTGAATCTACTTAGTGGATCTCACCTTGTCTGCTAGAGCCTAGCAGTTGAATCTTCCAGAACTGATGGCTCCCCAACCCTGTGCTCTGAGGGTCAACAACAGGAGGATGGAACCTATACCTACCAGCAGCAACCTCTGTACTTGGCAGTAGCAACCTGATGGGTATTTGCTTCGGCATGAATTTTTCCATTCACAGAAAACATTCAGGGGTGGGAAGAGACCTGATGCTGTTTTTCAGAGCAGACTGAGCCCATAAAATCTTCAAATGTCAGCACTGATCTTCGGGCAAGGCTTAGTTAGTCACCTGCCGGCATGTCCATGCAAATCACTTCCTCCTAGAGGCCCCGTTGTACCAGCACATCTGCTCACTGCTCAGGCTCCCAATGTGTGGAAAGATCAGTACTTTCTATGAGAATGTAAGCTGTGTGTGTGTGAGCTTGCTTGGTTATCAGAGGCTAGAAGCGAAATGCAAGCATGCCTTAAATAAGGAACTCCTTGACGCACACACTCATAAAACAGCTGGACTTTGTGGGTGGTCTTCCTTTGGCTGGCTGTTCAATGGACTCTGGGCTGCTAGGATGCTCCCTTGATCAAGGTCATTAACATAGGAAGCATGTTCAAGGCCAATCAGGTTGGAATGATCCATACAGCCCCTGTCTGCCCAGCAGAACAAATTTGCCCCTGGTCTTTGCGGCCATTTTTTTCCCCGATGACACGTTCAGTAGGGAACGGTGAAGGAAGAAGAGTGAGGTCTCACTTTCCCCTTCGTGCTCTGCTGCAGGTAATGAGGAGCCCTAAGTCATCCTGCATTTGATCTGCTGAAGCTGGGGGAGGGGGGAGCGCATTCGGCAGGGAGGTTGCCATCTGTTTAATATCGTGGCTGGGATGACTCTGTGTCTCTGAAATAATCCTCACAAATTAAGCCTATTGCAGCAGCTACACCTTCTGCTTCAAAGCCAAAAGCTCGGCCAGTGTTCAAGTGACTAAGAGATCAAGGAATACTGTGGGTAGTAACCGTAGACAGCATTGGCTGGCCTTTTCCGTGTGTCTTACGACCCTCTGAAAGCAGCAGACTTGGCTTTAACATAGGCACCCAGTCTAGGAGGTACCTCCTCCACCCGGAAGAAAACAACAGAATAGCGACCTCTTCACTGTGTCTGCAAGCCTCTAGAAGCAATGTTTCACAGAACAAAGGGCTACAGGCCTGAAGGGAATTATGTCTGAAGGAATATTTTCACAGGCCAAATATGTTACTGTTGCTCCACACAAGCCAATGTCTGAACAAAGCTCCAGTTTAGAGGGCATGACAGAGCCTGGAGGAAGAAGGCAGCGGCGGTCCCCGTGAATTATGAATGGTTCAGAGAAGTTGTTCTCTTTGGATTTAGAAGGAAGGAGGAGCAGGGGGCTGGGGATGTGTGCAGAGAGATGCTGTGGTAGTGCAGAGAGAGGTGCTGGCCACTCCTGTTGCTGCTCCTACTTCCGGGGACTTGCTTCTGAGGTCCCTCTCCCCCATCCCAGGTACTAAACTGAAACTTTCAGCTTGAAAGAAAACCTTCAACAAGGAATGCCACACGGACTAGCCAATGAAGGAGTGACCAACTAGCCCAGCGGCGACGTTTGTGCTCTCCCTCTCTGTGTCCCGTGCTAGCCTTCTCTAGAGACTGAGGAGTCAGATCTCCTCCAGGCTTGCCCATTTAGAAATCACAGGAAACTGCTAGCCCATCCTTTCACCCTTCAGGGGTGTTTTAACCAGGGATTAAACCCTTCCAACATTGTGTGAGACTGTAGTTTGCTTAACAACGGTCTCAGAAGAAGCCTGCTGATGCACCAAAGGTAAAAGTAAAATGTCTTGAACTACTCCATTATCCTCCCTTGCTCCCTACCCCACCCATTCCAAAGAAGCAAAGGAAACAATGAATTCAAGACTTCCTTCTGATTGACAGTTAAGAAAAGGAGAAAGGGCTGGGGCACAGTCCAAACTTCCGATACTGGTACTGCCGCATCCCATCCAGTTTTCCAATTCACTGCTAAGGGCTGATATAGTTCAGTGTTCCATTGCCAGCTGATGGAGACATGACCCCCCACACTGCTGGTTGCACAAGTGCCTCGCGCATCAGTGTGAGGACCTTTGCAACCTCAGGAACTTCTTCCCTGCCAGTCTAATTCAAATGAACAAGCAGAATTCACCACATCAGAGAAAACTGAGTTATTAGCCACAGATTGAAGACACTATAGTCACCATAGGAAGGTGGAGTTGGGCCATTTTGAGCATCTTTTTAGTGCTAGCCCACAGAAAGAAAGGTTCCAGGTACCTACACTCAATGTAGAAAAAGAAAGCCTTTCTCATGGCTGTGCAGGGGACTGCTCCTTCAATCCTCTCTCGATCCCTGAAGCATGCTGAGCCATCCCTAGCTTCTACCATCATCGTGGACCTTGGCAGAAGAACACGGGCTAAATCTGAGATGTGTCACGAGGCCTCTGGCTGAGGGGCAAGAATATCTAAACACAACAGGCAAGAGTTTCCGAAGAGTCCCTTTGGCTCTTGCAGCCCCGGATCACTGACGGCCTAAAGATAACCCAGGTATCTATGAAGGGTCACTTTAAATAGTAGCTCCAACACCACCAGTCATTTCAGAAGTATTTCCTTGCAGAGCCTGCTGCTATCTTCGCCAGCGTGCCAAGGCCTCTGAAGAAATGAAAGCCCAGAAGGGACTGGAAGGAATTTTGAGAGGTAAACAGCACTCAGCATACTGTGGTTCCATTCTGTAAATACAAGAGCCCACAATCCTACTACTGAGAAATAACAGGTGAACAAGGGAAACACCTCATAGGAGCCATCCACTGGCAATCACTGGGAATTGAAAAGTGGGTATGAGATGAAATAAAACAGGTTAACTCAACGTTTCGCTTTCTAAAGCAGAAATTACGCCTGTTTTCCCTTCTAAGAGATGCTCACACCATAGTCTATCAGGCCACTATTTAGCTGATCAAAGAGACTGACATGGAGGCTTCAGACACATACTTGGCAGAGATGCCCACTGAGACTCCAACAACCACAAGTAAAGAATGAACCTGCTCAAAATGTATTGCTTGCTTGCCCGCTTTGTTTTGTTTTGTTTTGTTCTTTCCATTCTTTAAGTAGAGCCAAAGTCCCCAGATCTTCCTACCAACCATTACAATCTGCTCAGCACCTCACCTGTCTACCAAGTGAGTCCACATTGTCCTAAATGGCAGCCGGCCAGGCGCTGGTGTACAAGGGACAGGTGCGCAGTGAACTATTTTCAGATGCTATCAGCTGCCGAGTCCTGCACATGCTCAGGAGGGAGGCAAGGCTTGGTTGCGGTTCAAACTCGAGGCAGCCAACAGACATGCACCTTGCCCAGCTGCCAAGCCAACCAGCTGCCCAGTGCTCCTCCCAAGATGAGAGCAAGGAAAACAGTGTAACCTGGCCAGCCGGCATGCCATTGAGCAAGCTGTACCTCTCAGTTCACTGTCTGGGTTATTCTGAGCTGCGCTTATTGACACTCCATGGCAACCTGGGAACAAAGGGCCAGCTCAGAAGGATTTAAATGTCCTGCAAAAGTTGCTAGAAAAAGTCAGTAGCCCAGACTTGTTCTCATTTAAAAAAGGAAAAAAATGGACTGTGGAATGATTAGATTATTGTTGTACCATTGTTGTTTTATTATTGCCAAGCTACCTGTAATGAAGCTTTACTTTTGGAATTTAAGTCTTTTTCAGTTGCCCATACTTGGTTGTGTTCTTTAGGGAGGCCTTTAAAAGTACAGCATGTGGATCGGCATGCTTCAAAACTGCACGGGTGTGCAGGAGACATGGAGATTAAGAGCTGGAGCCTAAGGAGCTGAGTTCAATCCCTGGGACCTACATAAAGGTGGAAGGAAGAACTTACTGCACAAAGTTGTCCTCTGATCTCCATATGCACATCAGGGCGTGCAAGGGCATGTGCACACACATACAAGCACATGTGCAAAATGATAAAGAAATGAGTGATTTTATTAACTGTGAGAGGACTCGTTTCTGCTTATTCCTTCTCCTTGCTGTGGTCTGTGATCAGTAACGCACCACTGCCTTCAGAGCATATGGCAAACAACTTAGGCACAGGGCTCTCTCTGCATTCTCTCTGACTCTGGATCCTGAGTAATCCCTCTCCTGACTTTCAGTGCCCCTCCCATTTCTCCCCCCTCCCCCATGCTTGATCTTCTCTGGGCTCCACCCATCTCCTGCCTAAAATGCCCTCTTTAATGCCTTCCTTGCTCGTTCAATGCCTGTTTATTCTTCCAGCACTTCCTCCCTGCACTGCCAACCCCAATGTCTGTGAGGTGGAAAACCCCCGTAAGCAGAGTATTAGGGCTGTGTTGTAGCCTCAGGTTTGAATCACAACTGGGTTGTGATTCCTAGCCACTAAAACCCACCTCTTACCTCTAACTGCATCACAGATGTGAATGTGTTCACAGCTGATACTTACAGTAACTACAGACTGAAGGATTTTAACCTTTTCTTGTTCTAAACTCAAAATAAAGGTCTTGAAAGGGTGTGTGTGTCTGTCTATCATCTCCACAGCTCAGACCAGTCCCTTTGGCTCTTATCATGCTACCATTTTTTATATTTCAGAAGCAATTATTACAGCCAACATTATTTATTCATTTGTCAAATATTTACTGAGCACTAATGATAGATGTTTTAGTCAGTGCTCTATTGCTGTGAAGAGACACCATGACCAAGGCAACTCTTATAAAAGAAGTATTTAATTGGGGGCTTGCTTACATAGTCCATTATCATTGTGTCCAGGGCAGGGTGGGAGCACAGTGGCACTCCTTGCTCTGGAGCAGTAGCTGAAAGTTACATTCTGATCCAGAGATATAAAGAGATAATGAGCTGGGCATGGGCTTTTGGAATCTCAAAGCCCACCCCCAAAGACACACTTCCTCCAACAAGGTCACACCTCCCAGTCCTTGTCAAGCATTCAAATATATGAGCCGATGGTGGCCATTGTTACTCAAACCTCAATAGCGAGGCAATGTCTCAGGCCTCACTAGTGATAACACAGTGAGCAGGAGCAACCCTCAGCTTCTTGGTCTAAGGCTTACTCTGTGAACAACCTATCGCATGCATTTCCCAGGGCTCCTGACAACAAGGTGCCAGCAGAGACTGCTTTCATTGTACAGTGTGATAAAGAACGCAGAAAGACTCATACAGGTGTACAATAAAAAGGAAGCTGGCTTAATGATGATGATGGGCTATGTCTCTTTCCTGATCCCTCTACTAGGTTCCTATATCCAGTCAAGAACCTTCCCTTCGGATCTATTTTAACTGATACCATCAGACTATCAAACATTATCCTAACCTGCAAAAGTGAAAATGTGCATTTAACTAGGACATGAAGTCAAGAGGAAGGGAAGGCACACCTAGAATGCTCCAGGGCATTCTGCAGTGTCTTATATCTCACAAGAGTCAAATTCAAAACTGTAGATTGCTGTCATTTTCTATTCTTCGTAACTTCTCTGAATACATCTGTGGCTCTCAGTGGTTGTCAATTTGTCCCAGAGTAGGTACTAGAATTCAGAAGGCAAAACAAGAGAGGGCAGAGAGAAGGGGCCATCTCCACTCTCCCTTCCACAAAAACCATTGTTCGAACAAAAGCTACCGGAGAGCTGTTGCTGTATAAGGTGAATTTCATCACCACGTTCCCAAGAGAGACATCTCCCTACCTTAGTCTCATTCCTTCTTTTCCTCCTACACCCTGAAAATACACATATCCTGCACTAGCCCACAAGAGCATTAGCTGCAACATCAGCCAGCTCTGGGGAGACACTGCTCCCGGGCTCAGGTTCAGCCGATTAGAATCAGGCCACCACTGTCCCAGTGCTGTGACCCAGGCTGAAAAGGTGTAAATGTAAACTTCCCTCTTCCTGTCAAGTCAGTGGCTTGCAGACAGAGGAGGAAGCTGTACAAATAAATAGATGATAAATCAATAGACGATTCTAGAACAGCTCCAGTGGCTAAAGCTGGGAGTCAAGGCTTCTACCTGGGGTCCAGCAGAACTGCATGGGGAACTTTGGGAAAGCTCACTGGGCTTTTCCCCTTTAAAGCTGGGGCTTGGATCCATTACTGGGTATCAAGGCAAAGGAGGCTCTTTGGGTTTTTTGATTTTTTTTTTTCCTGTGAAAAATAATGGACTGAATAGGGAGAAGAAGTAGAAGAAAAGTAACCACTGTTTCCTGATGCTATCTTCTCAGATGTGTGGGTCTTGATGCCTGCCCTGGGTCCTACTGCAAATGTTTCTTGCCATGAGTCATAATGAGGATTTGGAAAACATGGCCTTGTGTCTAGCAGGATCTTGGATTGACTTGAGTTCTGGGTAATTAAGACTATTAGGAATAATCATTATCTATGGAAGCTCGCCTGGGGTCAGCCCAGGCTGCAGGGGGAAGTTCCAGAAGGCAGTAAGCAGTGCTTCAGAGTTGCAAATTAATTTCTCAATGGGTTTTCTTCTCCTCAAAAGTAAAAGTTGTGCACCTGACACCTGACAGGGCCTCCTGTGTCACTAGTTTTTCCACAGAGAAAAGGGTATTTCTCCTCTCGATCCGGAGGTCATCTTCGCAACAGAGAAGGCTTGGACACTGCTGCCCTATGTACCACAGTTGACCACAAGCCAAATCACCTCATTTGCCTGCGTAAGGAACTTGGTTGCCCCTTTGTTCACTCCTAATTTTGTTTGATCTTTAGTTTTGGTGAGCACTACCCCCCCACTCCTAAATAAACAGACGTGGCTGTAGTTTATGGCAAGAGCAAACATTTCCCAGGAAGGAGCGGCTGAAAGAGACCTTTGTCAAGCCACTCACCTTGCAACAAGTTCATAGACAATCACTTTGTTACCAAAGAAAACTCGATAAAAACAGAAGCAATCCTGGGAGAATGAGCGGCTTCATCAGAGAGTGGCATTTTAGGCCCTGTTCATGGCAAAGGGCCCAGTGCATCTCACATCTTTCCTTTAAGAAACTAATGTCATGATACGGTGAAGCAAAAGACTTTATTGGGAACGAAGGGGGTAAGTGACAGTAACAAGAAATGAGAGCAACAGATTCAATACTGAGACGTTGCTTTTACATTCAGTCACCCCTTCAAGAACTTCCTGAGGCCTCAATAACAAGAAATTCAAAGAAAGGTTCATTCTATTCTTCCCCCACTGGCAAAGAGGGGCACCTTTGTGGACCCTAACAAAAGTCTATTGAGCTTACCCACTTCCCTCCTTCATTGGGTAATTGGGCTGGAAAGTCTGAGTGGTGATGGCTCTGGAAAGTCTGCAATCCCGTCAACAGAGAAAATAATTTAAGGCCAAGCTCTGCAACAAATGGTGCCCGGAGTCCAGACTTCCTTGCTGCCTTCAGATCTAACTGTGGTGTGTCAATTCAGTAAACTGGGGGTTGTCTCAGCTTTGAAATACTTCCAAAAGAGCAGTGCCGCGTTTTTAATCTCCATGTCATGGTTTCCACCTGCAAACGCACACCGAGACAAAAGAAGAGCCCAACTCGGAGACTCCACCTTCTCCCTGGTGGCATAATAGCAGTGTTTGAGCATGATTAGTCTTATTAGTGGGAAGGGAAGGCAAGAATATACAGGTAATTAGGACTCAAGTGCTCTTCTCTGTGAGAGCAAACAAAACTCTTCCTGCAGCTAGAGTTGTACAGATAATGAAAATGAGAGATGATTACCCACAGGCCAGACAAGAGACCTAGAAAACACAAACCCAGGTGAAGGGGCCTCATCATTTGCCCAGGCTCCCTTCTCACCCTCTCCAACAAACTGCTGCATCGAGCTGGATCCCAGCATGCACCACAGAGGAGATGAATGCAGATGGATGCCACTAACTTACAGCAAAAATATACAATTTCGAAGAGGATTAAAGGTTGAAGCTCAGTACATTGTTTCTCTTAGTTGGCCTTGGTTGGCTGTGTACCATCAGGAGCTTTAACCAGTCTAAAGGTACAGCCAAAAAAAAATTACTCCTGTCTTATTAGGGGAGAGTTATGAAAAATAAATAATAATTAATGTGAGAAATAACATAAAGCAGTAAACACAATAACTGGAACATATTAAATATCCAATGTTACCTATAATTGTCAAAAAGTAGTGTGAGAGCCAAAGTCACATTTTAAGTTTTAATTACTATGCCTAAGAGATCCATGAAACAAAAATGCCTCTGATCTGCAAGCCTCTTGCTCAAGGATGGATACTTTCTGAAACACTGGAGGCTCTGGTTTATGGGAGATAACAAGCCACATGCTTTTTCACTCCTCTACACAAGTCTGACCTATCTGCAAGGATGTGCCTGATCACATGTGGGTGGGAGTTTCACAGGCTGGAAATACATCAGGATACACACTTGCTCCTGATTGGATGTAGGCTGCAGGTACAGCAGGACGTATGCTTGCCTCTGATTGGACCTGATTGAAAATGCAATAAATTATTATGGGTTTTCCTTCTCAAGCCCTTGCAAAACTTGATTTGGGGCCATTTCCCAGGAACCTGGGTATGGACCTGGACTAAGACAATCCATAAAGCCAGTATTTAATTAAAGCTTGCTTCAAATTTGGCTTTAAATTGGGGTAGTGGTCTTATTTTTGTCATTGGGATTAACATTTTCTATAATAAACAGCATTTTCTAAGTTTCCATATTTGGATGGAAAAAGGAACCCTCATTTTGTTTTCCCTGATTAGTTCCACAGAACCTGGGGAGTATTCTGAAATACATCCAAATGCTATCTCAATCACTGCTTTCAACTCATTACTGAACTGTTAGCACAGTTTCTAATCAACATTGAAGAAAGACAAACATTTGGTCTCCAGCACCATGGAAGAGAGGGGATGGAGAGAAGTGAGATAGGAAAAATAAAAACATTTAAGAAACAATGAGATAAGAGGAGAGCTGGCACATGAAAATTGTACCTATCTACTAGTACTGTGTGCTGTTTTGGTATATTTGAACACTCACTAGATAATGTTCAAATCAGAGTAAATATATCTAATGCCTCAAATATTTATTATTTCTTTGTGATTAAAAAAATCTGGGTTGGGGATTTAGCACAGTGGTAAAGCACTTGCCTAGCAAGCACAAGGCCCTGGGTTTGGTCCTCAGCTAAAAAAAAAAAAAAAAAAAAAAAAAAATCCAACATTCAAAATTCTTTCTCCTAGGTTTGAAATGTAGACTATATTATCATTATCAACTTTTCAATACCCCACCTACTTTTCAAAAGCACATCAGAATTTACTTCTCCAGTCTAACTATAACACAGGATCCACCAACCAATCTTCCTCTATCTTTGCTTGTTTGTAGCTTGCTTGTAGTAGTATCTCCCTGTGCTGCCCTGGCTGGTCTTGAACTCTTGGGCTCAAGCTATTCTCTCCCTTCAGTGTCCTGAATAAGAGCACAGGTGCATGCCACCAAGTGGCCTTTGTTTGTTTCACGGACTAAGTCTATACATCAAAATCTATTACAACAAAATGCCTGTGACTTTTACATGTGCCCCAAGAACACTGAGAGGCCTCAGCAGGACATAGTTTCTAGATGGCTTCTACCACTCGGTATATATTAAATGGGAGTCTATTTTCTTTTCAACTTGTAATCTACAAAGCTCAGCACCAGACTTTTATTATCTTTCCTATTATTTATGTCTTTCAATTAAGCATTTTGTACCTAAATTTTACTTTACAATTGTTAACTGTATTATAAGCAGGTTTATTTTTTTTTAATTCTCAGTAAATAAAATACAAAGCAAAAGTGCCTTTTACAGAATATACTACTGACGGTAACAAAGTTAAGTCATAAAGAGGAAAGATGGTGACCAGTACCCACGCCAGCCACAAATGAGACAAGAACACTCCAACTTAGGGTACTCATAGAATATTATGGGGGAAGGACAGCATCCCACATTCAGGTCCATATCTGATTTATAGTAGTGGTGGTCTATTAAATAGTAAAATCTTAGTGGCAACCCATTTCCCTATCAACTCATAACAATGGGTTTTATTATCTGTTTCTAGTATTCAGTCATTTGCCTGTCTGAGGGAATGAATGGGATGGGAAGAAAGAGGAGACAGGGAAGTAAATATGGCCAAACCACATGATACACTTGCACGGAGATGTCTTTGCGAAACCAATCACTATGTATATGTATAAGCACCGGTAAAGAAGGAAGGACATGTGGTGAAATGAGCCGTTTAGGGAAATGTAGATAAATGTGTACAGAATTCAGAAACTATCAGAGGGAAAATACAATGGACAGGAAATCCTAAATAGTATGATACAACTTGTATACATCTCACTAAATATTAAAAATAAAGAGCTCATTTGCTGGGACCCTGCACAGAAACAAGGAGAAAAATAAAATCCAGAATAAGGTTCTTTTTGTTTTGGTTTTTTGTTTGTTTGTTTGTTTGTTTTTCAAGACAGGGTTTCTTTGTGTAAGCTTTGCAGCTTTTCCTGGAACTCACTTGGTAGCCCAGGCTGGCCTTGAACTCACAGAGATCCACCTGCCTCTGCCTCCCGAGTGCTGGGATTAAAGGCGTGCGCCACCGCCGGCGGCTGAGAACAAGGTTCTTAGCACTGCTGACAAGTGCCCCTTTCCTCCCTCTCTCTTTGCTCCGTTTTCTTCCCTCTCAGCTCTTCCCAACTCTGCTTCTGTTCTGTTCTCCTTTTCTCTCCTACCTCGCTTCCATCACAGGTCCACTGTGGTATTAACTGAAACCAGAAAGCACTACTTAATAACATATGGAGAGGAAGAATTTGGAGAGAACTCTGTTTCCAAGATTCTTAAGACTTTTTTTAGTTGTGGGCATTAAAGCACTGAGTAAGTAACTTTGAAGGGGGACCAAGATACGGGTCCTCAGAAATGTCCAGCTGAAGAGCAATGCTAACTCATCCCATACTTCCAGCTTTAACAAGAGTCCACGTCCTCCAATAAAGGCCTCCAGCACTAGCAGGACAGGATTCTCTGGGGCATCACCTGCCACACCTCCCAGAGCATTGCAATGTCTTTAACAACTTCCATTGCTGAGAGCTGTCTAGACAGACTCTAAATATCCAGACTAGGCTACAGCAGCACTGTAGTACAGAAACAAAGTAAGAGCCGCCTTAGTAATTCTAATCTAAATGTTCTCACCGTCAAAGGAAGGAAAGCTTACGTTTTTTATTGCCCTCAAAACCCAGCTTGTGTCTTATACTCAGAGACCTCCTTGACTATTACCTACATTCCAATGCTACATGTAGTGGATTTGTGATGTCCAAAGAGGACAATGGAGGGAGAAAGGGAAGGAGTAAGGGATAGGAACACACAGAGAGACAGACAGACAGGCAGACAGAGAGAGAAGAGTTGGATGGAGAAAGAGAGAGAGATGATAGATAGATAGATAGATAGATAGATAGATAGATAGAGAGAGAGAGAGAGAGAGTAGGGACATACCCAACAAGGTAAGTCTAAAGTTCAACAAAATAACTCCTAGGATAGAGTACTGACTTTTATGCAGAGTTGGCTCCACTAACCAGTTTAATTATTTGCCTCCTTGGAAGTTTATCAATTATATAAAGTAGACCCGTACATCCCAAAGAACTCATTAACAGGGGCGTGAGCCTTGTATCTCATCTGATCACAACAAAACTAAGAACTACTCTAAGCACTGCTCTTCCTGGAGGAACTTGGACAAAACAGACATCTTCCGAGGCACACTGAGCTAGAGTTTATGATCTGTAATTGGAACACATTTACATATGTTGCTCGAATTTCTAAAGGTCTGATAACAAAAAACTCCAGAACCAGATATTGGGGTAAATGCTGAAAGATCAGAGAAACAAAGAAACAAGCCACTTCCATGTCTCACCTCACCAATTCCATGAATCCTCTAACTGATATCCTCTGAGTCCTCACCAGAAAGGCTCCAGCCGAAAAAGCCTCTAGCTGAAAGGGAGGCTTCTGCCGAAAGCCTTTAGTTCCTGTCTCCTCACAACTTATATGCTTTTCTATCACCAGCCATCATTTTCTGGGATTAAAGGCATGTGTCCTTCCCAGTAATGGGATTAAAGGTGTGTGCTCTGTTTTCTCTCCTGGACTGAGTCAATCTCATGTAGTCCAGGGTGGCCTTGAATTCACAGAGATCCAGACACTAGCCTCATGAGTGCTAGGATTAAAGGTGTGTGCCACCACTGTCTGTCCTCTATGTTTAATCTAGTGGCTTTCTTATTCTCTGACCTTCAGGCAAAGTTTATTAGGGTACACAATATATCACCACATACATAGCAACATGGAAAGGTGGGACTTAACAACTGCACAGAATTAGTACTAACTTTTCCTTTTCCTTTCTTAGTCAGCTGTCTGTAGCTCTCAAAAAGAGAAGTTCCACTCCTAAGAAGCTTTCCTGGAACAAGGTAGGGAAAGAAGAAAACAATAAGAAGTAAGAAAGGGCCAGAGAGGCGCAGGGCTTTGGAATGCTTGATTATGTCATGGGCCAAAATTTTTTCCTGCTGTGTATGCATGTTTGTATCCCTCAAAATCCATGGTAATGGTAGTAAAAGAAGGTAGGTCAAGTAAGAGAACATGAGCAAAGAGCCTCATTGTGTTCCTATGATGGTTAACGTGTGACCCAGGAAGAGTCTGAGTGAAGGAGTGTCTACAGTGGGTTAGCCTCTGAGCACGTCTTAGGGAAGGGGGGGGGGGCTATTTTAAGCCTACTGTGGGCAGCACCATTCCCTGGACAGGGAAACCTGAATTTTTGAAAGGAGAAAACCAGAGCTGAGCAGAGCAAGCAAGGGAGCATTCATGCACGACTGTGCATGGTCACAGAACAGGTGTTTCCAGTTCCTGCTGTCTTCCCCATTGAGGTGGACTCTAACCTGGAATTGCACATGAATATAAACCCTGCCTTACTTCACGCTGCTTTTGTCAAGGTATCTTATCACCGCAACAGAAACAAAACTGGGACAGTGCCCTCCTAGAAGAAACAGCTAGCCTTTCCACCATAGGACACAGTGAGAAAGAGCCACCTATGAGTACTGAGTCCTCATCAGACAGCACCTCTCCCACCCAGCACCTTGAACTTGGCCTTTCCAGACTGAGAACTCTAAGCAATAAATGTCTGCTGCTTATAAGGTATCCAGTATGCAGTATTTTGTTACAGAAGCCCAAAGAGACAAGGACAAAGATATAGCCTAAGTCAAAGGAGGCTTCTTGTTGTTTTGAGGCAGAGCTTTCTGTAGCCTAGGCTGGTCTCCAGTTCACTATGTGGCCAACGGTAACCTTCAACTTCTAATCCTCCTACCTTCACCTACTAATTGCTGGAATTATATGCATGTGGCTCCATACTTGTTTTATCCTGACAAGGTCTGAGTATGCCTCAACACATTCACTAACCTAAATAATCTGTACAATTAACCAAACCTAATATCCACCTGTTATTCATAAAAACATAAAGTATGCCTTACATTGTCTTGATGGATATTAAATTTCCCGCCAAGTAAAACTACTGTATAAACTGTAGGAGTTCTAGTCAGCTTTCCATAACTGCAGCAAATCCCTGAGCTAATCAAATTAATAACAGAAAACGGCTCCTGGGGTTGGTGGTGGTGGAGGTGACAGTCCATGAATGATTGCCACTGGAGTTTTGCAAACCATGAACACAACATATAGCGGTGTCTTGGGAAAAGAGAGCAGAGAAAGACTATTTACCTCACAATCAGATGTAAAAGAAAGAGAAAGGACCAGGCCCCACAAACCTCTTGGAGGGCAAGCCCCCAATAATCGGAAGGCCACTTGCTAGACCGCCCCCTCCTGCCCCAGCACCCAGCTTTAACACACTGTGGCTCGCTGCAGATAAACAAAACTATCAAAGGGGTCATGGGTCTCTGTTTTGTTGACATTCTACCAAAAGTTTTCATTATTCAGAAAATTCAGCCACTGAAGGAAGAGCATATGTAATTCCAACACCAAGACAACACAATAGAACAGTAGTCATCTATTTCTTGAGGTAGACAGCTGAAAACACACAGGTGTGTGTAATATTAGAGTACCCTCCTCTTCCTTACACCATCCCTAAAAGTGTGGACAGCACCAAATTCTCAACATACCACTTCTCCTCTACCCCCACTCCCTCTACACTCTGTAACATTTCATTTGTAAGTCGGCCACAGTGAGGCCTGGAAGAATGACTCTGTGGGTAAAGACAAAGCCAAATAACCTGAGCCTGATCCCCAGAACCACTGGGAGGGAAAAGAGAACCGACTCCCGAAAGCTGTCCTCTGACCTCTGGCCACACACGCCACTGCAGACTCACTTACACACATACATGCGTGCACACACAGGGTAAATACATTTAAAAATTAGCCACAGTCAATGATAAAACAGAATAATATTATACCAGACTAAATATATTGATGATTATTTAAAACTTAGGAATTGTTTATTCTACAACTTCTAGTTAACATTTTGATCACATTTACCATGGTCATGCAAGACAGTGGAAAGTAAATGCACAGATAATAGAGAGTACAATACTTTATTTTATTTTATTATTATTATTATTATTATTTTTTTTTTTTTTGGTTTTGGTTTTGGTGTTCCAAGACAAGGTTTCTCTGTGTAGCTTTGTGCCTTTCCTGGATCTTGCTCTGTAGACCAGGCTAGCCTCAAACTCACAGAGATCCACCTGGCTCTGCCTCCGGAGTGCTAGGATTAAAGATGTGCGCCACCACCGCCCAGCAAGAGTACCATACTTCTAACATCTAATGTGCTCAGGCATGACTGACAGCACAGAGCACATGTGTTTACATGTACTTCTTTATTGTTAACTGCTCAACTGTCTTCACTTCACCTTCATAGTTATTTCTGGTCGGGTACTACATGGAATCTTTAAAAAACTGTACACACACACACACACACACACACACACACACACACATCAAGAAACAATATGTATCAGAACTGCACATTAAAGCAGTCAAGGGACATTGCTAGATATTTATTATACAAAGGGTGTGTTATGTCTGGCAGGATTCAGGACCAAATGTTTTACAGTAAGCCAAAGAATACACAGCACACCATCCTAACCAAACAGCTGTGTGTCACGTACCTTCCAAACTCGGGGAAGGAAAAGCCATCACCATCAGCACAGGAAGGATCATTACTCCATCTACCATTGTATAACTGTGGAAGGAAAAAGAAAAAATTTAAGTGAGACAGAAAATTAGCCACAGGATGACAGTAAACGATACACATCATCTCCAAATGTCATTGAGGGCCCTTCAAATAAACCCAACACAGAATGCCTTGGTGTTTAGCATATTTGAATATTCTCTTTTCACAGATCTGAGCAAATCTTCAAAGGACTTAAGATTTCCCTTTGGCCAGTGACCTCTTTAAGGCTGTGTCTCTGAGCCTATCCCACTAATGAAGAACTCAGGAAGAAAATAAAGGGAACACAGTGGAAGATAACATATTCTGAAAGACTCTAGGCTGGAATTTTACCCTACCTCATTGAACATGACATTGGCATTACAGTAAGAGACTGGGAGGCCCAAGATCACGACTCTCATATGATGTTAAAGGTAGGAGATTGGACAATTCCAGGCAGGTCACTGTGTCTGAGCCTCACTTCCTTAAAGGTTTGGAGGTTGAAAGTAGAACATCAGAAAATTCAAGAGGAAAACAAATAATGTTTCTTACACCACATATACTGCAAAACACTGCATTTCTACATCAACCTTGGATTTTAAAAGGCAAGAACTTTAAGAGGCTAGACATAATTAAGACAGGAATACTTTCAAAATAAGAAATTATGTAAATTTACAGGATAGAAAATGTCCATGGAGGGAAAAAAAAAAAAAGACAACTGATAGAAACTTCAAGTTGGTGATGACCTAGAACTTCATTGGCAGAAGTCCAATTCTCTGAGTTAAGAACCTTATTTGAATTAATTCCTGCAAGTATCAGGGATCTAACGAGAGTCTGATTTGGCGCAATTTCCTGGAAAGTGACATTAAGAACATTGTACAGCTCTTCCATGAAGAGGCCAGTGTGGTGTCATGCTTACACCATCACAGCAAGTGACAAAAGCTGGTAGATTGTCTCCTGAATGTCCGTGGAGAGTGTGCACATGTGTGTATGAGGGTGCAGTGGGTTCGTATGTGTACTCACGTGTGTGTGCATGTGTGTGCAGGTCGTTACAATGACTGTCATTGTTCAGGAGCTATCCACCTTGTTTTATGAGACAGAGTCTCTGAGACATGGAGCTCACTAATGAAGTTAGCCTCTCTGACCAATGCGTCCAAGGACACAACCATCTCTGCCTCCCCAGCACTGTGATTATAAGCATAAACCACCATGCCCAGTTTCTTATGTGGGTGTCAGAGATCAAACTCAGGTCCTCATGCTGGTCCAGTAAGCATTCTCCTGACTGAGCCCACCAGCTCATCTTAAATCATTATTTTTCTTGGTGATCGGTTTATTCACCACACTCCCTGTTAACTGTGTTCAGAGAAAAGCTTAGGTGGAGGGGTAGGGGGAAAACACAGTTAAGATTAAATGAAGGGCCAGGCATGGTGGTACATGCTTTTAGTATCAGCACTTGGGAGACAGAGCCAGGGAAATCTCTGAGTTCAAGGCCAGCCTGTTCTACAAAGTGAGTCCCAGGACAGTTAGGGCTATACACCACATACGCACGCACGCGCACACACACACACACACACACACACACACACACACACACACACACAAGAAGGGTGGTGGTGATAAAGTCTGAAGGATGGCATCATTAGCTTTCTTGGAAGAAGAAGAGAAACCTAAGTGAACACTCTTACTCTGCCTCACTGCAACATTCTTTGCTGCATTATGCTGCAGTATGAAGACATTTAGTTGCTGAGCACATGCTTTAACATGCCATTGGGCTCTCCACACTAGTGGAAGGGGTACACTTCTGCCTCCTGAAACTGAGCTTAGAGGCAAGCACCAGTATGGCCAACCTAAAAGCAAATTTCTTAGGTATGTAATAAACAAGAGGAATTATTTGGGAGCCATAGGCAGGAGAATTGCAAGTTCAAAGTTAGTCTGGGTCATATAACAAATCAAACTAAAACCTATACATACCTACATACAATCAATCATTCAATACAATTTTTCTTGCAGATTATGTGACCTAAGATATTGTCCTGTAATAACAGGAAAGAGATCAATGCTTACAAAAGTCCTCTCCACCTGAAGTGACTTCAATCCCTCATCATTGCTTATTAGAGCAATACCTAGAATTGTGTTTCTGGCAGTCCCTAGCCATAGCACACTCAACTCCAATGTGGTTACATGCATCTAAGAGACACACAAAGGAACCCCTTAAGCTGGAGAATGAAAACACTCAAAGCTTGCTTTCATACCATAATTCTCATATACTAAAGTGGTAAATAACTGGCAGCTTTACTTGGCATGCTTCTCTGTTCTTTATGACAGTCCAGGGAGCAAAAGGGGTACCTTCCAGAGAGACTGCTGACGAAAGGCTCATCATGAGTGGCTTACAAAGCTCAGGAGCTCCTCAAACGGACTCACGGGCTACACTGGTTTGCGATAATGAAATAAACCCTCCCCAAATGGCGAGTACACTAGGACCAGTAAAGAAACTAGAGATTAATTACATTAGTGATACAAGCACCAGAGAAGAGGATGAAAACACAGGCCATGGCATCACCTATTTCTCTGTCACCACTGCGCTGGAAAACAGCAATAAAATTCAGGTCAGCCGGACATGAAGTAGTCTCCTCAAATACACATTTTTAAAAAGGTATTTGGAAAACGGATTTTGTGTCCCATCTTATGTAATAAACATGAGGTTTAGTATCTTGAGATTGTCATTAATAATAGGATCCCGCCATTAGCAAATGTATAATGTCTTTAAGTTTCTGTTTTGTGTATTATTATAGTGCAGGCTTGGTCCTCAGGCTGGCACTACTGGCAGACAGTGGTCCCTTTAAGAGGTAGGGTGTAGGAGGGTCCTCAGATTATTGTGGGCATGCCCTCAAAGGAGGATATATGGCCCCAACCCTTCCCTTTCCTCCAACCCTTCCTTTTCCTCCTTTGCTTTTTGGCCTCCACCACCTTCCTGCCACTGCCATCCAGCACCCCCATTAGAGGTATAAAAGCAATATATATGACCCCACACCAAACCTCTTCATCTGACAAGCGACACCCTTGTCTCTTTTCTCAGGTAGTTTGTTCCCATGTCAGAAAGTTGATTGATGTATATATTCTATATCACATAGTTTACAGTTTATATTAATACACATGGGGGGGAGACAGGTATGGTATATCTTGAGGACTTAAGCTAGAAATCTGAAGAAAGTTTGAGAACCCCCGGGAAGGCCGAAGAGCAAGGTAAGAATGAGAACCATGCTAAGACACTCTAAGGCTTCCGAGTGCCTCTTCACCTCCACTGTCACCAAGCCTTCTGTACTCTGCCATCATCCTTTCCTCGGCCCCCTCAGCACTCACACCCCATTCTTCCAAGTTCTACTGCCCATCTCTTGAGCATGGTACATTATCATACTCCCCGGGGCAGGGCTCTTCTTTCAAGGCCACAACCTGGCGAAATTGCTGCTCATCCTTCAAGTCTCCACAGAAATGTCACTTCTGGCCTAAATCCTCCAACACTTTTTTCTTATACTGTTGATTTTCATCCCTATGAAACACAATTAATAATGGTATATCCCTACCTATTGTACTTTTCAACCGTGTCTCCCTTACCAAACTCCAGTACAGAATGTCCAGTCGAATCGTGGTCATTAGAGCTGAGCCAAGTAGGTGCTCATTTAAAACACAGAATTCTCTGCAGCTTAACACAGTCGATTTAACTTTGAATTGCAAAGAATTAGTACCACTCCTATCACGCACTCCTATAAAGGGCAGGGAAGATTTAAAAAATGCATCATCTCTGCAAGAGTTTAGTCAACAGTTAACACACTTCAACATAAACAATGCTGTCATAATTTTAAAAACTCAGAACAAATCATCTCTGCCATATTTTCCGTGTCAAAAACCAACAAAAGCCTATGTGCCCCAATGTTTGCAGACTACCATCATTATTATAAGCTGATTTAAGCTCATAAGAGACAAAAAGTATACAAATTTAGTCCTTAAGCTAATCTATAAAGAGCAACTCAAATCACATCAAAAAGAAAGAAAGAAATCCACTGGAGAAGAAAAGAGTCAGCAACACTTGCTGGCTGCCGTTTGCTTCACCTGCCTACTAATGGCCTACTACAAATTACACCCCAAAGAAGGGAGGAAGCATGAAGAAAGAGAAATGAGTATGGATTTCCTGACCACATTTTAATTATAAGAAACATCAAGCCTGGAATGGTACACATATAGAATCCTGCCACTACCGGCATGTGGTAGGCTGAGACAGGTAAGCAGCCCTGGCTACCCAGCAAATTCCAGGCCAGCCTGGGCTTATCTCAAAACAAACCAAAAGATCAATTTGTTAAAGAACTGACCTAAAGCACAAAGTGTCTATTTCTACTTTTAAAACATGCAGAAAAGAAAGTATGGTGCTTTTGTTTTGTTTTCTTTTTTAAGTAAACTATCAACTCCTCTGCCCTTGGTCACAGAGAAGGGAAGTGGTAAGAATTCAGTAACCCTGAGCTCAGGGATTCCTCAAGTGCTTTGCCAGTTGACTGATCTCAGGCCTCTTTATGTTCCTTGAAAACTGCTGAGTATTAAGTATGTGGGCTTTATCTACTGATATTTACTATGTTAGAAAGTAAAACACGCTGGGCAGTGGTGGCACATTCCTTTAATCACAGCACTTAGGAGGCAGAGGCAGGCAGATCTGTGTGAGTTCAAGGCCAGCCTAGTCTATAGATTGAGTTCTAGGATAGCCAGGGCTACACAGAGAAACCCCATCCCCCCAAAAAAAAATAAGTAAAGCATAATTTATAAAATATTGTATTCATATTTTTAAAAAATATATTACCAGATTAAAAAAAACAAATTTGAAAAAAGTATTATTTTATTTTTACAGAACATGTATACAGAGGAAAGTGGCATTGTTTTACATTGAGCAAGTCTCTGTGTTTGGCTTGGAAGATGCCTTGATCCTACTCATGATTCTACAGCCCATCTGTTAGCGCATGTTGCTGGTTAACATACACACAGTAAACCCAGCCTGAACCCAACACCAGCTCTGGAGAACCAGAACCTTGCAGACGCCAGAACAATGTGTCAGGATCCCCAGGGACTCTGCACCATACTTCAAAAGTCACTACCTCGCTCTGTAAAAGCCACCATCCTTTGCCACGACATCAGCAATGGCAGCAACGGCTCGGACAGAGCACCGCCCAACACTGGACAGAGACGCTGTGGAGTGTAAAAATCCCGGGAGCCATTCCAACATCAGAGAACTCCAACAGCCTAGGAGGAATGCATTAGACGTCCTTCAATATATGAATAATGTTTTATATAGACAACCAAAGGTTTATGAGAAAGGGGTAAGTGTTAGAATGCTAAGAAGATACTCACACTGCTCATCTCCTTTTGGTCCAACTGCCAAAATCCCTAAGCAAAAAATGATAGGGTACTGGGGATTATAAACACTACCCACAAGGTTCAGAGTATAAATTTTTGCCTCTGGTATATGTATTTCCCCCTGCTCCTCTTGGTTCTGTTCCTCAATAGGCAGCAACTATTCTTGGGCTTTTGTTTTGTTTTATTTTTTTGTGTTTGTTTGTTTGTTTGTTTGTTTGTTTTTGAGACAGGATTTCTCTGTGTAGTTTTGATGCCTGTCCTGGAACTTGCTCTGTAGACCAGGCTGGCCTCGAACTCACAGAGATCCGCCTGGCTCTGCCTCCCGAGTGCTGGGATTAAAGGCATACGCCACCACCACCCAGCACAACTACTCTTAATGCTGTAGACAATGCCATCTCTTGTAATGTGTCAGGCCTATTCTCAGGGAGGGAGAATATTACCATGTTCTCTACCTTAAAAACAGACAATCACGGAGCAGAACAGAACCACTTTCCAAACACCATGATACTTTTCATACTCCATTTCTAGATCTGGGCAACACCAGCTAAAGAGTTAGTGTTTCCCTGGATTTCTAACATGTGTGGGTTCAGATCAAGTTCAGTAGTTCTTTTGTTCATCAAAATGTTATATCTTGGGTTGGGGGAAAGAAACCACAAATCCTTTGAAATCTACTACCAAAAATACCATTTGGTACTGACCACAGAATAACCAATGCATAATGGACCACTGTATTCAACTTTCAGAACTCATGTTAGGCAAAATAATTTTAAACTATGGTAGGCAATAAAGGATGTTCCTACAATCTGGACTTCTGCATAGAATGCAATTTGCTTTCCATAAGAGGAAAATAATCATAAAATCCAATGAAAGTTTCTTTTGTCTGCCCTGCCTGCCCAAATTCATTTGGTTGGCCCATTTATGACTCACTGAGCCTTATTGAAAAGGGAAGTCTTGACACTGTTTTATTGTTAACAATCTTTGGGTTAAAAATAGTCTTGAAACACAGTCAATAATCACTCCTCCCTGCTTCAAATGACTTTTATACCATCCATGTGCAGGCATCCTGACTGTCCACCACTCAAAAGGGCTCCTTCACGACTACTCAGTGATGACTTTTTCCATCATTACATGTGTTTTCAGGATTTTTTATTGTTCCTTCTACAATATAAGAATTAATTAATTAAAATAAAATCTACAAAACACAAAAGGCTGGGGAGGAGCAAAGAAAGATACTGATAAGTCAACATCTTATCAATGTTCTACAGTAGTAGTGCACCCAGGTAATATGCCTGGCACTGTGTTTAGAAATAAATATGCATGAATTTCTTCGTAAAACATAATAGTCACAGTAATCTTATTGTACAAATAAGAAAATAGATGGATACAAGTGACTATCCCAAACATGTGAGCTGAAACCTAAAACCATTTGACTAGTCACTAGCCTGACTTAATCGCCATCCTGAAATGGCCACCCTACCAGAGGCTAATCCTCAGACCAGTTTTACCATCAACATTTGATCCAAATTAATCAATCTGAGCTTCATCTATCTTCAACTTTCCCTTGGAGAACAATCTTTCCATCATGGTGATTTGAGTCACCTTTCAATTATGCCCTCCTTTCTTTCCTCTACAGTCAAAATTAGTTTCACATACTCTGTAACCTCCAACAATCTCCCCTCAGCCGCCTGCCTCCCAGAAGAAAATCAATGTCAAAGAAGCTATTTGGGAAAAACAAGACTTTCTTGCAAGTGTGTTCATGTTCCTGTCCACCCTTAATTCATTCATCAATTCTCTCATAATTCACACCTCAAAATAAATATGGAAATTAGTATAAGGTTTATTTGAGGACAAAGTAAATCCAGTAATACATATTTTTAAATGAAACTTTGAAGGAAGGCATTCTTATAACAACCTCCATCTAGGACAAAACCCAACCATTCTGGCCAATTGGATAATGTAAAATTAGGCAGTGATGGCGAACACCTTTAATCCCAGCAACTGGGAGCCAGAGGCAGACAGATCCCTGTGAGTTCGAGGCCAGCCTGGGCTACAGAGTGAGTTCCAGGAAAGGTGCAAACCTACACAGAGAAACCCTGTCTCGAACAAAACAAAACAAAAAATAGGCACCAGAGCCCAATAGAGAATGAGCTAGCCAAGGGCAGCTTCCTCCAAAACTCTTGGGCCTTTGGGAGGGGTGAAAGAGACATGAGCTGTCAGTAATGCCTGCAAAGAGAGGCAAGACTGAAGATAACATACCATATAAGTTAAGTCAGGGTCTTTTCCTCAGTCCACAAATGGCCTGTTAAATATTTCTAACACCACACTCTGAACTGGCAATGTGCACGCTGCCAGAGCATGTTTTATATAGACTGCCCTGCTGCTGGAGGGGTTCTGGTAGGGGGTTACCTTCAGAATATTAGCACGTAACTTGACCCTTTGGGATAGACTTATACAAAAGGCTCCTTGGACAAGTCTATAGAACTGAAAACCAGACCCCGGATCTGCTCATCCTGGGGTAAGAGGAAATAATCACAGATCATTTCAGGAAAGAACATGTTTTGAAGGCATTACCCTATAAACATTCCAGCTGTGGCAGATGCACTCCAGATACACGCCTGGGAAAGGAAAAAGGGGGACAAAATATAATCTGCGAATTGGGGAAGGGGCGGTAACTGAAGGGCAGTAAATGAAGGGTCTAGCATAGGCTGAGGTGCAACAAAGAATTAGCATTTATGTTACCACTTCACCTTTCACTTTACTTGTTCACAGAACAAAACTGACTTTGCTCTCCCTGACACAAATGAAACTCAGCTGTCCCAGCGAGTCAGCATTTAGGTTTCCTGCTGCACGCCTTCCTGATCTCTCAAGCCCAAGTATTATTTTTTTCCTTTCCGATTTTATTTGTATGTAAGACACATGTGCATGGTCCTGTGGCTGTGTGAAGGCACACATGTAGGTGAACATGAGGATGTGTGTGCACACGCATGGGGACGCCAGATGCTGACATTGGTTATCTTCCTTGATAGCCCGCCACTTTATTATCCGAGACAAGTTCTTTGAGCCTGCAGCTCGAATTTGGCTGGCTGGCTGCCAAGCCCCAGGGATCTGCCTGCCTCAGCCCCGCCTCAGGGCTGGGCTTAGAGATAGCACTACTGATCCTGGCCTTCTCTGGGATTGCATGCCGAGGTGTTAGGCTTCCAAAGCAGGCACTGAGCTATGTATGCCTCCAGTCCCCCAAAACCAGGTTTTCTTTGGCCATGGAGAATGTTTTCTATCCTCTTTCCCACTCCTTCTGGATTACAGCCACAGCTCTCCAGCTTTGTTTCAGCGAGCAGGATGCCATCACCTCCTACCTGTTCTATGTCATTCTGGCTGCTTTCTGGGGCCCCACTGCGTCTCCCTTTAGTCTGAAAAGTGTATTGGAACTTTTCTCCTGTTACCATAAGGGTAAGAAGGGCTTCCTTATTTCCTTTTACATCTGGGTCTCTGGGTCCATTTAAAATCCCATTTCTACCTCTCGCTCGCAGTTAGATGCAGTCTTTTTCTTAGTTCTCACTGTGCAAACCTTTCCATCCCACCAACAATTGGACAAATGGTATTCTACACACCTACTGCCGCACATGACTGTCCTAATTCTATGGCTCATTTTCTTATTTGGTTTTGTGAGACAAGATCTAACAGTCCCAGCTGGCCTGTATGGTGATATTTTATTGTGCTGAAATGTGATATTTTATTTGTATGTTAATAAATAAAGTTGCCTGGAGATCAGAGGTCATAGCCATTAAGCAGAAGTCCAGCAGTGGTAGTACATGCCCTTAATCCGATCACATGGCAGGCAGAGTCTCTGTGTGGTCAAGGACACAGCCAAGCATGGTGACAAGAGCCTTTAATCCCAGTACCAACCATAGAGACCTGGAGGTCTGTATAAACAGGCAGTGACGAGGAAGTCATGTGGTTAGGTTTAGAGCCAATGAGAAGGCATAACAGAAAGGCAATAAAAAGATAGTCACACAGGAAGAAGGTCTCTCTCTCTCAGGGGAAGGGACGGCAGCGAGTGGTAAGCTAAAGGGAGTCATGGCCCATGCTCTAATCTTAGGCTTTACCTCTGTATTTGGCTCTGTGTTTCTTACTTACTAAGACCATTTGGAATTTCATCTATAGGCCTGGTACTGACTTCATAGCTGAAGCGGTCCTTAAACTTGTGGTCCTCGTGACTCAGCTTCCTAAGTGCTTGTAGTAGACACAAGCCAAGAACCTAGAGATTTTTTAAAGTTAGCAGGACTGACTGACAGTACTGGTGCTAAAGTGGGTATTAGGTGTGAGAGGGGACGCAATTCAAAATCATTCTCTCTCTCTCTCTCTCTCTCTCTCTCTCTCTCTCTCTCTGTCCCTCCTCGCTCCCTCCCTCCCCCCTCCTTTCTCCCATCTCCTCCATTCCTCCATGTCTACCCTTTGCCATCCCTTTCTCCCTCCCTCCCTCTCCCCGCCCCTCCTCTCTCACTACAGTATATTTCTGTGGAGGTGAGAAAAAAAACACCTTTTATATTCTTTCTGTTCCACCTTCCTCTCCCACTTGGATCCCTCACACTCCAAATCCACTCCTATGTTGGAGCTTCCTTCCCAGCCCTCTGTGTTACATGCTATACCTGTCCCAACGCATTTAATTTGGGGCAACGTTTGCCATGTATTTATTATTTTATTTTCACTGTGCCCACCTCCCCAACACATACAAACTCCAGTAAGTTGCTTGACTTTGAGCCTGCATGGGGACATTCCCCTGCAGTAACCATGTTCTCAAGATCAACTGAAACATTAGTTGTGGTCATTAGTCTACGTGGCATTTGGTTTGGGAGGGGAAAGAAAGGTGAAGTGTCAGTCTGATACTGCTTGGCAAGGAAGTGACGTGGGAACTTGAGGGGCTCTGTGACCTCAATTTAATCGAGAAGCGACTGAGTATTTGAGATAAATTGAAAGAGATCACTTCTAACTTGGATTCCAGTTTTCCAGAGTACCGTCCAAGAGAAGCAGCCAGACAGAAAGGCGCTGGCAGACGCTGGGAGCACCACACAGCTCCTGGTGGACAATAGCCCGTTTGGAAAGGCCTGCTTGGATCTCTCATTGCAGACACCAGCTGATATGCTCGAGAGCCATCTCTAGTGACTCTGGGACAACTCTGGTAGCTTGAAAACACAGCTCCTACAAGTCACAAATTGACATATTATCTCCCCCAAGTCTTCTAACAGTTATTGACACTATTCAGAAAGCTATGCTTCCATGCCTATTAATAACCTCAGAAAGAGCGGCAGGGTGGTGTCAAGATGAAAACGGAGCTGGCTGGTGGAAGCCAGAGACTGGATCAGAGGTTACAGTTGCAATTAGTACATTTGAGAAGAGAGAAAAGAAAGACGTGACATCTTCTGCATTTGATGTAATCTGTTCAGGAAGCTTAAAACAAAACACTTGGCCAATGAATTCAAGCACTGAGGGGAACCCTGATCACCACACAAAAGGAACCCCTCTAGGACGCATCTATTTGAAGAGACCAGCAGTGGTAAGCAGCTGCCTGCACAATGGTTATTTTAGAGAAGTTTGCCTACAAGGCTGATATCGCGAAGCCTTTTATAGTTATTTACACCTTTGTACAGTTTCTGTAAGTGACACATTAAGTTGCAACTAGCTCAACGTACTCTAAGTAACAGAATCACTAATTAATCTTTAAAAGGACTTTTCACAGTGGTCTTTCTCCATTCCCCACCCCCAAAAGGCGGTGATTAATGGAATCCTCTCACAATTTAGCTTGAAATATGCTTTTGCCAGTCAAGCAGCTACAGCAGAATCAGATAATTGTGGTATGACTCAACAAATGCACAGCTGTTCATTTAAATATATCCGTCAAAAGTATAAATATGGTCATGAGAAAGCAAAGGAGCCCTGTACCAGGGTCAGAGCACAAGCTGAACTGGTTATCATCCAAGTAACCACAACAGAAAACAAGGAGGCGCTGGGAAATGGGGGTGGGAGGAGAGTGGGGACTTCTGGATGCATGGGAAAGAGACCTGAAAACAGATCTAACCAAAAGACTAGCCACCCAATCAAAACCACTCATGGACCTAAACAGAGCAATGTTCAAAATAAAATAAGTGTACTGTATTCAGTAAAGAGAATTTTTAAAAATAGATGACAACCCATGTACATAGAGATAGAAAGCCTAGAGGGCAGAAAACAATTAATTCTACTTGTTATGAAAAACAATGGCTACCTCTTGACCACACCCACACCCACTGCCCCCCACTCCTACACACACACACATACAAATAAATAATAAAATTTAAAAACAAGCAGCAGCCTACACTCCAGTTCCAAAGATACAGAATCTGACTTCCTCTGTTCTTTCACTTTCTTCTTGGGGTGTTAGAAAGAGAACCCCAGGCATTATATCATCTCTCTCACTAGCTCCCTAAGAGTTATGGCTGCTTCTAAACATATCTACAAGCCCAGCATCTCATCTAACAAAGTTAAAATTATTCCAATACATCTAAAATCAAATCAATGTTTAATTCTGGTAAATTGTCAATGATAAACAATCTCTCCCCAAGGAAAGGAGGAAGAGCAGGAATAGCAGACATAAAGGGGGGACTTCTGGTTTTGAGAATGGGAAGTAGGGGTGAACTGAGATATACTGGCAATGCCGGATGCCTGGTATTGATCCAATGAGTAACTACGCTGATACAGTCACTCCTCAGTGTTCCTACAAACCAGGGGCCTATGTGGAACAAAGAAGATACAGGTGTAACAGAGACAGGAAAAACCTCTGAAATTGAATTTCAATTGGAAATAATTACAATAAACATTGCATCATGATCCCAGGTCCTGCCCACAAAAATAGCTTCAAAACGAGGCTATCCAGTAGCAATGGGCATCACTGGTGCCCAGATTGTGGTATGAAGATATCATTTCCAACTGAAAGAACAAAGCAAGAAGATACAGTCACCAAATTCTACCCAAAAAGAAATAAGCAGTGCAGTGGCTGGGTTCTTCAACAGATATAGCACAGGAAGAAATGGCTTGTGGGGGAATCCTGAAGTTTGAGAACCTTACCAGACAGGAGCAGGAGGGGCCAAACTAAACCATACTGCTAGGTACAGATCCTGCCACCGTGATAAAACCATAGAGAAAGCCAAGGAAACAATTATTGCACCGTTAACTACCTAATGTGCTTGGCCTGTGCAGAGGTCACAAAAAATCTCACTTGATCAGAATTAACTAAACTAGATATGCTTGTTGTGTAACAGTTTCCTCTGAGATTGAAACATTCCACCTTGCATGGATGTTCCTTAAGCAGGAAAGTAAAGAACTCAAAACAGGTTCAGGAAGTCCCTGGAACTGATCAGATTCACTCGGCCTCTCCCTAACAGAGTAAGCCATAAAAGCGGAGAGTGCTTCTTCAATGGAAAGAGGCAGTGCTGCAAAGACATCTCTCAGATGAGCAGAACTGCACTGAAACCAGATTAGCTGCCTGGAAAAGCAGCAACCTGCCAGGCTGCCTGGAAGAGGTGTAGACCAGAGTCCCATGGAAAGGACACTCTCCAACCTGCTAAGCCACCAGCAGGCTGTGCAGTATGCTCCAGCTTCCAGATTTGTGAGCAGTTACCCAAGCTGGGGTGGACCTTGGTGATGCAGCTGTCTTGGAGTCATTTCTGCTCCTGTAAGTAACCCCTCACCCATACTCCTGTAAGTAACCCCAATAAAACTTACTGGTACACCAAGCTGGACTTTGGTAATATCCGTAACCTTGGTCTGCTGTGGGATCCATGTCTGGGATGGGTAGACTTGTGTGTGTTCCTCTTAAGGGGGCAAGTTTTATCAGACAACAATGCTTCAAGAGTAAAATAGTTTTACAGTTAAAAAACAAAAAACAAAGCCACTCTCAAAGTTGGATATGTGCTGTTTTACACACACACACCCTATATTCATATGCACACAATAACAAGAAAGGTGCATCATATTCAGTATGCAAAGTTCTGCCCAGGCTTGTGTGGTCCAATCAAGTCTATGTTTCTGAAACATATTTTCTTTACCTTCAACCAAAAGATATTTGGTTATTGGGGTTTTTTTGGTTGTTGTTGTTTGTTTGGTTTTTGGTTTTTGTTTTGGTGGGGGTGGGGGCAAGATCTAAGTTTATTTTCAATAGAAAAGTAAGTACCGGTTTCCTTGTTATAAGCAGAAACCACTTATTAAAATAAAATTAACACCATGTCAGTGCCATGTAAGTCAGTCCTGACTCCTCCTACCTGCTTCAGTGAAGTCAGTTCCTGGTGTCAAAGGACCTAGAAGGACCAGCCTCCAGAGCAGTTTTTCCCAACATAGCTATGCAACATGATCATCAAAATTAACACCTTAAACTTAGGAGCCCTCGCTAACAAAGCTGACACCAAACACCAATGATAGCAGCAGCTTTCTTTCTTGTGTGGGGGAAATGGTGACTAGATGTGACTCTCCTGTGGAGTTTATGTTTTGAAACACATAAGCCAAACAAAAGAATAAATATGAAAAGCCTGTAAAATGAAATAAGACAGGGAGACTCTATATCCAAGAAAGTACATTATGGTTCTGAGTTATCATATTTGTATAGACAGACAAATTAATGAAACGACATGGAATCTCAGAAAGAGAGAATTCCAGAATATATATGGAAAGTCATATGGCAAAGGAAAGCAGACAATACAGGCCTATATTCCTAGCAGTAAGGAGGCTGACGCTGAAAGGTCTCAAGTTCAAGGGCACCTTGGAACCACTACTGTTAGGGCATAGCAAAGAAGGAGGGTGGGAGGGGTGTAAAATTTCAGAAAAAACAAACAATGAAAAAGAAGACTGGAACTATTTAATAAATTGACTACAGTGCCACTCTGTCAGAAAGCCAAGGAGTGAGAGTTAGTAAGAGAAGGGCACCGGAATGATGGAGCTAATGAAGCAGTTGCTGATTTTCCTCTAAAATCTCCTTCTCTTCTCCTTGGGAAGCAGATGACAGGCAGAGATAATGCTGCCCAGGCTCCCTGCAGCTGGATGTGCCCACAGGACGAAGTTCTTCTCACTGACCACATAAGCTGCAGCGATGCTTGTAAGCTCTAACACTTGCCCTGAACTTTGTTCTTGCCACTGACAGGACCCGATAAGACCATACAGATAATAACCGCAGTGATGCTGCCAGCCAATGGGACAGAAAGAACCCTGCTTACACAATGTCAGGTGGAAATGGGCTCTTCCGCCCAGCTGTTTAGCTCTCACTGGGACTGTTGAGTGAGGGGGGAAAGTCAATGTCTATGTTCTTTGAACCACAGCCTATTTCAGTCCCTTGGTTACAGCAGGTCAGCCTTACACTAATTGATGGAGCACCTAGAGGAAAATTAAGGCGGATTACCCCTAGCCTTCCAATTGGAACACAGATTCAACTCTTAAAAACAGAACCATATCACACCAGCCGGAACCAGAACAGGGGTCTTGTCGGCTGCCACTCAGAGACCTGTCTTCACTGATACAAACATCTGGAGCCACAAAACGACCGACTGTATATTTGTTTCCACCAATCTCTTCGTGTTTTATCAACTACCTCCTCCAACTAGAATCCAAGCTTCATTGAGCAAAACTGGAGTCTGTTTTCTCTTCTACTGTACAGCTGGGTACTTAGAATAAGCTCTTAATATGTGAAAGACATTCAATAAATATTTGTTGAATGAATACATTTAACTACAAGGAATGTTTAATAATCAGAAAAACAAAACAATTTAACTTTATGCAAATGACCAAAGAAAAATACAGACGGTACAAACTGCAAGAAAGGGAAAGAAAGGGGAGCTATGAACTGATGGTGAAAATCTGTTATTTTTGTAAGAAACCAGCATTTTGATTACTAAAAAAAAAAAAAAATCAAGAGCCTCACAGGATAATGGACAAAAGACGCAAACTGAAAGGGAACAGCGCCAGGAACATGAACGGCTTTTAAGCCTCAGGAACGATGCTCGGAGGTAACTGAAATAAGAAGACTGGAAATGACGGAGATGCTAAGCTGACACGTGCACCTATCAGTTTGTCAGTTACACTGTGGCTGGCAGACTTGGAGGGAAGCGGTGTTCGCACCTCAAACTCCCCAACAGGAGCAGAACAACCAGCAACAAATGGCGACCAAGATGAAGACGTGCATGCTCTTTGATGCAGCAGTGTTGCTGGCCACGGATCCTAGAGCTGAGACCACGTCTGAGACCACGCACGAGGCCATTCCCTGCGGCCTTGTTCATGAGCGTAAAAGCTGGACAGAACCTGTGTGTGCATCCACATAGGACTGGCTAAGTCCACGACAGTCCTCCTCCAAGGGACTACCACATACCCACTGTAAAGAAACAAGGCACTAACATACATATGGAGCCATCACTTCAATGCAAACCTCTCATCACCATTGTGACAAAAAGCCTACAGTTTACATATGCATGCGTTATATACTCACTGAAAGAAAACTTCAGAACGTAACAGTGGGGAGCTAGAAGATTAAGTGGGTTCTCTGCAAACCAGAAGAAGAGACTTATTTCTCAACCCACACTTCCTTTGTGCTTTCTAAAACTTGTATGCATTGAGGAGCTGGAGAGATGGCTGAGCAATTAAGAGCACTGGCTGCTCTTCCAGAGGACCTGGGTTCAATTCCCACCACCCACATGGTAGCTTACAACTGTCTGTAACTCCAGTTCCAGGGGATGAGACCCTCACACAGACATGCACCCAAAACACCATTGCATATAAAGTAAAAATAAATTAATCATTAAAAAATTAAAAGAAAAACCTGTATGCATCAATTATACTAACTTTCTAAAACATAAATACTTTATACAATAATAAAAAAAATACAAATATTCATTCCCAAAGAAAGGCATCTGAAAGTTCCTCTAATGCGTTTCACACTCTTGGCCACACTGAGAAACAACTGAGCCCAATCATTTTCACACCGTTTCATAATTGAGACTGACAGTTAGTGATTAACTCTAGCCGCCGTCTCCTCCACCCTGCAAATAAATAAATAAACAAAACAAAAGTCTCCACACCACCCCTGTTATTCATTACTTTCTTTTAAAACTAACTCAGCCTCACACCACCTTGCCCCGGCAGAAGAGTATCTCAAGATCCTCAAAGGCTGGAAGCCAGAATTTACAAACTATTAGCTGTCAGAAAATCAAAAAACCGATACAACATCATACCTTCATAACAGCCCAAATTGCTTCACCTGGCCTGAAAATGCAAAGTCATAACCTTAAGAGCCCAGTATCAACAGCCAGTTCCCTAAGGTGAAAGGTCTGCCATCCCCCACCCCCTTTAAATTATAGGCTAACTCCTCACTGGAGGAGGGTTGGTTATTACCATGTTACTTCATATAAAGGACACTAAGGAAGGATTACTTACACTGAAATTAAATCCCACAATATATCAAGTGTGGAGAGAAGCAAGTTGCAAGCCACAATGTCTAATTATGTTTTATCGGTTTTGAAACAGCTGATATGTGTGTTTTGCACATAAAACATGTCTCTGAATAAATAGGTTCATGTGTGGAAAAGGGAAGAAAGGAAGAAGCAAATCCTGTGGCCCTAGTGGGAAAAGGGAGTGGAAGCATTTTCTATGTAGGGACATGCTGGTGGCATTTGAACAGCTTGCCCAAAGTGGAGGACTGTGAAGATGTGGCCCAGTAAAGTCCTTGCTATTCAGGCCATGCAAGAACTAAGAACTAGCCAGCTGCCCCAAACTTTCATGTACTAGATTCGTGGAAAACAACTAAATCAACATTGTGGCGGAGAACTTACCCAGTCGATTTGATCTGTGCCAAACAGCATTAAAAGAGGCAATTTGTGGAAAGGCTGGACGGCTGGTAACACGGCGCCGTGAGGTCCAGGGAAAGCCTTGCAAGGCTACAGTTAAAGCCAGTTCCTGGGTACACCCAGCTCAGGTCCGCCTCCACAGAGGCACTCACTGCTCAAAGGGAGAGGACAGTGGGAGAGGAGCTCCTGAAGTCTTCTGAAACTGTATGTGCCCCCAGCAGGCTCCCTATGGCCAGATAAACTAGCACGCCGCACACTCGGGGCTGCAGAGGGAAAGAAGAGAGAAGGCCACTAAGCAGAGATGGCTGCATTTCTGACGATGTTGGCTAACGGAAGTATACTTGACAAGCTTCTCCACTGGAACCATACAGTGACAGCCCATTAGCAAGGGCAGCAAGAATGGAAAATCTGAAATGCTGATACGCATGTGTTGAGGTCAGAGAGCAGCACTGCTCTTTAAATATTTTTATAAGTGACACAAACCCAGTAAGACGTTAGTAATTCAAAGTCAAATTGCTTTAAAGTCCATATGCCACATACTCTAAACCATCACGAGAAAACCTCAAACAACAAAAAATGGCTATGAATATTATTTTACGCACTAGGAAAAAAAAAAAAAACAGTCTGCACAGTATAAAGGATGAATAAAGTCTGCCTCCCCAGTCCCCAGAACGATGGTCCCTCCGAAAGACAACACCAGACTAACTAATTCTTGAAGAACTACTGGGAAACTGCTGGGTTTGGGCCATATTCAAGCAGCATTCTTAGTAGTAGATAATACAGTTCAAAGACTCCCAGAACAATGGTGGAGACTGCGTACAAAACGGAAGGGAAGGGGCTCCAGATAACCAACAAAAAACAAAAACCACCCAAACTCCCTTTTCCTTTAGGAAAGTGGAAAACATCAACATTTGCTCAAGGAAGAGGAAATTTTTATTAGAATCAAACTTTCCCATTCAAATCATTAGTCAAAGTACCAGACCCTCCCCCACTCCTCTCAGAAAAAAAAAAAAAGCTCCCCGTTTTTTAACCTGAAGGAACACTTTGCCAAGAGAGCGCTTGTGTAAATAAACCTCAGTAGAAAACAAACCTACATTCCTAAATAACCATGTGGAAAAGAAAACCCTCCATCTACCCTGAAATTCAACAGGCCTCACTTCAGCTTAAATTGAGGGTCCCAATCAACTTGAAAAGAAAATCTAGACACACAAACAGCACACCTAAAATAAGACACAGTTAAAAAAAAAAACAAAAACAAAAAAACTCCATAGATCAGCCATTCCCTGCAACTATGTGGCAAAGTCAGGGTGATGGTCTATCCTCAAGTGGGCACCTGAAAAATGCTCCACAGACCCTTGAGTTTCCACGAACTGTCGAAATGCTTGAAATGCTGGTGTTTCTCTGGGCTTCTGGTGCCAGGGAAGTATGATGGGTTCTCGGGAAGGTTGCTGTGGGTCCTTGTGTTTTAGGAATGGGGTAGCCAAAACTGTCAGACTACAAAGAGCATGGGTGCTGCTGTATATCAGTGGAAGGTTTAGATCAACAAGGAAGTAAACCTAATCTGATGATGATATTTATTTATTTATTTATCCTCAAAATTCTCTGTTTAAAAACCTGTGCTACTGAGTGATCACCCTGAGCACCCTGCCCTGGCCTCCTTTTAAAGTACAACCTCTATGACCTGTCTTTTCTACATGGAATTCCTTACCATTATTTAACAATGTTCACATTCCCTGCCTGTTTTCGGCCTTCTCGGCCTATTATTAGATGTTCCAGGTCTTTCTCATTCTAATTTCTTGGTATTTATATTCTATATGTCTCAATCTGGTGCCCAATTCTGTACTGTAAAGTGGATTTGTCCCAAATTCAATTTAAAACCAGGTGCAGATTACACATTATTCTTCTGTTCCATTCTTCCTTCACTCTATTAGTAGTATACTGTTAGGGCTCAAAAGTTACAGGATGAAAAACCAAATTAAAATTTAAGTATAATTTAACATTTATTGTGCCAAATGTACTGGACTATCTAAAGCCCCATAGACTGTAGTCAAAACTGTGAGGTACTATATGAAAAATATTTGGTAAGGGGGTTGGAGAGATGGCTCAGTAGTTAGGAGCACTTGTGGCTCTTGTAGAAGACCAGGGTTCAGTTCCCAGCACCGGGATGGTTGTTTATAACTACCTCTAACTCCTGTTTCAGGGGCTCCAATGCCTTCTTCTGACATCCACACACACCAGGCACACAGGTGGTGCACACACACACATACATGCAGGCAAAATATTCATACACATGAAATAAAACAAATACATCTAAAAACACTAAATTGATAAAAGTTAAAAGGAGTTGAAAGGGCGATAAATAAAAGGTTCAAATGTTGAGCAAATTCCAAATACCCAACCCTTCAAATATACTATGTAGAGCCTATTTGCCTACAAATAATCTTCCTGTCAGTAAGCAACCTGGGCAGAAACGACAGGAAAGGAAAACAGCTACATTCAAAACCCCCAGTCATTTAAAATATCATGCAAACTGAAGACTTACATTCTAATTAAAATTGGTGCTATAAGATAATTAGATAACAAACTGCAACAACTTGAACTAGACTTTTATTGAGACCTAAGTATAGTTCTTAAAAGTTTGGCCAACATATTTGTTTGGCTATGGAGTTTTAACGACTGGCAGCTAACCAAGCCATGTGAAAACCTAACCCATAAATTCTAAGACATGTTCCTGTGAAGGAGGAGCGGATAACCACAAGGGGGGGGGGGCAATCCAATCCAACATTCTAATTCCAGCGTTAGGTACTTATAATAGGCACATGTTTGCCATCCTGAAGTTTAAAAGTGCATGACTGGTTCTTAGCAATAGCACCTGAGAACAGGCTAATACAAAAAGTACTTACAATTCTTGGGACTCGCTATAGGAACAAAGAAACAGAAAAACAAAATCAGGACAAGTCTCAACTTTTTAGTTAAAACTATATCCTTGGCTTCTAGAAACTGTGGCTTGCAGACATTGAGAATTTCTATCTTTCCTAAAACAATCTCATACCTGTGCATTCTACCCACCTAGCTAAATAACCCAAATAAATGACAGCATTCATTAAACAAATTACCTGAAGAAGCAGGGTATCATATAAGAACATAGACTTGGAAGCAGGCAGGCTGAGTTTCCCAACTTACTACATGTGACCTTCATTCATCATTTAACCTCTGTCAGGTTTTTTTTTTTTTCCTCCATGAAACAGGAAATATAAATAGCTTTCACCTTGGAGAGTGCTAGGAATCACTCATCTCTGACATTAGTTAACCAAATTATTTATGTTATCCAACTTAATCCTATCAGCTACAACAGATGTTAACCACAGTACGATTCCTCTTCTGTATATATATATATATATATATATATATATATAAAAAATATGTTCAGACAACTGTAAGTCAGTTGGTCTTATTTTAATAAGTGGTAAAACCAGAAGACAATATTTTCTGACTCCAAAAGTTTATGCCCTTAATTGCCACTGTTAAACTGTCTCTTGATTCTATGTATAGAAATGAGTGTTCAGAGGTGATTTTTTTTAGGCCCCATTTCCTAACTCGGTGAAGTATTCTGGCAGGAAAACTAGAAAACATACCAACTCCAAACAATATTTGCATCGTGCTACAAGGGTAAAGAGCTTACTGGTATAGCCTTCAAGAATCCTTCAAAAACAACCCATTCCAGCTATCTGGATACGAGAGATAGACAGGTCTTGGTCTACCATTACTAGCAGAATTCATTCTGCATAGAGGGCAGGAGGGCAGGAGGAACTTAGCCAGTTCCTAAAATTCCCAACCGCTCAATGGAAAAAGAAAAGGTAAGACACGTGTTCTGAATGGCAACAGCCCTGGAGGACTGAGAAGGGCAGGGAGCGTGACAAAACATTGGGAATGCCACTGCAGACAAATCAAGAAGTGAAATACAGAGCAGAACAATGGCTCCCTGACTCTGGGAGCTTTCAAAATCCTAACAAAGTTAATCTTTGGATTTGGGGGGGAAATATGGCTATTTCCAAAAATTTCTCTAGAGGTTAAAAAAATCATTCTTAAAAATTTCTAAACAAAGCTGGGCAGCAGTGGCGGCGCACGCCTTTAATCCCAGCACTCAGGAGGCACAGGCAGGCGGATCTCTGTGAGTTCGAGACCAGAGATCTACAAAGCGAGTTCCAGGAAGGGTGCAAAGCCACACAGAGAAACCCTGTCTCGAAAAAAAATAATAATAATTTACATTTTGGGCTGGAGAAATGGCTTAGAGGTTAAGAGCACTGGCTGCTCTTCCAGAGGTCCTGAGTTCAATCCCCAGCAACCACATGGTGGCTCACAACCATCTGTAATGAGATCTGGCGCCCTCTTCTGTATACAAAATAAATAAATAAATCTTTAAAAAAAAATTCTAAACAAACCAGATATGGTTGCATACTCCTGTGTCATCTCAGCTACTTCAGAGGCTAAGAAAGGAGGGAAGCCTGAGCCCAGGGATTGAAGACCAGCTTCAAAAACACAATATAGACCAATCTCAGTAATAATAATAACAGTGATATTAATGATGAGATGAAGGAGAAAAAGGAGGAAGAAGAGAAGAGGGAGACGGAGGAGGAGGAGAAAGAGGAGGAGGAAAAGGAGGAGGAGGAGGAGAAAGAGGAGGAGGAGAAGGAGGAGGAGAAGAAGGAGGAAGAGGAGAGGAGGAGGAGGAGGAGGAGAAGGAGAAGGAGGAGGAGGAGGAGGAGAAGGAGAAGGAGAAGGAGGAGAAGAAGGAGAAGAAGAAGAAGAAGAAGAAGAAGAAGAAGAAGAAGAAGAAGAAGAAGAAGAAGAAGAAGAAGGAGAAGAACCACCACCACCACCACCACCAAACTTTACTTTCTCATGGATAGGCAGAGACACTGTTAAATAAGACAATGTACGTGGTGATATTTGCAAAGAATTACAGCCTATAGCAGATATTAAAGTCTGGAGGACACCTGCAAACATTACTGAATAGTATTCCAATAGCAAGCAAAATGCAGCCCACAGTCTGCTTTTATAAATAAGAGTTTTACTGGAACAGACACATGTGTTCATTTTACATATAGTGTGTTGGCTGCCTTCACACTAAAATGGCAGAGTTGATAGTTGTGACAGAGTCCGTATGTTTGCAAGGCCTAAAATATTTACTATTTAGCCCTCCAGAGAAAAAGTTTGTTGACCCATACAATAACCTACATTCAAATCCACGAGCTACGTTAACAGTAGTACGCATAACTGAATGTTGAAACTGCCAAGTTAAAGATGTATTTTGCTTCTGAAACTTATTTCTTGGAATGCTACACTTAGGATTTGTATACAGTATGCTATGCATATAAACTGATTTTATTTGCAAGGATGACTCACCAAGACAAGCAGGCTGGGCCACAAACACACATTTATAACACAGCAACAGCTACAAGCAATCGTGACCAATTCTCTCCCACATGCCTCTCCTGCTTTGACTCCACAAAATGTCAATCTAGCCTGTCCTTCAACCCACTGGGCATCTTGAGTCTAGCTTTCACATTGACATCAGCAGATTCTTTTTATCTGCTAGTGCCTCTGTGTTGACTCTTTTAACTCTTGTAGAAGAATTATAATGTATTTTCCACTCCCTTGCTAAGTGATTTTTCTTAGGTTTTAGAAAAACAGATATAGTATACTATCCAAGAAGTCTCAGGAAAGAATTCAATCACAGAAGCACTACCTTCCCTCCCGGCATACATCTACATACGAGTAGGAAGCAAACATTAGATTTCTAAGAGATGAAGAAGAAAAGTGTCACGGAGAGCCAATATAAAAAATAAAATGGAATCTCCAGGGTGTTTTAAGGTAAAACACGTAAGTCTGTCCCCAGCCTAAGGACCAGTCAAAGAGAAGATACAAGGGAGACTGTACACTCCCAGGAACCTGATTTAAGGCCCAACACCAGGGAGACTCCCCTCTAGAATTTAATGTATGATTTGGCTGAGGAGAGGGACTCATGGTGGATTACTTAATTACTGAGTGTAATTAAGTACCAGACTCCACTTCTGAAGATAACCTGCTTAGATTTTGTAACCTCCAAACTCTCCACTGAAGTGGTTTGGCGGTCCATCAAAATCCTTTTTATTTGTCCAACCAAAGACCCATTTATTTGTGCCAGGAACATAAAGAGGTTCAAGGTTGAAACTTGAGAGAACAAAGGCAACAGGCCGTAGTAGAGTTCCAGGCTTGTACCAGCGCCCTGGATTGAGGCTCAGCCCTGCCAACCACGTGTCATGTGATCCGATCCAACACTTCAAGCAGCAGTCTCCTACAGGCAAAACCAACATCGTGACGTCCCAGCAGAGGGGCCACATTGGAAGGCTATGGCATTCAGTGGCTCATTACTATCAGCTTATATAAACTCAGTATTTAAGGAGTGAAAACGGGCAACAATGAGGATGACTGCAATTGATCATGAGAAGGCGAAGTTCTGACCACTTTGATCCATGATCGCTGTTTTTTTAAAAAGCAGGATTCCACATAAAAACCAGAAAAGAGGGACATGAAAGATTAAGAGCCCAATGTCTACTGGCAGAAGCTCAAAAAAAAAAAAAAAAAAAAAAAAAAAAATTCTAAACGCCTTAAGCTACAAAGCAGGGCTGGAGAGATGGCTCAGTGGTTAAGAGCACTGTCTGATCTCCCAAAGGACCCTGGTTCAGTTCCCAGCACCCACATGGCAGCTCACAACCATCCATTAACTCCTGTTCCAGGGGATCCAACACCCACTTCTGGCCTCCATGGACACCAGACATGCACATGGTACACAAACATGTATGCAGGCAAAACATTCATACACATACATAATCATAATTAAGCAAATCTTCACAACAAAGATTAGAAACTAAAATGGTACCCTGCCCCCACTCCACTATTACCTCCTCACTAGAGAAGAGGCATGAGTCCACCAAAACAGAAAGACACCCCTCAACTGCCTCTTTTCTTTTCTGCCCTATCCCTGACCTCTCCTTTCATCGGTGCCCAGTGGTGTCTATTTTTTGAGTGTGTGTGTCTGCACACACACGTGCATTCTCCCAACCCGCCACCTCTGAATGGAACCAGATTTGAATGAACAGTGAGCAGGTTCCTCTTCAGACTGTCGGGTGCAGCTTCCACATATGCATCCTACCCCAGCATCACACTCCCCCACCACAAGATGCCCATGTTTTAACTGTTGACTCACCGGAACATGGTAATCCTTGATGATTACCTTCACACATAACACCATCCAGGCTTTCATCAGCTCCTGATCTCAAAACACCTTCACAAAGAGTTCGAAGTGATGCCACCCACTGGGCCGGGACCAGATTTTCTGGTTTTATAATGAGGTGTCTGGCATTTTGTATCTCCTCAGCTTTATTCTGGGATACTGAGGTCTATGTACCTCACTACACAGACCTCTTGGCAAAGCTTCCCAGGGAGATACTCCAGAAAGCAGAAACTCCGCATCCAACATCTTGTTTGTATCTCCAATGCCTAGTCTAACATCGCACTAGATTAAAATCTATATGGAATGGACAAAGTTTAAATTACAGAAAAAACAAATGCACTAACAATGACAAACTTATACTTAGAGCCACTGTGTGGCAGGCAAGTTTCCACCCTGAGCAAAGCGGGAATAAAGAGCCAAGGATTCCTAAACCCCTTTCTTTATCACATGCATGTCAGTTACTAACCTAAATAAAATGTTCATCAGGTCACTTCCCTAACTAAGCTTCATCAAGAATAAACTGAAGGACAGTTCAACACTCTATCCTACTTGTTTTGTTGGAACTATTATCTGCCCACAAGCCATATAGACATCCCCAAGGCTACTAAGGCAACTGACCCTATGCCAAGAACATGAGACGAGGTGGGGCAGGAGGAAGTCCAATCAAGTTAAAAATAAGATATGAACAATGATTTATGCAACCTTGCTTTCCGGTGTGTGTTCGCTACTTTGTAACTGTGTCAGACAAGCTATATACTTTGTAAGTAGTTGCCGGTCCTGTAAGGGATGTCTAAACAACCCCCCTGCATAGTCTCAAAGCCAGGTGTGGCTCATTACACACTCATGATCCCCAAACTGCTAAAGCAGAAAGATTACCTCCGGACTTGGCTAGCTTGGTCTATGAAATGAACCACTCTTTCAAAAATAAATAAAATGAGGAGAAATGCAAGTTCTTCCACATCATTTTGTTTGGCTTGTTGTTTTGAGAAGGCATCCTACTACATCGTCCAGGCTGGCCTCAATCCCTGGCTCCTCCAGCTTCCCAAGTGCTAGGATTACTGGCGTGGTGGCTCACTTACTGATCATAGGTTTTTATAATTGGGTCATATCCTTTCCAACCCAAATCACCCACAAGCACTTGTCTGGCCTCTGTACGGTGAGTTTACACAAAATAAAACTTAAGAATCGACTCCACATCTACCACTGATGGTGTTGGTAAGCACCAGAGTGCTCCATAGGAAGGTCTTCCATCTGTACCAGATTACACAGATCTAAACAAGGTCTGTTGGAGAAAGCACAGTACCAATGAACCGATGTTCTTCCGAGCCTGTGCTGTGTGATATAGGGAAGTCACTTACCCTCTCTGATATCCACTGCCCATTTCTATAAACTGCAGTACCTTCCCCACTAGCTCAAAGCCTGTCTATTTAAGATATTTCTTTCACTACTTCCAGCAGGATTCTTTAAGAATTACACTTAAAGGGATACTCTTTAATTAAAGATGGTTTTCTTATCGTCTCCACTAGGATGGCACCCAACACACTCATTCAGAAAAAAAAAAAAAAAAGGTAAAAACATTTTTCATGTAACTCAGCAGTTCTTAACTCAAAGGTTTGCGTGGAATTTAATCTGTTTACCAATTGAGGGGTAAGTGAACAACAAAATCCAAAGAAAAACTGGATGCCTACCAGATATGGTCCCCCACAGGGCATAATACACGTAGCACTCGAAAGCTAGATGTCACCACTCTCTCCACCACCTTGGTGGATGTCTGCCTGAAATGACTCCATGCTGGGAATCTGGCAAACTCCTCTGGTTCATGATCAGCTTCAGCATCATGTCCTGAAGCCCAAATCCACAAGCTATCTGAGTTCCATGCTTCTCACCCAGCACTCTCAAACTCAACTACTGTGTGGCACCCATGAAGTCTTTCAACCTTTCAATGTTTTCATCTATTTCCACCAGTAGGTTTGTAGACTCATCAACTATAGGTTGTATTTTCACCAGTGAAACATCGGGGGCCAGCTTGTAGATGACAGCTCCTTGAGAAAAGTTGGATGAATGAACTGGTACTCGATACTGGACTCAAAGCATGAGGAAACCGCCCAGAATATAAACAATAAAAAAATAATAATACTAATGGCAAGAAGGAGGTAGGTCTAATCCACTTTTAGTGTTGCCTCGCCTTTTAAGTCAAAGCAATACGTGCATACATACATATCTAGACAGATATGTAAGTAGGTATGTAAACAGATACATAGATACCCAGTCCCAGTGCTAAATTACTAAGAGTAAGCCACAAAGAGTTCTTACTTTACACAAAAAGGAAAACACAAACCATATACACTCATCCATAGCTTTGTACTCACACTGGAGAACAAAGAACTATTGTGCATTCTAGTAGAACATAATCTGTTTTCTAAATCACCAAAGAAGGCAGGACTGGCGAGCAACACACAGACATCATGCTAACAAATGCACTATTACTGGAAACTAAGATACTGTCAGTAAAATTATGAAAGGAGATGCTTCATCTTACAAGAAAAATGCTAATTTTTTTCCCAGAAAATTATTCTTGAGACGGTCACTTGGAGCCATGCCCCATACAGTTCCTGCATGCGGGCTGTCTCTCATTGGCCTCTTTCCAGACACTTGCAGTCAAAGTGAAGGGGCTGCAATGAGTAGGTTGTGTTCTTCCTCTGATTATATTATGGGTTGTAAATATGCTCCTCAACACCCCATGGATTAAAAACCTGGTTGCCAGTCTGTGGCCCTACTTGGGGTTGGTGGAATCTTCAGCAGAGAAGGCCAAGCAGAAGGAAATTAGGTGATTGGGGCATGTCTTTGGAGGGGATACTGAGACTTTTATTTCTCCCACACCCAACACCAGAGGCAAACAGGCATCCTCAAATCTCTGTGTTCCCATGATAATGCCAGGACAAGTCTAAACAAGGACAGAATGAAACTCTGCGGCAAATAAACCTTTCCTCTTGTAACACTGACTATCTTGGGTATTTTGTCACAGCAAAGGAAAGTTAACTACACATAACATTGCAAGGGCGTGCTCCTTACAGTTGTCCCCTGCCCTGAGTGCATGCCCTGCTGTGTATAACTGTGGATCTGAGGGGGGCTGTGGGCTGGAGTAATCAACATGGAAGGGCATCGAAGAAAGGACTCCTGAGTTATTGGGAGACCACTAAAAGAAAGGGTGGAATGGGAAGAGTCAGGTCTGCAAATCAACTACCAGAATTGGGAGAAACCCCTTTTCCAACGATACTTTAGAGAGGAGGTGACGTGGGTGAGAGGCTAGAGACAGGAGTATTTCCGGAATACATGCTATTATCAAGACTACATTTATCTTTGCTACCTGAATACCCAGCTTCCACAGCTCAAGCAATTTTATATCAGTAACCACAAAGCACAGATTTTTTTTTCCTTCCACACTTCAGTCTCATATCATTAAGCATTCGGTCCACTAACAGAATTGCAGGGTTCTTGATTTGGAGTTATTATTAATTAGGACAGTTTGGCACCCAGATTCATTTTGATAGATTCATTTTATAAAATGAAACATGCCTGCCATTGATCACATTCACACTCTTCATCATGAGCCTCCAGCTTCCACACCTGTGGTTAATTTACATCAGCACCAGCTGAAATACTGGCCTTCCGGTCATTTGCGATATCACATCTCTGAAGACGCATCTTACCTGACAATTAATAGGAACGATCTATATTTACCATCGATAACCTAATTCCCAAAGGTGACAGAATCACTAATGTAAATGAGAAATTTGCCCAGGGCCTTATGCATACCAGGCAAGTGCTGCTCACCCAGTTCAGAAACTAATTCAGATTGCTTGGTTTGACTGATTGCTTGGTTGTTTGAGACAGTGTTTCACTCTGTTTCTTGGGTTGTCCTTGAACTTGCTGTGTGGCCATGGCTGGTCTCAGGCATGCAATCCTCCTGTTACAGCCTCTCAAGTACTGAGATCACCCGCCACAAAGGTTTTAATATCATCCTTAATTAAAATGTGCTCTGTTTGTCCAATGATTACAAAAACAAAGAACAAACACTATATATGTTTGTATATACTGGCTAGTTTTTATGTCAACTTGCCACAAACTAGTGTCATCTGAGAGGAAGGAACCTCAATTGAGAAAATGCATCCCTCAGATTGGACTGAAGACAAGCCAATAGAGCATTTTCTTAATTAATGATTGATAAAGGAAGGTCCATCCAATTGTGGGTGGGGCCACCCTTGGGCTGGTTGTGCTGGGTTCCATAGGAAATCAGGCTGAGTAAACCATGAGGAACAAGCGTATAAACAATACCCCTCTATGGCCTCCGCATCAGCTTGTGCCTCTAGGTTCCTGACCAGTTTGAATTCCTGCTTTGGTCCCCTCAACTGACTGTGAGTCAAGATATATAAGACAAAAAATTCTTTACTCCCTAAGTTGCTTTTGGTCATGCGGTTCCATCACAGCAATAGTAACCTTAAGACACAAACATATGTACGCTTGTGTGTGTGTGTGTTGTGTGTGTAAACTTTATGCTACACATGAGTTTGAAAAGAAATGCAAAGGGTGGGATGCAGCTCAATGACAGCATCTGCCCAGCACATGCAAAGGCCTGGTAGGTTCAATCTCCAAAACCATAAGACAAAATACAATGTTTTAATTCAAGAAAAGCTAGAAGTGACCTATCACCCCAATGTTTCCCTGGGTGCTAATGCTTTCAGTGAAGTCCCAACAGAGAGCATATACCAACAAAGTAGCATCATGCCTTGGCTTCCCAGATCCTCCAATCCCAGATGCCCAGAGAATATCTAATTATGATAGGATGTGAGGGGCTAGAGAGATGCTCAGTGATTCAGAGCTTGTGCTGCTCTGGACCCGAGTTTGGCTCCCAGCACCCATGTTGAGCAGCTCACAACTTCCTGTAATTAATCTCAGTTCCAAAGGCACACACACATACTCATACACATACCTAGCCATACACACATACACATAGTCAAACCTTTAAAGTAGACAGGACATAAAAGTATAGTGGATACAGAAAGGAAATAACGTTAGCAGTCACCATGTTTATCTGACAGGTCAACAATTCTTAGAAAAATTCGCTGTTTCAGATGACTAAGGCCTAGTCCATTCCATGAGCATTTGTCTCTCTGACTTTGCTTTTCTACAAGTCCCCAAAGGAAGTGTTAATCTTCTGGAAGTTTAGAATGGCTCACTTTCTAACACTGGCAGGAAAGAAAAGGCTAGCTTCTGAGTTTTACCTTTGCATTAAGTGTGAGGGCTGGGGCTCATAAGAGTCACTAGAGTGTGTTTGAGGCGTGAGGCTTTCCTTGCTTGTGCCATCCCTGACCTGCAGTCAGACTTATTGAAGACAACCCAGACCGCACATTCCACTGAATCTCTCAGAACTTATCACCAGCCCTAAGCTGGTTTAACATACCATTGCTCTTTGGACACATGAAAAGTGGGCCACAGACATGTCTGGAAACTGATTTTAAATATTATTTTGGATGGACTTTCTAATCACACATACCAAAAAATATACCCTATGTTCTACTTCTGAGTTAAAGTCAACTCCTAACACCTTGGGCAAAGACAAATCCAACCTTGAATGTGTGTCTGTGTTTGTTCATTTGTCTAAAGAAAGAGGTAAATAAGTGTGAGTATACCACAGAAGCAGGGTCCAGTCCACACTGAAAATACATGAGTAAGTTCTCTAGAAGCATGGGAATGGTTCCTAGCAGTGATGTCCATTATTCATCAAATACCAAGAATGGTAAAGGAAGCTAGGCTCTCTCATACACCCAATCACAAAAAAAAAAAAAAAGAATTCATGGATACAGAATTATATATAACTACACACACACACACACACACACACACACACACACACACTGAACTATTCTTCTTTTGTTTTTCAGTCAATGGCAAGGTCTGAATGTTTGTAGCCTGCAGAAAATTTACAAGCTAAGATCTAATCACCAACATGGTGATATTATGAGGCAGGCAGGCCTGGGAAAAGCAAAGCAAGTAAGCCCAGAGTGCAGGATCTCACGTGATCAATGCCGGGGGGGGGGGGGGGGGGGGGGGGGGGATAATGAGGCTCCCTGGGGCTGCCTTTCAGTTCCCACCATGTGAGCACACAGTAAGATCCTCATGTTTTGTTTTGTTTTTCAAGGAAGTGGCCAGCAGGCTGCACACTCCTCAGTAACAATCTGCCTCCTCTGCGACACTGGTTAAAGACCCAGCCTGAACCAGACAGCCTGACTGAGAATTCCAGCCTTGCCATTGGCTACCTCCAAGGCCATAGACACTAACTACCTACTCCTCATTTTCTTCATCTGTAAAATTAAATTAAAACATGTGCCTGCCTGGCAGAATTATCAGAAGAATTACATGAGCTGATACATATAAAGTACTCAGATCAGAGCCTGGTAGAAGGAAGTGCCATTGTAAGGCAAGTGATCACTATTAATGACACTCTTGTGACCATAACCCTGACTTTTATAACCCTCACTTCCTTCCTTTCCTTAATAGATGTTACTCTCACCAACTTAAAAAAAAAAAAAAAGCAGTTCCAACCTGTATCTTCTGACTTCTCCCACTCTGAAAGACATAGCAAGCAGAAGGCATGGGGAGGCTGGTGCTGAATCAGCCGCGATCATCTTTACTTCCACAATGAATAATAAATTACCTGGCTATCCTCACAGTGGACTGCAGCCTAGCTCTGCCGCACAGGCAGGCTGAAAACAATGGTAAAAGCAATGATCCCTCAACCTGGGGTGTTTACTGGAAGAATAAAGGCAAACCTTCATATTAAGAGCCACTGCACGTGTGGCCCTACTCACATCCCCCAGCATCAGCTAGCAAACAGAAAACTGAAGCCATATCCCCACCACCCAGCCCATCAGGTCTTCAATACACATTACCACTCTTCATCAGTATGGACACACCCATCCACCAACAACACTCTGGACCCATTTAAACTTCCATGAAGTATAAAGAGGACAGGCAAAGTGTCCCAACTAGAATTCACCCAAGCCCTTTAAACAATAGGAAACAGTGGGTTGGGGATTTAGCTCAGTGGTAGAGTGTTTGCCTAGCAAGCACAAGGCCCTGGGTTTGATCCTCAGCTCAAAAAAATAAAAATTTAAAAAAAAAAAAGTAGAAAGAAACAATAGGAAACAGTGATGTCCTGACATTTAGAAAAAGACTATCTGCATTGAAAAGCTATGGAGACAGATCAAAATCCATTCACTACCTAATATTAATCACCAAGGGATCACATTTCCCTTACATTTGCCATCTAAATAAACGCTACAGCAGGACAAAGTTGCACACTTTTCCAAAGATGCCTAACTTAAAGGTCCTGTCTAAAAGAGCAGTTTGTTCACAGATCTTATTTTGCCATCTGGAGTCGAGAGATAAATAAAACCATGCTTGGCTATGCTAGGCCCTTTGGTATAGCCTGGGAGTGGCCTTTGAGCACAAGGTTTACAGCAAGGCGCCTTGGGAATAGCAAATCAGAAAGCAGTTTCCAAGAAAGAAAGGCAGGCTACCCTTGAAGGTATTCCTTAATTGTCCCGCCCTCGTATCCTCGTCTCCTTCTGCCTGATATTCCATGGGGATAAATGAATAAGCCTCATTACCAGGTGAGCACATCACCAGGTATTTTTCTCAAGATCCACCCCTCCCAGTACTAGCCAGAGGGCTCATCTGGTAAAGGGAACTTGTCACCAACCTTGACAACCCAAGTTTGGTCCCTGGGACCCACATGGCGGAAGGACAGAACCAGTGCCTACAAACTGTCCTCTGCCCTCCCCAACAAGTGCACTGTGACTAAGATGTACACACACACACACACACACACACACACACACACACACAACAACAACAACAACAATTAAATGAAAACATTTACAGGAACAAATTCATCTTCGTGAGAGTACATAGGTACACACTCTGTTCTCCTCACTCCTGGCTCTGTCCATCAGGAAATGACTACCATCCATCAACAACAGAGAGGCTTAAACTCTTGGGTCCCGGGTCTCCAGCCCCAGGCAGAATGCAGGGGACATCTACCTCTTCTGGATATGCACTTCAACTGTGTGTCATAAAATATCCAACTATGGGCAACAACACGGGTTTCCTTCCAGATGTTGCCATGAACAGGAAGAGGAGACTCTGTGACAGAGAGTTTGTTCCTCCAACTTTATGTTTCTTTCGCCTACAAAATGAGGCCAAGGGTGCCAACTTCCCCAGTGCCTTCAAAAACCAAAACAAAAGGGGCAAATTAACCTAGATTTGAAACCTACAGGGAACTGACAGTCAGTCACCTCTTTTGAAGAGATATAACTGTCTGCTCTACTCAGTACAATTTTTCTTTCCTCCTTTGGAAACCTAAGGGCTTTTGAGAAAGTCCAGTGTGGCAAGGCACCTAAGAAGGGCTTCCTGCGTGAAGAGGCTAAGGAAGAACACAGAATGGGTGCTGACGAGACCAACCTTTGACATCATTCTGCTACCTTCTAGAACAAATCAATAGGTGTTGTTGTTTTTTGTTTTTAATTATTACATTTGTGTGTGTATGTGCATGCACACATCACATGTACACGGGCCTATGTGATACCACAACACACATACAGAGGTCAGAGGACAACTTTTGAGGTCTGATTCTCTCCTTCCATCATGTGGGAGCCAACTCAAGTAAACGGGCTTGGGGATCAGCACCTTTACCTATTAACCATCTCATCATCGAGACAATGGGTTTTGCAGTTTGCTTTGAATCTGGGGATTCGAACATACTGGGAAGGGGACACAAGGTGGACAGTTGTTGTGGTGACTCTTCTAGCAAACTTTAGGGAGTGTAACTTTTCAATGGCATTTATATCCATTTCTACAGTCCCAAATTTGAACTAATCCAGACAAATAGTTTGGAAACTGCCAGCCAACTTTATTCTATGGGTAACCATTAGTTTTAATCAGGTGTTGTTCAATTTCTGGACCAGTGCACATTAAGAGGGGAAATTGTGCAAAAGAAGGTGGGGGAAGAATGGAGGGGGAGGACTAGGGAGGATGGAGAGGGAGGGAAGGAGCAGGAAAGGGAAGAGAAGGAGGAGCGGAACAAAAGAACCGCCCCCCGGCCAATCAGTGACCGGGGCTGCTGGCTGGGAATCCTTCCGCCCTCTCTGCAGCTGTCGTCTCCTGCAGTTGGCACGTCGCACTGCCAATCTGGGACTGGCTTCCAGTGAGGACAGCGTTGTTTTATTGGCTACTTAGGCAGTGCACACACCATTAATGGAGTTTTTATCTCTCCTTTTTCCTGTTAGTACAGAACCAGCCAGTCTGACTCTGTTTATCGTTAAGAAAGCTTCTCCACCTCCCCCACACGCTCTTTAATCCAACAACATCTGGGAAACTCCAGCTTCTACCATGTAAAAAGGAAACAGCTACAGAGCGAAAGGTGGAAAAAGTACCGCTCTAGCCGCACTGAAAGACCAACAAATTCCAACAGGCAAACTTCTCTTGAGCCACCCTGAACCTCTGAAATGCTGTCGGTCTCAAAAAAGGGAAGGGACCAGCCACAGTGTCACTTTAAACTGTAGCAAGAGTATTGCCATTTTGACATGTAGCTTTTCTAAAAAACAAACAAAAACAGAAGAAAGAAATAGATAGAAAAATTATGCACTGGGAAATTTCCTTGCTAGGGTGTCCAATTTTAAATATGAATAATATTTAGAGTATTATTTTTTAATTTTTTTCTGAGAAAGGGTAAATGCAAAGATAAAAATTTATAAGCCATCACAGTGCGTCCATCACTAACGTAGGAATGAACGGGAAAACCTGGCACCATGAAAACCAGATAACAGTCCTTGTGTCATGGACCACTGTCTGTTCTGCAGCTGAAGTGCGCTTTTTGGTCGGATCACCCTCTGAGACATCAAGTCCATACAGGGAAGCCCACAAAGCCACCCACGCTCCAGTTTACACTGGCAGAGGAGCTTCCAGACACTCAGCGACTGGCCCCTTTCCTTGACCTTGCTTTCCAGAAAGCATGCACACCCTGCTCTCTACTGAAGGCTTTAACAAGGCTCATGGGGACCCAGGTCCCTTCAACCCTGAACCTAAAAATGTAAGAGGTCCAACATACAGGTGTGGAGCAATCCCTCCCCCCCGTCCCCCCCTTCACTGTTTCTCTAATGCACTACTAACAGCCACGTAAGGTCAGAAATGTTTACTTCCTCAGGAATGCTCATTACCCCAAAACTGAACATCTGAGTGTCAGCAAAAGTTAACCATTCACTTTTAATTTGCTCTTATTGTGCCAATCGGGGGTGGGGGGTGGGGAGGGGGGAGTCAACTAAGCGGCTGAGCTACGAGCTAGTGCTCCTAGAAGCTGTGCCTAATGACAGTCTCCATAAGGTAACTTGATCCTCTCACAGTGGGAGACTGGAGTAAGCACTGGCCTCTCTCTGGTCCGCCTTTCTATTGTCCCACCCTGCAGGGCCAGCTGTTTCTGACAGCCAAATTGCTGCATGCTAAGCAATGAACGCTGTCAGGGAAGGAATTTTCATCTCTATAATGCATAGGCCTCCGTGGACAAATTATACAGCTTATGGTGCTGGCTGCAGGATGCTGCTCCAGGCTTGAAGTGCTGCCAAAACACAGCCTGTCCTCCATGATCCCGAGTCCCAAGCTGACAAGACAGTCACCAGAAACGAATCTGAATGGCCAGACAGAAATGGACCATGTGTTTCCAGAGACAAAACCTGTGGGGAACGGCCATCTCGCAGTCATCTTTGATGGACAGAGAAGGTGTGAGCACTCACCATGCTACGCCATAGCATAGAGCCACCTAGCACAGCACCCTTTCATACCCTGAAGTGATCACCCCAGCAGAGCAGCACCGGCCCCTAGCTCTCTGATTCTGGGGAAAGTTAGACTTACTCAGAAGACATAACAAGGGTCACTACTTCTTAAAAACCCACAAAATGGAAGCGACCCAAAAATACTGCTCATTCATAATAAAGAAGGGCCTCGACATGTGCTCTATGGAATCATTCCTCCCCAACTCTCCAACCTGCACCCCAGCTTTTCCAGTCACAATCCCCGAATCTGGCCTGGGATACCAAGCGCTCCTTTTTCTAAATCTATGCTGAGAATAGGTAGACTACACACTGAACTGGATTTGAGCTTGAGATGTGACCTAGACTGACCCAGCCACAGTGACTCTGAGATCTTCACTAGAACAACTAGAAAAGATAGTTTGGTTTTCTCAGTATGCATGGATATGGGAGACTATGCCACTGCCGTCTTGCTATCATAAACTGAAATCTTGCCTAAAAATGGAGCTCACACAGGATGAATCTGGGTGCCTGGGTGACAAGAGACAAGGACAAGCTCCCAGGAATACTGCTGGAGCACTAGTCGGCCCAGATCAACGCAGCAGCCATTCTATGTCACTCTACCTGGGCTCACGAATGCAAGCTAAGCATGCACACCTCTAACAGCATCCAAGTGCACACCTTACCATGAAAATCAGGAAAAAAAATCAAATGGTCCTGGTAGCCCTGATGCTTCTATAAGCTGGAAATGGGAAGTGTGGCCTAATTCAGGCCATTTTGTAAAGCAGGTCTAGGCGACTGACCTGAATTCCTGGAGAGATGAGCAAGGTAAACTCATGATCTGCATTTCCCTTTGGTGGTATACATCTCAGCACAGCAGAAGAGGCAGAAAAACAATGGACTGGAACCTAGTGTAGGGGCTTAGGTCTGCAATCCCAGCATTTACATGTCTAAGGCAGAAGAGATGTCATGAGTTTCAAGTCAGCCTAGGCTACAAAATAAAATCCTGTCTTAAAAAAAAAAAAAAAAAAAAACCAAAAACAAAAACACAAAACAATTCCACGTCATAAGTACAGCTACAGGGAAGGATAGGAATGCACAGAAGCCAGGAGCAGAGCAGTAAAGGAGGGCGCCTCTTCTTTGCTGGATGCAAAGTTGGTCACAGCACAAGGACCTTCATGCCATGAGCTGCCAAGGCTGTCACCCGCTGCATGCTGCAGCCACCTGCTTTATCATCAACTGCTGTCTGGCCAACAAGGGCAGGGTCCAGGTCAAGAACACCCAGAACTTCCAGACAGAAGGCATATGCAGAACCAGGGTGGACTCCCAGCCATTTGACATCGAACTATAAATATCCTCCTGGCTGCAGACCTGGCACAACCACCATTCTCTTTCTCTCTCTCTCTCTCTCTCTCTCTCTCTCTCTTTCTCCTGTTGGTGACAGAAATGCAGACAGGACTTTCCCCCAAGAAAAACCAGGCAGGGCAAAACTAGGAAATGTACACACAGCTTACTCAGAACCATAGTAGGACTTATGTCTCACCCCCATCTTGTCCATCCTTGGCTTCTGATCACCAAAGATCAAAAAGAAATAATGCTAGAGCTGGAAGTGACTTTTTTTTAAAATCTCAATTTGGGGCTGAGAGTAAACTATACAATATAAAGACGCACGGTGCCACCAGGAGGGGAAGAAGAGCCACCTTGCCTTCCTCCTTGAAGACAATCACAGAGCCCCAGAGCGGATTCGACTTGAGGAGGAACCACTCTAGAGAAACATTCCTTAAACATTATTTTAAAAAAAAAAAGAAAACAGAACCCACACAATCAAGAACCAAAGGCAACACTCCTTACGAGGGCCCGCAAAAGTTCTGAATATGGCTGGTGCTACAAAATGTGGACAGATCTCTTCAACCAACCTCCTGACCCTAGCAAGGGTCATACTAGAAATAAACGTCACAGGGTAAAGAGCATATTCCAGGCCCACTGAGTTCACTGTCTTTCCTACCCACGTTCAGGCATTTTTCCACCAGGATGCTGGGAGTGTCTGTGGTGGGCAGTGTCAGACATTAGAGTCATAAAAGCAAATGTACAGGGCATGAAACTCAACAAAGAAGGTAATTCATCTATCTAACCACATTATTCCTGTGAAAGACCCCAAGTCTGAGAATACCCTTCCATACAAGAGCATACAAGACTAATTAAAAACTCCTCAACTTCCAAGCCAGGCAAAGTCACCAACAGCCAATAATATCAAGGGTCAAGGTCAGACAATAATAAGTATTATCTTAAGTTTTTTAACTCTTTTCTCTTTTGTCTTTGGCTCTATTGTGGGGCCCAACACCTAGCTCCGAAATAAATCACACACAGAGTCTTATTCTTACTTATAAATGCCCGGTCTTAGCTTAGCTTATTTCTAGCCAGCTTTTGTTAACTTAAATTATCCCATCTATCTTTTGCCTCTGGGCTTTTACCTTTCTCTATTTCTGTATGTCTTCCTTTCTTTCTTTCTTACTGGCTGGCCCATGATGTCCTCCCTTCCTCTTCCTCTTGCTCCTAGATCCTTTCTTCCCAGCTTTTCTCCTCCTATTTATTCTCTCTGCCTGCCAGCCCTGCCTCTCCTTTCTCCTGCCTCACTATTGGCCATTCAGCTCTTTATTAGACCAATCAGGGGTTTTAGGCAGGCAAAGTAACACCGCTTCCTAGAGTTAAACAAAGGCAACATAAAAGAATGCAACACACTTTTGCATCATTCAACAAATGCTCCACAGCATAAACAAATGTAACACATTTTAAAATAATATTCTACATCAGATAAGCTTCACCCATACTCTCCTCTCACTCCCAGTAAAAAAGCAGAAATGATATGATACACAGAAACATGTTAATTAAAATGTTCTCCTTGGACAGGATCTGTTACACCTTTTATCTGTTACTTGAGACCCATGGTGTGAACTCCAGATTTCCTAGTTCAAAGGACACTGTGTTTAATCACATCGCTGTTATAGAAGCCCCACAATACAGAATAAACCTCAGGCTTCAACAGCTATTCCTTAAAAATATTAATTTTGGGCTAAGAATACAGTTCAGTGGCAATGTACTGGCCTAGTAGGCACAACGTCCTGAGTTTGAGCTCCAACACTACATAAAAAGAGAGGCGGAGAGGAGAGGGATGGGAGGAATCTGATGCTCATCAAACCACTTCGAAACTGGATAGTCCATTGAGTTTGGCGATGCCCTGTACTAAGGGCAAATGGAGTTTCAAAGAGCTCTGGTGTAACAAACGGGTCAGATCAGTGAGGGAGCTGGTTATGCCACTCTCTTTCTGCAAAGTAACAAAATATATATACCTACAACCACTGTTGTCATGACTGGCATATCCAATAAAGTGCCACCTAACTCAGAGTCTTACTGTGGGCAGTTTGTAAATCATTACTCCTGCCTCAGGTCCTCCTGTATAGTAAATACTAGTAAACACAATATTCTAAATACTTTCAGGTACCAAACATCGTTGTGCTAGTGATTTATCTGCAAGTTATTAGACTTAATTCTCCCAATATGCACCATGATACATGAGTTATCTCCTTTTTACAGATGAGATATACTTCAGGTTCACAGACATTATATAACTTCTCTAACATCACAACTCTTAAGGTGTGGTAGACCAGCACACCCAGCTCCATGCTGCCCAAAACTACAGGCCATGTTATGCACTATATTACAGCCTTTGCATCCCTTCTCCACTGTGACACCATGGCACAGGATTGGCATGCACCTTAAGGGCATGTCCATGGTGACCAACCACTGTCACTCCAAGTTATGGTTCCATTACAAGGACTTTCAGCAATCACTGGATTTGTGGATTACAGGGAGACCTAAAATGAAGTTGATCACTCGATACCAGCTTAGAAGTACAAACAAGACTAAAATTAATCACCTTCAAATGCTTTGTTCAAAAAAGTCACAGCATCACTTTAAGAGGGTCAGAATGACAGCATCCAATCCAAGTCTGGGACAAAAGGAAAAGGAAAAAAAAAAAAGGCTATCTGGTAACCTTACAATTAAACCAAAGAAAGCAGAGCGGAATTAGGACAACAGCCAAAGACCCATGCTCACAAGCAAGCTACCCACAGCAGCTGGGCATGCAGAGAGGCAAAATAGATGGCACTAAGCATCTATGGGTGCCGGGCTGCCCTCCCTGATTCCAGCCTCCACTGCACTGCAGGAAATCGGGTTCAGGTACCAGCAAGCATTTTCTGGGGATGGTGGGCAGGATGGCAAATCCTACAATCCCAGCCAGCACTGAGGGAGATGAAGCTAAACTCCACCAGAAAGGATGATTCCAGTGAAAATAAAGACTTCCAAAAGATGGGTATGACAAATTCTCAAGTAATACTGGCACGACCCAAAGCACCAAGGGGCCTCAAAGCCTCATCCAACGGGCCCCCAAAGCCACCACCCCAGCCAGTCTACCAGACTTTCCTCTGCTCACCCTACGGTGTCACCTCTGTTCCCTTTTCAGACACTCAGTGAAGGGTCCAGAGATATAAAGGACAGCTCCTTTGTTCCTACCAAAAAGGAACAAGACAGGACGCTAACAGAACAAAACAACAAAAAAAGTTGGGCAGGTATGCCAATCAAAGAAACAATCTATGACTGTGGGCAAAGGTGGTGTGGGTGGGTTCCTTAGAGTCACCAAGCCATCGTGTCCATTTCCTATTCCCAGAGCATGCACTATGTCTTCATTAACATTTGTGAAAGGATCTCCCTGAAGATTGGTGTGTTCAAGACTGGGTCCCCAGATGGTGGTTCAAAGTTTTGAGGTGTGACTGCACCACAAGTACTCTGGCTGGATTAACCCGCTGAGGGAGTCACAGCTTGATGCCATTATCCTGGAAGAGTAGAACTAAGCCTAGACCTAACTGGTCATCAGCTTCTGCAAACAGGAGCCAGAGGAAACCATGCTTCCCTGAACCAGTGGCTGCTCTCAGCTCTTTGCCACAGCCACAACAGGGCTTGACTTACACAGAGCTCATTTGGAATAGGGTCTTTACAAATTAATTACACTAATTAGGCTAAGGATCTCAGGATGAGATCATCCTGGATTATCTGTGTGTGCCTTAAGTCCGATGACAGTGTCCTTACAGACGATGCAGGGAGAGAACAAAAGATCCTGGGAAGATGGGGGACATGACTGGAGTTAGCCAATCCCAGACCAAACAGAACTGTATGGAGCTGGAAAGAACAAGGAAGGAATGTCCCCTCCAGGCACCGAGAGCACTGAGCCCTGTTGGAACCTTGACTTCACACTTCAGACCTCTACAATGGTGAAAGGATTCATTCCCATCACCAGGAGTCATCAGGTTTGCCCTAGGAAACCAGTAAGAGATAACCAGGAAAATGGCCGCTGGGAAAGAAGAGGATGGGGGCCCTGTAAGCCAGAAGAAGAAACAGTCAAGGAAGAGCCAAGCTGGCCAGGGAAGAATGGATGAGGAGAGCCAGCTGCTTGCGGCAGCAGACATGAAAGGAAGACACAAAAGCTCAAAATGTTCTGGGGCTGAACAGCAGCCTGAATGTCAGTCCTGACCCTACTAGTTTTATTAGCTAATGGGGACTCGCTAGACATGCTCCTACAAGAAAATAGATCCACCATGTGCTGTGGTAGGAATATCAATCTAATATTTAAAAAAAAAAAAAAAAAAGAAAGAAAGAAAAAAGGAGAGCTGGCTAGCTTGGAATACCTGATAGCCCTTACCTTTGTCAAAAAAAATTTTTGAAAAACAAAACCTGAGGTGTCCACATCTTTATCTCTAGAACCTGTGAGTGTCTGCCATACATGACAGGGGACTCTGCAGATGCAATTAAATAAGGATTTGGAGGTGAGCTGATTATCCTAGATTATCCTGGTGGGCCCTAAATATAACCACAAACTTCCCTTAAGAGGGAGACAGGATTTTACCTCCAAGGAGAAAGTGATGAGACTCAGGGCAGGGACTGGAAACAATGCCCTTCACAGACAGAAGGGGCCACACACCCCAAGAAGCAAATTCTCCCAAAACTGTAAAAGGAGTAAACTTGTGTTTCTGAGATTTAAAGCGCCATAACTTGGCAGAGCAGCAATAGCAAATTAATTTTTATGTTTCTTTTCTGAAATTCAAGGAAGTTCTTCTTCTCTAAATTCTTCCTGAAATGATTCTGCTTTTCCTCGACCCCTTAGCTCTTCTGGTACCAGTTAACTCTGCACCAGTTACCTGTCATCACCCGACCTCCGTGACTAACACTTCCCAACTCAGTTGCTGGAGACCTCTTTGCCTTGGAAAAACTAAGCACTATCCAGCGGCGCAGCTCCTGAGAGAGGCTCAGTGGGTAAATCAAGCGTCAGGACCTCACTTTGGATCCCAGAAACCATGTAAACCAGACATTGTGGTCCATGATCCCAGTACTCCTACTACAGGAGGGAAGGCAGAGGGAGGAGGAAGCCCTCCAGCCAGCTAGCCTGGCATACACAGCAGCCAACAACAGACACTGTTTTCCAGCAAGGTGGAAGGGAAGAACCAACACTCAACGTCCTCTGACTGCCAGGAGCTACACACACACACACACACACACACACACACACACACACACACACACCACGCGCGCACCTAAATATAATTATAATGGTCCTCGCTCCTCCTCCAAGAGATTCCAGATCCCCAGCGGGATAACCGAAATCATGAACAGTGCACCAACACCCACATACACCTGTTTTACCTCCTCCTTTACATAGCTACGAAAAGCCTAACTGGTAAATTTCAAACATGGTAATGAGTTACCAATGATAACTAATAATAGAAAGGTCTGATAGTAATCTGTCAGCATGATTACTCTTCTTCTTAGGGCTGTTATTAAATAGTAGGAGTTTCTGAGACACCACCCACAGAGGATCAATCTGCTGGCTGTGACGGTTATGACTGACCAACAGGCAAGAGGCACATACTGCCCTAACACTGCACAAAGGAGCAATGCCAATCCCAAAAAGGATGGGCAGGATAACATGCTCTTATCATACTGTTAGGAATAATGAACAATTTAAGATTCAAGAATTGTTTCTTTCCAGGACTTTTCATTGTACTATTTGGGGGCTTTAGATAACATGCAATAACTGAAATTACAGAAAAACCGCAGCTGGGGGTGGAAATACCACTAAACGCGGTAAAGAAAACAAGCAGAGACACTCTCCTCATTCAGTCACACATCTATCCTGCTCTGGAAAGGACCGAAGAATGATCTGTTTTGCTCTACGATGCAAACGCAGACAAATGCAGGCACAGAAACTCACTGAGTTATATGCGGAGACCTTGCGCACTTCACCCTGCAGGGTACTCTGCTTCAGTAAGAAATCGCAGAGGGGGCTGAGAGAGTCCTCAGTCAGTGACGTGCTTGCCGGGAGGGCATGAGAACTGGAATGGGATCCCAGAACCCATACTTTCTATTTGCTTTGTTCTGTTTGTTTGTTTGTTTTTAAAGACCAGCTGTGGTCACACAGGTTTGTAATCCCAGCTCTAGGGAAGTGAGGACAGTTTCCCCGGGGCTCACTGGCAATAGCCTAGTGAGGCACATGAGGGGCTGTCTCAGAAGAGGGGTATCTTAACCTGAGGAACAACCCCCAGGATTGTCCTCTGAACTCCACACAAACAGGTACATGCATGCATACTCACCCTGCAAACATACAAACACACTCACAAAAACTTACAGAAAAAGAGAATAACCTAAATCCTCCTTTTTTTCTTGAGAACAGGAGGCTTTTTAAAGTCTCCAAAAGGGAAGAAAAACAGCAGCATATGCCAAACTAAACAATTAGGTCGTTTTTGGTCTTGTGTAATCCACACTAGCCTCGAACTCCTGACCCTTCTGTCTCTACAAAGGCTGAGATTATAGGCATGTGCTTGCCACACCTACAAAGAAATTGGGTGGAGGAAGGATGGCTAAAACAGAAAGAAAAAAAAGATTGAGGGAAAAAATGCATGTTGGATCATCAGAAGAGGATGGTAGGTAAATCCCCTAGGAAAGAATTAAAGAAAAAGAAATAAACCATAAAATCAGAGTTTACAAGGCATTTATATATATAAGGCCTCTGATAAACTTTATCTCTAATTAAAATAGAAAATACATTTTACATTTCAACTCATTACTAGCAATGTATGTATAAAACTAAAACTGAAATTTTCATGAAATAATTCTTATCCTTGCAAGACATGAATTTTTATCCAAAGCTTCTGTTCCCTTTTATTTATAATCTTGGGTGTTACTCACTAAATTGACCCAGTAATGGATTAAAACCAATAATAAAAAAGAAACAGCAAGGCCTGAATGTCAAGGTCAAAGACTGACCCAGGCAAAAAGATGGTTAATAGTAAAAAAACCAACCTACTCTACTCTCCTTTAATTTTCTGACAATGTGAGGGAAGGGGAGGCTTAGAACTTTCACTTTATAACTGCTTTGTAGTGGGTAGCCATTCCAGCCTTGGCCTAGAAGTTCCAACCCCCATTGAGGCTTCGGTAACGGTCACGCCTACAAGGCGGGGCTGAGGGAGGACACTGAAGACCCAGGATCCAAATGAGAAGGATCTCTTGGTTCCAGGACCCTGGACGCTGGAGGTAGACGGAGCAGAGTTCTCCAGAGAACACTGCCGGACTGCGCCATACCTTTGCCAGACCCTACAACCTATCCCTTCATTTGTAAGTTATGCCACAAAATAAACCTCCCTTTTAACTACATGGAGTGGCCTTAATAATTTCACCAATACTGCTTTATGATGGACAATTTCTAAAGCTTTTATATTCAACATCAGAAACAATCTGCATTCCATTGGGAAGCCTTTGATTTGTTCCTTACAATTTCCCTCTTAACCAACTCCCAACCCATCTGGCTCTCACCCCTAGACCTACTTTGACATTGACGGCTCCCTTCAAGGAACTTACCTGCTGTGAGGTATGCCAAGATTCTTCTGTTCAAAGACCGGCACCTACTAAAAACAGCTACAAGCAATGCTGTAGGACACTTAAGCAGGATAAACTGATTTTAGCCAGGAGCTTCATGGAGAAAGAGATGGCGTTGGGATGAGGAAGGAGACAAGAGGCAGAGGGACAGAACAACTGACATAGGTATAGAAGAGGCCAGAAAACTTGGCTGCAACCATTTAAAGCACGTGCCCAAAGTCTCTACTCTCCTCCCACCATGGTGGGGGGCTATACCCTCTCCCCTGGAATCCAGGCTCTATGACAGCCCAACAAATACAATGTGGTGGTATTGGTGAAATTATTAAGGCCACTCCATGTAGTTAAAAGGGAGGTTTATTTAGTGGCATAACTTACAAATGAAGGGATAAGTAGGTTGTAGGGCCTGGGAAAGGTATGGCGCAGTCCGGCGGTGTTCTCTGGAGAACTCTGCTCCGTCTACCTCCAGCGTCCAGGGTCCTGGATCCAAGAAATCCTTCTCATTTGGATCCTGGGTCTTCAGTGTTCTCCCTCAGCCCCGCCTTGTAGGTGTGACCATTACCGAAGCCTCAATGGGGGTTGGAACTTCCAGGCCAAGGCTGGAATGGCTACCCACTACATAGTGGAGGTGGCAGTAACCATTTCTAGGACCAGGTCTTAAGAAATGTGTGGCTTCCATTTTCTGTCTCTTGAGACACCTGCTCTCGGATGCTGGGTTCTGGAGATGCTCACACAGCCTGGGGTCGGTGTCTCAGTCCACCATCCCAACTGAGCTCTCACTTGACAACATCAGCCGCTAGACATGAGAGATGGGAAAATGATCGGTCAGAGGGATCCAGTCCCCAAATGCTCCCAGCTGCTGCTCCAGACGTGAGCTGGAGAATAGATGCCCTTGCTGTGTGCAACAGAAGATCTGACTCACTGACAGCGATCATCAGCAAATGGATGTTAGCTAGATGTTATACAAAAATGAGTTGGCTGGGACTGTGACAGTCTAAGAGAGACATTATCTGCAGTGAACCAGGATGTGGAGAATTTGATAGGAAATATTCCCTACCTTAAAAGTCAACCTGAGCACTTTAAAAGTTTTTTCTATATACAATAAAAATGGTTAGCTTACCCAGGCGGTGGTAGTGCATGCCTTTTAATCCCAGCCCTCAGAGGTAGAGGCAGGAGGATCTTGGAGTTTGAGGCGAGCCTGGTCTACAGAATGAGATCCAGGACAGGCTCCAAAGCTACACAGAGAAACCTTGTCTCAAGGAAAAAGAAATGGTTAGCTCGGAGGCTCCTCAAGGAGTCATGTGAGCTGATTAGAAAGATTATATGAACAGCAGTGAGAAGAAGCATTTCTAGCAAGCTGAAGAAAGACCTGGCAAAGATAAGCAATATCGGCTATGGTTTTCCTAACCTTAACTACTTCACAAACAAATTACGGGAAGATAATCTAGAATAATCTATTCCTGTAGCGGTTCCTCATTGCTCTACCCTCTGACTTTATCCAGACTCCAATCAGAGCCTCTTCTAAAAACTCAAGCCTAGTCCTTCCTAGACCGGAGCAATCAATCACTCTCACCTAAACTAGAGCTCGTCCAGCTAAACTTCCCACCCACATAAACCAAGGCTTTCTTCAAAACACCTTGTCCTGTGACAGACTCCACTAACGTGTTCAGTTATGGTGAAGCCAAACTACAGCAACATTCCCTAAAACGCTTACATCTCCACTGCTGTCCCTATGGTTTTACAGGTGAGAAACAAACGGTGCTTTCAAATAGGAAGCTCTAAGAACACTGTTTCTAGATTCCACACAGACAGTCATCTTCTAGAACAAACACACAAAACGTTGGAACTCGTGGAAATCATCAATTACTTTGAAACTATCTCTAATACTAGCCTTTACTCACGGCTGTGGTTATCTTTTTAACATGGTGGTATCCACACAAGTAGTGTTTGTTGAGAACACTAGGACACTAGGAGGAGTGGACACACACCGTACAGCACTGGATAGCCTACAAAGGTTAGCAGCACAAGAATCACAGGTCAAAGCCGCCAACTTAAGGGGCTTTTTTTTTCTTTCAAAACTCAGTCATTCTTGGCATACTACTCACAATTACACAAAGTATCCTACACATGAATGTATTCACATTTACTTCATTTTCACTGTTAGCAGAAGACACAGGCCACAAATACACATGTACAAACGAGCAAGCCTAATTGCTTGAATTGTGGCCTTTTTTGCTCCTGCACGCTCTACTCTTAATTCCAGGAATAGTCGGCCTTCACCTCCTGCTCCATGGGTCAGCATTTCCTGCAACGGCTTTCAGTTTGAAGTTAGGAGATTCATTAGAGACAGCAGCATCTCTTCTATGCAGACTGGGGTTGGCAGCTACATTATTGAACAATGAACATTCAGAAGGAAAAAAAAAATCTTTGAAAATGGAAATTCCAAAAGAAGAGAAGAGCAATTTCAGAAAATTACAAAATTTGGAGAAATAGATGTCAACAATGAAACATCCAAACTGATCTAACACTAGACACTTCAGAACAACTAAAATGACAATTCCTAGATTTTCTAGACAGCAAAGCCAAGTCCCAGCAAGATTTGGGAGCGGATCTCAAACACTTAGAAAGTGGCCCCATAGGAGCTTTACTAGTAACAGAAGGCCAAACAAGAGTGACAGTTTCCTTCTCCAGAAAGATCCCCACATTGGCAAGTCAAGGGTATGTAGACATCTCACTCTAGAAAAGCATACAACAAAGTCTCTTCTTTAATATTTGGGATTTAACATGCACAGAAAGTTGAAGAAACATACTACTAGCTCTCCACATCAAGAGATGTCTTAGGGTTTCTACTGCTGGGAAAGAGACACCATGACCATGGCAACTCTTACAAAGGAAAACATTTAACTGAGGTGGTGGCTTACAGTTTCAGAGGTTCAGTCCATTATCATCATGGCAGGGAGCATGGCAGTATGCAGGCAGACACGGAACAGGCAACAGGAAAATGGTCTATCTGACTGGGAGCAGCTTGAGTACAGAAGACCACAGTCCACTCCCACAGTGAGACACTTCATCCAACAAGGCCACACCTGCTCCAACAAAGTCATGCCTCCTAATAGTGCCACTCCCTTTGGGCTCATGGGGGCCAGTGATAATAAAATTACCACAAGGGTAAGGATTAGAACTCAAATCTTTCCTAAAATGATGGCTATGAGTCACAGGAAAAAATAAAAGGAAACAAATAGAAGTCTATTGATATGGACAGGCCCAAACTAAGAAATAAACAAAAATTGGTCCTACACCTGGTGGGGAATAAAAGACGAGCAGCAATCAGAGGGCAAGTAAACCCGGACCACACAGCAGCCCTCATGACACATTTCAGATTTCTGTTGGTGGCCAGGGTAGGACAATGTGACCTCTCAAACAGAGCAGTCTGGGCTACATAAAACAATTGTGGGGGTAAAAATGACAATACAGAAACAATTCACAGGCTTTCGACTCCAGGCAGCTCAGAGCAGCCCGATGGCATCTCAGGCTGCCCAATGGCATCTCAGACTGCCCTGTTATCTGTTATCTGAACAGCTCTGCCACTCTTGTCCTGCAGCTCTGTTCAGGGAGCCTTTCCATGTTCCTTACTAATGGCCTCAAACCTCGGGAATAGAGACTGCCGATTTGGGTGGCTAAGAGAAGTCATGAAGAGTTTCCTTTAAGTGAAAAGAGGCAGGGTCTCTCTCTCTCTGGAGGCCAGACTCACCTACAGATATCAATCCTCCTGCTTCAACTTCCCATGCACTGGGATTACAGATGTGTCCCACTGTGCCTGCTATAGATACAATTCTAAAAGGCCAACCTCAAAACTGTTGCTAGTGATCATTCCAAAATTCAAATCTCATCAAATCTCTTTCCTGCCTACAGTTCCCCAATAGGAACACAGCTTGAGAATGTCTGAACTGTTCAGCAAACAGTGAGCAGCCTTGGTGATGGACTCCCCTCCTTGCCTCTTCAGCTCTACATCCCAGCAACACCATTAGGGTGCAACACCAAGCTATTGTTTAAACTACCTGAAGTTCCCAGTGTGCACCACGCTTGGCTCCTATGCCCTCCACTTCTGTGTAGAATGTTCTCCATGCTAAAGTACACTTCCTTATATCACCAGGCAAACTTGCCACTCAAAGTCTTACTACCTTAATAACTCCCCTTGTCAAGACCTTGCCTACATGCTTTCCCAAAAGAAAGGAGGTGTCCCCACCCCCACCCCTGATCTCTGCTGAACACTGCACACCTTCTATACTTGCCAAACTGAACCCAGCCACCTATTCATGTGGCTCCCTCTAAGCTGTGAATTCTCTTGAAGCCCGGAACAGCACCTCGGGCCTTGTGTCATTAGCACAAGAACCTGAAACATAGTTAGTATTCAAAGACCAAAGAAAAGGTTAAAAAGCATGAACCTGAATCAAACAAACCCCAAAATAAAGACAGAGGCTTTTTTTTTTTAATTCTTAACATTTTATTCTCCTCTTTCAGACACATATTTCTAATTACCTCTCCCGGATTTACACAAATATTTGGTCATTGTTTCTATCTCCATCAAAATGGAACATTACTGCCAGGCGTGGCAACACACAACTTAGGTCCCGACACCCGGGATGCAGAGGCAGGCAGATCTCTGTCATTCCAAAGCCAGCCTCCTGATGTACATAGTACATTCCAGGCCAGATTAAGCTACTAAAAATTAAAAATAAAAATACCAGAATTCACCAAGGGACCACCATCAGGCACAGAGAAGATCAAGGATTCTGCCACAGAACTAACAAACAAGAAGTGCACTGAAAAGCGTCTTTGTCCAAAACACACTTCAACTCTCCCGGTGTTCTAGTCCAGCGCCTTCTAATGGCCCATCACAAGGGAGAAAACGACCCAGTCAGAACCATAAATGGCACTTTGAAGTTTCAAACCAACTGTAGTATGTTCCCTATAGCATGAACAACAATAGCATGTTCCCTATAACATGTACAACTATAGCATGTTCCCTATAGCATGTACAACTATAGCAAGTTCCCTATAGCATGAACAACTATAGCATATTCCCCATAGGATGAACAACTATAGCATGTTCCCTATAGCATGAACAACTATAGCATATTCCCCATAGGATGAACAACTATAGCATGTTCCCTATAGCATGAACAACTATAGCATGTTCCCTAGGTGAACAACTCACATGTACCCTCATCGTCAGACATGCCAACTTTAAGGCATGGAGACTGGTGCCTGGAATGCCAGCAGCAGGGAGGCCGAGGCAGGAGCATAGTTTAGGTTCAAAGCTAGTGTTGGGGCATTTTATGAGTTTTAGGCCAGTTCAAGCTACAGTGTGAAAATAAATAAATAAATAAAATGCCAACTTCTTAAGAATTATAGCTGTGGTGGCCTGCCATGGGTACTCTTGGGGAAGGGCTCCCCATACAGTAAAGTCCTGCTGAGCTGTTCCTGCTGGGCCTGTAGTCTTTTAGCAGGGGGGTAGCCAAATCGAGTGGAGAGAAATGACTTAATAGTCTGTCTGACTCATGTTTTGCCCTTTGGTCCTCCCAAAAGAAATAAGCTCTTAATGCTACATCTTCTGATGACCAAACATTAACTCAGCCTCCTCAATCTCTTTGATGACTAAAACGTTCCTTCCTTCATAATGAAACAGCTTAAAATTTTAATATAAACACAAGAAAAAGAGTCTAATTTTTATGACTTTTCTTCAGCCCAGGATACCCTAAGAAATAAAAAAAAAAAAAAAAAACAAAGTAAACCTGCAAGGCAAACTGAATTACACAAAAGAGACTACACTCAACCAGTCCTTAGCAGAGACGGAAAAAAATACCATATGCGTTTCTCATCCTGTGGCTGTAATTAAGGTTGGAGAAAGGCCTCCAGTGTTCCCCTCTAAGACACTGGGTGGACTCCCTCCCACCTCATCCTCAGGCCCCACTGCTGTGCTCCTCTGCATCTTCCCATCCTCCCAAGTGACTCTTTCCTACTTTCAACTGCTTGCTGCTCAGTCAAAAGCCCCTACTAACCAAACGACTGCCTCTTATTCTAAATCACTGATTCCATTTCTTTATTCTCTAATCATTCCCTTTCTCCAAATCCTAATATTGTAGATTTAATGACTCGTCAGAAAACAGATAGAGAGATAGAGAGAGAGTTAGAGATAGAGAGAGAGATAGAGACAGAGAGAGAGAGAGGGGGGGGGGGGGAGCTTGACAGAGGTTCGCTGTGATAAAAAAAAGGAGAAAGTGTAGCACAGTAACAACCCCTCGGTTCTCAACGTGTACCCAGGGTGTGCATGACATGCCCTGTAAGTGGTTATTGAACAAGATAGGTTTCCCTAGACTGTTAGCTCCTTGAGGGGTTTTGATTCATCTCTGTGCTTGTCCCTGCTCCACAGCTCCTGAGAGGCTCTCATAAGGAGACAACCTCTACGCAAAGGATTAGAGCACAGTCTGGTTTACAAGGGCTCGACTTAGTGATTTCTTTTTAACCTTACAATAGGCTGAAACACATGCACATTTCATAGATCCTATAACCCATACTTAGAAAAGGGAATCTAGGAGCCACTGGGTAAAGGCATTTGCCTGATAGGCCTGGTAATCTGTGTTCCATCTCTGGAATCTACATTACAGGTGGAAAGTTGACTCCACAGTCAACTGCCATGGCATGTACACATCTACCCATACATCACATGCACAGAATAATAAATGCTTCTTTCAATGTGAGGCCAGGCATGGTGATGCACTTTAACCCAGCACTTGGGAGGCAGAGGCAGCCTGATTTCTGTCTGTTCAAGGCCAGCCTGGTCTACAAAGAGCTACATAGTAACACCTTGTTTGAAAAAAGCAACATTTAAAAAATTAAAATTAAAAAAAGGTGAGAGAGAGAGAGAGAGAGAGAGAAGAGAAGAGAAGAGAAGAGAAGAGAAGAGAAGAGAAGAGAAGAGAAGAGAAGCAAAGCGAAGCAAAGCCAGGCATAGTGGCACTGGCCTTTAATTCCAGTTCTCAGGAGGCAGAGGTAGGTGGGTCTCTGTGAGTATGAGGCTAGCCTGGGCTACATAACAAACTCCAAGAAAGCCAGGACTACAGAGAGAGAGAGAGAGAGAGAGAGAGAGAGAGAGAGAGAGAGAGAGAGAGAGAGACATACACATAGAGAGAGAGATAGCGAGAGAGAGATCCTGCAAGAAAGAAAGAAAGAAAAAGGAAGGAAGGGAGAGAGGGAGGGAAGGAGGGAGGGAGGGGAGAAAGAGAGAGAGAAAGAAGGAAAGGAAGAAAGAAAAATTAAGGATGCAAGGAAGGAAAAGAGGAAGAGGAGAAAAGTAAAGAATGGCACAGAAAGGAAAAAGACATGAAATTGGGGGATTAGTAAAATGGCCCAGTGGGTAAGGGCACTAGCAGCAAAGTCTAGGGACCTGAGTTCAATCCCTGAAACCCACAGTTTCCCAAATCCCAAAAGGTGTCTCTACAAATGTGCATTGGAAGCAAGTAAAAACACACACACACACACACACACACACACACACACACACACACACACACCAAATGGTTTTATTGTTTTTGTTTTTAATGTGAATTTTGAACTTTCCCAAGACTAATAATAGGTAAGATACTCCTTTCCCTTCTCAGCCTCAGGCTTCAGGGCAAACACCTGATGTTCTATAGAATAAATAACATGTGGATAAGCTAAGCTGTCACCAGGTTAAAATGCATTCTGACTTTGGAATTTTGGACTTATACTGGGTTTATTAGGGCACAACTTCCTCATGAATCAAAGGCATCTGAAGAGGGGATGCCAAAACAGGGTGAGAAAGGCCAGGTATAGTTTAAATGTTTACAAAACATGCAAGACAACAGAACTCAAGATAATTGCATGGTCCATTTATGACACAAGTTCAAGCTACATGAGGGATGCATGATACCTCTGACAATTCTGGTGGCGTACTCCTGAAACTCTATCACTCAAAGGTAATGGGAAATACCTTTGAAATGGGAAGTTCCCCCTCCAGCCACCATGCCTTCCACCACCCAAGGTCCCAGAGCAGCAGTGCATGAATAATTAAAAAAAAAAAAAAAAAAAAAAAGAACCCTCAACTATGAACACTAGAAACAAAAAACAAATATTTAAAACATACTCCCTATCAATAGAATGGAAAATCTACCATACCAGAAGTCGTGTTTCCATCCTGGCCGCATCCCCAAAATGATTAATTATCAAGTCCTTACTATGTATAAACACCAAGGCGTTCCTTCCCTGAAAAGTGGAATAACCCTACTGTCAGCCCAGCTTCCTGCACGAGGTGCCTGAGAGGGTCACCGATGTCATGCTCTATGTAAGCTCAGACGTGAGCAACGGACCAAAGGTGGACTCTTATCACATAGTATCTTATCGCTACCATAAAAAGAATCCTTAGAAGACATTTATAAACACATAAATTCTGCCCTTTCAATTGTGTCCAGGAAATGACAAGAGAAGCTTCAGGAAAAAGGGGGGAGACAAAAGCCGTGAGCTGGCTATATCACCAAACAACTTCATGGAGCCCTGGGAGGCTCTTGTCACCTCCTGTGAGTATCTGACCATCCCTTGTATGAACAGCCTCTATGAATACGCAGGTGTCTAATCATCAGGCCAGGACTTATCTCCTAAAGTCCAGTATCACCTCAGGCCCTTTCTTTAGTAAAAACTTCTAGAAAAGTCCTTAGCTCCAGCTAGCCACCTCCTCCTTCTCAACCCACTACAACGCGACGTCAGCTTGAGTGTACAGAAGGAACGCTAAAGACCTCGTAAATGACCAACACAAACTAGCTCCCAGAACTCTCGAGCATGGGCTTCGATGGTCATCTGCAAGTGCCCTCCCTAGTGTCCCAGCCACCTCCCATTTGTCCCCACACAGCTCTTCTCCAGATGCTCAGGCCAGCCCCCAGGGCAGAAGCTCCTCCGGGACCTTTCCCCCTGCAGCATGGGGTTCTCCCGGCAAACTTCCCTGCTGCCTGCACCAGGTGTAAGTGCTTATCTGTCCCTGGCCAGCTGCTGCCCTCTGAGCTGTTGGGTCTAGACAGTTCTAGCAAGTGCCCCCGAAGCCAAGTTACCTTCCGGTATTCACCTCCAGCTAATTACCCCAGTCTGTGTCCCCTCCCAGATCCCACCTTCCCTGTCTGATGTCACAGCTCATCGGTTCAGCGTTCCAAACAGCCTGAAAACCCTCTAAAGCACACTCATTGTTAAGTCCAGCCCTGTGTTCCTCACTGCCCTTCCAGTCTGCCATTCCTCCTGGAGTGTTCCCACAATGTAGAGCACAGAGGACTGCTGGGCCCCTGGCATGCTGCTAAGTGGCATTTTGGCTCTTTTCTTTTTAATAGATAATGTTCTTTTCTATTGCATATTAAAATAAATCCATAAGCGGCACATCAAGACCACATTTCCACACATTTAATTGCTTCGAACAACTTTCATACATGATAGGATAACTTGGGGACCTTTGAAACATTCCATAGTATCCCAGACCAATTTAGTCACAAGCAAGCTCAGCAACTGGGATGGGGCATGGGGATGCAAACAAGACTGGGAACCATTCCATCAGAATGTGGCTGGGGCTGGGATTTAAGGGGAAAAAAGAAAAAGAAAAAGAAAAAGAAAATTCCTATGTATGGTAAACAAACAAGAGCAGCAGCTTTGGCTCAGGACCTCAATACTAAAAGTCCTATATCCCAGGACATCCCCGGATTCCCAGGCAAGCCCAGACAGCTGGCCTCCCAACACAGATAAGGCAGTGTTGAGAGCCTGAGATGTAATGCTGCCTTTCCCAGAAAGTGCTCAGCAGAAGGCAGTCCGCTAAGCCTGGGGTGTTAACAGCTGCACTGGGTTCCTCTGCGGAATAAATTTGGAAGACCCCAGGGATGTCCCGGTAGAAGTGATTAAGTTAATGATTTTCCTCATCACAGACGCTTCAGAACTCTCAGTGTACCTTCTTCTACATGGTCTGAAACAATGTGTTTCTCACACTTATTTGGGGACCTTTTAGTGGAACTCCCTCGGTGTGATTTAAGGTCCTGGTTTTTCTTTAGTTTTTTGTTTTGTTTTGTTTTGTTTTTTAATTTATTACAACTGTGTGTGCACACAGGGGATATATCACAGTATACACGTGGGGATCAGGGGACAACTATGCTGATTTAGTTCCCTCTCTCCACATGTGGTCCAGGGACTGAACTCAAGTCTCCAGGCTGGCCTTCACCTGCTGAGCCAGCTTGCCCCCTGATCTAGGTTTCAAGAAACATTTGTGGGGGTTGGGGAGAGGGCTCCGTCAGGAAAGTGTGAGACACAAGCACAGGGACCTGAGTTCGGATCCCAAGAACCCATGTAAGAACCAGGCATGGAGATTCAAAAGATGCTGAAGCTCATTGGCCAGCCAGACTCAAGGAGCTTTAGGTTCAATGAGACCCTGTCTCAAAAAATAAAGGTAGAAAGTGATAGATAAAAGATACTCTACACTGACTGACCTCTGGCTTACACACACACACACACACACACACACACACACACACAATAACAATAACATTTTAAAAAGGTGAGTCTGCTATTATTTCTGCATTATCAACCCACAATTAAAAAAAAAAATCAATCCCAGCAGAGAAACCCTGCCTCGAAAACCCTCCAAAAAGAAAAAAAAAAAAAAAGTCAAAATCAAAATCAATACTCGGCTGCAGGTGGTTGATCCTTTCTCAGCTCTCTGGCCTTTTACCACTTGCTGTCTGCTCATTCGATCTCAGATTTCTAAAAGCAGAGAGAAGAAGCTGGGTCCAGTTCAGCAGGGTTCACAGTAGGTCTAGGCCTGTGTCTCTAATACCACCACTGCTCTGCAGTCTCTGGTCCCACTAGTACTCACTGAGACAGGGGGTTCTCCTTATGTTTATTTTCTGAGGATGCTGATGCTGTCCCCTCTGAAAGCCTCTGCTGGGATGACTCTTGGCTACCTGAGAACTTGCTGTTGACAGCTCACAAGCATCAATGCCCTGGAAGATGATGACCCTGAAGCCCTCGTAAGCAATAGTGGGCACCCCAGCATTACTTCCTATTTAAAGCCTAGTGCCAGACTTCTCTGTTGTAGCCTTGCTACGTGCCTGTCTGTCTGTCTGCCTCTACCAGGCTGAGCTTTCCAACAATCTTTGTGTCAGCATGCTCAGTGATAATACCCAAAAAAGAGCATCCCCCAAGGAAGTTTAAAAAAAAAAAACAGTGCTGAGACTGGGGGTGTTGCTCAGTGGCCGAGCAACACTTCCGGTGAACACGGCCCTGGGTTCTGCCTCCAGCACAAAGGAGAGAAGCAGGGGACGGAAAGGTCCATCCCAAGGACAGAAAGCTGGGGAAAGAGAATAGAAAGGGACAGAGTGGGTGAAGAAAAGGAGAAAGACAGGAGAAAGGAGGGCAATCGGCCATGGCATATGGGAGCATGCCCATAAAATCCCAACACTCTGAAGCGGGAGGATGACCAATTGCCTGGGCCCAGGAATAATCGGGAGGATTGGTCACTCAAGGTCCTAAACTACAAAGAACTGGAGGCTGGCCTAGGCTACGGGAGATAAGGTCTCAGACCACAACAACAACTACTAAATGGAAAACAAGAAGAGAGAAAAGACCATCCTATGAGAAAAGTCTCCTGATCAGAGATAATGATTAGGACCCTGAGGAGGAGCAGAGTCTCTGTCACTTGGAGGAGTCAAATCAAAACAGGAGGACATCACTCTTGCTTTTTTCTCCTCACAATATCCAAAAAAATAAGATGAAACTCCCAAGCTTCTTGAGAAGTAAACTTAGATACCCGTCAGATGAACATTTAACGTCCTGAAAATCGATGGTCACTGTGGGACATGGAGCATATCTACCTCCAAGTACCCTGCTTCCACTTCACCAAGAATCCTTCCTACAATGTGAAGTTTAAACAAACCTACGCAGAGCACCATGGCAGGCTCAAGGCAGTCAGAGCTGTCAAAATCACAAGTGACGTGTCACGCTTGAAATAGCATTAGCAATGTGTCAATAATTACAATTAGACACTTGTACCAATCTGATGCCCTTGCACAATGTGAAATTAGAGCCAGCTTCTCCAAAGTGTAACTTCCCAGATCATAGTTTACTCCTAGGGTAGCCATAAAGCCCTATAGAGAGAGATAGGTTATAAAGCCATCTCTAGAGGAGCAAAAGCCACAGTATTGTGAACGGTCATTACAAGGAAGGTGGCCACCCTCAATGCTACAATAGAGAGGTAACACAACATTCTAGTGTTTATTCCACTCACTAGTGTTTAAAGACGGTCTCTTCACAATCACCAGGACCCACAGCACCAAGGTGGCTGCCGCCACTGTGACAGTATACTCCCTACTAGCTCCTTCCCCCCTTTACGTCACAGCTTCAGAACCATAAATCTAAAAGGTACTAAAGAAAACCCAAACTATATCCAGAGCTGGCCATGATGGCAAACACCTATAATCCCAGCACTAGAGACAGAGGCAGGAAGATCCCTGCAAGTTCCAGGCCTGCTAAGACTACATAAAGAGATCCTATCTCTCAAAAAAATGTATGACATATCCATGAATATTCATCTAAAGTCTTAGTTTTAGTGATTACTTATGATTCAATTTTACAAATATAAATAAAACTTATTGTATATGGAAAGAAGTTTGGTAAATGCAAAAAAAAAAAAGCAATCAAGGCCTCAAAAATGTTCTATATAAAAGTTTATACTAGCAATCCAAAAATTCCAAGTGGATCAAATGAAAAAGTCAAATGTGACGCTTGGCTATGGGAATCAATCCTAAAGGGGAAATGCAGTACAGAGAACAAACATGAATTTTTTATCATGTTGTATGTGTTTAAAATTTTAGATGTATCTAGTTTGGTAAGTGCAAAGGAGTCAGTGACATTATTAAACACCGCGACTGTCCTAGTGATTAAACCCTACAACTACACTTCAGCCATGGAGCTCTTCCTGGTTTACACAGGCCCCAGGGTTCTAGTCCCAGCACCACCAAGGAAAAGAAAGCAGACCAAATACTTCAACAATAAATCTTATTTCACCTTTTTCATCTTACAAAATGATCAAAAGCAATCTCCTCTAGTCTGCTCCATAATCATGAATAAAATTCTGCTGTTTCTTATAGACCATTCATCACCAGCCCATTGCTTTTTTTAAAAGCTATTAAAAATGAAACTTTTTCCCTAAGTATAAAAATCCATTGTCTCTACTCATGATCAATAATAAAAAGCTGACTATATGAGTTTCTTGGTCACTAAATGCTTACTTATCACTCACAATATTTTTTTAAAAATTCAGCCATCAGCCATATAAGCTCTGCTTTTAACATAAAGCATAGGCAGACATGCTTTAAAACAATCAAAGTAAAGCTGTGGTTTGCAAGGCTTCCAAAGCCCACAGTTATTCACAGACTAGAACTTACACAGGAAAAAAAAAAAAAAATCACCAGACTCCATTTACTGGAAAGACCAAAAAAGAGAGACTAAAGAATTATTTAACATTAGGAAGAACCAAGCCTCTGCCTTCCTTGACAGACAGGAAAACACTGAGAATAAAATGACTTTCTCTGACCACATAACTGGCTTTCAGCAAAAGCAGACAGGGCGGGTCCTTGGACCCTCCATTCTGGCCACGCATTGTGCTTCACAAACACAAATGAAAAGCCTGACTCGTGCTACAACTATATGAAATTTACAGAGCAAACAGCAATCTTTGGTACTTATTCCCATTTGTCTAGGAAAGGAATTAGTAAATCAAGCTATCCAGACACAGATGTTCAGTGTACAGTGATGCTCCCACCCTCATGGGAGTACGTTCCAAGACACCCAGTGGGCGCTTTCCATGGAGAGTACTGAAACCTAGTAAACTCCAGTTCTCTCTAGTATGCACATGCCTATGATAAAGTGCAATTTACAAACTACACAGAAGAAAAGATTAGCAGTAATAATAAAACAAAATAATTAAAATAATACGATATAATAAAAGTCATTTTAAATTTACAAATTTCAATTTTCTGGAACTTTCCATGAAATATTTTCAGACCATAGTCGAGCACTGACAACTGAAATCAGGAAGCAAAACCATGGATAATGGGGTACTATTGCACACATAAACACAGTCAATGCAATACTGCATACATAAAGAGTCACTGCAGTTCTGCATACATAAACTCAGTCACTGCAATACTACAAAGCACAATATTGTCCAAAGCAAAATCACATAAATCATAGTGCATAAACCAAGGCGGTCCAAAGCAGGAGGTTGGGCGAGAGATGTAGCGTAGAAATGTGCTCACCTAGCACACACAGGGTGAGCAAGGGCTCAATCTTCAGTACTGCAAGCCGAAAAGGGCAAATAAAATAAGCGGCTACTTTGTTCATACTAATGGAGGAAGTTTTCCAAGACTTAAGTAAACAAACAAAGGAAACAAAAACAAGTACAGAATTGAAATGCGTACAAGGAACAACACACAGAGAAACAAAAAAACATTCCAAGTCAGATTGGTGGTGGACACCTGGAGTTCCTGCTACCTGGGAGGCTCACGCAAAATGACTCCAAGCCATCCTGGGAACCACGGCAAGATTCTGTCTCCAATAAACAAGCCACCATGAGTATCTGACTGTAAATGTAATTGAATGCTATCAGTGAGAGAATAGATAACTTGGGCTTTTTTTTTTCTTCTTTTGGGTCCTGGGGATTAAAGCTGGGGTCTTCCCTACGCTAGACAAGCTCTCTTGAATTAAACTGTACTCCCCACCCCAACAATTCCTCTGAATACCTTTCCTTTAATAAGGGAAAAACAGGAGGCAGAAGTACAAAAATTACTTTTTACTGGATTCTCCTTTCCTTCATGCTCTGTAGCATGTACATGCATTCCATTCACAACACAAACTACCAAAAACGTAAGTATGACCCAAACCCAAGGAAACACGTGTATGTACAGGAACACCTGTAATGTGCACATGTGTGGTAAAGATACATGTAAGTTTAAAAATAAAAAAGGTTAACTTAATGTTTTTAAATCAGAGCTGTATGTCCCCAAAAGGAGTTGAGTGTCTATGAGAAGAGAAGAAAGAGGTAAATTCCTGAAAGACTTCCATGAGCAGCACCCACATCTGAGCCAGAGTCACCCCACCTGTTCATAAAATGTCCAGACCTCTGGGAATCAAAAGGCAGCTAGGTGGAGAAGACCATGTAACGGAGGTGGACCCGGCTAATTAAGAAACAGTAAACTGGATGGAATCTGAAGCAAACAGAGTGGAGGTGGAGCTACGGATTCACCTGGATTTGTCAAAGGACATTCCATTCCTAGCTAGAAGCCAGAATAAAACCTCAGCAGACATCATTACCCTCCAGCACTTTTCCCCATCTTGGGACTCAATAGGCTCTTCTTCTATGACCTATGATACAAAGATAATAAGTATTTTTAAATTAACACTTCAAAGTCACAGGATCGGTTTCACCTAGGGAAAGCACACGTGTAACGTACAGGTGTCATCCATCAAAGGCAGCGGCCACTTGCCTCTGAGTCTATGAAAAGATGCTTGTCAGTTTCCCATGTTGCAAAGTGGAACTGTTTGAGTTTATTCCTTCATTAGAATAAACATTTAATTCATCTGGGAGGCATGACATTTGACCCCAAAAAGTCAATAAGAAACTCTGAACTGTTTGCCCCCCCAGGGGGGGGTTCATTTTGTGGTGGACACCTGGGGCCACTTCTCCCCATTCCCAAAAGGAACCGCCCCCATATTCATCCTCCCACCAAGCAGGGATACAGATCCAATCAAAATAAAAGCCAAAGCCCCAAGCCCTCACCTCCAGGATTCTAGTGCTAGATCCCTATCTTCTCACAGGGCTGAAGTAAAACCTCCACCATGCCCTTGCTCCACCAGCTCCTCGACCCATTCCAAACAAGCTACTCTTGTTTACACTTTCTTTTAAGATCAACACCATTACCCCAGCCATGCAATTTCCGTAAGTCAGATACTTTTCCTCAGACCCCACCCTCCTTCCCATCACAAGTGAGTTAGTTATTCAACAAACTCTGTCTCCAGCCCCAAACCAAAAACCTCTTCCATCTAAGTATTATTGTTTCCTCCTGGCTTCTGGGAAATAAACCCTCACTACTAAACAAATCACCTAGAGGCTGACAGAGTGGGGGTCTCAAGTTCACACAGCTACAGGCACAGTGCAAGTAGTGTGTAGGAGGAACAAGGCAGGTTAGGGAGGTCTTAAAAACCCAGCACAAGAATGTGATAGAAGAAGTTTTAGCCGATGTCAGTGTCTAGGAGAAAACAGGGTGAGCTGAGGCAGGGGCAACCTCAGACCCCGTATCCCACAAATGGCCTTCACAGCTTCCTCCAGGAACAGGGTCAAGGTGTCAGCAGTATTGTCGGTCACAAGAACAAAGGGAAGTTCGGCGACTTGAATGAGAAATGTCCTCATTTTCAAAAATGGTAGCCTTTTAAGAATCTTAAATGTTTAAAACACAGTGCCAACCACGACGTGTCTCCGAGGCCCACAAACGAGGACTATCAGTCTCTCCTTCTAGTTTACCTGCAACAAAAATCATGGTGACCTGGAGAGCCTGGGTTCAAGCTCAGATGCGTGACCTCAGGCCTGCCACGTGTCCCGTGGCTTTCAGTCCCTCCTTCTGCAGAGTGAGGCTAGCAGGAGAAAGGCTTTCAAGTGGCTTTTGAGTATTAACTGAGCTGACACAGTATGGCTTGCCGATGGCCAGATTCCTTTTAGCTTCTGAAGACAGGGGGGTTTCCTGTACCCTAGGCTGGCATCGAACTCCCTATGTGGTTGAGGATGACTCTGAACTTCTGATCCTCCTCCACCTCTCAGGTGCTGGAATAGGTGTCAACTAACACATCTGGCTTAGGCAATGCCAGAGGTCAAAGCCAGGGTTTTGTACACGTTAGACAACACTACCATAGCCACAGCCCAAGGCCTGATTTCCATATATTATCTTAGCCGTCAATCCAGCATCCCAGGAAACCACAAGGTACCACGTGACCCTTTCTTACTTCTTTCTCTGGCTCTCACCTTGAGTACTCCACACCGTCAAGGTACATTACAGGGGCTGCACCTTGCTGTTTTCCCAGGTCCTGGACGTTCTCCTGAGATACAGCATCTCAAGATGTAAAGCCCGACCCAGTGATTGAAAATGTGTCCAGTCAACACCGTATTCAGCCTGGCTCCTACAGAAAACCTACCACCCCTCCTCTTGACTAGCACCATTCCCTATTTTCGGAATATGCTGCCCATCTCACAACTACACACATACCTGCCATGATGATAACATCAAAATGACACCTCTGTCCAGGCTAGCCAAACAGCCACCTCCTCGGTGGTGTTGGGATGATCTTATCTCCCTACACCTTCTGACCAGGATAGTTAGCACTCTGCTTCTTACAGTAGATGTGTAATTGTTCTCAAGAATTCCTTCACATCTAATTGGTTTTACTGAGTTTCAGGCTCAGCCCAAGCACAGGGAGACTCGAGGAATACTCAGTAAATGGAGAGCAAAGAGGCAAAAGAAGGAGCCAGAATGCAGGAAGATGTTCCTAATAAAGATAACAACCATGGGTGGATGGTTTATGCCAGCAGTTAACCTCTCATTTTTCACTTCTGAATAATACATGGAGTCATTGTCCAAACTTCATTCCCATGTTTCCAGTGTGAGCAGGTAGGTGCTCCTGCTTGCCTTTTAATGGAAAGCAACCATCTAATTCAAATATGATCTCCATAAACAGAGGGCCGAGGACTCCTGCACAGTTCAAATTGATCAGTCCCATCTTCAGTGCTGGTGGGGCTCAGCAAGGCCCACATTAGTCCTTTTCATCTGATCTGTAAAAAGGGCAAAAATTCTTGCACTAAGAAAAGAAATTGGTGGGAGAAGGAGAGAGGTGGAGGCTTTCTGTAGAATGACTAAAATTCATGCCAAAAAAAAAAAAAAAACCCAAAACTGACAAAAATACTCATTCCGATTAGCAACTATTCAATAAACAAATTAAGGCTAATTTCCACAATACCTGGAACAGAACACTTTTTTTTTTCCTAACTGCTGATTAGGAACCATTAGCAAGTTTTGAAATCAATTTAGTAGATAGAGATCAGAATTTTTAAATAAAAATTGAATAGAAATTAGAAAGCATTACAATATAGTCTAGTGAAACCTGTAATTCAACTTCATTTCTAATATGCATGTGTGTAAGTATGTGTGTACCAGACCATAATGGAAAATGTCTCTCTGTGAGTCAAGAGCCTTTGGAAAACACTGACACTGAACATTTATGTTTACCTAATGTTCCATCTCTAGAACAAGCTGCTCCCCTTCTCTTGGACCACACTCGGAAGATACTTCTTCCAGACCCTGTTGTCCACAACAGCTCAGCTTCTTCCCGTTGAAAAAATCACATGAAAAATATCATGGAGTCCACTTGTCCCTCACCATTTTTCTCCTTTGAAAAATGAATAACCAACCACCTTTTCTCCCTAATCACTATTCCTAGGCCTAACTGTCTTGTCTAAGTCCCTGGAACCAAGGAAAGAGACACAATTCAAGTGCCCTGGCAACTTGGTAACATCCACCGATAAGCAGCATTATCTCCGGACAGTAGCTGACCACACGATACTTTCACTGAAAGATCGGCAAGTGAATAAGATTCGGAACCTGGGTATTCCAAAATACTTCTCAAGTTCTTTACATCACACGTTACCCATAGGCTGCACACTCCAAACAGTATCCCCTCTCCCATCCCAGCCTGAGCAGCATCAACCCCCTACACTTTCCTTTATCCCATCAGTCTATTTCTTACAAAACTCAAGGTTTTATAAGGTTTATAAGTTCTTATCTTCTCTGTGCTGTCCCTTTTTCTTAAATGACAGAGTCTCTTTATATCCATAACATGCAGTCATCCAGTCATCCATTGATTCAGAGTTAAAAACAACAACAACAACAACAACAAAAAAAAAAAAAAAAACACTGTTGTTAGAGAGAGAGACTCAGCAGTTAAGAGCATATAGTGCTCGTATACAGGACCCTTTCCTAGCATCCACATTAGACAGCCCACAACCACCTGTAATCCAGCTCCAGAGGATCTGACGCCCTCTTCTGGACTTCGAAGGCATTTGCACTCATGTGCACATACACACAATCGATAATTCTTCTATCAGCTAAATCAGCTAAACCTAGAGCAATCTTGTTTTTCAATGGCAGCCATGCTGCACTGTAACCATGAATGGCCAATACTGGCTTTCATGGGTCACCAAACTGCCTAGTCAACAAGTGTTCAGGCTGAACAATTCCTTGTGGTTATGTTCATCAAATTCAGCCCTAAAAATATGGTAAAGAGGCGTTTTCTTTGGACACTACACATTTTCCAAAAAGGTTGTCCACATTCTTTTCATTGCCCATTTTTTTAAGACAGGTTTTCTCTGTATAGCCCTGGCTGTCCTGGAACTCACTCTGTAGACCAGACTGGCCTTGAACTGAGATCCACCTGCCTCTGCCTCCCAAGTGCCACCACCACATGGCTTGTCCACATTCTTTCACCTCTGACCTAAGCATTGATTAGTATTCTGTTTTTACTGTCCATTCTTTAGGAAGGCACACTTGCCACTAGAGAAAATCAGAACAAAGGGCTCAAATTAACCAAGTGCTTGAGCCCCACATTAATGCAAGAATTTTTGCTATGATGGATACAAAAACATGAGTCAAAATATTCTTCCTCAAAATAAAAGTGTCTTCTTGCCAGGCAGTGGTGATACACAACTTTAATCCCAACACTCAGGAGGCAGAGCCAGGCAGATCTCTGTGAATTGAGGCCAGCCTGGTCTACAGAGTGAGAGATCCAGGGTGAAAGAAAAGAAAAGAAAAGAAAAGAGAGAGAGAGAGAGAGAGAGAAAGAAAGAAAGAAAGAAAGAGGGAATAAACATTTGCTGAATTAACTAAGTACAAGCTGCAGCCAAGTGTGAAAAGTGGGGAATTGGCCATAGTGCACATTATCAGGAGTGAGGCACTGGGTTCAATTATCAGCACAGAGATAAAAACAGGACAGGGGTACCAAACACAGTCTCTTCCTCAAGTACGTCTTCCACCTGTTTCCCATCCATGCTTAGGGACTTAGTATCAAGTTCGTTATCTTCTCTGTACTATCCCCTCTTCTTAAATGACAGAGTCCCTTTACATCCTTAACATGCAGTCAACCATTCATCCTCTCAGAATTAAAAAAAAAAAAAAAATCACTGTTGCTAGAGAGAGGACTCAGCAGTTAAGAGCATATAGTGCTCTTATACAGGACCCAAGGCTGGTTCCCAGCATCCACATTAGACAGTCCACAACCATCTATAATCCAGCTCCAGAGGATCTGATGCCCTCTTCTGGACTTCAAAGGCACCTGCACTCATGTGCACATACACACAAACTCACAAATACATAAGAAAAACTAAAATAATTCTTCAAAATTTATCAAAAAAAAAAAAGTATTCGTTTTATGGTCTAGTGTTGGGTTAGATATACAAGGTACACAAAAGAGAAGTAAGACACAATCCTCACCTCCAGAGCAGCCAGTGACATGACTGAAAAGCTTTGAAGTCAGTGAAAGGGAATAAATCACATGGAAGGAATAAAAGGAAAGATGAATTACTGTCAGTTCTATATCTTGAAGAGATGAACTGAGGCTCAAGAGGAGGAGTGGAGCTTATACAATGCTAGAAGACGGTGGGGCTGAGAAAAGCAGACGTATTCTCCCTTGCAATGAGATCTCTCTGCCCCCCTGAGGGGTCTGGCTTTCCCCCAAAGAAAGGGAAAGGTGACAGAGAGCCAGATCAGCCAAGGTCGGGCCTTAGAGTGGGTGGAGAGCTGGCCTCTGAGACCCATCAGGACATCTGTGCTGTGGCTGCTGACTTCATTCACCCTATGCCCCCAAATAACCTTCAGCTACTACATGCATCGCCTCAGAACTTAGAAAGAGAGAAATCCAAAATGACTTTCCCAGTCACTAAAATAAAGGCCAAACACCCAGAGTAAACAGTGAGGCAACCCTAATGGGCAAAGTGGAATGTTGGTCTGAGACCGAAAACCCCAAAGTCAAACAACGAAGCCGTGGAAACTTTGGCAAACAACGCTCTCAGGATTGGGGCGATACTCACAAAACAAGCTCCGATTCCCAGCCCTGCCTGGGAGAGTGGTTGTGAGTTTTAGGGGAAGGTGGATGTGCTCATTTTTATCAGGGAAGCTGTTTTCTTCTCCCTGCCTCTACCCCAAGTTCAAGCAGGGGCTTGAACCACTAGGCTACCTCCGCTGCCTCCCTTATTCTGTTTTTCCTGGTGGATGGGTCTCTTTTAGTTAGTTTGTGGGTGGGGCACAAAAACCACCTTCCATCTCAACTAAAAGCCAGGGTGCACCAGCCGAACCAATTCCAAGAAGTTCTTTCCAACAGAGTCTTCAATTATACTGTCCTTGGCAACAGATAAATCCTAGTTTGGGGCTTCTGACTTTTTTTTTAATTATTATTACTTTATTTATTATTGTGTATTGGTGTTTTGACCTGGGTGTTGGGTCCCCTGGAACTAGAGTTACAGACAGTTGTGAGCTGCCATGTGGATGCTGGGAATTGAACCCAGGTCCTTTGGAAGAGCAGTCAGTGCTCTAAATTGCTGAGCCATCTCTGCAGTCCTCAGGGTTTCTGATTCATAAACTAGCAGGACAAGCACATGCAGTCTATCACGAATGGCTTTTTTAAAAAAGAGGTCAATCTTCACTTTGGATCCTCTGAGCTAGAACTGGCCACAGGGAGGGAGGAGGAGGAGGAAAAAAAAAAAAAAAAACCACCAAATCTTCATTCCAAAAGATCAAAGAAAGCATTCTGTACCAGGAAACCTAATTCCAAATCCTCATTTCCAGGAATAAAGCCACAGTGCCCAAAACTTGCTTGGGAAAATAACACAGGAGACTGTGGATTCCAATTAAAATCTCGGATGGCTTCATTCCCCAGCCTTCCCAGCTTAACGTTGTTAACACTTTACCCAGGCACTGCTCTAACTTAAAAGCACCTCCAGTCCTGAGTGGTCACTTCACCACTGCATTAAAAACACAAAAGCACGTAAATGCTTCTTGACTGCATCCTGTGCCCCATCCCCTGGACTAGATATACAAAACAAGGTGACACTGAGGGGTGCCAGCTGCAGCAGAGCCATGCCTCTCAGGAGAAACCCCGGCAAAGCCCAAGCTGTCCCTGCACTAATGAGGAATGAGGACATGAGGAACAGAAAACAGAGAAGGGGCAATATCTCAGCCATACTCAGTGCATCAGCTTTAAAGTGATTATCCATGGTTTTGTCAACCAGCCAATAGTAAAGGTGTCTCCTTCATGCAAGGCAGCAAGTTATGGGCTACCGTCAGCAAAGTGCAGTGAAATATCCCCCCAAGTAATCATTAGGCTAATTACCATGTTTAATTTTCTTCATCATTTCATAGAAAAAAAAAAAAAATTGTATCATGTACGTAGCCTATAAAGTGTAAAACTAAAATCAGCACCCATGAACTCAATACCTAATCAAAAAATCTGACTGTCACCAACAGTGTGTCCTTTTTCGTCCTTACCCCAGGTCCCTGCAGCACACACATACCAGACAGTCACTATCCTGCACTTGAGGGTTAGGTATAAATAAGGGTCTATCTTCATGATAGCCTTGTTTCCTAACCAATAAGCTGCTGATTCTTAAAAGATGGTGTTTTTAAATCACTGGATTTTTTTTTTTTTTTAAGAAAAATATTAAAAGAGGCTGGAGAGACAGCTTAGAGGTTAAAAGCACTGGCTGCTCTTCCAGAGGACCCAGGTTCAATTCCCAGCATCTACACGGCAGCTAGCAAGAGTCTATAACACCAGTTCCAGGGGATTCAGCACCCTCTTCTGGCCTGCACAGACACTGCATGAGGTATACAGACATACATGCAAGCCAAACACCCATAAACATAAAATAAAAATAAATAACAGAAGAAGCACAGCATGCAATAATGAAAGGTAAGTGAGAATGTGCTGCTGCAAACAAGTTTGGCGATCCCTGGCAACAACAGCCTGAGACATGTGTTCTGAAGCCCCACTGACACCTAAGTCAAATACTGACTGCCGAGCCTCAGTTTCCTACCGGAGAAGAGCACGTGTTAAAGCGTGCAACGTGTTCACGAGGAGGCAGGCATGCTGCATGGCTCATACTCAGCATGTCCAATCATCCTATCCCTACATGAACATACCGAAGGGTTTGGCCCCCATGGATGCTTTGCTTCTCCACAATTCCTAATGAGCTGGACATGATACAAGGAGCCAAGGGAGCCACAGAGGAGCGATCAGGTCCCAGCATTGATTCCTTCTTTACTTTGTGACCTTGGAGAGTAAGATCATTTTTCAAATCCATTTCGGTCCTGTCACTGCCTAGGCTCTGCTGAGTACTCCATCCAACCTTAAGGAATACCTAGGAGCCTATCCTGACCAAGTCCACAGTCCAACCTTGGGAAGACAAGAAGTCTGAGTAAGAGATCCTCTGCTTACCAATTCAGTCACTGTCACCTGTCCCCGTTGCATGAGTACAGGAAGAAAACTTGGTAAAGTACCAGTTTGGAGGGGAGGGCACTCATTACAATGCTATTAATCAAATTAAGTTCCTCACTCCTGAAGCGCATTACATTCCTGAATATGGCATTTTAACTCCGCATCCTTAATATTCTCCGTAATTACTTAGCAATTACAAGAAATTTATTCAGATTCAAGTGATCACTCTAGTCCAACGTGCAAAAGTTGTTAAGACTATTATCTCACTCAAGTTTGATCTAAAACCATCCTCTGTTTCAAGTAAAACTCAGCAGCACAGTTGCCGAGAGAACACAAAGGCAGTGCATGCCCATGCCGGTCCTTGATCTTTGCCGTCTCGCCATCTAGTCATCATCACTCACCACCTTTGAGGGTTCACGTACACCACGGCAGCAGAGATGCTATGACCCATTACAAAATAACAGCATCCCAAGGCTCAGGGCTCAGCCTCAGAACACCTCCATTCATCAACCCCAGGACAGAAAACAAAAGTAACCAAATCACAAAACAAGAGATTTGGTCGGAGGACGGTAATCCAGATCCTATCCAGACTTAAAATAACCTTGTGACCGCACTGTCTCCATGAGTGACATGGGTGAGGCCTGGGTTTCATACTTAAGCAGTGTGCCAACTGTAGAGCTGCATGGAAAGGCAGTGTCTGAGGTCAGCACAAGTCTGGTGTCTGCCGCCTGCCCAAGCCTGGGCCCCTGGCCAGCAACCCACCTCCAGAGACAAGTGCCAGGACATACTATAGTGTTTCCATTTAAGGCCCGCCACTTGGATCAGCCCATCTCTGAAGTTTCTTAACACCACCTTTCCAGGAAGAATTTTTTGGGGAAAAGGGAGGTGGTGTCTATTTTTTACCACCGCCTTCCTTGGGCTGTCAGAGCAGTCTGCCTCTCAGGCACAGGTTTCTTTAAAATCACTGGGTTATGTCTCCATTTGGGGATTTTTTTTTCCCAAAAAATTATACACCTATGCAAACATAAATACATATATATGCAATTTCATTAAACATGTATGGGACCAGAGACGTTTCCCATCATCTCACACCATTCACAAAAACCGCAAGGAAGAAAAGCCAATAAAGAGAACAAATCCACTGCATTACAGTCTGCCTCTCCCCAAACACCAAATTAATGACAACTTTTTACCAACACTTGTCTTCTGCTACAAAATAGATGGGTCCCCCCACACACACCCCCAAGTAGCTTCCTCCACGGCTCTTCTGCCATACAAAGGTTGTTCAGAACTTCAGGGGTAAAGGGAGGTAGGCCAGGCTCGGAGACGGATCTGGCACAAACTGGACAGAGCCAAGCCCGTCTCTGAACCAGACGGAAGTCCATGCATGCTGTGGCCCCAGAGGCCCACAATTCTCCCCCAGCGCGCCCAAGGTTCTAGCCTGGCTGTTTCAGTTAGTGTTGAAGGAAGGGTTTTAAACTTGGCAAAGTACCGTGCAACATCTGTAACCACATCTGCCTTCTGGGGATCGGAAGATGAATCCCACATTCCTGGCTTTGAAGCTTTTTGAAACTGCAGCTAGGAAGGACAGAGGGAGGGAGGGAGTTGAACAGAGTTTATTGGCTGTCTCTCCAGCAGAAAATGCCTCTTGGAAGGGATGGATATTTTGAGGGTGGGGGTGACTCGCCAATCTCTTGAGTCTGCCAAGCTCAGCTTGGAAGGTGATCCCGGGGCCGGGAGGCCAGATCGATTTATAAGTCCGAGGAGCACACCCTCCCTGCAGGAGTTCACCCTACGCATACCGATCCCCCAGCTCCAAGTCTCTGCCCTCCCCGGATCCCACCCGCAGCCGAGGCCCTAAGCAAGACAGTTTCGTTCCGCCGCGGCTTCCCCCTGTCGAGAGGGCACGCAGCTTGCCGGAGAAAGAATGAAAGCGAGGGGGAGGCACCGAGACGCCCACCCTCCACCCCCGATCCTGGCTTCGCCTCCGGCTAGGTTCCCTCCTCCTTCGGTCCTCCCGGTTCCGGCGGCGCGGCCGGCGACCTGTCCTCACCTCTGGTCCAGCGGCGGCCGGGTGCTGAACCCGGGGAGGCGGAGAACGCGAGGCGGCGGGGCGCTGCAGGGCGGCGCGGGAGGCGCGGGGCGGGGCGGGGCGCTGCAGCCGGCGAGGAGCCCGGAACTCCGCGGGCCGCGGGCAAGCGGGTGGCCCCGGCGGCGGCGGAGCGCAGCGCTGCGCGGCACGGGGCGGGAGGCAGGCGGCCACGGAGCCGGGGCGCAGGCTGGCGGCAGGCACCGAGCTGGAGCCGGGAAGACGACTGGCGCGGGGCGGGAGGCGGAGGGCGGGGAGGAGGGCGGAGGAAACTTGCGGCGACGCGGGGCTCGGCCGGGGGCGGCGGGGAGCCGGCGGCGGCAAAGTTCCCCCAGCGCTTGGGGGCGGCGGCGGCGGCGGCGACCGGGAGCTGGAGCGGGAGGAGCGGGAGGAGGAGGAGGAAGTGGCTGCGGAGCGCTCGGCCAATGAGTGTCTGGAGCTGTGATTAACCAGGCAGCAACACATCATTTCCTCCCGGCGCGGATCCAGGGAGCCGGGAGGGAGAGGGCCGGCGGCGGGGCGGGGCGCTCCTCGCGCCCCCTGCAGGCGCCCGGCCCCGGGGAGCCCGCCAGCCTAGCCGCGCCCGCTCGCCGCCCTGACCCCCGACCCCTCGGGCCGCCCCGGCTGCGGGCTGCTACGAGCAGGGCTGGCGGGACGCGGGGGGAGGAGCGCGGCGCGGCACCGGGAGCGGCCAGGTAGGCGCGGGCGGGGCCGTCTGGACAGCTCCCGGGGCGCAGGGCGGGCGAGCGGCAGGCAGCCTGGCTGGGGACTGCGGGGGCTCCTGCACTCATCTCCAATCCTGCGCGTCTGGCAGAGGGGTGGATGTTCAATGCTCCGCCTTGACCAGGCCATCGCTACCCGCCTGCTGATCCCCTTCCCTTTCCACTCTGCTCATTTCCTCGCAGGGTCTGGGGTTATGCAAGCGTTTGCCATTTTCGCAGTCTGCTTCCTTGGTAATAAAAATAAGCAAGTCGGGGGGAAGGGGGCTTCTGCAATAATCCCGCCCGCCCTGTCCTAGGCGCCATGGGAGCTTACAGTAGGAAGGAAGGAACATTCCCCGCCGCAGAGAGGCTGACAACCTCGGTCCTTAGATACACAAAAACACCCCAGTGTGCTAATATTATCCAGAACATCAAAAAAAGGCATGCAAGGATCAAATTTTGCATGGTGCCCGCTTAGTGTGTGGAAGCACCAAGCCATTTTCTCTGCCCTTTAGAAGCTTATAATGTACAATCCTATCACAAAGCAAAGTAAAATCGTGACACCAATAAATGGGAAAACCATAAAGTTTTTTTTTTTTTTTATCCCTACAGGTCCCTTCATGCAGAGGGCATTTACTGGGTCGCTGGCTGCAGCATTGCAGAAGGTTGCAAAGGAGATGGAAGATCTGGCCTCTGCAGGAGTTTGCAGTGGAACTAGCAACACAGGCATATATATGTACAAGGAACAGCTAGAAAATAGCCTCCAGGTGTTGTATACGCAAAAAGAAAAGAAGCTTGCTGGTTCTTTTGTGTTTGGATGTTCATTAGAAGGGCCTTGTAGTTATATTTGGTGGAGATCAGGAAAGGAAACTCCAGGTCAGATAAAGACGAGAGTACCAATTCCGTACCCCTGCTCAATGAAACAATACAGCAGAGCCCTTAGGTGACACTTAGCTGAAGTATCAGTCTTTGCCACTCGCTGTTTTTGACCTTGGAGACACTTTTAACGTAAGAGGGGGAAATGGCAGGCAGTCTTTCGAGGCTCTGGTGCAGCTTCCTCTTCAAGCTATTGTATGCTTTCAGCCCTTCAAACATGTACAGTCCCCTCCATGAGGTCAGGCACCAGGTTTGATTGTGTTTGCTATATATCGTCATGCCTGGTGAGGTTGTATGTGTGAATGTTTAATAAAGGCTTGCTGAAAGGGAGATAGGTGAATTGAGGAGGCTTGACCTACTTTGGACAGCTACTGTCATATGTGTTCCTACTGTGGCTAGCTCAGTGCAGAACCTTCAAACAACTCTCCTGTGACTACCTGGTGTTCCAAGAGGCTATATGAAGGACTCCATGTAGTACTTGTGGCCTTGTACTGTGCTTTGTGTGTGCATGCATATGTGTAAAATAAGAGGACAGACTGGGATACAGCTTTTTGCACAAGCCCTGTGCACATAGGGTGCAGCCCTCTGGCTTAGGAACCTTATTCCAGGATTTCTCAACCTTGGCACTATTGGTACTTCGAGCTGGATAATTGGTTTGCCATTCTACATGTTGAAATATATTTAGCAGTATCCTTGATTGCTACTCACTAGATCCCATAGGACAACTCTCCCATCACAATAGTGACAACCAGATGTCTCTGGAGTACAAAATTGTCTTGTTGAGAATCACTACCTCCAACCCCAAAAGCCAACCCACTGATTTAACCCTGGTGGAAAAAAAAAATCACACCCTTAAAGTAACTTGGAGGAAATACATCTTCTGTCAGTCTAAGCTTCTCCAATCTCTGTCATATGTTTCAGGGAGCCTGACTCCTCTTAATTAACTGCCTGCTGCATTGTGAATTGGCATCTCCTCTGTTTTCTGCATATCCTCTTCCTTTACGCCCAGATCAACATGTTCATTTCTAAAAGTCAACAGATTTCAAAAACTATTAGGAAATAGGGTCTTAAGCAACCTAAGAGTCCTGCATGCTATTTTTCTATAAAATGTGGGGGATTTATTCCATAAGATTTTGCAGACAGCTTCACTTTTATAGTTAAGCTTTTAATCCTACAAATAATAACCACATCCTTTCTACACCCAGAGTTGTTAGGAATACATGCCAGAAATTGTAATGTTTTTATTTTTTTTTTCATTTAAAATATTTAGATATCTGAATTGAGTCATTTGTATATTGAAGCCATTTTCTGTTGGTTCCAGAGATTACATTTTATGATGGGATAAAAGAACATGTTTTATTTAAATGCATCAAGCAGACATCAGTTTTGTTAGGCTTACCAACTTCCCAAAACAAATTCTCTCAAATAGTATTGGCAAGATGCTCCAACACTGGGAGTGTTGGTAAAGATCCTGATAGTGTGCTGCAGCTCAACTTCTAAAAGATTCTAGAAGAAAAATAAAGGCTAATGGTTGAAGCAATGAACAGATTCTGATAGTTTGTTCAATCAGTGGTGGGTATATAAAGTCCTGGTAGACAACTAAAAAGAAAAGCAAACAAAAACCACTTCCTCCTTTCAGGCAATGGTAGGATGTTTGTGATAGAGATAGACATTTTTGCTCAACAAAATGCTACCATTAAAGAAACTGATTTTAAGTGTTGGGATTATAATTTGCCCAGGTTTCTTTGGTTCCATAGGCACATGATGGTCACAAACATATGCAGATTAGCTGGTATCTCGGCTAGTGGCTATTCCCATTTAAGTTGAGCACTGGGATCTGGGTGAGCATTCACATGGCCTAGAGAAAGAGGATTGAGGTTCCATGTGGATTACAGTGAAATAAGTCTCTAGCTTCTGTTGTCAGACATGAATGAGGGCATTTGCTCTTCTGCCCCAACCCCAAGTTCTAATCCAGGAGATCTGTGTCTTTGCTGTAAGTACAATGTTTGAAAAGAAAGTCATATTGGAAAAATTAATTATATTCTGCATCACAGCCATTTTGTAATGTACCTCTAATGGCCGTGGCACCTTAATAAAGGTAGTATAATTGGCAGTCCATAGGCATTTTCTTGCCTTTTAAAGGTATCTGTACATTATTCAAGTGTGAGGAAAAACTGACCCAGTTCATCATAACTGTTTTTGGAGAATGATGAATGAAAAGGCCTTGAGATATGAAATTTAGTCTTAATGTAGTGACCAAAAAAAAAAAAATCACAAAACTAATACTATGATCTAAGGATGGAAATGACTTGATCATAATAGTGGAAGACAGAAGAGAAACTCAAGCTAAAATGACCACTAAAAATGGCAGACTTAGCACCTTTCTTCCCAAATGGAATCAGTGAAAATCATCAAGAACATTGGTTTTTTTGTTTGTTTGTTTGTTTGTTTAAATTTTCCAGGTATACCTGTGACTGTTGTGTATTTTATATGAGAATTTATTGGCCAGATACTGTACTCAATGAAGTGTGGATACCACACAGGACATCCAGAGACCCATTGTTCAAGCTGGGCATTGATATAGTCAGTCCCTCCTGATACAACCAGTGTATAACTTAGGGCCAGCTGTGGTTAAAAAGTGTTGCAAAGTCTTGGAGGAAAGATTGTTTATGAAACCATGTTGAGGCACTTTGGAAAAATTCTGTTAGTGTCTGCTCACATCAGTTCTGAACTATTTATACAAGGAATATATAGACAATGTGTGTGTGTGTGTGTGTGTGTGTGTGTGTGTGTGTGTGTGTGTGTGTGTTTTGGAGGGAGGTTGGTCTAGAACTTCCAAGCTCAAGGGACCCACCACCTCAGCCTTTTTCCCAGTCACTTGGACTATAGATGCATTAGCACCACCAAGATAAGTGTTAAATTGTTTTAAATCATTAATTAATTGAAAGAGGAATAAATAAATTCTTATTTTTAGATAGAAAATTACTTTCTAAATAGAAAACATAGAATAAATGATAATTTATTTGAATTGACCATGTAAAACTTTTCCCAAAAATGTTCAAAAAATAATCAAATAAGGTGGAAACAGAATAAAATTATTCACAACACATATTTAAAAGGTTTAAAAATTTTAATTACAAAAAACCTTAAAATCAACAAAATAGACCCTTTAATTAAAAGTCAAATTTGATGAAAATCAAAATAATTATATGTGAGAATCAGAAATGTTTATCTTTAAGAATTGGGAAAACTGGCTGGGTGATGGTGGCACACGCCTTTAATCCCAGCACTCAGGAGATAGAGGCAGGCAGATCTCTGTGAGATCTGAGTGAGATCCAGGAAAGGCACCAAAACTACACAGAGAAACACTGTCTTAAAAAAAAAAAAAAAAAAAAAAAAAAAAAAAAAGGAAAGAAAGAAAGAAAAACAAAAAAGGATTGGGAAAACTGAAGAAAAGATGAGCCAGGCATAGTGATGCAAACCTTTAATCTATCACTTGAGAGACAGAGATAGGATCTCTGTGAGTTCAAGGCCAGCCTGGTCTACATAAGGAGTTCGAGACTACGTCAGCAGATGCTGTCTCAAAGCAAACAAACAAATAACTAAATGTGAATGAATGAGTGAATAAATGAATACTGAAGAAATGTGAATGAATGAGTAAATAAATGAATACTGAAGAAACGTGAATGAATGAGTTAATAAATGAATACTGAAGGAAAGGAATACAAATAAAATAGTCCATGTAATCATTTCACAACCTTTGTCAGTAATTAAGCATGTTTCTGTTGGCAAAACTGATTTAATAAAGGACACTGTTGCTGAGGAAATTACAAACTGGAAAACAATTTATAAAAGATAATTAGGTGATATGTATCAACATCTTAAGAATATTTATACCCTTTGACACTATAGTTCTACTTCAAGAATTTATGCTAAGAAAATAATAAGCATCAAACCCAGAAGGATTGGAATAAGAGGATAACCATCATCTTATAACTTTGGAGATGCCAACAATAAGTTCTAAATTGAAAATATACAGCAGAGCTAGAATTTTGACTCCCTAACTCCTCCATAAGTGCCTCTCCCTCTCACAGAGACCCAAGGACAACAGAGCAAGAGAGAGAAGGCTCGACAGGTAGTTTCCTGAGCAAGCATAAGGACCTAAGTTTGGATCCCAGCATCATATCAAGAGCCTGGCCCTGGAACCCCAGCGCTGGTCCAGCAGAGACAGGAAGATCACTGGAGCTCATTGGCCAGCCAGTCTGGCCAATATGGGAGTTTGGGATTCAGGGAGATCCCAGTTCAAAAATTATGTGTGTTGTGGGTGATGGCACACACCTTTAATTCCAACACTAGGGAGGCAGAGGCAGACGGTTCTTATGAATCTGATGCCAGCCTGGTCTCCATAGTAAGCTTCTAGACACCCAGTATTACATAGAGAGACCCTGTCTTCTCAATAATAATAATAATAACAACAACAACAACAATTACAGTGGAAGGCAACAGGGGAAGTCCCTGTCAACACACACACACACACACACACACACACACACAATTCTAGGAAAAAATATTCCAGAAAATTGAGTGCCTCTCTTCCTCCCTCTCCCCCCCCAACCCCCACACTTTCTCTCTGTGACTCTTTCTCTCTGAGGCAGAATTGCGGCAAGTTTGAGGTCAGTTTGGTCTACCTAGTGAGTGGCAGGCAAGCCTGAGCTACAGAGTCCCTGTCTCACAATGTGGAGACAGCACCTCCTGCACATCAGAAATGTGCTCTCTGATCTCTCTTTCCAGCTCTCTATGTTCCAATCATTCTATAGCATTACTTTAATAAGCAGAAATAATAAACATTATAAAAATAGAAATGCACATATTTTTCAAAGGATCTGACAGCCATGGAATCTTACTGGTGAGGAATGCATATGGATATGTATTTGTGAAGTAGGAGGTGCGGCACTGAAGGATTCAGCTTTGGGGTGTGTGTGTGTGTGTGTGTGTGTGTGTGTGTGTGTGTGTGTGTGTTCTGCTTGTAAGTCTCTTTCTTTGAGAAGGAAATGGTTTCCCAAGGATCTGCCTCCCTTGCTGGCATTTGAGACTCCTCCTGACTGACTTCCTTGCATCCTCAAAGGCTAGGTTCACTCAGTCTCCACTGAGGTCCTAGGTCTGAAGTTCCTGGAGTTTTTAACTTACTTAACCATGGTTAATGTCGCTTCATTATCTAGATGTGGGCCTCAAAAGCCCATCCCTTGAGTCCCTCGAATAAATGTGGTTAGGAAGATCAAATCAATTTCCTCATCAAATTAAACAAATACATTTCAAATGTCACTGTGGTAGAACTCTGAATCAAGATGGCTTTTCATTTTTAGAGACTATTCCTTTTCCTGATTTTTCTCTGAGCATTTGCACTGTGAAGACATTGTCATAGATAAGAAATCAAATTAATTTTCTAAGGCCTAATGTGGCCCCAATTCTAACCATATCTAAAATGTAGGCACTTCCTTTTTATTAACCTACTTTTTTTTTTTTTTGAGCGAAACCCCAGAGAGCAGCTACGAAGGTTAATTACATATAGTGTAGAACTAGCCATGTGACTTTATGCAAGAAACTTCAGATTTCAGAGCCTCTGTTCTTCTCCTCTGGTGTGGAGCCAGGGCTGGGCTGTATCTTGGAGACCTCTCAATTCTGAAATCCCAGACTTTAGTTGAATTCCTGTATTTGACCTTTCTGAGAGTAAAGAGCTCAAGATTTCCAGGAACTCACAGAAAGCCTCCTGGACCCAGTGGGCTGGTGGAAATGGCCCCAGGAGTCTACGGTAGCCCGACCAAGTCCAAATCATGTGGGTCTCACCAGTCACAGGAAGTGAAGTGATCCAATGGGTTCACACCGGAAAGTGAGTTCTGTAGCTCTACACAAGACATTCATATGCTTTGTCATCAGTATTTTCGTCTTAATGTGGTTTTGTTGGTGGTGGTTGAAAAAACCATTCATGGGGCTGGGATTGCCTTGCACTTGTTCAAAGCCTTGAGTTCAATCCCAACACCAAACACACGGACAAATGAATGCCATGAGGTACACAAGGACAAAAGGACAGACTGCAGAGAAGAAGCACAAAGAACCAATTTCCTCTCATTGCCAGCTGCCATGTATCTTCAGAAATGTTCTAGAAATAGAAACAATTACATGTGTTTTCTTTTGCTTTGCCACAACTGGTAACAGTATACACTCTTCTATGCTTTTTGTTTTTAATTAATGTATCTGGATGCTCACTAGTCACCCTTTGATAAACAGTCTTTTCTGTTACAATAAAATTGTTACTCCCAAGATTATTTTTACTGTCATCCTGTTAGGGGGCTTGGAAGCTTTCAGAGATCTCACTGTGGTCCCATCCCAGCCTATTATCTTTGGAAAAGTTAGTGCCCAAACCCCACAGCTTTTCAAGGTTTCCCAACTACTTAAGGCGAGGCTGGGACTAAAATTTGGTTCTCCTAACCACTCTCTGGTCCAATTTTACTTTCTGATTATGAAATTATACATGTTGTAATTCAAAATCTTTTAAGTGGTATGCATTCTATGACCCAATTTTAAAAAAAAAAAAAAAAACTACCATATTTGCTGTGCAGAAATGAGTTTGAAGGTCTATGACAAAAATACTTACAGTGATAATCTTGAGTTAGTGTCAGTGCAGGTAATCTTTGTGCACAAGGTACACATATATTTGGGCATATGCATACAAGTACAAGCACTACAGGTTGAACCCAGGGCCTTGGGCATGCTGGGTAAGCACTCAACTACAGAGCCACATACACTCCAAACCCTACCTTTTGTTGTTTGTTTATTATGACAAGGACTCACTATGTAGCCTTGACTGGCTTCAAATTCACAGCCTCCCAAATGCTGGGATAAAAAGCATGTGCCTCTACACCCAGCCCCAAACTCTGCTTCTTAATGGAAATGTAATTAAGCTGTAATTCCCTTTTAGGATTTATTTTATTTTAAACCATATATGTGTGTTTGTGTGGAGGCATATGTACATATGTGAGGAAGCCCTCGGATGCCCAGGGAAGCCAGAGGCATCGGATTCCCTGGGTCTGGACTTACAGAGGTTGTGAGCTGCCTGACGTGGGTGCTAGAAATCTAACTTCAGTCCTCTGGAAGAGTCATGCATATTCTTAACCACTGAGCCATCTTTCCAGACTCCTTGAACTATAATTTTCATACTATACACATCACCCGTTTCAAGTGTGTAATTTAAAGGTTTCTTTCACAGACTTGAGCAATCATCACTGCAGACCAATTTTAAACAATCTTCATTGCCTCAAAGTGCTAGCCTGTATATACCAGCGGTCTCCTACTGTAGACCTTTTATTCTTGGTTTGCATCTTTATTTTTTCACAATAGTTATTCATAAGAATAAACAAATTTGTTGGAAATTAAAAGTAAAAATGTTATGCACTTTAAAAATAAACATAGAGAAAAGCATTTTTTTTTACTATTTTACTTTGTATGTATTATTTTGTCTGCATGTATGTATGTATACCTAATGCGTACAATACCTACAGAGGCCAAAAAAGGGTGTTGGATTCTCCTGGAACTGGCATTATAGTTGGGGATCAACCCTGGGGTCTCTGGAAAAGCAGCCAGGGTTCTAAAGCTCCAAGCCATCTCTCCAGCTGCAAAAAAGGTAAGATTATTTGGCTACATACAGTTTAAGTAAATATTTGGGATAATTTTGCCTGGGTCTTTTGTATTAATATTCACATATCATGTATAAGAATACATAATTTCTTTTACTTCCTTGGTTGTAGTCTGAGTATTTTTCCAAGTCATTGGGTATTCTCTGAGAATATGTCTAAGTTCTGTGGCTATACACAACTTGTGGCCACATCTTATTATTTCTTTAGGATAGAATCCCAAGTAGAAATCCTGATTGTATTTCTAATTACTAATTATCTGAGCCCTTCCATTAACGTGTTTGAGTTTGGGGGGGGTGGGGTGTTGTTTGTTTGTTTGTTTGTTTGTTTTTCTTTTCTTTTCAGACAGGGTCCCACTCTATAGCCCTGACTGGTTCATTACTCACTCTGTGGAACAAGCTGGACTCAAACTTTCAGTGATCTTCCTGCCTCTGACTTCCAAATGCTGGAATTACAGGTTATTTTATATATATTTTATATATATTACACCACGCTTTGTTACACTGTCTCCAACCCTATTCTGTCCTTGCCAATTGGGAATTTGCCATTTTTTGTTGTTGTTTTGTTTTGTTGTTTTGGTTTGGTTTGGTTTGGTTTGGTTTGGTTTGGTTTGCTTTTGCTTTTGCTTTTGCTTTTGCTTTTTGTTGTTGTTTCTTTTCTCCTCTTCTTCTTTTTTGTTTGTTTGTCTTGGTTTTTTATTTCTCAAGACAGAGTTTTTCTAAGTAGCTCTGGAGCCTGTCCCGGAACTCTGTAGATCAGGCTGACATTGAACTCACAGAGATCCACCCTCTTCTGCCTCCTGAGTACTGGGATTAAAGACATGGGCCACCCCCTCCCAGCCCAATAGGAAATTTTTAAAGTTAAGGTTTTGATCTGGTTTTGTAGTGGAGTGGTGGAGCACCTACTTGGCTCTGTGAAGAATGGGACTCAATCCCCAGCACCACAAACATCCCCCCAAAATTTGTTTTCATTTGAGCCCATTTGATTATTTAATGACTCCGGACTTTGTCCATACATCACTTTGTAGTTTTCTAGTTTTCTTTCAATTAATTCCCTCTGCTTATTCTGTGGCAGTATTGACATTAGTTTTATTAAGACTGGGGGAGGGGGTTGCTTGCTAAGTAAGAACAAGGTAGATAATCTAATCTATCAATAATATTTGAATGAGGGTAGCACTATCCTCAGAGCGGGACTGTTCATCTTTGGAGGAGTATTTTCTATTGTTGAAGAAACTTCAAGGGATAAGCAATAAGATCAGTTGCAAAGTTCCTTGCATTTGAAAAAAGCAACCAAATGCTTACTTTATTGCAATTTCTAAAATTCTATCTACTCCCAACAATAAAAAAAAAACAAAACATTAAATGATCTTTGGTTTTCTTAAGTAGCTAGATAAACTGTATTCAATTAAATTCAGTCATGTCTATATAACAGTCTTGAACCAAATGGTGGCCAAATAGGAAATGCACCAATCTCAATTCCATTTTCTCTTTGACAAATCTGAGTTTTTAAACTGATGAGAATGTTGTCTCAATTCCTTCTAGTGCACCACATAGGGGACACAGTCTGGAATGGAGGAAGCAAGTACCTCACTCTAACAGCTGAAGATGTTATTGACCTGTTAGGAGCTGGTATTTCAAGACCTGAACTCTAAAAGCATCTGAACTCTAAAAGCATCTAATTCTCTTTATAATGGAAAAGAGGCTGGGGATGGGAAAAGATGCCCTCATAGAAAAGGGGAAGCAGTGATCAGTCCTGCAGATTTGGTGAAAAGGGAAAGGAAAAAGTAATTTACTAAAGACAATGACCATCCAAAAATTGTTCCGTGGCACCTCTCACATGCTCTAATGTGCATTCCATTGGAGAAGCTACCTCTCTGTTAAGAAGAGCTTGTGATTCCTGTTGACAAATTAAGTGTAGATTTGGTGACAAGTCAAGGGTTCAGAACCTAGAGTAGTGACACATGCCAGAGATCCCAGCACCTGGGAGTGGGCTGCAAAAGGATGAGGAACTCAAGGCCCCTTTCTAAGCTGCATAGCTAATTGGAGGTTCATGGGCTGTGTGAGACCCTGTCTCAAAAACCATTAAAAATAAGAGGATTTTCCACAGAGTCCTCTGCTTGCATGTGGCTCTCATCCACTTAGGTGCTGGGCATTGTAATAATACTCAGAGCAGTCTTAATTAGATACTTGATTTTTCAGAATAAAGCAAAAGTTGTATCATTATCATCACTATGAGACCCTTGGAACAAGATAATGACAAACATTTAGAACTAATTTAATATAACCTCTACCTTTTTCCCCCCAAGAAATTGATGCTTAGAAAAGAAGAGGCAGGGCATGGTGGTACAAGTGTAATCCCAGCAGAGTTGGGTAGATCTCTGTGAGTTCTAGGCCAGCTTGATCTATATAATAAATTCTAGCCAGGGCCACGTAGTGAGACTGTCTCAGAAAAAGGAAGAAAAGAAAAAAGAAAAGAAATTGATAATATTAATGTTTCTGTTCAATAAAAGTTTCAGATACACACATACATTCTAAATATGTAAATGTAAAAGTATTGGTTCTAAATCATGCTTTCCTAAATTGAAATGAAAAGCTTTATATGAAAGTAATAAAAGTAGTGTGTTCACTCATATTCTGGAAAAAAACTAATAAAAGTTATGCACATATAAATTACTACAGATTACTAGCAGATACAAATACACTAAATATTAAGGTCAAGCAACCTCAGAACTTGTAAAGCAATTGGTAGGCTGTGTTGACTCATGGTGCTCTGTCTTAGTCTAGTAGGAATATAATCTGTTGGTGATATAAGCCATAGCTGAAAAACAGGTGGTATGTGAAATGTGGTTTTTTTTTTTTATATGCCCAGGAAGCAGGATGTTAGGGATGTTTTAGGTGCACTCACAGTGGGGAGAGGCATCTGATGAGATGTTCAGGTGCTTGTGTCCCGAGGAAAAGACTAGCAGGAACACATGATTAGGTACTACAAAAAGTTGATTACTAATGAAGATGCTCCAGAGAATGAAAGTGGGCTAGTGAGCTGGGACAAGACATAGCTCTGCAAGTGCTGGGCCAACCAGCTGGGGAGTGGGGGGGGGGGGGGGTGGCACATGCCTTTTATCCTGGCACTTGGGGGGGGGGGAGTCAGACAGATCTCTAGGAGTTCAAGACCAACCTGCTCTACAAAGTGAGTTCCAGGACAGCCAAGGCTACACAGAAACCCTATCCCCTAAAAAAGCGCTGGATCAGGAGTCCATAGATCATTTACACAGCATCCACCTTACCCATCTGTTTATCTCTGCCCTTCTTTATACATGCTCTGTTTGTATAGGTAGCAGAGGTAGAGAAGAACTTCTGCTCTTTTTTTTTGTTGACTGGGTTCTTTCATATATTAATTCCGATGTCTCTTTTCACATCTGTACCCTGCTGCCGCAGAAAGCTGGGCAGTAGGGGCAGACAGCACAACCTTCCTTGCTATCCTGCGAAGTCTCCAGAGGATGGGAGAAGCAATAACTTCAACCCACTTCGGTGCCTTTGTTTTTCTTCAGTAGTATCATCCAACAAATGATTTTTTAATTAGATAATAACTTTTCATTTCTTTCCTTCCTTCTTGTTTCTTTCCATCCTTCTTCCCTCCCTTCCTCCCTCCCTCCTTTCCATATGAATCCACCTAAGGATTGCTGTTTTCAAACACAACTTTCTGACATGAGGGTGAACAATTCTTAGGCACAGCCCCACACCAGACCCTCCCCCTCCTGCCTCTGGTCCATTCAGGGCTGTTAAGCCAATGGTCATCTACCACTTCTTGTTGTTTTTAAATCATTAGATATATCTGATGAAAGTTTAAAATATTTGTTGCTGTGGAGTAGTTAAACAGATTCTGTATGATTGCTAATGAATTTTTTTTTTTTTAGGAAAGTTAAAAAACCCACATTGTTTTTGAAAAACATGTTTTAAAAATAATTTTATAGACTGCAGATTTTGTAAATGATCATGTTAATTGTTGAGAGGGGGTTCCCAACCTTGTTAATGTCCCCTTAGCATTAGGCTTTTGTTCCCCAGCCTTGAATATGTCATTTTCTCCCACAGACTGCATTTCTAGGGGTATAATTGCTGTCTCCATGTAAAAGACAACTCATGTGCATAAATTTCCACGCACTGCAATGAGACACTGCCTCCCCTCATTTTAATGCAGATGTGATCCAGAGGGTAGAGTTACACTCACTTCCCTGAGCAGATGAAACAGATTACACATTAAATATTGTCTTCGGAACCAGGTGCACAGAAACAACCAATTACCTAGACAGCTCATCACGTCCCCATCTGTTTACCGCATTGGTTTTTGTTTGCTCTTTAAATATTTGGTGAATTATTCTGAGGCATTCCTTTTCTCTGCAATGAACAGAATATGCTTATTAATAAAGGCCCCCTTTGTATGATTCAGTAGCAGTTGACTCACAGAAGCCTGCAGAACCACATTTGAAAGTTTCAGAACTAAACTGAAGTTGTCTGGAAAGCAAAGCTTCATCATTACAAACAGGAGATTGTTCCTGGTTCTTCCTGACTGAACAATTGGCATGGAAACCACCAAGAGAAGGGTGTGAAGGAGTGAGCAACATCTCTGTCCTTTAGATTTTTTATGGAATTGATCATAAAGGACAGTATTCAGACAGATTCATTGAATTTTGGTCACTGCTAATAACATCATCTTGTCTGTGGACCCCTCCCCTTCTCCACTGGCCTGGAACTCAGACATCCTCCTGCCACAGCCTCCCGAGTGCTAAGATTATAGGCTTGTGCCACCACCATGCTGGGCCATGTTGATTTTCTAAGGAAGAGTGTTGTTCCTTGTAAATCTGAAATGCATATGAACACAAGGGTTCTCCAAGACTTGTTTCTGTTGATCCAAGAGACGTCTACTACTAGTGGAGGAGGGGCTATTTTAGACTTCCCCAGCTGTTAGCCTCCCAAAGAATCTGAAGGGCCAGGCTGGTGACTCATAGGCTGGTGAAATCACTTTGACTTCAAGACCAGTCTGGTCTACATGAAGGAAAGAAGGAAGGAAGGAAGGGAGGGAGGGAAGGAGGGAGGGAGGGAGGGAGGGAGGGAGGGAGGGAGGAAAAAAGGATGGGAAGAATCTATAAAGGGTTGGGCTATGTGTGGATACTATTAGGAAGGATGGAGGCAAGGAACTGCATGGTGGGTCTGTCCAGTGGGAGCTGCTGACATGGGGAATAAGGAAGTGTTATTAAAAGCCCCATAGAAAGGCTTAGTGTACGAGGCTTGGAGGTCAACCACCTGCTTGCTGGTTGGCCCATGAGCAGGGCAGATTGGTTCAGTGATCCAAGCTCATGAGCCTCAGCTTCCTTTGGAAGGTAGGGGGAGCTCTATGCAAAGGAGGGGAAAAACATACAACAGAGGCAAATAAAACTATACACGCAGGGAGAGAGGAAGGGAGGGAAAGAACAAATTGTGTCAACATGTGTGTGTGTGTGTGTGTGTGTGTATACACATCGGTGTATGTGTGTGTGTGTGCACATCTGTGTGAGGATGTGTGTGTGTGTGTGTGTGTGTGTACATCTCTGTGTGAGTGTGTGTGTGTGAGTGTGTGTATATGTGTGTATACACATTGGTGTATGTGTGTGTGCACGTCTGTGTGAGGATGTGTGTGTGTTTGTGTGTGTACATCTCTGTGTGAGTGTGTGAGTGTGTGTGTGTGTACATCTATGTGTATGTGTGTCAGTTGGGACTGAACTGAGAGCCTTGGGTTTTGCTAGTCAAGTGCTCTACTCATGAGCTACATCCCCAGTTTCTGTGTTTCTCTTTCATACATCATTGCTGAGACACTTTTGAGAAGATAACTCTTTTAGATGTGAGTAGGACAGCCTGAAGTAAAAAAGAACATTGCATTGCTCTCTCGTATTGCGGTCAGCATGGAAGGGGGTCCAAAGACTGTGGAGGGAAACCTGAAATGTTCTTGCAAAATTATGAATGCACACACAATCAAGCTCATAGCTCTATTCTGTAGACACTTCCTATCCATTAAATATAGTTAAATGTCCACAGATACTTAATTGTAAAATGGTATGTGCAAAGTGCTTGCTGTAGCACTAAACAGAAAAGCGAAAAAATGGAAATGACCTAAATGTTCAGCAGGATGACATACTTTGTCAGTAAATTATGATAAATCCCTGCACCGGACACCAGAGCATTTAAAAACTGCAACAAGGAAGTTCATAATTATTATACAAGGTGAGCTTCTCAAGATATTGACAAATAAAACACAAAGATCCCTGTAAGGACAAGAAAACACTCTGCCACATAATTTCAGCAAAAAGAAAAAAAACAGTAAAAGGAAGTTGGCACATCTATATTGGCTGTTATCACTGCACAGAAATCCCCAGCCATGGGGGACAGGGGGTTATGGAAACAGTGGGAAAGAAAGAAGAAGGCAACATGTGTTAATGCTTCAAAAATATTTATTTAATATATTTTGCCGGGTGGTGATGGCGCACGCCTTTAATCCCAGCACTCGGGAGGCAGAGCCAGGAGGATCTCTGTGAGGTCGAGGCCAGCCTGAGCTACCAAGTGAGTTCCAGAAAAGGCACAAAGCTACGCAGAGAAACCCTGTCTCAAATAACGAATATATATATATATATATATATATATATATATATATATATATATGAAATTTGAGTGAGCGTTTTGCCTGCCTACATACATGTAAGTGAATTACATGTAATGCCTGGTGCCAGCAGAGGTCAGAAGAGGGCAACATCTTCCCTAGAACTGGAGTGTATGCCTGTATGAATTTATATGCACCACATAGATTCATTCAGGTGCCTGCAGAGGCCAGAAGAGTTGGAGTCCCTGGAATTGGAATTACAGGTATTTGAGCTGCCGTTGGTGCTGGGAACTGAGGCTAGGTCCTCCAAAAGAGCATCAAGTGCTCTTAACTTCTAAACTATCTCTCTGGGCCTCCTTCTAATGTTTTGAGCAGAGAGATACAGACTGTGTGATAAATTAGCTATTCAAAACTGAAGAGGCCACACTTGGCCTCTTAGAATCCCAGCATTAGGGAGGTTGAGGCTAAGTTTGAGGCCACATGTACTACACAGCAAATCCCTGTGCCAGAATCAACAACCAAAATTAAGTGAAGTAAACCAAATTTCTTTACAGATTTAAAAAAAAAAAAAAAAGGATAGTTAGTGAAGCTGCAGCTGGTTCCAGACTTTCCATTTATGCAACAATTTCCTTATCTGCACAGTGAAGTAGATAATTCTACCTGCCTCCAGAGGAAGGTGGGATTATGAAATGAGATCATACATCTAACTTCCAGCAATATGGTCCAGTGTCTGGGATGTTGTCAGTCAATATGTTGTTTATCATTGTTCTTCTGTGCTGGGTGTGGTGCTGTATGTCTGGTGCTTCGGAATATAGGAGCATCTGGAGTTTGAGGTCGTTCTCAGCTACATAGTGAGACTGAGCTCCTGTCTCAATGGCCAACACCAACAGCAACAAAATTCCTTTATTTAGTCATTGTGTGGCCTTAGGTTAAAGAGAAATAATTATTCAGACTATCATCACTCTTCTCTCATAAATAAGAGTACATGGGAAAACGTAGTTGAGAATTATGGGGAATATGGAGAGAGGATGCAAAAGAGATTAGAAAAATAATATTTATCTCCCAAGAAATTGCTGAGGTGATCTGTATCATTGAACCATCTGTGTGGCTGGCTCTTCTGTACAGAACTAACAAAGGAGAAGTCTATCCTGGCTCACACCTTGAACTTCTTTTCTGAGGTTCTGGTACACAAAACAGGGATGCTGATGGGTCTGTCTGTGGCAGGTGCCAGTCTCTGAATGAACCAACAACAGGCACAAGAGGAATGGGCAGTGTGAGTGGTTTCTACATTGATGGAGTAGGGAGCTGAACATCCCAAGCAATGAGTTGACCTGGAAAACTCTAACCACGGGATAGGGGAGGCTGGGAAGTAAACATGATGTGTGCAGTCTCATCAGCAGAGACGGCAAGCTGGGTTGATTTTTCCCTGCATCTGCAAACACAGAAGATGGTGTTCCTTACAGAAACATGGACAATGTGGCTTAAAGACTCAACTACTGACCTACAAACCAAAGAGAATAGAGAAGCAGGCAGACACAACCATGGATGCATGCTCTCTGGTCACCCAGGTGTCTATGGATGGGTGCTAAATTATCTTGGGGACCCAGAAATTCTATGCAAGTTTGTGGGAGCATGAGAATCTATATTTTCCCAAGGAAATGCATGACCTTTCATCAGATTGTCAAAGAGCGCTGCACTCCTCCACAAAGGACTATAAACCCCTGCTGAACCAGTGACCTAAGGTCTATAACTAATGCCACCCTGGGAACTTAAAGCTGATTCAGTAATAAAACTTTCCCAAAGACCATAAGAAAAGGATAAAAGGAACACCACTCTACTCAGGTAGCCCAGGTTAGCCTCCAACCTGCTATGTCACTCAGGATGACCTTTTACTTCTGATCACCCTGTTTCTACCTTTCAAGCTGGGATTACAGGCATTACTAGCATGTGTGGTTATTTTATTTTATTTTATTTTTTATGTAGGGTATGAACTTCATGCATGAGAGACAAGCACTCTCCCCACTGGGCTCCATCCCCAGCCCCTAATTGCTTCCTAAGCAGACTGTCTTATTCTCTTTTTGTTTTGTCAAATTCATGTTTCTTGTTTACTGAATAGTCTTCCTTAAATGTGTTCACTCTTCAAACTTAAATGCCTATGTTAGCTACAGCCTAAGCAAGATATCTGTGAAACTGGGAGTATATTGTACTCCTGGCATTCCCCTGCCCCTGCCCCGTTTATAGAAGAAAAATGCATTGTGGTGAAATGTGAAAATGTGGTGTTTGTATTGTTTCCCAGATCATGCAGAACACAGAGGTGGTCTTGTGGTGCTGAAAATGGTTGAAGATATTCTAAGCTCCCCATCTGGCATCCATTGTTCAGAGGAGGAACCTGGGGCATGAGCCAATTAATGCACTTATTAAAGAAGCTGAACAAATATGAGGAAAGTTAAGCCAGGTATGGGCAAGGCTGAATGTGTCCCGGCTCAGCCATGCTTGCCTGTCTTATTGCTATGCAGACAATTGAAAGCAATTTGAGAACTCTCTCTCTCTCTCTCTCTCTCTCTCTCTCTCTCTCTCTCTCTCTCTCCCTCTCTCCCTCACTACCATGCAAAAGGAATCAACTAGACAAAAACTTTATCGATTTAATACTCTGGTAATGATCCTAGCAATTGAGGAAAGGGGGGTGGGGTGGAAAGCCAATGAGTTTCTTTCTACTCAAATTCCATCTCATTTTTATTTTCTCTTTTTTTTTTTTTTGAATCCCAAGTTCCAAAACCTGTCCCCTATTATGCAGTGCAAACGAGAACAGATGGGGAAAAGTTATGTTGGAAAGGGCTTTGGAGGGCCACAGAGAAGAGAAATATGACTACTCAATGTGTCACACACCAACTTGCAGCTGCCACCAGCCCTTCCCCACACGAGCTGCGTATGGAAGCAGCCCGTGGAGCTCAGAAGGAGCAGGCGCACTGCAGGAAGGGGGTGCAATTAGAGAACATTGGCTGCGCTTGTGCTGCCTTGAAAATAGGAATCAAGAGTGGTGCAGCAGCTCAGCCAACAAAAGAGAGTCAACCCCAAGGCTAGCCTGCAAAATGCTGAGCTGCACCCCGAGCAATCCCAAACGTGAACTGGGAATTGGCACAATGCAGCCTATCTCTACCAAAGAAATGCCCCTGCATGTCTCAACGCCACCATTCAGGACTCTCTGCATCTAGGACTTTTTCGAGAAAGGTCATATTGGCTCACATGCCTGATGTGGCCTTCCAGTAAGTATTTTTCAGTATTCACGGAGTGCTTACGAGTTCCCCAAACAGTGCAAGCTCTGCCAGTCACAAGCTGAATGGCCTCAGGCAGGCCACCCAACTTCTCTGAGCTGCGGATCCCTCATATATAAAGCAGAAGTTGCTTGCCTTCTTATGGGCTTTAGATATTTGGGGTATTGTATGCAAATAACTGACATGTATGTTGCTCAGTTTATGGCAAATGTTATTACTGTGATGATCAGAAAGCACTGAAATGTTCTCTTTTCTTAATCCAATGTAAGATGCTAAGAATATATTCTTAGCCATATGTGTATATATACATATATGTATATGCATATATGTATATATTCATGGCTAAGGATCTCTAAAGATTTATGCTAGGAGTAATTACAAGGTTAACATAGTTTAAGATACTAGAGTGTCTCTATGGAGAAGCATATACTTAACGTGTGTCATCTCTGGCTCAATCCACAGCAACCCCTCCAAAACCAAGAGAAAAGGTTCATGTGGCTTCGATGATTTGATTCAACTAGTGAATGACTAAGGCCACAGAAATAGCATCTCTGAAGAAATCCTAATGCTGCAAACACTTGGACAATTGACTCCAGCGGGAACCTCCTCTGAAACTGTACCTCTCAGTGTAGAGCGAGTGTGCAAATATTTGGTGTCATTTTGATAAAGAGATGATTTTTTTTTAACAGGGGCATTTAAAATGCAGTTAGTTACCCAAGCCTGCCTCAGAGTATTTTTTCAGCATATCTAGAGTAAAGCTGGGATCCACAGTTAAAATAAAAATGATTTGGCCAACAGGATGGCAGAGGCAGTAAAAGTGCCTGCCGCCAAGCCCTAAAACCTACCTGGGTTCAATCCTTGGACCCACTGAGTGGAAAGAGAGACCTGGCTTCTGTGAGTTGCTCTCTGACCTCTACACATGTGCACACATGCCCCCAGTAGATAAATAAATGTCATGTGAAAAGATTTAAATGACTGTTGAGGGGTGACTCACCGGCTCAGCAGGTAAAGGCACTTGCTTCACAGGCATGGTGACCGGAGTGTCACCCCCAGAGCCACGTAAGGTGGAGGGGAGAACAAGCTCCAAGTTCATACATTGCCCTTTCACCTCCACACTCAAGCCATGACACACTCCCACCTCATTAATAATACATACAATTTAAAATTACTTCTTGAATTTAAATGACCAGTGATTCTTTTTTCCAACTTTTTTGCAAGGGGGGGGGGGGGGCTGGTGATGGTCATGGTTTTGCTATGTAGCCCAGGCTGGCCTCTAACTAGCTACTCTCCTACCCCAGTTTTAGGACTGTTGGGATACCAGGCATACACAGTGACACCCAGCTTGATGGGCGACAATTAAGCCACTGATGAGTACCACTTCCTTAAGCAATGGGCAGATGAACACTCTAATGCGTCCTGGGTTTTCTACTTTCTTTCTTTCACCACACACATCCGGGGCTGTCTATGTAGCAGTAGCCAGTGAGACAAAGGCTGGAGTCTGGCAGGTGACAGACACATCTGTCCCCTATAACCTCTGCTCTCTTGTTTTGTACAGGATGAGATTATAAGCAGCCTCCTGGTCCACAGGAGACATTAGCTTCATTATAGTTTGTCCGAAGAAGATGGCCATGCATCCTGGTATGCTCAGCATGGTTATTAATAATGTTCCTTTCTCCCCCCCAAGTGCCCCAGCATGGATTTTAAATTACATCATTATTCTAGGTCCAGAGGACACTTGATTAGCACACCCAGGACATGAATGAGGCTTGGCAGATATGTTGTGTTAGTGCGGGGAAGATAAGTCCAAACACCACTGGCAACAACCAGAAGTTGCTTTGGGCTAAAGTAACATAAGAATGATCAGAGAAAATTATACTCTTTCAATGTATTCCATACATTGAAATCAAGAATCCAGGGCATGAAAACCCAGGGAAATAAAGACTGATTAATGTCCGATCTCTCACTCAGCACTCACAACAGTAAGAGCAGCAGAAGGCGTGGTGATCCTGGCACCCACATGATCATTTTCCTTTGTCTGCCACTGCCTGTCCTCTTGGGCAGGCTATTTCAAATCTTGGAATTTCGTCTTACTGGTGGGTGAGTGAAACTACTTGGTAGTTCACAACTGTAATCTCTGTGACCCAGAGACCAAGGCAGAGAGATCATAGGTTCAAGGCCAGCCTGACGTATATACCATCCCATAGCAAAACTTTGTCTCAAAACCAAGTTAGTGCTGCTTCTTTTAGTCATTGGGAGTTGACAAATGAATATAAAGAACGTAACACTGTGTCTGGGTGCTCAGTGATGGTCCCCTTGACTGTTCCGCCCCTGGCAGCCGCTGTGCAGCAGATACACTAGATAGGCCAGGGTCATACGAGTATAATATAGGCAAGCTCATGACGCTGTGGAAGTGGGGAAGATTCTCTGTCTGTCTGTCTGTCTCTCTCCCTGTGTATCTCTTGTTCTCTCCCTCTTTCTCTCTAGATTCTGGGTCTAAAGTGCCCCGCTCACAACACCCCCCCCCCCCAGTCTATCTCTTATAGCTCAGAAAACTCAAAATCATAAACTCTTTTGTGAATGGAAAGAAAAGACAATTAAGACCTAAAGAAACAAGGAATGACTGAGACTGATCAAGAAAGGCAAAATTGGAGTATCCGGTGAGAAAAATGAGAGAGGGAAGGAGAAGGGAGGAAGGGAGGGAGGCAGGCAGGGAGGGAGGGAGGGAGGGAGGGAGGGAGGGAGGGAGAGTTAAACGAATTGCCCAGCTGGGCTCTCTAGTTGAGGAAACCTGTCTAGTTGGAGGCCTCACAGCTTCCCTAAAGGTCTTGCTAGTGTTCTGAGGTGGGGGAGGGGGCACTAAGGGAAGAACAGTGTTGTTCATGTAACTGCTGCCTCTCAGCATCCAGACTGCTGTTTGGGTGGGCGGGATGGAGAAATACTATTCTGTTCAAGTGAGGAGCTTTGAAGTGGAGACAAACACAATCTGGTAGTATTACAGAGGCAGTATTCACCCTGATGACTCACTCTCTGGCTCCCACACAGCAGAGACAAGAAGTAACATCAGTGACCTTGAAGATGCTGGCCAAGTAGACAGAAGCCTCAAAGCTCAGTTTTTCAAATGAACGTGTGTGTGTGTGTGTGTGTGTGTGTGTGTGTGTGTGTGTGTGTGTACAGAAAAGTGGAGGAAGACATGTTAGAATAGGAATGCACAGTGAACAATTCTTAATAGCTAGCACAAAATCCTATTAATATGGAAACAGCTAACTCAACTGAGTGACAGGTACAAGGAACTTACCATTATGAGCAGGTCTCTGCTCAAAGAACTGAGAAGGCAGTTGGGTGTGGGAACATTTAAAATAATCCTTAGCTAAGAGGTAAATATGGAAGCAGTCCCTTTACCTGAGTGCACATCTCTTCCAACTTTCCATTCATCAGTACTCCTTGAGTACGCTTTGCTGAACTGAACTATTTCCTTGTTCCAAGCCACGTAAGGATCCATGTTCAGAGTCCTACAGACGGATTTCAAACAGATGCAGTCATCAGACCTATGACAGCATGCAACAGAAAGCAGACAGTGATAAAGGCATGCCAGGACCTGCAGATGTGCAGGCAGTTGTACAATGGCCATCAGACATGGCCTTAAACCAGCTGATCCCCGTGCGTTACTAAAACCTTTTAGACGTGGAGTCCAGCCAGCTTTAGGTTGATAGGGAAAACTAATTCTTAGAGTTAAACGTGCAAACCTCAAAGAGAAACAGAAAGCGAACTGGAAGTTCATTCAAAGCTGGTTTGAAAGAGAAGCCGGAAGAAGATGGGATTAGAATGGCTGCCAAGAGCAGAGTAAAGGTAGACTGGAAACCCCCAAACTCCTACAGTGTGTTCCCCACGTAAGTGTCCAAAGCTTTCATAGTTGTGTATTGGGTTGGATTTGTCCCTCCGTGTTTTTTTTTGTTTGTTTGTTTTGGTTTTTTTTTTTTTGGATATATGTTATACTTATAGCAAGTAAGGCATGGTTTGCCTAGAATACACAACTATAATTAAAACCAACACAAAAACAAAAGGTCTCTAAGAATCTCCCTCCTTGTTCAGAATGATATCAGGAAGAAGGAGGCTTCATTACAAGACAATCTGTGTTCTCCAGCAGCCGAGAACTGCAAAGCAGGAGCTTGTCACACTGGGGCCCCTGGGCTTGTCCTTGGTCTGTTTCTGCAATCATTCGGCTTCATTCTCCCCTGTTCACTCACAAGGGCACCCGACAGAGCTACCACGTATCTGGGAGGTCACACTTAACCAGTCTTAAACCCAATCCCCCACTGAGGCTTCAGTAACAGTCACGCCTACAAGGTGGGGCCAAGAAAGGACCCTGAAGACCTGAGATCTGGATGCACTGGCTCTCTTGGTTCCTGGACCCTAGACTCTGGAGGTAAACTGAACAGAGTTCTACAGAGAACACTGCTGGACTGCGCTACACCTCTCCCAGACCCTGTTACCTATCCCTTCACTTGCAAGTTAACCCACAAAATAAGTCTTCCTTTTAACTATGTGGAGTGGCCTTAATAATTTCACCAATATCTGGCACCCAACATGTGGCAAATACAACACACACACACACACACACACACACACACACACACACACACACACACGCACACAGAGAGAGGCCTTCCTGAAATTCAGGCAATTTAAACCCATACTGACCACACTGGTGTGTGCCATACCAAGTGCCCTGTAACAGGCTAGGGATGATTGTGTGAATAGAGCGGATGATACTCACTGCCTTCAGGAGGTTTATATTGTGTCCTGGTGAATTCAGTGACTCAGCAACATAAAAATAACCCCATGGAGCTGGAGAGGTGGCTTGACACTGTTAAGAGCACTCAATCTCTTCCACTGGTCCTGAGTTCACTTCCCAGCACCCGTACTGGGTGGCTCACAACAGCCTATAACTCCATCTCTGAGGCATCTTCCACATTATTTAACTATAACTTTGAAACTGATAAAAACTGTTCTAGAGATTCATCTAAGGTTGTACAAGCACTAAACAAAGGAAACTTTTAAAAAACTTTTAAAAAATTCTTTTAAATTATGTGTATGAGTGTGTGCCTGAATAAGTTGGTGTGTACCATGTGGATTCAGGGGCCTGCAGAAAATGTTGGATTCCCTGGAACTAGAGATCCGGACAGTTGTGAACCACCTGATGTGTGTGTGTTGGGTCCTTGTAAGAACAATATGTGCTCTTGGCTCTTCCCTGAGCTGTCACTCCAGCCCTTGGTAATATTTTTAAGACTGGGTCTTTTGTAGCACAGGCTGACCTCAAACTTCCTAAAATACCTAACTAGCTGAGGACAACCTGGAGCTGCTGCTCTTCCTGCCTCCACCTCTTCAGCATTGAGATTACAGCCGTGTACTACCACACTGGTTCCAATAAAGCAGTCCTGCATCTAAACTCATTGTGTAGCTCAGACTGGCCTCGAACTCACAAAACTCTTGCTTCAAGTTCTCAAGTGCTGAGATTACTGGTATGAGCCACTGCACCTTGGCTTTTGAACCTAGGCTTTTAAATACTATGAAGTACTGCTTGTAGCCTGAGGCTAGGAAAAAGACTGATTTCCTAAAGCACCTGGGCCTGGAAAAAAAAAAAAAGAAAGAAAGAAAAGAAAATACAATAAAAAAGAAAGGCCTGTGATCAGGAAGAGGTGAGGATAATTTGCTTTTCAGTCAGACGTAACTCCAAGTACTGGAATTGATGAAGTTGTTAACAAAACAAAATGTAACAAACAAGCAAAGAAAAACCAGCAACAAACAAAACCCCCCAACCCCTTTTCTTTCCTGTATATTCAAAACAAAAGTGTGTGGTGTGCATGCACATGAATATGTGTGTTCGCATGTGTATAGGTGCATATGTACATCTGGGTACAAATGCATGTGTATACGCATATGTGCCCCTGGGTTGAGGATTAGGGGTCTTCTTTGATCACACTCACTTTATTCTTTGAGGCAGAGTCTCTCAGTTGAACCACAGCTTGCAAATGCAGATTAGTCTAATTAGCCAGCTTGTTCCAAGGATGGCCTGTCTCCCCTTCTGAGCACTGGAATACTGGAATTACAGGTGGGCCTTCATGCCCACCAAGCATTCACACAGATTCAGGGTGCTTGTAAAACAAGCACCGTGCTATCTCCCCAGCCAGCAAACCACTCTATTTACTGGCTAGTTAGAAGTAGTCCCTGAGGCCATTACTAGGAGACCAGAGCCGACTGATGGTGACTCACAGGGAGTTGAGGTGATAGTAAGTCTTATTTATGTCTTGCCTTCTATTGTCAAAGGGACCTGGAGGTCATGGAAGGGTGATCAGCAGTGGGTGGCTTCCTAAGCTGCCGAAACAGTTTGATGTGGCTGAAAGCATAACTAGATAGCTGAGACTCTTGGTGGTAACAATCCCTATAATGCAATAGACAGAAGTCCCTAAGGCATTTGGGGATATCATTTGGACAGGGGTTGAGGAAAATTGTCTTAATTTGCCTTCCGACAGGAAATGTGCTGTTCAGTCTTGGGCTGCAGCTGTGGCACAGGTGATTAGTTCAGAGTGGAACCTGGGGTCTCCTGACAAGAAATGGCAGAAATCAAACAGGATGGAGATAAACTTTAATAATATAGGAGGAAGAGGAGGAATCGTAAGTTCCATGAAATAAAATTAGAATAATATCCTACATTGAGAAAACAGTAATAAATCTTTACATGAAAAGACATGGAATTATCAACAAAGTTGACACACAAAAGGACTTCAATTGTGTTTGGAATGTTTTGTTTCGTATTCCGTGTGGTGAATACACAAGTGTGGTGTTATTTTCTACGGCTCATTATTATTTTGTTTTGTTGAGGCAGAATCTCAAACGTGTGATCCTCCTGCATCAGCCTGCCGAGTGCTGGGATTACATATATCCACCAGGTTTTCTATCCCACTCCCCACCTGAAACAGTTCATTAAAAAGAATCAGACCAAGCTCTTTATGATTTTGCCTTTCAGGAATCTGTCCTTTGTAACTTGATTCATTGTTATGAGTGAATGGGGATGTAGAGAGAGGATCAGAGTCCTGGTATCTTCTTCCTGCTAGAAGAAATCACAAGGTCTCAGGTCCCTGGGCTCCTGTCATCTTCGTAGCCATGGGGATATCTCCCCCTCTCCTGCTCCACGGCTTGTTTGCCAGCTTTTCCTTTCCATTTGGGAACTCAGTTGCATCCTACAATTTGCCATCGCCTGGGTGGCACTGTGGCGTGGGTGTAGGAGACATTCAATATCCACTAGTGTATGTCATTGTTCCCGAGTCAACTTGGCTTTTCAAAAACACAATATGTTATTAAACAAAATCTCTCCTCTCTTCTGAATAACAGACTAGAGGTTGTTTTTTTTTTTTTTTTTAAATATATATTTAAGAAAATAGTGTACATACTCAGGCCACTCAGAGGCTAATCACCTGCTAGGTTGCTGGGATTCGATAGGGTGGGTCCCCACCCCATACCATTTCTGCAGGCACATAATGGTGACATTTTGCACTAAAAAAACCCGCTAACTTCTCTTCTGTTGTACTTTTGCTGTTATTCAAAAACAGCCAAATGGATGTTATTGAAATCCGGTCCCAAAAAAAGGTTGAAATTGCTCCCCAGCTGGGCCTGAGACCCTTGTGTGCCAAATTTCAGCCTAAAGAGAATTCTTATATTTGAGTCACTGTGAGCAGCTGAAAATGCGAGGTTCGGGGTGGAAATGCTAACAGACTCGTAACTATCACTTTGCAAACCGTGTGATTATAACACAATGCAAACCTCCGCTGGAGCAACGCTCTGGCAGAAGCAACAGAAACAAGACGTCTGGGCCCTGAAGTTCTGCCTTTACAAGCTGCTGCTGGGCTAGCTGCAGGCAGAGGAGGTCAGGCCGTGACACCACCACTGTAGTCGTCGCTGTGATTGTTCAAGGGGAGCGCCACTGGTGAATCCCCATGATAAGCAGCAGCTCATTCCTTTACAGGGCTCCTTGGGACCGGGGCTTATGGTCACCCTTGCTTGTTCTGGAAGTGTTATTGCCAACACAGTGCTTGATTCCAACCAGACATGAATTGTTTGCCACCTCTAGTCCTATTGGCTTAGTCACACTTGCTCCCATTCCAACTTGGCAGAGATGCCCGCACTGCTTGGCCACTTGCTTCTGTCATCTGGCATTTAAATGTAGACTGAATCTCTCCTTAGTAACATTTGGGGCCACAAAGATGCTTCAGTTCCAGGCTTCAAACATGCGTTCCAGGCATGTAGGTAGAGATTCCACAGGCAGGCCCATTCATGGAACTCTTATCCATGGTTGGGAGAGACACCAGTGCTTCACGCAGTGCCCCTGCCCTCCACTGTTTCTGGAAGAGTATCTATCTCATCACTCCATCCTTAGCGCTTAGCCACAAAACCCCAAAGGTTAGGGCTAGGCTGTACTACTTTGCAGCCAGCCTTGTTTAAGACAACGGACCACACCTCACCTCCATCTCCTTATCTATGGAATAGAAATAGTGCCTTTCTCTTTTCCACATATGAAAACCACACAGTGTGACAGCATGTTGTAAATTGCAATGTACTGTGAACATGTTATGAACAGGTTAAACCATGTTTTTTTTTTTATGTTCAAGATACCACCAGAATGTAAAAATTGTCATCTGAGAGAAGAACACAGTCATGGCGATGCATCTTTTGATCTCGGTACTGGGGAGGCATGGACAGACAAAGCTCTTTGAGTTCCAGGCCAACATGGTCTAACATAATGAGTTCCAGGCCAGCCAGGGATACATAGTGCGACCATGTGGTGGTCTGAATGAGCCATACCCCTTAGAGGCTCAGGCATGTGAACACTTTGGCCCCCACTTGGTGGTGCTATACAAAAAGGTGCAGCCTTGCTTTAGGAAGTGCCTTACCAGGGGAGGGCTTTGGGACTTCATAGCTGGACTCCCTTCCAGTTTGCTTACCCTGTTTCACTCTTGCAGTTGAAAATGTGTACTCTCAGCTTCCCGATCTAGCTGCCATGGGTGTCACTTACTGTCATGCTTCCCTGCTATGATGGACTCTTATCCCTCTGGAGCTCTGAGCTCAGACAAACTCTTCTTTCTATAACTTTCTATGGTCATGGTATTTCATCACAGCAATAGATATGGTAACCAAGATAGACTGTCACTAAAATAATAATAATAATAATAATAATAAAAACCAAACAAACAAGCAATAAACAATTAGACAAACAAGAACTTTACAATCAAGTCAATAGAAATGTATTTAAAAGATCTACTGCATTGAAAACAGCAGGGCATGGGGCCCAAGAGTTAGGAAGCCTTTATTGGATTCCTGATGCTTGCTCACAGTCTGGTAACTGTGACAGACACATGGCAAACGAAGACAGGATCGCCAACTTTAAGGAGAATAGCACGAAACACAAGGTCCTTGGAAATGGAGGGAGAGGTTCTAGAGACAGTTCAGTTGTGAGAGGTGCCCTGAAGACTAGAGAAAGGGCAACTTCATGCACACATAGTGTACGTGAGACACTCCGTTGTTTCTCTCTTTATGGTCTTCCTTTTGGGGTGTTTTAGTTTGTTGGAGTGCCTTAGCAAAATACTTCAAATGGGGCAATTTATAAGCAGCATATAGATATGTCTTATAGTTTTAACAGCTGGGACTCCTAGGGTCAAGACCCCAGCAAATTAGCTGGGGCAGAGCTTGCTGTCTGCTTCATAAAATGCTGTCCTCCAGTTGTGTCCTCACATGGTAGAAGTGACAGGTGAGCACTCTCTGCCTTTGTTAGTAACAAGAACTAATTCCATTTATGGGGTTAAAGCCCTCATAACCAAGTCATCTTTCAAAGTACCCACATCTTCACACTATCCTGTTAGGATTAGGAGTCAATATATGAATTATGGGGAAATGCTTGCCTCCAGACCATAGTGAAGGGAATTTAACTTCTATGCTCCATGTATTTTAATGAGTTAGCTAGTCCTAAGACTCAGCCTTCCTTTGCTGCCTGCAGGTTCTCTAAGCTTGGCTATGCCAGTACCCAGTACTTTCTGCTACAATGATTAACCAAAGGAAGAAACTTATTCAAATCAGTCCAACTGATGTTCTTCCATTCTTCGACACTGAAAGTGAGGGGCAGGAGAAATAAGCACACCAGGGGATCTTCTTAAGGACAGAGTTGTCCTTATGGTGGGACCTTTAGAGGAAGAGGAAAGATGTCTGCAGGAAGGCACAAAGATACAACCCCAGAGACGTGTCACTAGCCATGAGAAGGGGACCTAATGGCATTGCTTGGCTCTGTGACGCAGCCAAGGCAAGTGCTTTTGTTGTGTCTACAGAGGTTTGGTTTGAGTGTCCTTTGATTCGAACTAGGAGTCTTAAGTCATACAGCTTAGAACTGGAGCTATATTTTCTCCATGGGTAGGATTTTGTCATCCCCAAGGAAGAAGTCAGATTATTCTGAGCAAGTAGAGCTCCTCGAGTGGGGGTCCTGAGGAGCCTGGTGAGTTTGGGGGAAAACTGCAAAAGTAGCCTGAAGAGAGCAACCGGGAAGAAATAAGGTGGAGCTAAGCTCAATCAGGAGGGTAACTGAGCAAGAAGCCCGTATGGCAGGTTCTCCGGTGTAGGTAAGAGGCTGGCCTAGAAGGAAGCAATGTGTCGAAAAATCAAAGAAAGCCCCATTTATTTAATCTCAACATTATAATGTCTGTTATAATTTTGTCTGGTTACCATGTCAAGTTCTCACAGATGAGGTGATTTTAATAAAAGGTATCGACTTTGCCATAACGCTGAAGGTAACATGCTAGAAAATTTCGCTTTAAAGCAGGTTCTGGGGAGGGACTATTGCTAGTAGATGGCAGTCTTGGTGTACTTGGCCGCAGTCTTGCGTGTATGCACAAGCAGGGAGCATGCTTCCTCTTCTTGTGAGGATACCAGTCAAGTACCATCATCATACCTCCCTAAATACAGCCACATTGACTATTGTCACAGTACCAGTCACGGTTAAGGACACAGAGCAGGGTCTAGGTGGAGCGTACCTTTAATCCAGCACTCTGGAGGCAGAGGCAGGCAGATCTCTGAGTTTGAGATCAGCCTGGTCTACAGAGCGAGATCCAGGACAGCCAGGGCTACACGGAGAAACCTTGTCTCAAAAACAAAACAAAACAAGAACAAAGTAGCACATAGAGAAATCAACCTCAACTGACCAGGACACTGTCTCCCTGCTGGCTAGCTTACAAAGTGACAGAAGGTGCTATGCAGACTATTGGGGGAGAAAATAAATCCGTGTTTCACCCAAACCTGAACCTTGCCTAGCAGGATGTGTTTGTTCATGGGTACAGTAGTGACATGACAGTTATAAGAGTAACCAATTGCTTTCTAATTGAAGATGAAGGTTGCTCCACAAGAGGAGCCTGGTACTGGAATTCTGTCAAAAGCCCATGACAGGGGAGATGATAGGCTCTAATGGAGAGCCAATTGTTGTTATTTTGCTAAATGGTCATGCTGTCAAACTACTTTCTAATTTGTATGATTATACCTATAAATTTATGCTACTCAGCTTTGGTCAGAGAAGCTTCATTTTGCAGCGAGTAGTAGTTAATTCAGAGACTCGTAATTGGTGAAAATGCTGAATTTAAGTAGCTCTGGGTGGTCATTTGTGAATGGGAATTCTATATGAACTGATTCCCACCCTAAGCTCAGGGAGCATCATGGTTGTAAAAGAAAGGATGTAAAAGCTGGCAAATGGAGAGGAGAGCTGTGAAATGCTGATTTCTGGACATGATATGGCTGTTACACACATCGTCCAGAGCAGTTGCAGTTATCTACACAAGACCATGAAGGGTTAATCTAAATATTCTTTATCAATAAAATTTCAGGAGTCAGATATCAGGTTAAGAACCTGAAGGATTAGAGAAGCGTAGAAGCCACCAGTCCTCTCCTACCTTTTCCGTCCCATCCTCCAAAAGGGCGGAGACCTCTCTGCCCCGCCTTACTACTTCCTGTCCTATCTGTCCACAGTCCTCCAAAACCTCTGTGGTTAATTGTGGTCGGCTAGTGGCTAGCTCCGCTCTCTGATTCCAAGCAAGCTTTATTTGTCAGAACACGATCAAAATATTACACAACAAGATCAAACCAGTCAGACTTCCAGCATGGGTTGGAAAGGGGACCCCATGCACCACCTTTTGCAAGGAGCTTTTGGCAGGTGATGGCTGCTGAGGGAGGAGGGGGGTCATTTCCCTTTAGGGACATGGTGACTGGTGGCTTTCCCCTGCCCCAGTGGATGGGTTCCACACCCAAACACATGTAGGAAGCACTAGTTGGGCTCAAGAAGTTATTAATAATGAAAAGAAGAACATGAAGTTGGGAGGATGGTGGAGGAGAGAACACTTGAGGTAGTGTATATGTATATGGTAGTGGTAAATGTATATGATCAAAATACATTGTATAAATGTATGGACTCTTCAAAGAATAAATAAAAACACTGTTTCAAAAACTAAGAGTAGTGAAAAGTTCTGGTACTGGTAACACACACACATAAGTAGCACACACAAATAGCACAACTACTTCAAAGAATAAAGCAAAATGTAGTCTTGCTGAAACTTTCATATTAAATATCAAGAAATTCCATCTAAATTGAAATGTCTTTTCTACTCAAGCACTAAGAAACACCAAAAATGATGGTTACTCTCTCTCTCTCTCTCTCTCTCTCTCTCTCTCTCTCTCTTTAATTGAGACAGAGACATGTCTGACCCAAGTTGTCCTCAAATTCACTATGTCACCAAGGATGACCTTGGTCTTTAGGGAATGAACCCTAGGCTTCCTGAATAATGGGCATGAACTCTACCAACTGAGCTACATCCACAGTCCACATTAAAAAACAAAACAAAACCATTTCTTCACATTTTATTTTATGGGTATTTCAACTGCTTATATCTGAGTGCAGTGCTCTAGAAGGATGGAAGAGGATGTCAGATCCCCTAGGACTGGAGTTACAGATGGTTGTGAGCCAACATATGAGTGCTGCAAATTGAACCCAGATCCTCTGGAAGAGCAACCATCTCTCTGCTCCCTAACATGATTTTAAAGAGTAAACCAGTTGGTGACATCAAAATATCCGTTAAAAAGAAAGGAAAAAATAAAATTTAGTTCCTTCATATATAATCATTGCAAGGCAGCCATGAAAGTAAAAAAACTAACAAACAAACAAACACCTAGAAATGTATCAACATGAGGGAATCCCAAAGACCATAATGTTGAGGGGCAAAAAAATCAAAGGAATGGGAGGCACATAGAGCATGACAACGACCGTGCTCCTCAGTGTGTTCAAACCTACTGGTCTCGTTTTCTAACTCCTGTTCAGTGAATTACATGGTAACTGGAAGTGATCCCGTTGGGAGTACTTACACCATGGAAATTGGCAGGTGATTTAAATGAAGTCCTTTTCCTTCCCTGGAGAAATTAACTGTTACCTGTTTACTAGGGCATCACTTGATAACATTTTAATTAATATGAAAATATTTTAAAGTTGTAATATACCATAGAATTCATCTAATTATGGGGTTGTTGTTGTTTGTGGTACTAGGAATTGAACCTTGAACCTTGTGTGTGCTAAGTAAGTGCTCTACAGCTATTTACATGCCCAGCTCTCTTTTTAACTTTTTATTTTTATATGAGGGCTCACTAAATCCCCCAGGATGGCCTTGAATCACTCTATAGGCAAATTGTCAAACTTGTGATCCTCCTGACTCAACCTCCAGAGTAGCGAGTATGATCAGCCTGTGCCATAGAACCTGGCTTGTATATAAGCCACACTGGGACTTCCAGATGAATGTCCAGCATGACTGTAAGTAGGTTCCACATCTGCTTCTGTGGTTCTCCAATGAATAAGTAGACTCAAGAGTGTCTCCAAGGAAACTTTACCATGGCTAGCTCCGTTACTTGGGGGCAATTCTCCAACTCAGTGACAGCTCTTTGGGCTGCCCTGCAGGCAGGCACTGTTTTTGGTTAAAGGCAGTAACATGGCAGATGTGGTACAAGTGTCTAGTCAATGTGGGTTCGTTAAAGAACCCATATTATAACCCAGGCATGGTGGCACACACCTTTAATCCCAGAACTCAGGAGGCAGAGGCAGGTGGTTCCTGAATTTGAGGCCAACCTAGTCTACAGAGTGAGTTCCAGAACAGCGAAGGCTACACAGAGAAACTCTCTCTGTCTTGGACAACAAAACAAAACAGAACCCATGTTCTAGAAAGTAGGAAGTGCTGGGAACAGGCCCATGGCAAACCAGGTCAGCAGATGCTCAGAACAGATGCCTTTGTTCTAGCGGAAAGGCCAACCTGTCCTTCTGCTGGAGTTTCTGTTGTGTTTTCATTTCCGGGTTAGGTGACAGCAAATACGTGGTTGCATTCACATAACCTTTCCTCTTCAAGCAACATCACCGGCACCTGTGTGCTGGTCTCATTTTGTGACTCTGCCTGTCCCCCACCCCTGACGGCACCCCAGCACACTGGTCTCTACTTGAGTACGCCATCCAAGAGACCTCTTCTTGCCTGCTCTGTTGTAAGCTGCAGCTACACTGCCCCACTATGAAATCTTCCATCCCTCCACAGGAGCACAGTGTAGCTGTCTTCTGAGATGAGCCTTCAGTTCCTGCCCATCCAGCATGCTCAGTTCTCCGGCTCCAGCATTATGCTCCTTCAAAACAAGGATCTGTGTTATTGAATATTATGTCAGAGACCTGAAAAGAGACCAGCATAGATTTTAAGAGGGTGTTTTTTTAGAGGAAAGAGAGGTGAGGCAGTACGGGTGGTGAGGTGGAAGTGAACCACCCTTTTCTTACAAGATACCTTCTCTTTTACTCATCTTTCCTCTTTCAAACTATCTGATAACACCCATGCAGGTTTCAGCTGTCTCTAAAGGAGCAAAGCAAGAAGTAGGTGGAAGATACCAAAGACAGACATTAGCAAAAAGCACAGATGAATACTACTGAGTTTTACCCAGTGTTGCTTGTTGGAAATAACACATCCAATAGACAAAAATGCATAGAGAACAGGGGTAGGGGTGACCCAAGCTCCTGGTACAAATCCTTCCCCATTGGCTATGACTCTCTTTTTCCTCCAGGGTGTGTGTGTGTCTGTCTGTCCTGGTCCTGTCTTGGTCTGGAGTTTTCTGAATTGTTGTCAGTTGCTAGCTAGTTCCTGGGTGTGAAGCCCTGAATCCTGCTTTGAATACAACTATAGTAGGTCCCACTAATTAATTAAATTGTACTTCATAGACTTGGAGTCAGGTCTCTTGAATACAAGATGCAAATTTATGCAACATATGCAAATCACTCATGTTCTCAAATTCCATGAACAAAATCTGGTAGCCTTGAGATAAAAAAGCCCCTGCCAAGCATCATCTCTCCTAATTATTGCTTAATTTCCCCCCTTTAACATGGAACTAACACTTTCAGGCTTGGCAGAAACTGGAAGACACGCAGCAAAAGCTGGTTACTACACAGGAAGTTCCTTAAGGGCAAAGACCCTGCAATCTATTTATTTCATGTTCCCCAGAAGCTCCTAATGTGCTATGAGAACACATAGTTTTGCACAGGGTACTCCACCAGGCTTGGCTACAAAACTATTGAGTATTCAGATAAACAAAAGTTGAAAGCCCCACCAGCTTTTCAAAGCACAGTGTGGAGACCAGAATGCAGGAAATATAACACTGTGCAATATACATGCCTAGTTCATCCTTACTTTAAAATTATTTCACATTGAATAAAAAACATTCAAATCACTGTTCTATTAGGCAAGCCATGTTTCAAATGTCTAATAGCTAGCTACATGTGGCTACCAATGTCTTTATTTGGTGGTGAGATGTAAAAATGCTTCCATGATCATGGGATACCTATTGGACAGCATTGATTGAATCTCTTGCTCCTCACAGTCGGATCCTTAGACAAGATGTATGGTCAGAGAGCACTCAGAAGACACAGAATCCCAACACTATTCCCTCACACTATCTTGCTGAGGCTGGGTTCGAGCTCCTAGAATCAGGCAATGACTTGCTTCAGCCTTCCTAGTAGCAAGACTGCAGGCTTGGGCCATCATGCTCAGCCAGAATTCCATTTGAAAGCATATTGAAAGAGTCAATCTATTCTAGTCGTGAAGACTTCCAAAGGCAGGCAATCTTGTTGAGGTTTTTTTTAATGTTGATAGCCTTTTCCATCACCAGCTCCAGATTAATTAGACACAGGATTTCAGTAAACATAGGCTGAAGAGCACAATGTAGACCTTGACTTCCTATTGTGCCTTCCTATTGTCCCCAACCTAACAGAATATATGTGGTGGAGTCACAGCTGGAGAAACAAGACAAATGACTCTTGACCACTGTACAAGGTGTCAGGGTATGAATTTTATCTGTCACTGAGAAAAGGAAGCCTCTCCCAGTAAGAGAGGTGAAAGGGAAATGCCCCCAGTGTCTCTTCCCTCACAGCCACCTACAAAGGAGCCCCTTCCTTCTCTCAAAGTTGTCTACTAAGCATCCATCCTCACTGTTTTCTTACAGAGCCCAAATGTTACATACAGAAGTCATCTACTCTTCCACACTGCCCAAATGCCTCAGGAAGCCGACCAAATCCTCAACTCAAGGCAATCGTGGTAATGCCAATCCCCTTGCAAGTGACTGGTTGCACCAATTGGCCTTCAGCCAATCTGTGCCTGCATTACTTTACAGCTAAGAACCTACCTCATCAGTGTAATGTCAACCCTGTTGTTCAAAGGTCGAAGGGAAGATGGTCTTGCTGTGAAGTATGGGCTGTCCCACAAGCCCCAGTCCTCTTTCCTCAGCCTTCCAAGTGTTGAGATTACAATTTTGTGCCATGGAGGAAAGATTTCCTAATAAGAAAGGTTGATGTCTCCAGTGTTTGTAGAAGTCAACTCATAAGCACAAAGGAGCCAGACTGAAGGAAGAGTTTACCTATAGGTTCTAGAGGGAAGAAGAACACAAAGAGGAAAAGAGAGATGGCCTCCTGGCCCCAATTGTCTTAGCCTCGCCATCTTTTCTCCTTAATGCCATATAAGATCCTAATTTTCCTGTTATTTGTTAGTTATGCATGCATCTTTCAAATCCAAATAAAATAATCTTTACCAATAAAACACTCAAATACTGTTCCTACTGGTTAAGATAACCTGACTTATGACCCCAAGAAAACTGGACTTGGTCCCCAGTTGCCAATTCTCTAGTTTAATAAGATTGTTCTTACTTTAATTTTGAGTATATTTTTTGAGACATAGAATATAGCTTTTGCTGGCCTTGGCCTCACATCAGTCTTTCTGCCTCAGCCCACGGAATACTGCCATTACAGGTATGCTTCACATGTCAAGCCAATGTTCCTCCTAAAGTATGTCCCTTTAATTGGGCAGATTATACCAGCCACCATTGTCCACCATTAACTACAGGACCTACCAGGAAGTGCATACTACACAATGGTTGAACACATGCAGCCAGACACTGCATTAATATTTTTAGCAGATGATACATAATGGTGGACTTTCCACCAAGTTCTGGTAATTAAAACCCCTAGAATACTTTTACATACGTTGTGCCATGGCCAATTTTCTCCACTCTGCAATTGTGAGGTATATAGAGTTGTTCTGTTTAACCTAAATAAGGTGATATTAAGGTCGTTCAAGTGGATCTAGGAGACACCAGCCTTAGGTTGCCCTGAGTTTAAATGATTTGTTCGTGTATTTTCCTCTTTGTGGCGCTAGTGGTTGAACTCATGGCCTTGCACAAGCCAGGTAAGCCTCTGCCACTAAGCTATATCCCCGCCGCCGTGACTTTGAATTTTTAGGACAGGGTGTCGTGTAGGCCCTGTGGGTCTCTAGTTTTCTATGTAGCTGAGGATGACTGTGAGCTCCTCATCCTCCTGCCTCTACAACCCAAGTGTTGCGAGCCCAGGGACTTGTCCTTTTGCTTAGTTTAGTTGGAATCTGCTAAGATTCTGTCCCATCATTTATTGTGCCAGTTGTCATTCTCTTTTTTGTATCAACCACAAAGGAATGCACACACACACACACACACACACACACACACACGCACGCACACACACACACACACACGCACGCACGCACGCACGCACGCACGCGTATTCCTTCCATATTTTCTATGCACCAAATGACAAAATTTGACCAAAGAGCACCAAGAATAGGAGACTCCAGGTTACATCACTGCTAGAAGCAATTTGGGAATCCACCTCTGTGTGTTTCAAATTTGACCCATAATAACTTCCACCTTTCCAAAAATGTCAGGGTCGTAACTTCTGCCACTTCTGATACACTCCTTCTGCCAGGAAACTGCTTGGTGACTAGTGAATTTTGGAGAAAGAACTAAAAATGCCCCCAGCAAGTTGTCACAGCATTCTTCTCTGCAATTTTCTCTGTGTGAGACTCAGACTTTCTCCTCTACCAGGCACCAGGCTGCCCCTGAGATGGAGGTCATTGGTGACCCACTGTGCCTGTAACGGGAGACAGAGCCTAATGCTGTGAGGGTTAGAATATTAGCAAATACTAGGAGCCAGACTGTGGACACAGAACACGCTAAAGTGTCCTATCAGTTTGCCAAAGCAAAGAGGAGGGGTTTTTCTCTCCCCAGCTAACACTGCGTTTATTGATCCATGACATCAGAAGTTAGACGTGAAGAGCAGTTTGTCATTAGCTGACACTTCCCAAGGCACCGTCTTAATCAACGTGCGAAGTCTGATTGTTCAACAGCTTCCGCTCTATCAAAATATGTTATTATTGAGACCTCCAGTATATTCCATAAAAAGCAGGTCTATGACAGTTCTCTCATGTGCCAGTTGAATAGTCTAATGAAAGACAGGGAAGGAGCTTCACTCGTTTGGCTCAAAAGTATGGCTTATTTTGAACAAATTCTTCATACTATGAAATGGTTATTGTGGGTTTTTTTTTTTTTTTTTTAGAAAGTTATGTTCTCTGTTGATTAGAAAAATGTAGACAAGTACTGAAAAGAATTGACATCTGAGTTACACGTTTGTAGTTTCCATTATTCCCACTTATTTCCTGTCATTTTTGTAACTCTGATTCTGTTCCATTTAAAAAAAAATAAAGGGACGCTGTGTGTGTGTGTGTGTGTACCTGAATAACAGCAGGTGTGTGGAGGTCCAGAGACAATGCTTCGGGAGTTGGTTCTCTTCCACTTTGCTTGTGAAGCAAGATCTCTCCAGTTGTTTCTGCAGCTGCACTGTGTGTGCATCATTCCAGCCCATTTTCCCATCTCTGGTTTCCCTTTCTGTACAGGAGTGCTGGGTCTGTGATTACAGACCCAAGCCACCACTTCTGGCTTTTACGTAGGTTGGGGGAACAACTCAGGTCATCAGGCCCCTTCCCCACTCCTTTGAGGACACTCCTCTGAGCTCCAATTTTTCTTTCTGTTGCTGTGATAAACACCATCGAGACAGAGAGGAAAGGATTTATGTGGCTCACGGGTTACAGTCTATCACGAAGGGAAGCCAGAGCTGGAACTCCAGTAGAGACCATGGAGGAATGCTATTTACTGGATTACTATCCATGGCTTGCTGAGTTTGTTTTTTCATACTGCCCAGGACTGCCTGCCCAGGGGTGGCACCACCCACAGTGGACTTTGCCCTCTTATATCAATAATTAATTAGTTATTAATAAAATGCCCCCACAGACATGCATACGGGACAATTGATAGAGGCAATCCCTCAAATGAGGCCCCCTCTTCACAGATGACTCTAGTTTGTGTCAAATTGACAAAAACAACCAATACAACTGACCCCTTGTTAATCTGACACACAAAGGTATCACTATTAGGCCAGGTGGTGGTGGTGCATGCTTTTAATCCTAGCACTCAGGAGGCAGAGACAGACAGAGCTCTGAGTTCTCATTCAGCCAGGTCTACAGAGAAACTTCTAGGACAGCCAAGACTACACAGAGAAACCCTGACTCAAAAACAAAAAAAAATCAATCAATCAAATAAACAAACAAACAAAATCACTATTAAACCATTATCTTTCTTTTCTTGTTTATCCCCAAGACGTCATGCTAGTATCACAATATTAAATATATATACACATATATGTGTATATATGTGTATATATATGTATATATATACATATATATATATTATAACTTTAGAAGTACCACAGTCTAAAATTTTCAACACTTAAAAGTTCCATCTCTCTTTAAATGTCTCAAGTCTTTTAACTGTGGGCCTCTGGGAAATAAAAAAAAAAGTTACATACTTCCTTATTCCAAGAGGGAAGAACCAGAGCACAGTGACAAAAAAAGAAAGAAAGAAAAAGAAAAAACAAAACAAAGCAAAACCAGTGTCTACGGATGTGAAACAAATCCTGTAGCTCAACGTCTATCATCTGGGGATCATTACCTTCTGGGCTCCACATCTCTTAGGCAGCTCTGCTCCTCCCACTCTGCCAGCCCCAGAACACACTGCTTGTCCAGCAGTCTTGGGGCAGCTCCACCCTACAGCTGGTGCTGTTCTTGGTGATCAGCCCATGGTCCTGGCATCTCCAATATGCTGGAGTTTCTACAACTGAGGATGCACCTTCACCAGAGGCTCTATAACAAAACTTGGGATAAAGCCTTGGCCCTCTCTGTCCCATATCTTCTGTGTGCTGACCCTAAGGAAACACTTCTCCAAAGAGGTCACCTAACCAGATGGTGGTCTAAAATGGAACTTGATTTTCCTTCAAACTCATATCATGTGACTTTCAAGGTCCTAAGACTTGAACTCATAAAAAAACACCAGATGAATGCTTACTAATAGTTGTCCAATAGCGGGCAACTAAAACAAACCACGGCATTAGTAGCTTATTTTCAACTCTCTGGAAGAAATTGGGGGACAAATGGTAGGAATTATTTGACCATTCTCCTGAGGTATTTGACTCTGAACCACTATTCATTCAAAGAGTATGACTGAGCGCAGCCCAGCAGCCTAACAGCCCCATCTCACCCATGTGCTTTATGTACTCTGCATTGATCTCATCAGAGTGAGGATGGTTTATATCATGATAAAAACAATGCTAAAAGGTTAGTTCCTAATACAATGAAAATGAAAAACATTTTGAAAAAGCTGAGCATGGTGGCACATACCTGTAATCACAGGAAGTGGAAGCAAAGCAGGAGGGTTTGGAGTTTAAAGACATTTTAAAAAATGTAAAATAATGTCATGTCATTACCTCAAATCTTTTAATTTGTGGTAATCTTGAATACAATGCTCATGATTACCAGGGAATCCATGGACTTGAAGATCTGCACTGTAAACTTTGAGTGTGTGTGTATGTATATGTGTTAGTAAACATTTTTTATTATATTAATTGTGTGCTATCTAGTTTTATGTCAATTTGACACAGGATAGAATCATTTGAGAGGAGGGAACCTTAATTGAAAAAATGCCTCATAAGATTGGGCTGTAGCAAGCCTGTATGGCATTTTCTTAACTAATGATCAATGTGGGAAGGCCCAGCCTGTTGTGGATGGGTCCACTCCTGGGCTAGTGGTCCTGGGTTCTGTAAGAAAGTAGGCTGAACAAGCTATGAGGAGCAAGCCGGTAAGCAGCACTCCTTCATGGCCTCTGCATCAACTCCTGCCTCCAGGTTCCTGCCCTGTTTGAGTTCCTGTCCTGACTTCCTTTGATGATGGACTGTGATGTGGAAGTGTAAGCCAAACTAACCCTTTCTTCCCCAAGGTGTTTTGGTCATGGTGTTTCATCATAGCAATGGTAACCCTGACTAAGACAGATTGTTTCTTCCTTCTTTGTTTGGCTGAGCCTGAAGCAGTTTGAACTAACCTGGCTTATCTTCTGTGAAAAGATGAGTTTGTTAGCAAACAGTCTGTGAGCCCAAGAGAAAGAAGAAAAGGGGGCTTAATTTTCCCCTGAGAGAAGAATTGGAGTTTGATATGCCATCCATGCCTTTCAACAGAATGAGCAAGACCTCAGCAGTGATGGCTATATGGATACAGACGATGCTAGCTGGGCTTCTGTTGGCTACGTGTGGTCTGAACAGTTCCCATACCCTGATATTGGGTTTCTCTGCTGTTGCAATAAATCATATCAGGCCGAATTAAAATCCACGTTTTAATCTGAGTTGAGCATTCCCAGGTGGTCCCAGGGAAGAGGAGAAACCACGTGGCAAGGCTATGGACAGGCCATTAAATACCCTGCAGGCGTAGTCTGAGCAGCTCTAGGGGAGGAGCCGCTGTTTGGTGGGCTTTTTGAAGGTGGGGTCTGGAATGGGAAGAGGGAGGCCAGAGTGGAGCCTCCCAACATGGTCAACAAAGAGAAGAGAAAAAATGTGGCCCTAAGAGCAGTCAGTACTTTGACAAACCTTGCTAACTTTTATCATTAGCTATTTTTTCCTCCTGTTACATCTACTTCCTGCCAATACCTTTGCATCCACATGGAGTAATAAAACTGACCCTGAGTCACTAACTATGGTTGAAGTCATACCTACCATTTTGAGGTCTGACCCTTAAAGAGAGCCTCAAGTGTGCATCTCCAACCCCTTTTCAGACCCAGTGCCAGAAAAAAAAGGGTTCCACAGCCCAGAGGAGGCAGAACCCTATGAGGAAAGCGGCTCAGAATCTTCTGCAGGCCTCTGTTGCAGGAACAAGCAGCCTTGGCCACTCGGCTCCTGTCCAGCTGCTTCTTTGTAACCTCTGTCCTACAGCCATGGTCCCGGGGTTCAAGCAGCTCCTCTCTTCACCTCCCTTCTCAGGGGAGGGAGCCAGTGATCGAGGTCATCTACAGGTGCTGTGGGAGGATTACTTGCCTCTTACAGGGAGCAGAAGGTTTGGTACCATCATGGAGATGTCAGCTCTAATGTCTTCAAAGGACAGAGGACCAGGCCTTTGAGTGACAGAGAAGACAGCAAACATTTGATAGAAGATCTATGTGATTCAAAAGGACTAAGCTGCACTTTGATTTTTTTGTGGAAATAGGGTTTGCTATGAGCCCAAACTGGCCTCAAACTCGCCACCCTCCTGCCTCAGCTGCTGGCTAAGACATTTTTCAGTATCTCCCTCCCTTTAGCTTCTCTGCCTGGGAACAGGGGCAGGGACTGAAAACAGCTTTAGAGAGCAAAAAGCCAAGCAGACATGCTGATAGGAGAGAGGGATTGACACACTGGTCAGCAGACTTCAGAGTGCCGAAAGAAATAGAGAAATGTACATGATTTTAAAATACGCATTGTACCACCAATGACTTGCAGGAGCCCACAGAAACATAACTCAGTAAATAACTCAGCTTTAAAGGAAAAAATTATAGCCTGGGAAAATATAGGTAAAATAAGACAATCAGATCTAGGTGAGAAGATAGAATACACACATGTAAGGAAAGTGTTCTAATGCTATAAAAATGGAGTAACCCATTAGACCGAGCTTCCAGGAGGCCAAAACAAAAAGGAAATATAATAGGAAAAAAATTACATCTTGCTTTAGGGACCACCTCCCATTACTAATTCTTCAACTTTTTTTTTTTTAATTTTAAAGCTCATAAGCATGGGTATTTATCTTCAAGAAGAGACTATTTAGGGAGTTTCATTATGGTTTTCTTCAAGTATTTGATGGGATGCCAAGTGCAAAAAGGAAAAGATTGCTTTGGGTAATTCCAGATCGCAGAACTAGAATCAATGAGTGTAAGTTAAGAGGAACAGATTTGGGTTAAAAATAAAGAACTTTCTAACAATTAGAGTTGTCCATAAATGGAATGAGCTGTCTGGCAAAGAAGTGAGCCCCCTGTTACTGGAAGTGATCAAACAGAGGCTGGCCGGCCATCTGTCAGGGATAAGAAGGATATGTACAGAGCGAGGGAATTATGCAACAGCGTGATACAAGACTCTTCATGACAGTTTTATTTAGAATAGTCATAGAAAAGATAGAATCAACCTAAATGTCCAACAATAGGGGACTTGTTATTTATGGCATTTATTGATGGGTTTTTTTCCTTTCAGGTTTTATGGATATTAAAAACTTATTAAACAATGATACAGGAGAAGCTAACGTTCTACTGCTATTAAATGAGAAAAGCAGGCTGCAGAAAAGACACATATGAAGCCGTGTGACATAGGAAGACTAAGAGGACAATAATGTTAAGAAACAGTGACCAGCCCTGGCCTTTAGTGACAGACAGGTGATGTTACTCCCCGACACTTCACAGGGTTGTCTATGTTTTCTCTTTGGGCACTTCAGACCTACTTCATTAAGATAAATTAAGTTGAAAAAGGAGAAACACCATGCAAGGTGGCACAGGCCCACAATCTCATTTCTTGGTAGGCAGGGGCAGGCAGATCCCTGTCACTTTGAGTTTAGCCTACTCTACATAGTGAGTTCTTCCAAGCCTATCTCAAAAATACCAAAACCAAACAAAAAAACCCTCCCCAAACAAACAAAAAGAATTCCACAAAACCAGAAACAAATTTGAAAAAGTCCTTCATTATCAGTCAGTCCCAGAAGGCTTTAAAACCCAATATTTTATGATTTTTCTTCCTTTTTGGTTTTGGAGAAGGAGTTCTCTGTGTAGCCATGGCTAGCCTGGAACTCACTCAGTAGACCAGGCTAGCCTCGACTTCACAGAGATGTGCCTGCCTCTACTTCCCAAGTTCTGGTATTAAAGGTGTGTGCCGCCACAGCCTGCCCATGATTTTTATTTGAAACACAGGTTAACTTTCTGTCTTGAAAATATAAATATCCCTCAACGAAGAAACATTGCTTTCAATTATGTTTGCTTGCAATAGGAAGAGTTTCCATTTCTCTGAAAATATGTGGACTATAACATTAACGATCTGTGAAGTAGGTGCTGGGCACATGGCTCAGTGATTGATCACATGCTGGGGGCCCTAGTCCAGTCGTCGGGACTTGTGCTTATTCAGATTGTGTGTGTTCATGGGTGTCCTGCATGAACAAGTGTGCACACCGAGACTGCATAATAAACAGGAGAGAATTTAGCAGTCCAAGCCGGATATCACTGGGTCTCTAGGTTCTATCACATACCAGCCCCACCTTCCTCCACCTTACTTTTGTGTGTTTGGGGACTGGAGAAACGGCTCAGCAGTTAAGAGCACTTGGCTGCTCTGTCAGAGGACCCACCTAGAGCCCCACAGTTGTCTGTGACTCTAGTCCCACAGGTTTCAACACCCTCTTCTGACTCTGTGGGTGCTGCATGCACATGGGACACAGACCTACATGCAGTTGAAACACCCAAACCCATACAAATAATAAATAAGGAAATGTTTAAAAACACTTTGTGTATGCCCTTGGAGGTCTGAAGAGAGCATTGGATCCTCTGGAACTGGAGGTGGGTGCTAGGAACAGAACTTAACTCTTCACCATCTCTCTAGCCCCAACTTCCTTTACTTTAATGTGTACTACTAACAGCCCGGTCTAACGAGGCTTCAGTGTGTATCAGGCCCAGGGTAAGGACTTTCCATGCAGTGGAGTCTTCCAGACAGTCCTCTGAAATGAATTTTGTTCTAAAACTAAGGCACAGACACTTAGTCCCTTGCCAAGTTCATAGTTTGAAAGTGAAGGAATGGCGGTTCCACATAAGTGGGTCCAACCTCAGGACCGGTGGCCAGCCTCTGTCTCTACCATGCTGCCTTTGAGAGGTGTGGGAGGGTCCACAACTTAACATATGCCAAATGCCTGGCAGGAAAACGGGCAATGGGAAAGTGAGATTTCTCTGAAACTTTTCCATTGCCATTTGGCCCCACAAAGACTTCTGATTGTATTCCTCACACCACACTAGCAACACAGTGGGGAAAGGTGTCTTTGGGGGTGGGTGAGTTTGCAAGTTCATTATCAATGACACCCATGTCAATGTGGGGCTTGCTAGAAACTGTCCTCTGGATGCCATTCTGGGGGCAGATTCTTTGATATTTCATCAATGATTTACATGGGTAGAACGGAAAATAAGCTGCTAGGGCTGACAGATGATAGCATGCTGCTAGCAGATGACACCCATCGTCAGCTCGGAAGGCGAGCATCCAGGACAGGATTAGAATTCCAAATGGTCTGGCAAGATGGAGAAGAGGTGGAGGCAGAAAGAATGAACTTCATTAGCAACTAGCATGGAGTAATAGCTTCTAGAGAGGGCCAATAAGATGATCTCCCTGGTATGGTAAGAGTTATGGCCTCCAGTGAATAATTCTGGCTGGAGAGCCCATGGTGGGAGTAGTTTGTAACTGGAAAGGAGACAGAGAGTCAAGTGGAATTCTGGAAATGTTCTAACAGATAGGAATACATTGGACCACTCAATGTCCCTTATTATATACTATATTATTAAGACAATGTGTGTGTGTGTGTGTGTGTGTGTGTGTGTGTGTGTGTGTGTGTCCTTCAGTGGTCTCAACATCTTAGAAAAAGGCATAGAGAAAGCAGGAGGCTTTGTGGCTGCAAGGTGTAATGTGATGCCTTTCCTTAATCTGAGAAAGTGAGACCAAGATGGGAATGGCAGCTCTCACCCTCATAATCCCACCACTTGGGAAGCTAAGGCAACAGGACTGCCATGAGTTTGAGGCCAGCCTGGACTGACCACATAATGACACAGGGAGTTCAGGCCAGCATGAGCTACAGCGTGAGACTCTGTTAAGAAAAACAGAAAATAGATTGCCAACAATTCGTTTAGGACTGTTCTTGTGCCTGCCTTTGCACTTGGTGCCTGGAAACAAAGGGAACCAGGGCCAGGTTTGTGCCCTGAGCTCAGAGACAATTCCTTGCCCTTTTATAAAGGCTAATCCCTGACGTTACATCATTTGTGGCTAATCCCACACACCTCTCTTGAATTTTCTTTCCTTTCCTTCCCACTTTCTCTGGTTCTGTTTTACTTCATCTAGAGAGTCTTCGGGTCCATGCTTAGATCTGACTAGTGAGGCAAGGTGGGTGTGTCCTGTTAAGTCCCTCCCATTCGGAGCTGTGTCCGAATACCCAGGACCTCTCCTCTTTCGTTTCAAGAAATTTCTGTAAAATTATCTTCTGCTCTCCAGATATTCTTATTTCTTTATTTTAAAATAGTGGTGTTGAGAATTCCATATAATACTTAAGCATTAAATTTACATAGTTTCTTCCCCATCCTCTCCCAACTCTGCCCATGTCCTCCTGACTCCTCCTATTGAATTCACGACTTTTTCTTTTCCAGTATATTGTTATATATGTATTCATATGTATATACAGACGCAACCTGCCAAGTCCATTTAGTGTTGCTTATATGTCTGCTGGCTTAAGGTTGACCACTTGGGATCAGACAACTTATCAGGGGACTTGGCTCTGGATTCTCCCTCTCTCAAGAGCCATTAGTTGCCTCTAGCACTACATCTAGGCATGGGTCCTTGTGAGGTTTCTCCCACCCATGTTTTGATACCAACTGTTATTGTGCAGCTCTTATTTAGGTGACCATATTGTTAAAATTTCATGGGCACATATCTCACACTATCTCACAGCCAACACACTGGACCTCTGGCTTTTATTATCTTTCTGCTATTTGCTGTGATATTCCCTTAGCCTTAGGTATAGGGGTTGTGTTGGAGATGTGTCAAATTGAGCTGACCCCATGGTCAAACACATTTTGACCAGTTGCAGATTTCTGTTTCTACCTGCTGCAAAAAGAAGCTTCTTTGCTGGAGGGTAAGAGCTACACTTATCTGTGGATACAAGGCCAGGTATTTAGAAAGCCGCTGGGAATCACACTGGTTAAGAGAAATGGTAGTGGTTGGTTCGTCTTTAGGCTTCATGGCCTTACCAGTCATGGGTAATTGGCTAGGTTTACAGAACCAGGCATGATTTCCCTCCTGTTGAGCAGGCAGGCCTTAAGTCTAATTAGGTGACTTTTGGATATCACCAAAATGTAAGTGTGACCATTGCACCCTTGAGTATACCTTGCCAGGCTGGTTATGGTTGTGGTTCACAGGATTTAGTGTTGGGCAGGAATAGGGATTGCTTTTTTTCCCTTGGCAGCTTGCATATAGCATCTTCAGATGCAGTGAGAGCTAATCCTCAGGGAGGAGATTCCCCAATCAGTGCCAGCTTGTGTCTCCAAGTCCTGTGTCTGAGTATATGGAATCTCCAGTAATAGGATCTTGCCTTCAAGTTCCAAAGGCAACCATGGTCAAGGTAATGGCCTGTATCATTTGGGGAGTCTCTTGAATTTCCCTGGTCAGCAGCTGGAAAGGAGGTTTGCCATGCCTGGTACTGGAGGTTTTGCTAGTCTGTGGCTCTTCGAGGAAGTAGTATCATATCATCCTAATTGGCATAATTTCAAATGACTTCTATTATTAGATATATATGCTTGTACATAGTATATATACTTTTAAGTTAACATAAAATAATGTTTCCCTATGGCTTTTCAAATATCCTTAGTGGTTTTCAACCCTTTTTCCTTCCTCTTCCTCCATATTGCCTTCTGTTCCCCCTCCCCAGACAAACTTGCCCTCATTTTCCCATTCTCCCCTTCATAGTGCCTGTATCCTACTATCCAGATGCTTTTTTAAGAGTACAGGAAATGGACAAGGTTTGGAGGACAACGGGCTCCCAGTGCTGAGTAGAAAAGGATTTGAACTCTCTTGTTGATGGCAGCGGGTCAACGTTGGTTTATGAGAAAAGGAGTGAGCAGTGAATTTTGGGGTTGGAGAAGGGTAACTTGATAGACAGAATGGGTTGCTACAGGACAGACTGGAGACACATATCCTTTGGGAATCAGTTATTACCAATCTGTAGAAACCAGCAGGGGAGAGAGAAGCGGTCGCCAGGGAGACAGAATATGTGTAGAAGTCCCAGATGTAAAGACAGCCCAGTACCTAAGAGATGACAAGTCATCACAGAGCAGGAAGAATTGGAAACAATCAGCGTGTCTCAGACCAAGGCTTGGGAAATAAAAATATTAGCAGATGGAATGGGACAGTCATACGGTGAAGGTAGATTGTGGCAGGGGTCACATGGCAGGCAAATTGTCTCTATGCTGCTTTAGGACTGATAAAGAAAAGCCACATTATCCAACCAGGACTTGGGGCTATGTTCCTGGGGGAACCTCCTCACGGAAATGATGGTGTGTTTTGGATGCACACATGCTGATGACACATCACCCCTGTTGCCTCAGGTGTAAGTATACTGTCATTCACAAATACATGCTGATTCCCACTTCCCTTTATGGTTCTCCATGCTTCCTAATACCAGGGCTACAGAACTCAGTCACCTCTAGTGGCTCATTTCCCTCTCTTCTCCTCCCACAGACAACTGGTTCCTGAAGCAGTGCGTTCCAAGAGCATGGCTTCTGTTGTCAAAACTAACATTCCCTTCATTCATTCTCTTGGTCCTCATGATGGGCTTGTGACCATTTCTTTCTATTTAAGTGTACTACTCCAGCTTAGAGAATGGAATTCAAAGTCATCCTGGGATGAATAGACCTATGAAAACTAACCTGTGTGTGTGGGGGGGGATTTATTTATGGTGAACAAGCAGAGGTCAGAGGGTAATTTGTGGCAGTTGGTCACAGTGGCTTTCTTGGGGGAATGTCAGCCCCTGAGCCAGTGGCTTTTGAATTCTGTTTGCTCAGATTTGAAGGGTGAAACTTATGGACCACAGAGGCTGAGTTTGAAGAAGTCTGTCATAGATTCATAGTTGTTACAAGGAAGAGCTCCAATGTATCAGGAAGGGCCCCAAGAAATTGGGTACCATTGAGTTGCTAGTCAGGGCTTTTACAGAAGACTTCCTCCAGAGGCATGGGGAAGGAGGGAGCTGGTTAGTCCTGGTGCCTTTGGCTACTTTCTCTCACATGGCCACATACAGCCTTTATACAGAGTCTCATTTCTGAGATAATCAAGACTTGGGAGGCAGGACTCTCTTCAACAATTCCTAGCCTCCAGCAAGGACTTTCAGGACTGCTGCTTTGGAATACCTGTCCTTGCCGACCAGGTCCTACCTCCTGTATGGGTTTCTAGAATGGAAGTCAGGCCATCAGGCTTGGTGGCAAGTACCCTTACCCTTGGTCAAATCTTGCCAGTCCAGTGGGAGTTCCCATATATAACACACAAGCCCCACCTGATCCTCACACATATATGTATAATTTATTTATTTTTATTTTATGTGTATTGGTGTTTTATCTGCATGTATGTCTGTGTGAGGGTCTCCTGGAACAGGAGTTATAGACAATGGTGAGCTGCCATGTAGGTGCTAAGAATTGAACCTGGGTCCTCTGGGAGAGCAGCCAGTGCTCTTAACCACTGAGTCATCTCTCCAGCCCTAATTCTCACCTTTAATGGTATTAGGCACATCTGCATCCAGGGATGTTGCCCCTTTGCTTTTCCACTAAAAACAGTGTCTTTTTAGACATGTAGGTGTCTCATGTGAGTGTCTCTTTGACTTCCTCTTAGCGTGTCTCTCTTTTCTGGAAGCAAGAGCCTGAACCGGGGAGGGATGAGCAGACTGGGAAAGAAGGAAGGAATGTGGCCGAAGAGATGGTTCAGCAGTTAAGAGCACATGCTGCTCTTGCAGAGGACCCTGCTTTAGCAATGACTCAGGATTTTCCCCCCAGAACTCTTGGGAAGCTTGTAACTGCACCATCTTCTGGCCTCCACCATCACCAAGCACATTTTCAGGACACATACTTTCATGCAGGTACTCACACATACAAATAAAATAAATATATCTTAGAAGAAAAAATGGCGTGGCTGGAGATGCAGCTCAGTTTGGTAGAGTACTTATGAGAAGGCATGAAGCCCTGGGTTCAGTCTCCACCACTGCACAAATCTGGAGGTAGAGGTGGGAAGATCAGAAGCTCAGGGTTATCCTTGGCTACATAGTAAGTTTGCATCCTAGCTATGATTCATGAGACCCTGTCTAAAATAAAAGAAAATAAGGGAAGGGGGCAACAGAAATGTAAGACCATGACTGTAGGACTGAGAGAAGGGAGAGATTTAAGAAATGACAGGTTGCCTGGCTGTGGTTGACTGGGAAGAGTATTGTTTTGTTTTGTTTCTCAAGACAGGGTTACTCTGTATAGTTTTGGTGCCTGTCCTGGAGGCTGGTCTCGAACTCACAGAGATCCGCCTGGTTCTGCCTCTCAAGTGCTGGGATTAAAGACATGTGCCACCACGGCCCGGTGAAGAATGATATTTTGCTGGAACAAAATGAAAGGAAGATTCATTAGGCTTTGAGTGTTGGGACTGGAAATACTAACAACGAACCATCAGGACTAAACAAATTGGTCACTGAAAAACTTTCCATTCAGGAACAGGGCTGAGTTGAGGGAAAGCATTTAGGAACAGAGTGAGAGAAGTGGGGAAGCAGAGCGCTCCAAAGAGGAGTCTGCTAGAGAAGACTTACTCTTAGGAGGGACCGTGTGTGTCATCTGTCTCAGAGATGAGAGGATGAGCAGGCTACCAAGGGAGCAGGGCAGAGACCCAGGTAAAATGACAGATGGTTGCTTTTCTAAGGGTAACTCTTTTTGTCCCTCATTAAGTGTCCCTTCATGAGGGACAGCTAATTTCTGAGGTGTTAAAGCTTCGGATTTGAGGAACCTATTGGTTCTCTAGTCACATTGGGTCCCCTTTGATTATACATCTTGATAATTCATGGTGTGAAACTGGTTATTTTTCCATCAAATCAGGTATTTCTTCCTTATATGAGGGTAAAGATCTCTCAAAAACAAACCAGCAAAACCTGAAAATTAGTTCATATTTTGATTTTTGTTTAAATTGGAAATAAGAAGTTAGTGCTGGGGATAGCATAATAGCATACTCTGAGTACTGCCTCCAGTCCAGGCAACAGAAGTTGTTGTTGTTGTTGTTTTATTTCTGAGACAGAGTTTTACTCTGCAGTCCAAACTGACTTCATGCTCCCAGAAATCTTCCTGCCTCAGCTCCCACAAGTACCGGATTTCAGCATGAGCCACCACCATTCCTGGCTCAACCCATTCAGTTCCTGTAAGTACCAGATTTCAGCATGGCTCAACCCATAGGTTTTTAAAAGGAATGAGTCTGCTGGATTTCCAAATGCTCTTGCAGTATATTAGAGATGAACTCTGGGGTGTCTGAGAATGGGATGTGTTTAAAATGCGGTCAACTTGACAAAGCTGCAACTTTTGAACAGAAAAACTCAAAAAAACTCACTAGCACAGATATTTCTTTCTTCTTTTTACAGAAACTTATCAAAATAAAATTATTTAATATATGTTTATTATAAAAATAATGCAAAGGGCCAGAAAGATGCCTCCATGGATAAAGGCATTCAGTGCCAAGCCTGACAACTTAAGTTCAATCTTTGGGATCCACACGATGGAGAGAACCAACTATTAGAAGTTGTCCTCTGATGCACATGCACTCCATGGCATGGTTGTTCACCTCTCTCACACACAAATAAATAAATACATTTAGTTAAAAATAATTTTTAAAATTCACAAATGTAGGAGTAAATACAAAATCCCTGTTATGACACCATTTATAAACAAATACCAATCACCTTTTAGACTTTCAGAATACACACACACACATATATACATGTAACTTTTTTGTGATTTGCCCAACTTATACTATCCTATTTTCTATTCCCCACCAAAAGAACAAGGGTCTGGAGAGATAGCTCACTGCTTAAGAGAACATACTACATTTGCAGAGGAGTTCAGTTCCCAGCACCCTAGTTGTGTGACTCACAATTACCTGTAACTTCAGCTGCAGGGGACTCTGATGCCTGTGGCCTCCACAAGCACCTGGACTCGTGTGCCTATACTCTACCTCCCCCATAAACACATAATTAAAAATAAAGTAAATCATAAAAAACCCAAGCAACAACAGTTAGCAACATTACTAAAGACAAGATTCATGTCAGTACCACTTCACAGAGGGGGTCATTTGTCTAACGTCTTATAGCTGCCCTGCTGAAACTGCATCCACACTGAGGTCCTCCACACCAAATGAAGGACCCACTTTCACTATATTTCCCCAAAGCAGGTCCTCCTAGCCTCTCTGTAAGGTGTTCTACAAAGTACGTCCACTGAAAACTTGGATTAAGTACAATATGCAGTTGCCAAGTGGTTTTTCTCCAGTTGGAAACAAGGTGGCCTTCTTAGCTTGCTGTGTTAAATATCTAGACAGTATCTTAAGCGATGGCCATGGAAATTACAACAAAAAACTTCATAGGTCATATCTCTATATAATGTAGCTGTTACTGCAGTGCTAGTGGGCTGGGGGTCGGGAAGTTCAATGGTAGAGCGCTTGCCTAACAGGTGCGCAGCTGTGTTCAGTCCTTATCACCATAAACAAGCAAAGCTAACATGGGCACATTCACTACTGGATAACACAGTAATAAAACCTGGGCTATATGCAAGCTCTGGTACATTGAAAAGAGTACTATTACAGTGATGGTCTGAGACACTTTTTCCTCATCATCTAGACATAGGCACTTATCTTTCCAAATCCTTGGTAGAAGCATGGAGACTCAATAAAACCAGCTTCATCTGCTCTCATTTCTCCAACTTCAGGAGGTCATTTAAAGCCTCATGAACATGAGTTGCCACATGTAAAACTCACTATGGACTTCACAGAGGGGAGCTCTTAGTATAACGAACTCTTACCGAAGGCTCAATGTGCTCCCTGACTGTTCTTAGCACTCTGCAAGGTACTTCTCATTTAATGCTCACAGTGAAACTCAGGAAAGTCCTATAAATATCCCAGTTTATAGATGAGGCAAGTGGAGATTTAGACAGTCAAGGGAATATAGCTGTGGGCTAAACATTGCTGCTGATGAAACTGGAAGTAGAGCTGTAGTAGAGTATTATTTTAAGGTGTGTTACTTTTGTTTATGTTGCATTTGTTTAACTCTGTGAAGCTGTGTTACTGTGCCTGTCTAAAATACCTGACTGGTCTAATAAAGAGCTGAATGGCCAATAGCGAGGCAGAAGGAAGGATATGTGGGGTTGGTAGGCAGAGAATAAATAGAAGAAGAAATCTGGGAGAACAGAGGAGATGGAGGAGGAGGGGAGGAAGTAGCCAGAGAATGAGGAGGACTCCAGGGACCAGCCACCTGGCTACACAGCAAGCCACAGAGTAAGAGTAAGATTTATAGAAGTAAGAGAATAGGAAAGCCCAGAGGCAAAAGGTAGATGGAATAATTTAAGTTAAGGAAAGCTGGCAAGAAAAAAAGCCAAGCTAAGGCCAGGTATTCATAATTAAGAATAAGCCTTTGTGTGTAACTTCTTTCGGAGCTGGGTAGCAGCCACCCCAAAAAAGAGCAAAAACAAACAACACAGAGCTCCACATTCCAAGGTAAGATGTCTCCCAACAAAGCTCAGCACCCCTGAGCTTAGAGCTGTATATTCTGACACCCCATTTTTCCTTCCTTTCCCATTCATCCTTGGGATTTTGGTGGTATTTTACTGGTGGGATTTTGACTTACTGTAAGCTCAGGACACACTCCATGTCTCACAAACTGATCCTTGTACTGCCTTTTGCACAGTGGTAGAAAATTAGACATCAAATCAAACTAAATGAATCAAATGAGGAGAATAGAAAAACAGTCATGGACTAGTTTAAAAAGAAAATCAATGTAGAGAATGGTATACCCATCATCTAAGCGGTCCACTGTTTACTTAAATATCAGGCAGTGTGTGATCATACTTTTCAAGTTACGTGTCTGCAAAATGGTGGTGAGTTTTTGTTGCTGGCTTTGTTTTTCATATTTTCACAAATTCCCTTGAGATATGTGCTTATAATTCTGTTTGGCTTGGATGTCAGTAATGATTCAGGGATACATTTGAACTCATGATCCTCATGTGTCCACCTCCTGAGTACAAGTCCAAAGGTACTCCCATCATGTATGCTTTTTTCAATAAAATTTAACAATGTTAATGTTAAAATCCTTAATGGAAGAAAATATAAGAAACATTAAATACCTCATGTGTGTATTCAAAAAAGAAAGAAAGAAAGAAAGAAAGAAAGAAAGAAAGAAAGAAAGAAAGAAAGAAAGAAAATCAACTGGATGTCTACCCGTAGAAGAATGCAAATAGATCATTACCTATCAGTCTCCATAAAACTCAACTCCAAATGGATCAAAGACCTCAACATATGACCAGGTACATTGAACCTTATAGAAGTGAAAGCAGGGAATAGCCTTGAACTCATTGGCACAGGAGACTACTTCCTAAACAGAACACCAATAGCACAAGGCACTAAGATCAGTAATTTACAAATGGGACCCCATGAAACTCAAGGCTAAGGACACCATTATTAGGACAAAGTGGCAACCTATATAATAGGAAAATATTTTCACCAACTCCACATCCAATAGAGGGCTAATATCTGAAATATATAAAGAATTCAGAAACTGGATATCAAAAAAAAAAAAACAATTTAAAAAATGGGGTATGGATCTAAAGAGAGAATTATCAATAGAGGAAACTCAAATAGCTGAGAAAGACTTAAAGAAATGTTCAACATCCTTAGCCATCAGGGAAATGCAAATCAAAACTAATTTGAGATTCCATCTTACACCTGTCAGAATGGCTAACATCAATAATACAAGTAACATTCATGCTGGCAAGGATGTGGAGCAAGGGAAACTCTCCTTCATTGTTGGTGGGAATGCAAACTTGTAAAGCCACCATGGAAATCAGTATGGCAGTTTCTCAGAAAAAAAAGGGAATCCACCTGCTTCAAGATCTAGCTATGCCATACTTGGGCATTGACACAAAGGAGGCTTCATCCTACCACAGGGACACTTGCTCAACCATGTTCACTGCTTATTTATTCATAATAGCCAAAAATTGGAAACAACCTAGTTTATCCCTCAACAGAAAAGTGGAGAAAGAAAATGTGGTACTTTTACACCATGGAGTATAACTCTGCTCTTTGAGGGAAAAAAAATGACATCATGAAATTTGAAGGCAAATGGATGAAACTAGAAAATAAAAAAACACCCTGAGTGTGGTAACCCAGACCTAGAAAGATAAATATAGTATGTGTTCACTTCTATCTGGATATTGGCCGTTAAATAAGTGGTAACCAAGCTACAATCCAAAGACCCAGAGAGATTAGGCATAAAAGAATGGACTATTGGGGGACATATGGGTCTCCCTGGAGGGGAAATAGAATAGACTTTATGAGTGGACTGAAGTGGGGTGAGGGAACAAAAACAGGAGGGTCACGTGGGAAGGGGTGGGGCATGGGATTGAGAGAGGGAATGAGGGGAGAGACAGCTAGAAATAAAAAGCATTCAAGAGTCGGTATGGACACTTAGTGCAGTGGAAACTTCCTACAATATACAAAGACCATCCTAATGAAGTCTCCAAATAGCAAGGGAGATAGAATCTTTACCAGTCATCTCTCGTCAACAAATGAAGCTTCCAGTGCTGGGACAGGGCTTCATCCAGCTGAGTTGTTAGCCAAAGGGGTCCTATGAAAATTGATAAACTAGCCTGCCTCCATTTTGGTCTTGAAAGCTGTCTTATTGTAAAAAACAAACTAGATTCATTCCTGCTTATGATTAAATCTGTTTCAAGGATTGGGCTATGTCCCATCTGTAACCTTAACTACTAATGAGTCTGTATTACCAGTTCCAGGAAATGAAAACCACACCTTTGATTCAAAAAGTTTTTATGACTACCTTGTTATGACCACCTTGCAGCCATGTCTTTGTTTCAGGAGGTTGTTATAAACTGACTTGTTTTGCTTATTTTCTGCTTCTGTAATCCTGCCTCTTTGTCTGCCAAATCCCCCATTTGGGAAACTCCTACTCCTGAGCTATAAAACCCTTATCTTTCCCATGTTCAATGCTGATCTCTTGAACCCTGCCTTAGGGAGAGACAGCCCATATACATGAATAAAAGAGCTTGCTTTAATTAATTTAGCCATGATTTGGGTTGGTGGTCTTTCTCCTTGCATCTGTGAAATTAACAAATCCCCAAATAACCCAGGCTGTTTCCAAGACAGTAAATTGCCCTTCACAAACTGACAGCAAGGCCTCATAGCTAAAGATAACACCTACACAACTCATTGAACTCATTGAGAGGTCAAGCTGGTGTCTACATAGAACCTTTACCCCCATGTTCTAGTGTCTATGACATGGAAAGATACTCTGCTGGCCACCAAAGGAGAAAAGTAAACATCAACCTAATCACAAAACCTTTGATCTACAATCTGTTCTGCCTGAAAAATATGTCAGGTCAATGGCAGCACACCTTGTGGGTTGACTTAAGGCCCACTCCATGAGAAGGAACCCATTCCTGACACTGCTTAGGTGACCAAGAACCAGAGTCTAGACAACCCAGAGACCTAGAATAAAACCAAGTACTAATGGGCTTGAAAAAACAAAACAAACAAAAAAACAAGACAAAACAACAACAACAAAAAAAAACCAGCTGGAGAGATGGCTCAGCAGTTGAGAACACTGCTCTTACAGAAGACTTTGAACAATTACCAGCGCCCACATGCAGCTCACAGCTATCTGTAACTCCAGTTCCTGGGGACCCAACACCCATGGTAGAACATCAACACACATAAAATATAAATAAATAAATAAATAAATAAATAAATAAATAAATAAATAAATAACAATAAAATGACTCCTAATGATATTCCGCTATACTCATAGATCAGTGCCTTATCTAGTCATCATCAAAGAGGCTTCCTCCTACAGCAGATAACCCACAGCAAGACTTTATGCAGAGAGAGAGAGAGACCTTGGAACACACAGCTCTAAATGAGATAATCTCCTTTAAACCCCACCCTTCTGAGCTTTGGGAACCCTGAAGAAGAGGAGGCAGAAGGAGTGAGAGAGACAGAGAGGAAAGAGGACACCAGGAGAACAGGGCCTCTAAAACAACTGAGCAAAGCTCGTATGAACTCACAGAGACTGAAAGAAACAGCAAGAACACAACACCAAGTCTTCTGCAGACATACTACAGCTCTCAGTTTAGTACTTTCATGGGACTCCTGAATGTGTAAACAAGTGGGTCTCTGATTCCTGTGCCTCCTCCTGGCGCTTTTATTTTTTCTGTTGGCTGGCCTTGTCCAACTTCGATGTGATGGGTTTTGTTTTATTATATTTTATTTTAGCATATTTTGTTGTTATTTCCCAGAAATCTGTTCTTTTCTAATGGGACAAAAAGTGAGTAGACGCAAATGGGAGAGGAGGTAAGGAGGAATAGTAGAGGGAAAGGAAACTGTATTCAAGTTATATTTTATGAGAAAGAATCTATGTTTAATAAAAGAGGGGACATGGAGGCTGGGGCGAGTAAATCAAGGGGGAAAAATCCAAGAAAACAAATAAAATAAAAAACTTAAATGTAGTAAGCTTGTCTTAAAATATTGATGTCAGCTATCACTTACAGTTCCTTCCTTCCTTCCATCTTTCCTTCCTTCCTTCTTTTTCTTTTTTAATAGACTTTGCTTTATTGCCCAGGCTGACCTTGAACTCGTGGATGTAATAGATCTCTAATGTGGCCTCCAGATGGAGTAGGTGGAACTATACTTGCATGTTCCAGTACCCATGAGGAACACTTTTTTAAGTTTCTAAGTAATAATAAATGTTCTAGAAGGATTGCAGACACGCCTATAAGAAGCCCAGAACAGCAAAGTTAGCTGTTGTTGGCAGTTTTTGACTCTTTGGCTCTTTGCTCTTTGGGGGGCCTGTCACCCAGCTCCCATATAATCACATACAGAGACTTAATTCTTACTTATAAATGCCCAGCCTTAGCTTGGCTTGTTTCTTGCCAGCTTTTCTTAAATTATCCCATCTACCTTTTGCCTCTGGGCTTTTACCTTTCTGTATATCTTTTCTTTTCTTCTTATTCCATGTCTGGCTGGGTGGCTAAGTGGCTGGCCCCTGTTGTCCCCCTCTTTCTCCGGCTCCTAGATCTTCCCTCCTATTTATTCTCTCTGCCTGCCAGCCCTGCCTATCCATCTCCTGCCTAGCTATTAGCCATTCAGCTCTTTATTAGACTAATCAAATGTTTTAGACAGGCAAAGTAACACAGCTTCACAGAGTTAAAGAAATGCAATGCAAAAGAATGCAACACATCTTTGCATCATTAAACAAATGTTCGATAGCATAAATAAATGTAACACATCTTAAAATAATATTCTACAACAGTTAGCCACTAAGTAGAAACAAGCCCAGAGCTGTCTGTCAACTTCCAGGACAGATGTTCCCAGCATTTCTACTGAACTCCTCCCATACAAGAGTACTTCTGTCTTTCCATTGATATTCATGGGTTTGCCTTTAAACTGTCTGTGTAGGGGAGGGATTAAGATCCCATTTTATAAATTGTCCACATAAGGCTTCAGGTGATAAGTTACATGTCCAAGGATTTTGAATCCTCTGCTTTTCTTGTGCCTTCAGTTAAGAGTGAATAGATACATACATATCACACAGCCAAGGTACACCTTCAATTTCACTAGAGCTTCCCCAAAGTCTAATATGTGACTTTATTCATAGTTTTGTTTCCTTTAACTTGGAGAGCCATCCAAAAAAAAAAAAAAAAAAAAAATCACTCCTTCACCAACCAAGATCCACACTTGTAGAGAGTTGGAGTCTTTGATTTGATAGCATACCTTCTCCAGAAACTCAACCTCTGGGATTCATCTGGCTTCCCAGTCTGTCCAGTGCCAGAAGTTCTAGGGTCTCTAGGCTAGCTTTAGGTCTATAAAATTTGCTATAATCCAGTGTCTCCTTGAGGCCCCTGAACACCCCCCCCCCCCTTTAGCTACCTTGGCTCACCTCAGGGAGATGCTTACAGGGCAATGTTTACTTGTTGACGACATTTACACAGCTCTGGCTTTCTATTCATTGCAAAAGTTACCCTTAGCCTGTAGGAGATGGGATGCAAAAAGAAAAGGGAATGGATCACTTCCAGGCTGCCACAACACTTAGATTATACTAACCCAGGAGCAAAGCCCTTTTTAGCATTTGAAAGGGAGGGCAATTGTATCACTGAGCCTCACTCTGCTGCCTCCAGACTTTTCCTGCCCAGAAAACAAAGAGCACAGAGCAAAAGCACTCATACCCTTATTCAGTGGGGGTTAGCAGAGACCTCCCACTAAACAAGAGTCCTGCCAGAGGTCAATTTGGAAGTGTATTGAGGAGCAGGGCACTGGCCTAAGGACAGAACATTTATCATCACCCAGGGAGCTCAGACTGCTTCTGTTCTCCTTCCGGCATGGACAAGGGTTGCCGCTGTCAGAACTGAACATTTCCATCCCCATTCACTCACTGGTGGTCATATTATACTTCCTTGCAGCTCTGCAGTATTTTCAGATTCTTGGCTCCGGTTGAACTTGGAAAGCAGGGCCACTCTGAGCCAGGACAACATTGATATTCATTAAATCAAAAGACACAGATTGATGGACTACTGTGTATTCAGCACTGTGGTAGGTGCTGGAAGTGGGTAACTGCACAGCCCAGATGTAAAATCTGGACCCCTTGGATCGATTGGAAAGACTGATATTGAATAAGGAGACACACATTATTATTTAAAGACAACTGTGAGAAATGTTAGAAGTTACACGGTGCTCCGTGTTTGACAAAGGCTTAACAAGAGAGTGGTTGATCTCATTCCATAATTCTACTTGTGAAGAAGAAAGAAACAAGAGAAAAGGCCCTTGGGGAAAGCCTGGCCTGGCCTAGGAATTAGAGAGGACAGTGTGGGCCTGAGCCAGACAGCTGGGGAACTTCCGAATTACTTTCTGTAAGTCTTTGCTTCTGGGGCCTTCAATGAGGGAAGTCACTTCAGAGGTTTGTAACCTCAAGCATTTCAGGGCCAGAAAGATCGCTCTAGTGGTAAAAGTTCTGGTCTAAGCCTGGGGACCGGAGTTCAATCCCCAAGACTGTCATGGTAGGAGAGAATCAAAGTCCATACATTGATCTCTCTCTCTCTCTCTCTCTCTCTCTCTCTCTCTCTCTCTCCCTCATTTAGAAGAAAGAGGCTTATGGGCTGGGCCTTCACTCACACAGGTCCAATGATGTTAACTTGATCTCTGAGCCTGATAAATCCCAGGAAGTTGTCCTTTGACCTCCACATGTACACAGCCACACACATGCACACCTGCACTTATACACACGAAAGAAGGAAAGTAAGTTGTAGACAGAGTGCAAGGTTGGATACAGGAAAAACAGTTAATGGCTCTGTCAAAATCCTAACGAGAACTTCTCAAATCCTATGAATTGCCGGGGGGACGTCATTAAAATGTGGATTCTGTGCTAGCAGGGTGGTAGGCAGAGCCTGAGTGGGAGTCTGCATTTTGAACACAGTCCCAGGTGCCCATAAGGAAAGGCCACAGGCAGACACTTGCCTAACAGTTTTTGATCAGGGTTGTACCGGAGATGTAGGGAAGCAGGCACACTGGAGAGCTAGCTAGTCTATAGGAAGGGCACGAAAGCATCACGATCCTTAGCATCACGATCCTTTGCAGGTCTCTGCCTTGGGTGACTGGGTAAAAAGCGAAGGTGTTCAACTGTTGCAACTCAGTCACAGACACAGAGCAGCTGGCCTGCTCTGGGAAGCCTCCTCTTCCTCCTCCCCCCCTCCCTCCCCCCCCCCCCCCCATGGGCTAGTGAGATGGGGAAGCCTAACCTGCCCAAGCTGTTGGCAAGGTTTCTCCTGCTGCTAAGGATTCGCAACTGCTAATGAGCTGTAGATTGTGGCTCTGAAGTTACTTATGCAGGAGTTCAGTTAACAGTGCTATTTAACTTCAAGCATTTATGTATTTCCTGAGTCAGTTTATTTGCAAAACGGAGATAATGGTGTCTATTTTAAGAACTCTTGTAGACTGTGGATGGAAGCTAGTAAATTAGGAAAGCTACCTTGAAGAGCAATTTGGCAGAATTTATTAAAATTGAAAATACACATTGTCTAAGACTCAAGAATCCTAGGTAAATCTCAGAAAGACTCTTGAGCCATGCACCGAGAGACTGTATCCAATCATTCACTGTAGCACTTTTTCAATAAGAGAAAATTAGAAGCAGTGTGGACATCCATTAGAAAAAAATATACGCGTGAGTATAGTAGTTGATATGCAATGTGCAGGAGAGCAGCTTAACTGAAGAGCTGGTTCTCTCTATAGCACCATGGATGGACCACAGAAAATATGTCTAATGAAAGGAAAAGAAAAGCAAATTGCCCAGTGAGAAGAGAAGTATGATCCATTTACACACGCTGTCAAAGCAGTCTGTACTATGTACTTTTATGGATCTGTAAGTCTATGGAAAATAGATCGGAAGGACACAGCAGCTACACTGGGAATAATGGATAAAGATTTGAAAAAAAATAGGGGTCATGTCTAGACAGATGATTATATCATGCCAGTAACAGAAAAGAATGACTGATTGAATCAATTCAGTTCTGTGCCTGCAGCTCAACCTTAGAAACAGCATAAAGCAAAACCAAACATAATACTATTGCTTTTCTAGGATTAAATGACATAATAGCCCAATGTCTGGCACATAGTAAGGGCTTAATAAACGGTAATCATTACCATTATTATACCCGCCTTCTGCACTCTCGATTTTCAAGTACTATAGACTCTAGTACAATGGTCTTGCAAAGGAGGGGTTTGGTTGGCTACTTTTCTCTACCCTAAATTTCCAATTCTCATTTATTGGCATGAAGGCTGCAAAAACAAAAGGCTTGGTTTGCAGCCAGGTATTGGCTCCCTGAGGCTACTCCAATGGGTTAAAAAAAAAAAAAAGTGCTCCAAGGCAAGGACCCAGCAAGAACCTCAGCCCAACGGTCCAATTTAAAAAAAACTCCTAGGAAAAGAAATGTCTTACCTGTGCACTGCCTTGTATTTGCATAAGTAATTTATATTAATCAGAACTAGGTTGAGCAAAAAGGGAAAATATAGTTAAAAAAAAAAAGAAAAAAGCAAACAAATAAAAACAGACATTCTAGAAAAGCAGCTGGTTCCAGCTGGCTTCATGCTTCTCAGCTGAAATACACACTTCTTGCTGCCCTGCACCTGCCTAATTCTGCTCTGTCCTCAGCTTGGAGTGCCCACTTCTAGGTACCAATTTCTGAACGAGTTTTGCAAGCAGCTCAAGGAAGCCCTGACTCAGCTGGGCAGCAAGGGGGAATCTATTGGAAGGAAACTAGAGAGCTCATAGAATTAAACAAAACACTAAAGCCAGGTAGTGTCATTCTCTCTAAAGAGACTGGTATCATTTCTCTGCTTAGTTCCAGTGATATGGGGTGGGAGAATGTGATTGGCAGTCCTATTGAAGCTACCTAAAATCTAGAGGGAAAGTCTTCTAGAAAAAATCTACTCCTAAAACAAGGGGGAGAATTTGCTGGCTGATCTCCTGGCTTGAGCGGCCACGACAATATTCCATGGGCAGAGTTGCTTCAACGGTGATTTTCCTCATGGTTGTACATCTTCAAAATTCAAAAGACACCAGTTCAGCTGAGTTCTGCTGAAGGCAAGCTTCAACAGTCACCAAGGAGCTGTGTCCTCAAGGCTAAGAGAGCTCTGGGGTCTCTTCTAATTTTCATAAGGACACTAGTCCCATCAAGAAGTTATAGCATCCTCTAAATCTAATTATCTTCCAAAGGCCCCATTTCTAAAAGCCCTCAAGTGTTAGGGTTTCAAGCCATAGCAGTGGATTGGCAAATAAAATAGATGTCCAAAACACAACTAACTGTGGATTGCACATTATTCTATAATTCCAAAGGTCACACTCAAAAGAGACATTATAGCTAAAATGATTAGCTTGCTTATCTAATCGTGGGAACTTGACTCCACATGGTGGATTTCCCCTCTTTCATACTTTCAAGAGTGGGCTCATGACAAGCATTCCCTGTCTGAGTCAGGGTTCTTCAGAGAAACAGAAACAATAAAGCATGTGTAATTATGGGAGGATTTATTAGGTTGCCTCTCACAAACAGAGGCTGAAGAGTCCTTCATTGGTCATCTGCAGGCAGTAGATCTGGGAAAACCGGTAGCCACTTAGTCCGAGAAGCTGGAAGACCCAGAACCAGGGGGCTAATTGCACAAGCCAGTTTATGGCTGAACGCCTGGGAGCTCCTGGAGAGGAACGACTGTGAGTCTACAGTGAAAGGCTGAAGAATCTAGACTTGGATGTTTTTGGAGGATGGTAGCAAAAACCACAGCTGAGACAGCACCAAGCTTATTTGCAGACTTACCCCCTTTCCTGTTTTGTTTTTGATTTTTGTTTTGTTTTGTTTTTTTGTCCCACCAGACAGTTGGTCTGAGGTTGCTCAGGACAGGCCTTCTCCCTAAGATTTAACACTCACCCATTTGCTAATTGTTTCTGGAAACATCCCACAGACACGCCCAGAAGGATGCTTCACCCTATCTGTGGGTGTCTCTCAATCTAGTCAGACAACCAAGATTAACTAGGCATGTTGTCTTATGTCACCGGATACAAAGTCCCATAAACTCTTAATAACAGCCAGAAGGGCCTCAGATCTTCCAAGGAAGTGCTTCTCAACTTTACCTCAGCCACAAATTAAAACCTAGTACACAACTTTTAAGGAGAATACACACAGGAAACCAAATCAGTTGCTCTGAGAGGGAGTTTAGGCATAGGTTTATTGTTTTGTTTTGGCACCAGTACATAAGAGCACCTCAGGTGACTTGAAGTTTGGACGCCCTGGTTGAGGGGTGGTTTTCTTTCTCCTCCTACAGAAAACCTGTGTCTGAGAGAGATGGCTGTCAGCTTGTTTTAATGACTACAGAAAGGAAGACTTCTTTCTGCTGTAGCTTCCATAACCTAATAGCATGGTCTGGGGCACGCCAATGACAGAAACGTTTTCTCTTGTAGTTTTGAAGCCTGCAACGTTTAAGAGCAGGGTTCCCACGGGTAAGTGGCTGGTGAGGCGGCTCTCCGGCTCTCCGGCTGACGGCAGCTGGATGCCTTTCCCATGTCCTCCCACTGAGAGAGCAAGCCCACTGCTGTCTCTATCTTTAAGAAAACTCTTCCTCAGAGGTTTCCCTGTGGGCTCTGTTTAACCTTAATCACATCCATAAGTTCTAATCTCCATCATAGGAATCTGGGGGCAACACAAGTGTTCCGTCATGGCAGGGTGAATTCACGGGGACCGTGGAGGGTCTTCAGCTATTAGAAAACTCCTCCCAGAAGCCCAAAGATGTCTCTTCCTAGATTCTGGATCTTCATCCTAATTCCCCAGACAGGGCTGAAGGAAAAGGGAGGCATCAAACATGACTAATAATGACTTGCTACAGATTTCACTTCTACGGTCCCTCTTAAGCTCCAGAAACGTACTGTGGTGTGGTATCTTAGGACCAATTTACAGACCACAAGACGGGTTCATTTCCGCCCCTTCAAAATCTATTTGCATTAGTGTTCCGAAATGCTTTCATTCTATAGACTGTAGTGTTGACCAAATTCTTAATGTGTGTAAGAATCAGGCTTTTAATTCAACAAGTTTCAGATTTTTAGAGCAAATAAGCTTCAGGGGAATGGTGTTACAGGCTGCGAGGGAGAATAGGAGATGGTTGCCTCAGACTTGTTTTTGTAGACTGACTTATAGAAAGTGTTTTCCTGTACATTTTTACTTTCTCCCCCAGACAGAGGCTCAGCTCACACTTCTGGCTGGCAGAGAAAGGCAAGGCTTGGATGAGGCTTGATTCTTTGGGTCATGCAATGTGCTATGTGTCATCTAAGAAATTTCCTACCTGCCAGGCTTCCCCATCTTTGTCTGGAACAGATCTCTTATTTGGGGGAGATATTCTTAGCCTGCTCTCTAGCGTGTCTGTCAATCATGTAGCCCCATGGAACACAAGAAGCAGGAGATACAGGCAGAATGGGAGAGCACTTTCCCCAGACACAGCGACTGACCAGGGTTGTTACTCAGAACGTGAAGAACCAGCCAGATTCCTTTGAAAGACTCACCACGTTTGATGGGAAAAGAGGTGCCATCTTTGAGTTAGTGCGGTCCAGCCTGGTGCCGCTGTGCTGTGCGCGGAAGTTGTGTGCCGCAGACCGAAGTCTTGATGCTGTTGGGTCTAGGTTTGGGGAACCTATCTCTCAGTTGGGTCCTTTGACTCAATAAAGATAGGTGTGAACTTGTTTCAAGTTTGCTTCTTGGGGCATCACGGAGGCCACAAAGGTTACCGTTCTTGTGGAACTCGGCATGCCCAGTGTTTAGCACTCAGCTCTGCTCAGAATGAACAGCTTCCACAGTACAAAAAAATATGCCCAGCCTTGCAACTCTTCACATATCTCAGCTCTTCCTGGTAACTTCATGCTAGAACTGCTTTGTAACCTCTTTTGTGGTTGAAGCAGATGGAGCGGTGAGAGCATGGGTTAAGAATAAAATAAACAAATAAATAGATTTATTTTTTTAAAAAAAATATAGGCTCTGGAGAGAGCTGTCCCAGCCTTTCACCAGCTGCAGCACTCGGGAGAGTGGCCCCTGCACCATACCTGGGCAACATAGTAGGGCTGGCCCTGGAGGTGTAGGTGTAGAAGAACTGGCCCCATCCCTTGCTGCTTACTACATAGGGTGAACTGGCCTGGGCAGTGCTGGAGAGCTCACCCTGGTATTGAGGATGAGAGAGAGAGAGCCAGTGGGCTGACCAACCCAGCAATCATCCAGGCCCAGAACCAGGCTGTGAGTTGACCCACCCCAATACTCCCCCCCCCTCCATCTATAATCTGCTAGAGGTATGAAGGGGCTGCTCCTGCACTCTCAAAGTTACAGGATCTCCAAGACACGGGTGAGGGCTCAGTGTCCATAGTGTAGCAGAAATCAAAGGCCTCAAACCAGACCAATGATTCATTGCAACGAACACTTACAGGTAAAGATGTATGAACCAAAGATTATACTGTGTAATTCACTGTGTCACACTGCACTTCCATGATGAGCTAGTCCTTTTCTTTTTCTTTAAAATTTTCTTTTGTTTTATTTTGGGTGTGGGGGAGGTTGCAAGGGCAGAGGGCAGATTCAAAGGGACGGAGAGATGAGTAGGATCGAGATGCATCATGTGAAATCCACAAAGAATCAATAAAAAATTAAAAAGAACAGAGTACAGGCTCTGGGGTAGGCAAGACTGGGCTCAAATAAAAGAGTTAATACTTTCTAAGTTGTAAATGTCTTCGAAATCCAAGCCTCCTATCTGTAAAATGAGGATAGTATCATTTATGAAGTAATCATCATCACATTATTTGTCTTCCTCGTTTTTTTTTTTTTTTTTAAGTAATTTGCATCTGTCCCCCTGCACCCTGTACCCGGGTAGGTGTACATCTGAAGCAAGTCCAGTGACTAAAATAATACAAGAGGCTGCACAACTGTGTAAGGCTGGTTTCCATGGTTACCCACAGATGGTGCCATAGATCCAGAAAGGCACCCAGAGCTGCGGCCACTCTCCTCCAAGCTGACTTCTGGCCCTCACTAGCCCTATTTGCACAGCGCTTCTGATTGGTGAGTCAGCCCAGATGCCTTCCAACAAATCTCTTCTGTTCGTTTGTGTAGGGTGCAACCAAGGAGCCTGAATGAGTAAATCCACCTCAAAAGCTTGCCCTGAGAATTGGGCAAGACAGTACATGTGAAGTAAGGAGCACATTCCAGTAAAACTAATAAATCATTAGTCAGTGTTACCTGTTCTCGTTACTGCAATTGGACTATTTACCTGGGTCCCACAGAGCTAAGCAAATTCCTGTTTATTGCTGAGGAGTCAACTGCATGGAGCAGCCTGCTGCTTACTCCTAGGTTCAGAAAGGATAAGAATCAGATAGTGATGACATCTGTCTGCCTGTCTGAAGACAATATCTTCCTATCTAACCGAGGCTGTACTTGAACTTGGAATCCTACTGTCTTAGACTCATGACTGCTGGGATTACAGATGTTCAACACCATGCCTAATTGAGAAGTATCTTTATTGAAAGCAGACAAGGAGGGCTGCCAACTGTAGGGTGGCCTGGGGTTCATAGTGAGATAGATCCTATATAAAATGTAAAAATTAAAAGGAAAAAACAAGGCAAAGGAAGATTTCATTCCCACATGGAGAAGACAAAAGTACAGTTGGTGTGATCTGGCCATGGTCCAAGAAGACTGACAGCCACTAGACAATGACAGAGTCAAGGAACACTCCACTAAAATACTCACAGAGGCTATGACCTACTCACAAGTAGATTCTTGGATGTCTGATCATGAGAACTCTGAGTGAATAACTTTCCACTGTTTGGAGCTGTGAAGGTCACAATGACTTGTTATAGCAGCCACAGGAAATGAATACACATATTATCCTGAATAACTCTGTCAAGTGTATTGAAAACCCACACAACCAACTGCTAGAGCAGAAAGAAACTTAATTTGATTTGTATAGATTATTCAACTCTTCCCTGCTTTACTGATGTTTTCAAGAGCTGAGAAGAGCTGTTACTGTATATTATCACTAGCTCTTGGTGTCACTCCCATACTCTCTCGGCACGTATGACCCTTCCAGGACAAGTTCCCAGATTCCTGGGTCTTCAAGAGTTGTAGTTGCCAAAGCTGCAAAGAAGCTACTGTGGTTGACACCAATAGTAAAGTCTCCTTCCCTCCCTCCACCTTCTCATGGGTGACTGAGGGGCTGGAAGCATAAGCACTCAGTGGCCTTCATTGTTTTCTTTTCTCTCCTTGGGATGGGTCAGGTGAGGTCAGACTCACAAAAGACAATCAAGGCCACTGATGAAACATTTTCCTCCTTCCAATTCCTTCCAGATAACCCAACAACACTTCTCCTTTTTCTACTACTTTTAAATGCCAGAAAAGTATTTGCAAATACAGTTTAGTCAGGTTCCTCACTCCATGTTGAGAGCAGTTACTATTGGGGCACTCCCTGATCTCTCTTTCTTTCCTATACTTTATCAGTGAGAAAAGTCTGACATTTTCTTCTAGAAACTTTTTCAGTTGAAGTATATGTGAAGTATATTTTTCTCATTTTTAAGAATTAGTCATTTGATAATTTCATACAATATGTTTTCATAATATTCAACCTCTTCCAACTCCTCCGCCACTAGACTTATAGCTAGGTATCATTTCCAATGTAACACAGCTGGGGATATGTTGGACCTTTGATAAGAATGGATGACATTCTAAACCCAAAGAAGTTGTCAAGCTTAACTCAAATGTGTTAGCAGGAGCTATGAAGCAGTGTTTAAGACTGGAGTTTGTGAGTGTCCCATTAAGCAGGATAGAAAAATATTGGATAGGATTGGTGTACTCTCTGGATTGGTATATATACACTGGATTGACATACTCTCTCAAACTACAGATTCAGCATCCTTTCAAGGATTCAAAGAGGTGGTATGAATGCACAGCTTAGAAATAAATGATGTCCCAAACTAAATAAAGCTGAGATGACATAATTTTGGTAGTACAGAGTGGAAGAAAGGCTTAGGAGTCTCTGGGAAGTGTGACTGGGACACCTATGTAATGCTGGAAGAGTCACCAGATGCTTACATGCCAGGACACCCACGGGAAGGACCCATAGATGTGTTGTTACAAAGCTTACAAGTAACGTTTGGGTGAAAGGTATACTTGAAAGTTTAGGGGTAGATTTCCTGTTTAAGACAAGGCTAGTGGTAGGCAAGACCATTACAGACATAGTCTCAATAGAGAGGTTGGGACTCAACATCAGCCAGGTGATGGCGTAGAATGGCCAGAACAGTTATTCAGAATATATATATTCTTCTTCCTTCAGAATCATAGGAGCTTGTACTGTTATTCACATACTGTGTCTTCTCCTTTGAGCCACTATTGCAGTGTATCTCTCTCTGTCATTAATATCTCTAGTAGTCTAGGACTTCAGGGTCTTATGACCCAAGCAGCCAAGCTGTGAGCACTGTAGCCAGAGTTTTCTGCAGAGCTCTCCTGTATTGGGGACTTTGTTAATGACAGAAACATGTCTTGGCACCTGGCACATGGGCTAGAGACTATTCCTAACACAGACTGTGCTGTCCCTGGAAGTGATACCAGGCCTAGGGCTGCCTGAGCTAAGGGGGAAGCTAGAGGCGATGGTTTGTCTTTGACTTTCGAGGTACATCCTGGCACATCGTGACTTCAGAACTCTTAAAACAGCAAGGGAGTGTTGGACCTCTAACATCTTTAGTCCTTTAGAGTTTTGCTTCATCTCATCTGGTATGTATGTGTCTGTCTTAGGAAGCTCTCTAGTGCACTAGTCACTTTTTATTCATTAGCCCAATTACAGAATATCATTGATATAATTGATCATTGTGAAGTCCTGTGGGATATACAGATGGTTCAGAACTCTTTGGATTATATCATCACAGGGTGGGGGTGGGTAGGAGAGTTAGCATAGCTTTGGGACAAAAAAGTATATCATCTCATGCATGTGCAAACTCTTCCTTATCAAGTTTTCTGGTCAGGTTATGAGTGCTTTAGCCAAATTAATAGCATGGACCATGCACTTAAGATCATATTAATTTACTTGAATGCAGGTATTAATCATATCTAGCACTGTGGCTTCAGGTCAGGCCCTTTGACTACCTCTGTTCCTCCAAGACCCATTCAGCCACCCAAGCCCTCCTACCTCATCAGACTCCCCTTGGAAAGGCCTTTCATACAACTCCAACATACTGCATTGGCTTAGGAACAGTCCATACCAATCTGAAGAACAGGTGAGTGACCTGCCTCCCTGCTGACCTGCCCCACTCTCCAGACCCTGATCCCTAGGGCACATCCTGTGGCCTTCTCCCTTGCCCTTAGCCCTGTCAACTTTACCAAAGGCCAGGCTGGTTCCAGAGATCCCAGGTAAGACATTGCCCACTCCCCACTAATACTTCTTAAAGCCCACTTAACAACCCCAGACTGTACCCTTTCCCCTGGGCTCCATATTCCTTCCTACAACTTCAGAATATGACTTAGGTTTCACTGGAGGCCAGGTTGGGTCTAGAGACCCAAGGTAAAACATCACCCACAGCCTGCTAATACCCCCTAAAGCCTGCCCAACATGCCCCAAAGGTACCCTCTCCCCTAGACTCCATACCCTAGCCCACAGCCCTAGCAGCTTTACCAGAGGCCAGGCTCGTCCTATGGACCCCAGGTAAGACACTGCCCAATGCCTACTAATACTCCTTACAGTCTGTCCAATAACTTCAGACAGCACCCTGCCCCTGGGCTCCATATTCTACAACTTTGGAAGAAGATGTTGGCTGTACCAGAGGCCAAGCCAGATCTAGGGACTCTAGATCCCTCCAAAAAACCCAGTGGAGACACCCTACTGGACCTGAAGACTTGCCAGTCACCAGAACCAAGGGGTCACTTAGGCCAGAAGACCAGAGAAGAAACAGAAACCAAAGAACAAAATACCCATCCAACAAAGAGAAATGCAGCAATCAACACCTAGACCTGTAATCACCTCAAATATAGAAGCCTAAATGCCAGTGTAAGAACACAACAACAGAAAGTACAATATGGCACCACCAGAACCAAGCTAACATATGACAGCAAGACCTGAACATTCCAATGCTGCTGAAGCACAAGAAAACAGCCTTAAAAATAACTTTATGAAGCTCATAGAGGTCCTTAAAGAAGGAATGAAAAACTCCTTTAAAGAAATTGAGGAAAGACAAATATAAAATTAGAGGAAACTAATAAATCCCATAAAGAATACCAAGAAAGCCAAGAAAAAAACAAACAGGTGAAGGAAATGGTTCAAGATCTGAAACTAGAAATAGAAGCAATAAAGAAAACACAAAGTGAGGGAATTGTGGAAATGTAAAATCTGAGTAAGTGAACTGGATCTACAGATGCAAGCATCAACCACAGAATACAAGTGATGGAGGAGAGAGTGACAGGCGTTGAAGACTCAATAGAGGAAATAGATTCATATGTCAAAGAAAATGTTAAATCTAAAAAATTCCTAACACAAAACATCCAGGAAATCTGGGACACCATGAAAAGACCAACCTAAGAATAATAGGAATGGTAGAAGGAGAAGAATCCCAGCTCAAAAAGCCAGAAAATGTATTCAACAAAATCATAGAAAAAAATTTTCCCAACTGAAAAAAGAAGAAAATGTCTATATAGGTACAGAATCTAAAGAAGAGAAATACACACACACACACACACACACACACACACACACACACATACTACCACCACCACCACCACCACCACCACCAAAATAACTGTAATTAACAATCACTGGTCTCTAATATCTCTCAATATCAATGGATACAATTTGCCAATAAAAAGACACAGGGTAATAAAATGGATATGAAAACAGGATCCATCCTTCTGCTGCATACAAAAAAACACACCTCAACATCAAAGATAGATATTACCTCAGAGTAGAGGGTTGGAAAAAGATTTTCCAATCCTAAGAAGCAAGCTTGTATAGCTATCCTAGTATCTAGAAAAATAGATTTCAAACCAAAATTAATCAAAAGAGATGGAGAAGGACATTTTATACTCATCAAAGGAAAACCCCACTAAGATTATGTCTCAGTTCTGAACACCTATGCCTCAAATACAAGGGCATCCACATTCATAATATAAACATTACTAAAATTTGAATCACACATTGAGCCCCACATATTAATAGTGGGAGACTACTCAACTCTCACCAATGGACAGGTTGTCCAGACAGAAACTAAACAGAGAAATAGTGGAATTAGCAGACATTATGACTCAAATGAACCTAACAGATATCTACTGAAGATTTCATCCAAACACAAAAGAATATACCTAATTCTCAACACTTCATGGAATCTTCTCTAAAATTGACCATATACTTGGCCACAAAGCAAATCTCTATAGATTAAAAAAAAAATTGGAATAACCCTGTGGTAGTTTGAATGTAATTGGCTCTCATAATCTCATAGGGAGTAGCACTATTAAGAGGTGTGGCTTTGTGGGAGTGGGTATGGCCTTGTTGGCAAAAGTGTGTAATTGTGGGGGTGGGCTTTGAGGTTTCCTATGCTGAGGATACTGCCCAGTGTCTCAGTTTGACTTCCTATGGCCTGCATATCAAGATTTAGCCAGCACCACATCTGTCTGAACACTGCCATGGTCCCCACCATGATGATAATGGACTAGACCTCTGAAACTGTGAGTCACCCCAATTAAATGTTTTCTTTATAAGAGTTGCTGTGGTTATGGTGTCTCTTCACAGCAATGAAAACCCTAAGACAACACCCCCTGGTATTTTATCAGATTATCATGGATTAAAACTGGAGTTCAATAACAACAGAAATAATAGAAAGCTTACAAACTCATGGAAACTTAACAACTCTCTACTGAATAACCACTAGGTCAAGGAAGAAACAAAGTATCAATGAAAATGAAGGCACAACATACCCGAACTTGTAGGACACAATGAAAGCAGTACTAAGAGGAAAGTTCATAGCTTTAAGAGACTAAAGAATTGGAGAAATTTCACACTAGCAACTTAACAGCACACCTGAAAGCTCTAGGACAAGAAGAAGCAAAGTCACCCAAAAGGAGTAGATGGCAGAAAATAATTAAATTGAGGGCTGAAATCAGTAAAATAGAAACAAAGAGAACAGTACAAAGAAGCAGTGAAACAAAGAGTTAGTTCTTTGAGAAAATCAACAAAATAGACAAATCCTTATCCAAACTAACTAAAAGGCAGAGGGAAAATACCCAAATCAACAAAATTAGAAATGAAAAGGGAGAAATAACAACAGACATTGAGGAAATCCAGAGAATCTTTAGGTCCTACTTTAAAAACCTGTACTCCACAGAATTGGAAAATCTAAAAGAAATGGACAAATTTCTGGATAGGTACCACATACCAAAATTAAATCAAGACCAGATAAACAATCTAATGCCCTCCAAGGAAATAGTAGTCATTAAAAGGCTTCCAACCAAAAACAAACAAACAAAACCAACTAACCAAACAACAACAACAACAACAAAACCAGGACCAGATAGTTTCAGCACAGAATGCTACCAGACTTCCAAAGAAGAGCCAATACCAATATTCTTTAAATTATTCTACAAAATAGAAACAGAAGGAACATTGCCAAATTCTTTTTATGAGGCCACAGTCACTCTGATATCCAAACCACAGAAAGACTCAACAAAGAATTACAGGCTAATTCCCCTCATGGACACTGATGCAAAAACACTGAATAAAATGCTTGCAAACTGAATCCAAGGACATATAAAAAAGATCATACACCATGATAGATTAGGCTTCATCCCAGAGATGCAAGAATGCTTCGAAAATTGAAAATCTGTCAATGCAATCCACTCTATAAACAAACTGGAAGAAAAAAAAAAAACACATGAGCATCTTCTTCTCAGCTGCTGAAAAAGCCTTTGACAAAATGCAACACCTCTTCATGATTAAAGTCTTGGAAAGATCAGGGATACAAGGAACATACCTAAACATAATAAAAGCAATATACAGGACTGGAGAGATGGCTCAGAGGTTAAGAGCACTGACTGCTCTTCCAGAGGTCCTCAGTTCAATTCCCAGCAACCATATGGTGGCTCACAACCATCTATAATGAGATCTGGTTCCTCTTCTGTCATGTAGGCATGTATGCGGACAGGACACTAATATATATATATATATAAATCTAATAAAAATAAAAGCAATATGCAGCAAGCCAACACCAAGAGAAACTCAAAGCAATTCCACTAAAATGAGGAACAAGGTAAGGTTCCACTCTATTTCTATTCAATATAGTTCTTGAAGTTCTAGCTAGAGCAATAAGGAGACTAGAAGTGATCAAGGGGATTCAAATCAGAAAGGAAGATGTCAAAATATCATTATTCACAGATGAAATGATAGTGTACATAAGTGACCCAAAAAATTCTACCAGGGAGCTCCTAAACACCTTTAGTGAAGTGGCTGGATACAAGATTAACTAAAAATAAAATCAATAGCCTTTCTACTTCCAAATAATAAATGGACTGAGAAGGAAATTGGAAAAACAACACCCTTCACAATAGTCATAAATAGCATAAACTATCTTGTGTAACTCTAACCAAGCAAGTGAAAGACCTGTATGACCATAACTTCAAATCTCTGAAGAAAAAAAATTGGAGAAGACATCAGAAAATGGAAATATCTCCCATGCTCATGGATCAGTAGGATTAACATAGTAAAAATGGCAATCTTATCAAAAGCAATCTGCAGATTCAGTACAAGCCCCATTAATATCCCAACATAATTATTTACAGACCTTGAAAGAACAATACTCAACTTCATATGGAAAAGCAAAAAAATACAGGATAGCTAAAACAATTCTGTACAATAAAAGAACTCCTGGAGATATCACCATCCCTGATTTCAAGTACTACTTCAGAGCAATAGTAATTAAAAATGCATTATATTAGCATAAAAACAGACAGGTGAGTCAATGGAATCAAACTGAAGACTCAGACATAAATCCACACACCTATAGACACTTGATTTTTTTTTTTTTTTCAAAGAAGCCAAATTTATAGATGGAAAAGAGCATCTTTAAAAATGGTGCTGGTCTAACTGTATGTCTGCATGTAGAAGAATGCAAAGACACAGATTGTATCACTCTGCACAAAACTCAGGTCAAAGAGGATAAAAGAACTCAACATAAATCCAGATACACTGAACCTGATAGAAGAGAAAATGAAAAATAGTCTTGAATGCATTGGCATAGGTGACAACTTCCTGAATAGAATACTAATAGTGCAGACGCTAAGATTTACAGTTAATAAATGGAACCTCATGAACCTGAAAAGCTTCTGTAAGTCAAATTATGCTACAATCAACAGACTTAGAGAAGCTATGTAACAAGGAGGGGACACATAGCTCTCTCTGGGAATGGAAAATAGAATAGATTTTGCAAGTGGACTGTGGCTGATGGGAATAGGAGGGATCAGGTTAGAGGGAATGAAGGGGAAGATTACTGAAAGAGATGACTGAAGGGGAGTTGGATTTATGGCTCAGGTAAAAACTTGTTACAAGGAAAACTCCCAGGAATCTACAAGGGTGACCCCAGCTACATAGCCTGAACTAGTCATCTGTGTCCAGGCAAGACTTTCGTTGGAGAGATTGGGATGCTAACTCAGCCACATAACCTTTGACCTACACCACTGGAAACAGATTCAGAGACCCACAGCCAAACATTAGGCTGAGTTTGGGGAATCCTGTTGAAGACAGGGAGGAAGGATTGTACATGCCAGAGGACACCACAGAGGTCAAGGACACCACAAGAAAACCCACAGAAACAACTAACCTGGGCTCATAGGAGCTCACAGAAACTGAACCAAAAACCAGGGAGCCCACATGGGACTGACCTAGGAGGCCCTCTGCATATATGTGACAGTTGTGTAGCTTGGTCTACTTGTGGTACTCTTAACAGTGGGAACATGGGCTGTCTCTAACTCTTTGGCTGGCTTTTGAGAATCCAGTCCTCATACTGGATTGCCTTGCTCAGTCTTAATATAAGCGGAGGTGCTTAGTTTTACTGCAATTTGGTATGTCATGCTTTGTAGATACCCATGGGAGGTCTGACCTTTTCTGAACAGAAACGGAGGGAGAGTGGATTGGGGGTGCAGAGGGGAGGTAGTGGGGAAGGAATGAGAGTAGAGGAAAGAAGGGAAACTGTGGTAGGTATGTAAAATAAATAAAAATTTAAAATAAGATAAGTAGCTTGATAATAGAAGAAATCCAGCCTCAGGGGCAAAGGTCATAGAAGAGGAAAACTGGAAGAATGAAACAAGAAGGCAGCTAAACAAATGAGAATGGGAAGGAAGTGAGCCAAATCTTTGTTCTCTTAAGTGTGAATACTTGGCATGGAGGTACAGAGCATCAATCACACAGGAAGCCCCCTTGTAAGTGACAGTGCACGTAGCTCGGCTGCCTAGGCAGGCTGCAGTCCTGCACCATTAGAGAGATCCATGACCAGACATACAATGTGGCAATAGACTACATGATAAGATACAGCCCGTGAATAACAATGAGCCCTTCAGATCCTGTCTCTCCCTCCCTCTCCCACCAAGTCTGTGTCATTTGCTAACTCAGCCCTGCTCAGAGGGTAAATGTGCAGGTGGCCACAGTAGGAGAGACAGTACTGTACATTGGCCCAAGTAGCCTGGGCTCTACCAAATAAGGTTGATTTAGCTGCGGCTGCCATAAATTCCAAACCTGCCAGCAGCTGATACAGTGTTGAAGACCTGATACTGTACTGTCCTCGAGAAAATGGTTTAGTGGCAAGTTAATGACCTTGAGTCATTTCTTACCTGGAAAAGTCAGAGGCCTCAAGAATGAACGCATATTCGGGATCAAATTTGCTTTTCCTATCTGCATGGCCCTCAGCACAATTGCTATCAGGGGGACTCACATCCTGTTTCACTGTGAGAAAGAATTTTGAATAACTCTGTGTCCAAGTGGGACTGCAAGAGGGACAGCAGCAGACCTGAGGCTGTTGGGTCCACTAGTCATCTCATACCACTGATACCCTCATCCCCTGAGGTTGGATCCTTTCCTCCATAGTAGCACATAAACCCTCCACACTCACTCTGTCAAGGCCACACCTCCTAGTCCTTCCCAAAGAATTCCACCAACTGGGGACCAAGTATTCAAACATGAGTTTATGGGAGCCATTCTCTAATGTGAGAAATCCACGGAGTCTGCTTAAAGGGCAAAGGAATTTATTAGGGGAGAAAAACTCATTGTACAGAACAGAATTGTTGCAGGTTCTGGAATGCTGGCGCACAGTCTCACGTGGTTCCCAAGCCCACAAGGGAGAGAAGAGAACTGTGCATGTACATCTCAGGTCTTAAGGGTAGCTGAGGGGCCATGCCCCATGGGCATGTACTTCAAGGTCATAGGCAGGTAGAGCAATTACCTGCTACATCTCTAGGGCTGTGCTTCAGGGTCATAGAACAGATACCCACTAAATCCTCATCCAGACCACCACATCCATCTCATAACTTTTCCAAAATATGTTTTACTCAGTGCAAATCCTCAATCTACATAGAATGAAATGGACCTATTTTTATCCCTTTTGGTTATAGTTTGTGCTTCTGAAGAGCTGTACAAGCAATCCTTCCCCAGGTCTACATCACAAAAATGTCAATTTTAGTTTATTAAAGTTCATGGTCTTAACATATTTATTCTTGTATCTACCTGGTGTCCATCTTTCTTGTTAGGTTCTAGAAACATTCAGTCTTATCTCAATATGTATAGATAGCTTTCTTCTAGTAGCCTATTAATTTCCTATAAGTGTGTCCCAGGAACTCATTTATATTGTTTTTTTGTTTTTAATCATGAACCAAACCAGAGATAGTATAGTGGTTTTTGTAGTTAGTGTTGGCCATAAGGGCTATTTTGTGTGGTGTTTGAAAGGAGGTAAATCAGGGGGCAGCCATGTGTGTGTGTGTGTGTGTGTGTGTGTATGTGTGTGTGTGTGTGTGTGTGTGTATGCATGTATCTGTCTGTCTGCCTGTCTTTCTGTCCAAAAGATGTGTGGAAGGTTGTCTTGTATACACTGTCACTGGACTGATAGTTTACTATGTTGGGTCAACTAGGATATCCAGCTCCTCCAGCTCCTGTCAAATCTCTTCCAGCTTTTCCAAGTTCAATCTCAAGAGCTCCTTTCTGTTGACCTCAGGACTTCCCACAGCCCTGCTACACAAACAGTGAAGTAGCTTCCAAGCCAAAGCAGACTGTAGTTGACAAAGGATGCTTTGTTAACTTTTACAGGAAAGACTTAGTGTTTAACCTGGTGCAACAGAAACTTTCTATTTCCATAGAAAATATTGAAGAAACAGTGTGGTTTCTGAGGCAATGGGAGAAAGTGGTATCTTACTCAGACAACCAGGAAGGTTCTGGCATCACAGGCATGATCTAATATAGGTGTCATGGGACAATGGTAGTGATGGTGACAGATGGTAATGGCAGTCACCACACTTGCATCTTTTTTCTAGTCACCCATGGCTAGGGGATGTGTAGATTGTTCCTTCTCGGGTGATTTTTGGCTACAGGTAACAGAAGGCCTATTTCAGAGTGGATAGAACATAAACCTGAAGTGGGAGCATCATCTCCACCTTCAGGGTACAGAAATGAACATGTGTTCTGCAGCATCATGCTTGGTTCACTCCTACTCTGGTTTCTTTGCTGTGTCTATAGGTCATTTTCTGAATAGCAAGACTTTCTCATCCCAATTAAAAGCCTACCAGTTTAAAAATAAAATTTTAAACCACTTTTACCAGTTTGTTCTGTGACTGGCATTTATTTTTCTGCAAATACTCAGAAAAGGGAAAAAGCATTAAGGTTTCTCTCAGCAAGGATAGGGGATGCAGGCAGCTGACAATATCTGTTCCACAGAACCAACACTATACAAGGGCTGCTCTGTCTACCATGTGACTATAGTCTGGACTTCTGGGTGCAGAGTCTTTCTGCCTGGCATTGAGAGGGAGCGCCATTACTCCAGGTGGGAATTCAGGGCACAGATGGAGTACAGGTGCTGATGTGTGTGCTGGTGATAAAGTAGGTGAACATTCAGAGTGATTTATTCTTATCCCAACTCCATCCCTCATAGGATGGCCCTGGGCGCCACCACAGCCCCGAGTCTGAGCCAGCATAATAAATCACAGAGTTCCTTGTGCTCCAAAGGGGAGTGCTAACGTGAATACTGAATAGAATTTGTGTTATCATGTTACCGAGGCAAAAATACCATGCGTTTTCACAGGGAATGCGCTTTCTCTAGAAACAATTAGACTTCCCATCTCGGCTCCCCCAGGCTTATCCCCACAGACACAGTGCCATCTACTGAAAATAGAGCACCAATAGCCATGGTACCCCAAGGGATTCCCAGGAGAGCCCCCTCTCTGTGGGTTCTGGGTCTCACCCACCTCCCAGATGGACTGGAGGGAGTAGGCGGAATCCGCAGGCTGTTCTCCTGTCACAAACTGGAGTGCATCTGTTCCCTGGTGCTTCCCGTGAGCACCAGTGAGAAGTTCCTGTAGGACCCCAAGGAGCCTGGCAGGACACCTACAGGGTACCCGGAAGCCCTTAGAGCTACGTTCTGGCCTTCAACTGACTATAAACTCTTGCTAACCCGCAGAGGAGGCATGCTGTCATACTAAGACTTAACAAGGATGGCTGACATGTCTTTCTCTGGATAATTATGAGGTGTTTATTTCCAGGTAATAGATTAGCTATGCATTTAATTCCACTTATCCTTTAGTGAAATTTTTAATGGATGACACAAGTAAGAGAGTATTAACAGATCCCTGAAGCCTAACTGGGACATTGATGTTGCTCCTGAAGCCTAACCGGAACAGGTATGTTGTATGTCCTTAGGGTATGTTGATAACTGAGGTTGCCATGAAATTTGCTTGTGGCAAGTTCCCTGTGTTCTCTCTAAGTGGCAGTGTTTGTTGGTTTCGGAAATGAAGAGTAAAAGAGAGCTCACTGCAGGCATCTAACCACCTCAGAGATAAACTAGGAGCCACATCCTCTTTGACAGACCAGTCCTGCTTGTGCTCACCTGTTCCCAAACACCTCTCAGTGCTCTTTCTTCTCCCACGAATCCAAGTCCCGGTATCACTTCAGAGCTGTTGGAATCTCAAAGCTCTGGTTTGTGTTGGTTCTGATTGGACTTGTGTACAGTCAGGCCCCAGATCCCCTTCCTTTTGCCCCTTAGAATCTGGCCCCACTTCCCCAATTGCATGATCTGCTCATTCCTTTCACATTTTCTAAAACACATTTTTCTAAACCAAAAGGTCCCCACAGTTAAGTCTGTGATCTGATTTTTTTTTTAAATCACAAGTATGCTTGAGATCACATTCATTAAAAGGGCATTTGAAGCTGACTTAGAAGGGTCTGTCATCACTACAACCATCACTGTCTACTTCTAACTGTCTAAGCAGCAGGTGAAGGGTGCCATGGGTGTATGTTATGGGGTAGGGATGGGGTGAAGATAGGAAGTCCTTTGGACAGGGTTACCAGCCTGGAATGTGCTATGGGAGTCAGCCTGGAGCCAGATGGGAGTCTCTGACCCAAGGCAAGCATCTGGTGCCATCTTTCTGGAATCTTTATATCACATGTTCTAGAAATTAAACATCTTTTACTATCAAATTGCCAAGAGGGATTCAGGTTCAAAATTATATCTTGGAGCTGACTCCATTACATTTGACATGATCTTGAAGAAATCATGGATTTTTCCAAACCCCAAGTTGATTTTCTATAGTTTTAGAAAATGGGTGAAATATTCTCTGTCACCAGGTTGTGTAGAAACTGTTTTTTCTGTAAGCATGCTGAGTACATTGGCCAGACTTCTCCAAAAGAACAGGACTGATAGAATATATCTATATTAAAGGGGGGTTTATTAGATTGGCTTTCAGGATATTGTAGTCTAGGTAGCCCAACAATGGCTTCTCACACTTGAGAGGGCAAGAATCTGGTAATTGTTCAGTCCATGAGGCTGCTTGTTCTATTAGCCTCCATCTAATGTTGAATGCCTGGAGAATTTGTGGAGAGCTGCTTGTCTTTACTGGAATCCCAAAGGAGCTGGTTCTAATATCAGTGAAGGACTGTCACACCAGCAGGCTAGACAGACTTGCTGCTGAGGGTAAGGGCAAGCAGACAGAAAGCAAAGGTTCCTTCTTCTGTGCCTTGTATCTGGGCTGCCACCAGAAGGTACCACCCACATTTAGGGTGGGTCTTCCCACTTCAAGTAACCTGATCATGAGCATCCCTCACAGGGATGCCTAGCAGCTTGGGTTTCTAGTTCATTCCAGATGCTGCTAAGCTGACTACCAAGATACGCCATCACATTGACTGAACTCCATGGTTGGATTTAATAACCATTTTCTAGAACTTCTTGTAGGTTGCTACTAGCAAAAGAAAACACAAGCCCTCTGGTAGACAGTGATGTCAAAGCCATATCAATTGTTTTTCCCACACCAAGATGGCTTACACTTGCCATCATTCACCCAGTCTACAAAGGAGCTAACAGTTGCTATAAGGCATGTCTTGAAGTTCTACTCTGGTGGGTTTAAGAATGTATATTTGAAATGTATACTTGAAGTACAGTCATATTTATCATCCTGTTCCCTTGGGGTTTCAATTGCGGTTTTTTGATAGGCTGTTCAAAAGTCAATTAACCAGGAATGTTTAGCATCATATTGAAACAAGCCAGGCAATGTGCCTGGGAAAGATGGTAAATCTGTCACAAACAGTAGTTACATGCTTGTGATGATTTTGTGTATATTTTCCTTTGTGGAGACATGGTGTACTGAATCAGGTTTAGACAAACATGACAGACATATCTGGATATGACAGAAAGGACATAGTGCAATGTTGACATTTTTGTGACCAGGAGAGTGGGTGCAATTGGATCAGGTTGAGGGAGGAGTTTTAATGGAAGTTAAGAATGATAATACTGGGGATATAGGGGGAAGTATTTGAGTCATGGATGTAAGATTTAGCAACTTAAATAAATTTATTTTATGTATATATGTAGGAATGTCTGTGTACCACTTGTGTGCCTGGTGTCCATGGAGGCTGAAAGAAGACATTGAATACCCTGGAACTGGAGTTACAGATGGTTGTGAGAGGCCATGTGGGTGCTGGGAATCAAATCTGGGTCTTCTACAAGAGCAGCCAGTGGTCTTAACCATGGAGCCATTTCTCCAACCTCAACAACTTATTTTTTTTTTTAAAGACTGTCTTACTACACGGCCAGGGCTGCCTTCAAACCCATGATCCTCCTCCCTCAGCCTCCTGAATGCTAAGATTACACATGCTTGGTGGCTATTTTTTAAATTTTGATGTCTCATTTACATACTCACAGGAAGGCACGAGAGTAGGCAGAATTCCTCCTTCACATGGCCATGAATAAGCAGTCAGATTTCTTATATCCCTACAAAGGGATGAGAAAGTCAAACCTTCCCAAGAAAGAGTATAGAGGAAGTCACAGAAAGTTGAAAATATTCAGGTGCTCAAAGCAGAGCAAACTTACTTTGAATGAGATCTCGTATACCTGCAGAGAGAAGATGAAAAATTAATCTTAAGAAATCATGAGTTTTTAGCTACTTGTGGCAGCTGGTGCCTGTAATCCCAGCACTCAGGAGGATGAAGAGGGGGATTGCCTCAAGCTTGAAGTCAGCCTGTGCTACCCAATGAGTTCTAGGTCAGTCAAAGCTACAGAGTAACACCCCATTGTAAGAACAATAAAACTTGCTACTTCTGTGGTGGTTGATTGGAAACCTCTAGAAACACCCTCTCCATTGCTTATGTCTCAGATCTTGCAGATCACAAAATGTACTCTTCAGATTGTAGTGTGAGATCTATGGAGTCACATGGGTACTGCTGTCAGCTGCAAATACAGTTCTTTATTGTGGTTGCAGCCTGTTCTCCCTAAAATAAAATTCAGCATGTGTTGAATTTAAGTTTAGCCTGGCTTACTTCTCTGCCAAACAGAATGTAAGTATAGTGGATATAATACTGTGTTAACTTTCTTTTCAACATCAACCCAAATTTTGAATGTTCTTATCCATTTACTATTAAACTTTCATGTGGAAGCAAAATGGGTGCCTTTCAGGGCACCATCTTTGGCAGCATGGAAATCCATTTGGATCTGGGTTGTGCCACTTCCTTATCTGTACAAACAAGGTGATAAAAATGTTAAGGTCACATCATGGTTACATACTTTAAAGGAGGTGACTCTGTGAACTGTACAGGGACACTTGGGTAGCCTCACAATTAACATATGCTCTCCACACCCAAGTTCTGAACCAATTAAGAAACAGACAAGGGTAAAGACCACTGGAAACTGCTGGCATTCATGACATGGACATCAGCTGGCTTCAGCCCCCTGAAGCCGAATACGCAAAGCACAGATAGTCCTGAGTAATCCATCCCCTCACAGCCAAAGCCCTTGATATTAAGCTTATAGCATACCTAACATCTTGGAAGAAGACCTGCTTTAAAAAGAGCTTGCATTGCAAATACTGTTTCTTCGAAACTTGTGGGTAAGAGAGACACCACTCCTTCCCAGGGGAGGAAGGTGAGGAGGTTGAGGTATCCAGTATTGTTAGAAAATACCCAAGAGTCTTACACAGCCCCTCATGGGTATGAAACATCAGGAGTGTGTTCTCGTTACAGGAGTGTTCCAACAGGCTATTGAGCAGAGTGTCCAGCACAAAGAGGCATTTTTATGTATCACCTGTGCCTAATATAATCTCTCTCTCTCTTTTTTAAAACACACTGTTTTTAAAAGATTTGTTTATTTTGTATACAGTGTTCTACTTGCATGTACCTGCAGGCCAGAAGAGGGCACTAGATCTCATTATAGATGGTTGTGGGCCACCTGTGGTGGTTGCGAATTGAACTCAGGACCCCTGGAAGGGCAGCCAGTGCTCTTAACCTCTGAGCCATCTCTCCAGCCCCCCTAATATAATCTCTACTCCTTAAGGAAAAGAGAAAACCATCGTAAATTATCATTTGAATTTTGATGAGGGAGAGAGAGAAGTGGCAAGCCTTCAACATGCAGATAAAAACCTCAATACCAAAGGTCCTCATATATCAAATATGCATTTTAACTTTGTTTTTTGGAGAAAGATAGCTTAAATTAGGGAGAGACCTCCAAGTCTGCATTTTTGGTCATGAACTCTAACTGCAATATATAGGAGAAAGAAGAAACACACGATCTCAAAAGCTTGGTACCATGTAGGCGCCTCCTAGGACGCTCTCTGTAATCTGGAAGACCTTTTTGAGGGCTTCACTATGAACCTGTTCCTACTATATTTTAAATAAGTTTACTCACAAAGCTTGACTGTGTGTCCTATGCTAGCCTTAAAATCATTTTGTGGCTCAGGCCAGTTGAACTTGTAGTGACCCTTCTGCCCCAGCTTCTAAGTGCTAGGATTACCAACATGTGCCGCCACACCAAGCTACCACAGTTTTATGGATAACAAAAGTGAAACTTGGCGTTTAAGTGGCTTTTCTTGCAAATGAAAAACAGGATTTGGTACTGTGTGTCCCCGACCCAGCCCCAGCCTGGCTTCATGTGCAGTTGACCTGGCGTTTACAGGGCCCGAACTTAATATTCTGTTCTCACAATCCTGAAATAAAATTTTTGATGTGGTGGTTTGATGTTTGTTGAGGGAGAGAGAGAAGTGGCAAGCCTTCAACACGCAGATAAAAACCTCGATACCAAAGGTCCTCATACGTCAAATATGCATTTTAACTTTTTGTTTTTGTTTTTAGGAGGCAGATTCTCATCTAGCCCGGGCTGGCCCTGAACTTGTAATGTAGCGAATAATAATCTGTTCTCCTGGCCTCCTCCTTTCAAGTGCTAGGATTCCAGGAATGTGTTATCATACCAGCAATAATTTGAACACAAAAGGCTCACGGTCTCACTTTGCCCCATGCCCTTTAAACCATGTAGCCAGTTGAGCAAGACATATTTTCTTTCCATGAGCTCAGTCACTGTTTTTTATTTTATTTATTTATTTTATTTATTTATTTATTTAGTTAGTTAGTTAGTTAGTTATTACCAACCCTGAAGGATTCCATGCAAATAAAAACCTAGCTTTAGCCAAAGAGCCATGGAGAATTGACTTCTCTGGGTTAAAGACTAGTATGTGGCTAATTATTTACGGGTGGTTCTATATTTGTATGTGTACATATCCATGATTCAGAGCCAAGTTTCTGTCACTGAAAACTCTTGCCTCACATGGTCTTTGGTTTCCAGGGACTTCTCCAGTATTGCCTTGATGGCCCCAGGCTGCATAGAGGATCTAAGCCAAGAAGTGGTGAGGATAAAGCCTAGCGGCTTATGGGGGGGAAGGTACATTCGCATCCAAGCACATGTGTCTGATTCTATTCCAAGTCCAAGCATAAATTAATCTACTATTATCTTGCTGATGTTTTCCATATTTCAACTCCCATCAATTGGCACAAATAAGTAAAGGATAATGGAACACATATTGGTTCAATATCCCAACTTTTTTATAGCCATATATCCACTGACAGGCCAACAGCTGCTCTAAACTATTAAGGACAGCAATGTAGAGCCTGCCATGTGCACAGCTCAACAAGGGACCTGTCAGTCACCTTATTTAACCATGAATCCATAATCTTAAGGGTAGTTCATACTCTATTCCTCAAAGAAATGTGTGTGTGTGTGTGTGTGTGTGTGTGTGTGTGTGTGTGCGCGTGCGCGCGCGCGTGCGCGCACATGTCTAGGTGGGTGGTGCATGCCAGTAATCCCAACTCTCAGGAGGCAGAGGGGGAATGATGACTAGCTGGAGACCAGCCTGTCTCACAAAAGAAGAAAACTGTTAAAAAGTAGAGGGAGGACAAAGGAAAACACACAAAGAGAGAGCCCTAAATGTGTCCCCTCTTTCCACCGCATACGTGCAAGGTGACAATATGGAAACAACCAGATGATGGGCATCCCGTGTTTCAGTCTGAAACTTCCTGCTTACACTGAACATTAATAGTTAAGTAGTTTCTTTTTTGTTTGTTTGGGTTTTTGTTTTGTTTTGCTTTGCTTTTTAGCAATTTTTTTTCTATAAGCTACACTGTTACTTAAAAATCTGATTGTTTTCTTATGCTAAATTGAAGTATTCTGCTTAAAGGACATACACACCCACACATTAATTTATGTGTATATGTCTGTGTGAGTGTATGCTAAACATGTGCAGGTGTCTTCGGAACTTCTGGAAAGGGAATTACATGTGATTGGTACTGAAACTGAACTTGGGCCCTCTGGAAGAGCAGTAAGTGCTCTTAACTGCTGAACCATCTTTCCAGCACTCTTTATTTTATTAAAATATTTTTTTACATTTGTTTATATAATTTTTTTTGTATATGTGGTCTTGTGTTGATGTGTGCGTATGACACTCTGCTGCTCATTTGGGTAGCCTTTGCTCATTCTTTTTATCATGACGTTATCATTTTATAAGATGCTGTAGAACATTGTGCAAAAGTTCTAACATTTTTAGTTACCTAAAATTGAATATCCATAGTTTTAACTGCCCTATTGCCTAATAAAAGTGGGGAGAAAATTAGACTAAGAGCTGGAAATAGCTATTTCTAGATTGTAAGATTTTTTTTCTGGGTAAAATTTTGAATTAAATCTTTTTATTACATTTTTTGGTCAGTTTTGTGTAGAGGGGGTGTGTGGTTATTACAGTGCACCTGTGGAAGTCAGAGGACAGTTTGTACATTTTTTTCTCTCCTTCTACAATGTGGGTTCTGGGGATTGAACCCAGGCTATGAGGCTCAGAGGCAAGTGCCTTCACTTACTGAGCCATGTAGCTAGTTCTGAACTTTTGTTTTAGTTTTAATTTTCGTTTTTGTTTTTGTTTTTTTCAAAACAGGATTTTTCTGTGTAGCTTTGGAGCCTACCCTGGAACCCACTCTGTAGCCTAGGCTGGCCTCAAACTCACGGAGATCTGCCTTTCTCTGCCTGCCGAATGCTGGGATTAAAGGCGTGCACCACTGTGTGCCATTACCGCTGGCCCTGAACTTTTTTTAAAGATAGTTTTTCTCCATATGTTTCGGTAGTAGAGAGGATAACACCATGTAATGGCCTCTAATTCAAAGCACATGTAACATGTTGCAGGACAGAACTCCACTCAATCAGGCCGTTGTTTCCCACTTGGTACTGAGTCTTTAGCCCAGCCATTGGTTATGTGACATGACATGTACTTTATGGCAATTTCATTCCTTGTTAGCAATATCCTCACCTGGGGAACAAAAACCTTGAAAGTCGTATCTTTTGTCTTTAAGACCTCCACAATCACTTTTTTCCCCCCTTGCCGCTTGGATTGAATCAAAGCTTCCAATCTTCCTGATGGATAAACACACACCATGACCTGGTATGAAATAACATATATGTCACAAGAATTTAAAGACATTGGTAATGATACACAGCAACAGAAACACAGAGAACACACGTGGGAGTACATTCAAAGGCTATTTGTCCAATGTGGACATAACATTGTAGACTTGACTGAATTCATGGTTATGAAATGCTCACTAGAAATTCTGGATTGTATGTTTAAATTTGGTACCAATCCTTCACTAAAACTTGGATTTAAAGATGGCCTACATTTCATGAAGAATGTATGCTAGAGTTCCCCTGGTTTTGTATAGAGACACAATTTACAGGCTTAGAGAAATAATGATGTTGTACTGGGTTTATCATGTGCAGCCTACTTCCTGTTCCTCTCCCAAACACTCTACTAAAAGGTGTAGAAGATAACTGAGATTTTGGGGAGCATCAAGAAGGGCATACTTGCATCCTTAAACTGCTCCATGCTCCCTCTTCTTGGAAGGTTATGTGACCATTCTAATGCTGCCCATCGAGAGGAGCCCCACCCCAGACTGACTACCATGTGTTTGGTGTGGTTTGCTCATATAAACTATTGAGGGTTTATTGAGTTTCCCAGATCTCTATTTATGTTCTTCAACTCATTTAGAAAAATTTCAGGTGTTGATTCTTTATTTTATTTCCTATCTTCTGTTTTCCCTCTTTACAGTGACAACACCATGTACTGCTGCTGACCATTCATTAATGCTCTATTGTGTTTTTTGTCTATTTGTTAATTTTCTCTGTCTTTCATTTTGGACAGTTTCTATGACATGCCTTCCAATTCACTTATATTTTGTTTGTTGGCTGTTTTCCTTTTTCTGTAGTACCTAATCTACTTTCTTTTATTTATTATCTACTTCAGTTTTTTTGAGATAGGGTTTCTATATGAATCTTGGCTTTCCTGGAACTTGCTATGTAGACCAGGCTGACCTGGAACTCACAGAGATCTGCCTTGTCAGTGCTGGGACTAAAGGTGTGTACCACTATACCTGGCTTTTTCGTGATGTTGCTCATGTGTATGTGTGTTTATTTCTGACTACTTTGGATAGGATAACCTATCAGGGGCTTGTCTTTGAGGAAGACTGAGTGTTATGGGATGTCTTTCTGTATGCTAGGAATATATATGTTGCTTACATAGGCTAATAAATAAAGCAGCTTTGGCCTATGGCAAGGCAACTTAAAAGCAGATGGAAAATCCAAGCAAAGAAACAGAGAGAAGGGCAGAGTTGGAGAGACACCAGCCCACCATCCTAGGAGCAACATATAATGAAACACAAGTAAAGCCATGGAACATGTGGTGTGGCGTGGTGATACATAGATTAATAGAAATGAGTTGAGTTAAGTTATAAGAGCTAGCTAGCAAGAAGCTTGAGCTATAGGTCATTTGTAATTAGTATTAAGCCTCTGAGTGATTATTGTATAAGCAGCTGCAGGACCTTGGGGCTGGGTAGGACTGGAGAAACTTCCAGCTACAATTGGTACCCAACATTGGGCAAGAGTTTTCACCTAAACCCTAACAGAGCTTAAGAAGAGATTATAAATGTAGATAAGAGCAGCTTCCTAGTTCATGTCTCTCACAGAGGGCCATGGTACAGAGATGCTGTGGCATTTGAGTTTGAGCACAGCATGGAGGATTCCCACTGTAGTACACAGAGATGTCTCCAAGCTGTGCAGAACACTGCATGGTGAGGTTGGCTTTTGATAATACAGACAAAAAAAGATTTCTAGGCTATACACTGCTTGATGAAGGCATAGACTGCTTCCCAGAGTTGGTGATGAGCATGGCTCCCAGAGCTGGTGGTAAACTCCTTCATGTTGGGAAGCTGAATCGGGGAGGAATCAGCTGCCAGCCCTGCCACTTATGTCCTAGCCATGCAGCTTAACAGTTTAAAATCTCTCCTGGCCAAAAAAGGATTATAGATACACAATAAGACAGATTCAGATGGAATGAAACTCGAAACAGTTTACATTATATGTAAAAAAGATAGATAGGCTTGAGAGAGAGAAGAGAAAGGCTATAGATAATCATAAAAAATATAATATAAAAAAATAATAAGCCACATAAAGATGGAAATTACACAGAGAGTCTGGATTATGTGCTCTTTGGGATTTTTAACTGGAAATAGACATTTGATTATAAACATTATTGAGTTAAACATATATATATATATTAAAGGTACCTTGGCTTTAAAATTTGGGTCTAAGGATATGTAGCTTTGGAAAAGAGGTTCTACTTTTTGTTTCCACAAAAGATGAGAAGCTATGGATTCCTTCCAGGTTAATATGATTCCATCAAGGAAGACCCCCCTGAGAGGTCTTCAGATGATCAAACATCCAGAACAGCTTCAAGACAACTGGTTGAGATGATCCAGCCTCACAGACTACTCCAGTCAGGACAAATGAACAGCACCACAATCAGCAGGAAATAGCCTAGAAAACTACTCCCACATTCCCCTCAAAATGGATTATGGATGTTTGTCTTTATTTAGGGGTTTGGTTACAAGTTGTTATTGGTCATAGTCAATCTCTTTCTAAAAGAAGAAAGGGAGATAGGATATAAAAATGATGAGAAAAAGGTAGATTATTAAATCTAATTTAATCCAAAAACAACTGTTAATCTCAAAATACTTACATTGATATGGATTTCAATGTATTAATACAAATTGAAGGTCATTTTGTTATACTCTCTCTATATTTCTACTCTTGTTTAAAGTATTATGTAGGTAGCCAGATGTTTCTGTCATTTCTAGAATTATGGAAATTGTTTGCCATGCACTTCCTGTTACTTAGACAATATTATATCCCTCTGGGGTCTTCGATGAAGTTAAAAACTAGATAGTTATACTTGTAGTTTTCCTTAGTCATGATAAGAGGTAAATTGGATATAAAACTTTAGACATACAAAAATAGGATAGATGATAAGATATTTTCTTTAATTTTGCTAAATACAAATAGACTAGATATTATAAACATAATTCTTGCTTATAACTGTTTTGTTATATATAATTTTACTATGCTAAAATTAAAGCCTTCTTTTTTGATTAGACAAAAAAAGGGAAATGCTATGGGATATCTTTCTGTATGCTGTGAATATATTTGTTGCTCTCATTGGCTAATATATAAAACAACTTTGGCCTATGACAAGGCAGCTTAGAGACAGGCAGGAAATCCAAGCAGAGATACAGAGAGAAGAAGGGCAGTCGGGGAGATGCCAGCCCACTGTCCAAGGAGCAACATGTAATGGGATACAGGTAAAACCACGAAATGTGTGGCAATACATAGATTAATACAAATGGGTTGAATTAAGTTATAAAAGCTAGCTAGCAAGAAGCTTGAGCCATAGGTCATACAGTTTGTAATTAATATTAAGCCTCTGAGTGATTATTTTATAAGTGGCTGTAGGACTGCGGGGGCCAGATGGGACCAGAGAAACTTCCAGCTACAACTGATTCTCCTTTTCTCAGCAGCCATAATTGCTTGTATTTCTCCATGAAAGATGGGGCCTTGTGGGATTTCCCCACCACATTAGGATGTCAACTGGTGCTGCCACTGTGCAGAAATGTTCTTATGTAGGCCGTTGTGCACATGGCTGGGTGTTCATGGATGCAGCTTCCCTGCTGTGTGTAGAAGACACTGTCTCGCAGCAGATGTCTTGGTACTCTGGCTCTTACAATCGTTCTGTCCCCTCTTCTGAGATGTTTTCTGAGTCTCAGGTGTAGGGGTTGTATCATAAATGTATCAAAATATAGACTGCTTCCTGAACTCCCATGTCATCCTTTGCAAGGGCATGCTAACCCTCTCTGTACTGTTATACTTTCAGTACACATGTTGATGAAGAGTGTTAACTTTTACAAAAAAGATTCCCTTGTTTTGATTGTATGTGTTTGAGTGTTTGCTTACATGGATGGGTATCACATATGTGCCTGGTGCCTGTGAAGGCCAGAAGATGGCATTGACTCCCCTAAACTTGAAATTAAGCATGATTGTAAGATGCCATGTAAGTGATGGGAAGAGAATTCAGGTCCTCTGCAAGACCAGCCAATGAATGCTCTTTACCACTGGGCTATCTCTCCATCCCCCCCTCTAATCTGCTCTTAAACAGATGCAGTATATTTTTTAATGGCACATATTGCACTTTCCGACTTCCTAAGTTTGATTGTGGTCAATTTTGTCTGTCTCTAACATGCTTACATTTCTCTGTATTTTCTTGAATATAATGTGTGTGTGTGTGTGTACAGACATGTTCACATGTAAGAGGACTCACACATATGTGTGCACATGCATTTAGAGGTCAGAGGCCAACCTTAGGTTTCCTTCCTCAGAAAATATCTATCTTATTATTTTGAGACTGAGACTTGGGTTTTGTCAGTTTGGCCAGCAAATTCCAGTACACCTGTTTCTGCTTCTTCGACACTGGAGTTACAAATACGTGTCATCACACCAGCTTTTCCCATGAGTGCCGAATCTCACTCTTAGGTCCTCACACTTGTGTGGCAGGCTTGAATCTACTGAGCTATCTTCCTAGCCCTTGGACATGTGTTTTAATCAGCATGCCTGCTAGCTCCCCTATTGCACCATTCTAGGTCACTTTTAATGTGTTTTTCTATATCACTAGAGAACATATTTTTATTAAATACCAACAGTTCCAAACTTCACATTTTTAGGTGCTGCATATTTTTGCATTTCTATACATATACATGAACTTTGTTCTTGTCACATAGTTCATTCCCTTGGAAACGTTTTGATTATTTCAGGGCTTGGTTTTTGTGATGTTGTTATTCAGGGTTACAAAGTATAAGACTCATTCGGCCCTCCACTCCCCTGATTCTAATGTAGCGCATTTCTAAGATCTCTTCCCAACATTTCATGAATTACAAGAAGTTTTCACTCTTGTTAGTGGGATTGCCAACAGCCCATGGATCTCTGTGAGGGAAGAGACCCTCTAAGCTGCTTTCCAGTGATTAAGTGGGGAAAATAATCCCAATTTCCCCCAGCATTCTTACAACACACATCACTTATACCAACAAAAGCAGTTCTACAGTGGATACCAACTGGAAACACCTCAGCTTAACTCAATTCCCACAATATCTTCCAAATATCAGATCTCACAGGTTGAATGCTCTGTCCTCTCACACTGCTCCCTAAACTCAAGATTTTTACAAGGGTTCCTCCTCAGGGCAAGTAATTTGCTAGAGTAGCTTCTAAACCTCAATAGAACACATTTATCTTGCAGAGGATCAGAGTTCAGTTCCCAGCACCCACAGGATGGCTCACTATGAACCATAACTCCAACTCTAGGCCTCTTCTGGCCTCCCTAGGTCACTGCATACACTCACATACATGCAAGCTAAACACTCATAGTTGAAAAATAAAAATAAATAAAACCATAAAAAAATGTTTTGCAAGCATTTAGGTTTGTATGTCAGTTAGGATTATGGCACATCTAGCCCTTTCTGCCCTCTCATTCTGTAGGATGCCCCAGTGCTCAGCTTCCAAAATCTGTCTTTTTTTTTTTTTTTTTAACTTTATTGGAAACTTCATTAGCTGGGCATGCTTTTTAAATCATTGGCATTGACAATCGACTTAAACTTTAGCTCTTTTGCTCTCCCAGAATCTAAGAGGATAGTGGAAAGTTCCAACCCTCTAATCCTACCTTCGTCTTTGCTGTGACCAGACCCTGATCTGAAGTTATGTAGGGCTGCCAGCCATTTAGTCATCCCCGCTTGTCCCTTTGCAGAGTCCCAGGATTTCAGGAGCTGAACGAGAAAGGGGTGGAGACCAAATGAACACATCCATTTTCACGGTGGTTCTGTCCCTAAAACGTGGGTAGTCTTTCCATGTGTGTGATGCTCAGGTGAAGAATTTCTGTAAGTAAGCCTTAATCTACAAGACTTCTAAAAATTATAAATGGACAGAACCTCCATTAACATTAAACAAGAAGAAAGGCACATTAGCTCACAAGAAATGTGAATCCCAGGGTCAGAACTGATTTGGGAGACAGCAGGTGTGGGAGTGATGGATTATCTAGTCATCTCTTCCTCTCACCTTTATCTGCCCCCATCTCTTGTCACTGGTTCTCTTTGGTTGGAGCAATGTAATGTTTTACTGGAAAGGATTTCCTCCAAGAATGGAACAATGCCTTAGATATTAAGTCATCATCCATCTAGAGTGTTCCCTAGATCCATATGTCAAAACCCATGAAAGATTTACTGCCTGTTTGGGTGACGTGTCCATCATAGGACCAAACATCGTAGATGGGGGTGAAGAGAATTACGACAGGCAAGGCCAGGGTTGGACACCTTCAAGTACGTCAAATGAGGTTCTTTCAGGAAAAGACCATTTTGAGGGAGAAATGTTGGGTAGACACAAGTCAATAACCAACCTAGTTTTTCCTAGTTTGCCTACTAGAAAGTAGGCAAAATAATCGAAAATGTGATCATGTTTTTGTTAGGTGTCCAGATCGTAATAATGGTCCAGTAAATTTCATGATAGTGCCAGTCATCTGAGCTTAGCACCTCTGGTGGCCACTGAGCCCGCTTACTCTTTGTGGCACCAGTCGGCAACAAACAAGTTTCTCATTCATCTTTCTGTGCCAAGAGTGGTTAGATTTCTTACCCGTGGGCTGCAGCCTGTAGTCAATTGAGTTCTTGATCACCCACCATTGCAGTTTTTCAAATATCCATTCTTCTGCCTTACCCGTTAAGCATGGATCTTATATAGGCTTACATTAGCAGCAGGAAAGATGGTCCACTTGAGCTGGGTAGTTTGAGGAGGGTTTAATAAAGGGATTATCGATGAAGGTGTTGATAGGTTATAGCAATCGCAAGGGGTGTGAGGTGTCCCGGGTGATAGCCAGGTACTATGATTGCACAATGCTTGATGGGACCAAGGACAGAATGATGAAAGGAGGTGAAAAGAGAGGGCCACCTGGAAGGACTGGGATGTCTGGTCACCCGTGGGGACCTGAGAGATAGAGAGGATAAATACAGGAAAGAAGGAAGAGTTGGTTAAACACCCTGGCCTCTCCACCCTATGCTCTCCTTCATCACTGTGTCCCCTAGGTGACTCCGATGGGAAGCCAGCAAAGCAAAGAAGCTTGATTCACTATGCAATCAGCCAGCTTTTTATCTGGGGACAGAGAAGGGCATGGAAAGGAAGAGAGTGGACTCCGAGGACAGATGCAAAGCACTGAGCCCTCTTCAGAACTGATAGATTAAAGCCCCCTTTAGTCTTTTCCTAGATGCTTTTCCTGGAGCCTGAGAGCTGATCCCTGGGCTCACACACCCTGTGTGTGTTCAGCACTCCCCACTCTTGGAGGTGGAAACTCTGAACTTCTCTATGTGAAATGGGCAGAAAGATGACTGCTCCAGTGTTGTATTTAAGAAAGGATGTCCTAGCTGTGCCTGGGTATCTGCAGTCTTTTTCTAGGGGGTTTTGGTTTTTCATTGTGCCCCTTGAGTGGGTCCTAAATCTGGTGGGATTCTGAAGGGGACAGCTTTGCTATTGGCTGCTTGGAGAGACCTGCAGTTAGGAAAGGGAGCTAGCTTTTCTCTCCTGTAGAAGGAGAGGAGGCATCTGCCTGCAGTGACTCTCCGTTCAGCATGATCCAGAGACATAAAACTGCACCTTTTTGGCAAAGGGCTTAGGAGGAAAGCTGAAAAGACAGAGTGAGGATGATGAAGATGGACAGCAAGTAATAAAAGAGGATGATGAAGTAAAAGGAGGTTAAGGCAGTGGTTCTCAACCTTCCTAATGTTATGACCCTTTAATACAGTTCCTCATGTTCTGGTGATCCCCAAGCACACAATTATTTTTGTTGCTACTTCATAATTTTGCTACTTTTATGAATTGTAATGTCAATATCTGATATGCAGGATATCTGATATATGACCTCTGTGAAAGGGTCATTCTACCCACTAAAGGTCCTACTGGTTGAGAACTTCTGGTTTAAAGAAAAATAGACCAATAAAAAGTGAAGACAAGCCGGGCAGTGGTGGTGCATGCTTTAATACCAAAAGAGGCAGGTGGATCTCTGCGAGTTCAAGGCCAGCTTGGTCTACAGGACAGCCTTGGGCTACACAGAGAAACTCTGTCTCAAAAAGAAAAAAAAAAGTGAGGACAAAGGAAGAGTGAAGTAATTAGAAAATGGAACACGAGGAGTGCTAGATAAACTTTGAACCTGGGAGCATTAGGCAAGCCTTCCAGGGAAGAGAGAGCAGGCCTTGGTCCACCTTTGGCAAGGTGAATGAACCAGGGCCATATGACTGATTAACAACACATTTGGAGCAAAACATGTGTCCATTTCTTTAAATCTGCCTTTTGTTTTCATTTGGAAGCCGCATAGCCAAGGTAAACGAAGAAAAGGGAGAGCTGGAGATGTGCTGAGCCCGAGACTGGTGAGGGATTTTGCACAAGTGATGGGAACAGAGGTTTGGGTATTTTGCATCTGTTCACTGATCTTGCAGAAGGAAAATCACTGCGCCAGTGTGTGCCTCGGCCCCCAGCCTGGGCTGCAGTGAGCTTGTCCCTCCAGTGCTTTTGTCTTTGGAGAGCAGCACTCTCCGCTCTGCTGTTGTAAAGTGATGGAAAAAATAGAAGCATTTGAAGGCTGAGCTGTTTGCACTTCCCCACAGTTCTGGGGCAGCCGGTTATTAGCTGGGAGCACTGTGGTGACATCAGTGGTGACTTTGTAGCTTGGGGCTCAGTTCAGAAACAGCTTCCTCCTGGTGTGATCTCTCTTTTGTTTTTACAAAATTTTCATTTGTTTATTTATTCGTGTGTGTGTGTGTGTGTGTGTGTGTGTGTGTGTGTGTGTGTGTGAGAGAGAGAGAGAGAGAGAGAGAGAGAGAGAGAGAGAGAGAGAGAGAGAGAGAGGACAACTTTCAGGAGTTGATTCTCTCCTTCTACAAAGTCCTGGGGATAGAACTCAAGTCCTCAGGCTACAAGTTTATTACCCCCTCCTCACCCCCCTACCAAGCTCACTGAACAAACAGCCCATTCCAATTTTTTTCTTTCATCTTTTATTCTTCCTTCTTAGGCAAATGACAGGCTACAAGGTTGTCAGTGCTTTTGATCTAACTGGCTAGTCACTTATCATGGCTATCCGAAGGGGCTAACCTACTGACTTTGATGTGGATTTAAACTCTGCAGCCCCTTCCTTTCTCCTCTTTTGTACTCGACATTCAACTTAAGGTATTCTGCATGCTAGACAGGCACCCCACCACCGAGTTACACCCCTAGTGTTCTTTGAGATATGTTCTAGGCTGACTTTGGACTCAGTCTGTAACCCAAATGACCTTGAACTTATCTGGAACCACATGCCTGTGCCTCCAGGCCCAGCTAAGAGCTGCTTCTGGTGACTATTACTGAATGACAGGAGAATGGTCCTGTGAGAGTATTATGTGTTGGTGGAGGGTCTCATCCCAAGGTGTGCAGAAAAGTCTTGGTGCAATGGAAGGAGGGGCTCTGTCTTGACATCTTGCATCAGAGCTTGCCAGGGAGACAGAAATATCTGATGGGAATTATTGGGACGAGAGGGAGGAGAAGAACATCCCTACTGGGAGGAGGAGGTAGAGGCAACCGGAGATTGTTACTACAAGGGCCAACCCCATAAGCAAAGATATGAGGACAGTTGGAGCCAGGAACTGGTGAGGAAGTCATCCATGTAAAGAGAGATGGCTAAAAGTCAGTGGTATAGGATTGGCATTGTGGGTATTGGTGCAACACATAGCTCTCAACATATACAGATACAGAAGTAAATGTAGACCATACACACACATGTGTGTGGGTGTGTGTGTGCATTTGCATGTTGTAACATTTCTCTACATTCCAGATTGTCTCAAAAGAGAATATAGGAGAAATAATACTATTTAATTGAGGGTATAATATAACCATATGGTATTGTTAAAATAACTAAATGAGACAATACACATGGCAGGTATAAGATATACATAAACTCTGCATAGCATTGCTGTCCTTAGGGAGAAAACATACCAAGTTCTATTCTACATCTTGTTTTAACCAAAAACAAGTCTTTTCACAACAGCACACACTTTGCTCTTTAAAATTAATAAATCTAGCATGTGTCTTTTACTATATCACGTTTATAAGTAGAAAAAAAGAGTCGTAGGGGGATAGATATCTGCATTAGTGTCATCTGCTGATGACTCATAATTTAATTAATTCTGGTTGCTAATGGAAACCTCTGGTTGAATAAGGCATAGTTGTATTTTAGTAGCAGCACTTGGAAGTGGAGAGAATAAGAAAATCTATCCAACACCAAATCTATGGACATAAGGGTATCCACACTGATCTTTCCAACTTTTGTAAATCTCTGAATCAAAATACTGAGTAATAAAATAGCTGGCAACCTTTATTTTTTTCCATTTATGTAAAAAGAAAAATCCTTGCTTAAAGTCTGCCATGGCTGAACACTACTTGCAATGCTACTGAGGTGGCCGTGAACAAAACAGTCCCCCCCCTGTAGGGAGCTCTGTCATCTGAATCATGTGGGACAGATAATCAACAAATTCCTCGAATATATGCTGCCCGACCTGATGATAAACCACGTACCAGATCTATCCCTTTTCTGTATAAAGAACAGAAATGTTGCCTTATTAGCCATTTGACTTTCAGTAACCTTGAGCCCTGGTTTTCATATATCAAAAATAAGGTCATAATTATAAAGTGATTGTAATGAAGCACGTGAGATGACTAGTGTAAAGCTAGCCCCTTAGCAGGTGCTTGAGAAAGAGAAAGCACTAATCTACAGCAGCAGTACAATCCTCAGTTCTTCTTTGAAGGGAAGAGAAGTGGGGTTGCTTTGGTTTATACTGAAACTGCTTCATTTGGAAGGGTGGGGATGCCCCTGGTGCCACCTTATCACCAGGCTCTGACACCAAAGTTACATGTCCTTTAGTGTCATCTTCTACTGGATTTCCTCAGGATGACCCCTCCCCCAAACCTGTCACATTCGCTCCTTCTGCATTCTCTTCTCTCTTCCTCCCTGCTTCTAATACCTACTATACACCTCACACTAGCCTCTAACTCGTGATCCTCCTGCCTCAGCATCTTGGGGAAGGGATTATAGGTGTGTGTCCTCTGCCTGACTTATTCTGTTGTTGTTTTTTCCCCTACTCAGGAGCTCATGACGTGAATGGGCACTCAGCCCTCTCATGGGGTTTTTCTAGATTGCTCTTTCCAGGGGTCAGGCTCTCACTGAGTTCTCCACAGCCCACTAAGTACAGACTTGGCTGTGTAGGCTGTTGAATATTTCAGGAAGACTTTTTATTACATTTATTTATTAACTGGAGCTGAGAGGGCCACCATGGCATATGTGTGGAATTGGTTCTCTCCTTCCATCATGTGGCTCCAGAGATCCTACTCAAGTCCTTAGACTTGATAGCAAGCACCTTTACCTGCTAACTGATCCTACTGCATAGCACAGACAGTCAATCTTCCTGCTTCTGCCTCCCAGAGCCCTGGGATTATAATTATGAGCCACGATGCCTGGCTAATATTTCTACCTCAGTCTTTATCCTGAGGACACTGAAAGGTTGCAGACAGGAGAATCATTAGGCTTAGTTGTTATTTTAAGGAGGATTCTCAGGCTTCTCTGTAAGGAGTGGGTATCAGGAGCAAGTCTGCAAGGCAGGTCCAACTGTCACTCAAGGTTTGGAGAAGCCAGCCTGGCCTGTTTGGAAGCAGGATTGGTGGCACTTGATGGAGTAAAAGAATGAGTAAAATGAATAGGTGACCTTTCAGGATGAATATTTCTGTGAATTTAGGTAGCGGTTCCATTTATTAGAAATGGGGAGCCATGATACTTAATAAAATCTCTACCAAGAGCTAAAGGAATCAACTTGGAGTATTTGATGCTAGAGCGGTGCTGGCATACTCTCAGGTGGTTCTAAACAGCTTTAGGTTGGCAGCATAGGCCCTGAAAGGCTCTACAGGGCCAGAAGCACCTCAGGTTCTACCCCAGACTCCTAGTTCCTTGAAAGTCTCTAGCTCAGGCACAATCCACGAGTCTTCATGATGCAAAGCAGCCTCGTACCTCCCAGCTCCTAAAGTGGGCTCATCCTCTACTCCAGGAAGACTCCACCCAGGGAACAACAGCCACCACACTGGCCAGCAAAAGCTGTTAGCCCACACTCCAAAGAGTTCTCCCCAGTGTCTAGGCTCTTCAGCAGCAGCAGTTTGTGTGTGTGTGTGTGTGTGTGTGTGTGTGTGTGTGTGTGTGTACTTAGTTTACAAACAACAGTTTACATTTCCCCAGTCCCCCACCTTGAATTCTTTAAGCGCTTAGTCTTTTTTGAAGTCTGAATTTCCCACTGTTACGCTGAGCACTTAACCTCTTGAAGAACGAAGCCTGTATTTAGACCTGTGGGAACATTACCTTCTTCTCCAGGAACAGGAGATATTTACTCCATAGCTTTACAAACAAAAGGGTCCAAAGTCAAAAAACAAACAAACAAAAAACCCAACAAACCAAACAAGCAAGCAAGCAAACAAACAAACAAACAAACAAACTGCACAGCAACAAAAAACTCTCAAGAACAAAAACCTCAGGTGCCTAGTTCTTTCGGCCAACAAGATAACAAACAACCTTGAGGGGGTACACGACTCTGCAGCTGAAGGGGTCCGCCTTTGGAATTCCCACTCTTGCTCTGAAACCAAGACGGTCAGACAACTGAGTCTTATTTGGAAAGAACACAAGAGCTGCTTTCCACTTCCGCCCTCCAAGTGACGAGATTCATGGCAGCTTATCTTTTAGACAGAGGACGGTAGATGGATATTCCTGGGAGACAGACACTGAGTTACAGAGAACCATCAGATTGCTCCCCAGAGCGGCTCCCTTTGTCCAGCTGTCTTGTCTTCACTACAGGGGTGTACGAGGGTCCTGGGTTCTTGTTTGCTTTCTTCTCTGAGGCTGGCACTTCGGCCCCCCTTTATCAACCTCTCTACAGTAGCAGGAAGCAATAACAGCTCATCGGGTTTGTTCCGCCCTTTCTGTGAACGGATGGGCAATGCACTGAGCCCTTCACACGTCATAGCCTCGTGATGATGATTCTGTGAGGCGCTAACATCACTATATTCACTTTACACTTGAAAAGCACAAAGTGTGAGCAATTAAGTCCTTTCTTTGAGGTGACCTATTTACCGTCAGGGTTTGTGACTTCTCTCCTCATTGTGTTTATTTTTCTCGTCTCTTCTGGCTTGTGTTTCCTACTGCCAGCCTTTCCATTCAGGAAACTTTCCCTGGACAGATGGAGCGTCCTCAGTTCTCAGGTGCCCTGAAGGTTTCCTGGCAACCACCTGGTCCACTGAGGTCCTCAGCTGTCATCGCAAGCGCTCTCTGCTGCCCCCACCTGGCAAACTATAACACAGGCTCATTTCTTGGTCAATACATTGATTAGCGTGTGAGTTTTCCAGCCTTATTTTCATTCGTAAAATGTTTATGTGAGGCTGTTGGAATTAAAATGGGAGCGATCAACTTCTAAGAATATACTTGCAGCCTCAAAATGAATTTAAAAGACTGTAAGCTCTACGTGGATCTCAACAGAAGTTAATGGGAAGCGAAAATATTCACAATTCAGATTCGGTCAGATGCTTTCCTTTTGGCTTTTGAAGTGACTTTGTGTGCTTTTAATGTATTTCTTCCTTACGACTTTGTCCTTGAAACATTGCCAGAATGTTCTGGAAAAGTCAATACAAAGTGTAAATTTAGCATTTTGCAAAAATCATTACTTTTGAGCTCATTAGAAAAAAGCCAATGCGAGGTCAATAATTACCTCTGAGAAGGCTGAATTCTATTTGTTCCTCTTGTGTGCCAGGCATAGAGTAAGCGTTCAAAACACACTCCCTGCATCAGAAGGAGGACAGAAATGGCTTTTTTTCTGAGTTACTAAGAAGAGTTGAGAGGGAATCTTATTTGACTCAGGTCAACCCTGGAATTTATCTTAAATGCCCAATTGCTTGCAGATTTTCCTCAATAAAGTACTGTACAAGGACAAAGAAATGGGTATCCTGCACTCGCGGGGCTAATGACTTTCTACAGCATTTGGATGTCTTACCTATGATTAGCACTGTTGCTTCCAGGCCAATCAATAGGCATAACTCGCAGAGATCAAGAGCAATTTGGATCATTATTCTCCCTTCATTCTGTGTCCATTATTTTCCATCTGAATGAGACCTGTAATCAGTGTTATTTACCAATCTTTATGGTGAAATTTTAAACCGATGATTGTTCCTCTCTTTACAGGTATTAAATACCATTTCAAGCATCCTTTCAGGGACTCTGTGCTTCTTAATGAAGTCCATTTTTCCAGACTTTGCAGTCCACTGAAGGAACATTGAACCTGAAGGAGTCTTTGAAAAGTATTTGTTATTTAATTGGAGGCAGCTGTTCTTAAAAAGTTACCAAGGTTTATAAGGTCTTTAAAATAGCTCTTTACCAGTATAGGAGCTAGCCTTGCAATATGTACAAAATATATAATATGAAGTTCCTTCAACATTCTTTGCTATTACAAACACTAAATATTGTAACTAATATATTCATGAAATCATGGACAATTAAATTTGGATTTAATTGCTAAAAATTAAAAATATATATATTATTTGGTTGGCCCTCTGGACCAAAATTCCTTAGAAATGTCATAATTTATTATAGTAAATTTGAAAGCACATACATTCTCAAGAAAATAGTGAATGCAACATTTTCCCACCTTGTCCTTGAATTCTTGCCAAATATCATCGAACATCAGATATATACTGTAATAGCAGATTTGCTTAAATGTCGCTATTAATCTAATCTTTAACCTTTAACATTTTGTTCGAAGGATTTCAGGAAGAAACTTTACACAGATATCTAACGTCCGGAACGATCAGAGCCAAACACAATGATCTTACAATTGAAGGACAGCCAAGATGCACATTTTCCGAGCATGGTTTTCCTTGGAGTCAGTATGAAGATGAAGTATGGCTCTTACGATCACAATCTTCATAGAAAAGGCCTTTCTCGTCACAGTGCCGGGCTGATTTTCAAGCCAAGGGCACAGTGCAGTACTGCACTCTTTGCAGGTCTATTTTTAGTTTTCCATTTCTCAACAGGACGCTCTGGGTTTTGAGTTAGTGACATGCAGGCTGCATAGCGTGGTGGAAAGAGCAGACGGACTGCTCTGCGCATCACCAGGAGATTGGCGTTCTCCACCTCACGGAAGCTGCGATCACCTGGCCTGAGCCTCCACTGTAGTTCTGGAGAAGACAAGACATGTTTGGACTCATCTTCTAGCTGCCTTGTCTGGATTTCCTAAGAGCTCGGCCACCTTCGGCTATCTATGAGTCATGCATTGCCAAGATCTTCCAGTGATGCCCCCGAGGGGTCCAACAGGGCAGCGAAAGTGGTTTAGTTTAGATGGAGAGAGAAGCACCAGGCAACAAAGGCACGCTGATGGAAAATATCTAGTGCCATTCCTTTGTGTTTGAAATGGAACACAGCGGACATAGAAGTCTGTAAGTAAATAAATAAATGCACTTCTCTTTTATATCATGGCATTTCACTGAAAATACGGAAAAGTGAACTTTTTTAAAGCCAAAGAAAAAGACGAAGAAGCTACTTCAGTGTGGGCAGAGTCTCTGAAAGGGAAATTTCTCATGTCATAGTTTTGTGTTATTTTCCCAGAAAGGAGTTGCTTAGATTGTTAAAGAGTAATTTTGGAATCTGTTATGAACACCACTTTGACTTTATGAAAAGTTTGGAGCATCCATACTCCTAAAATATTTTCTTTATCTTTGAGCGAGATGTCAGATTTCTGCCCTCGATGTTGGAACACAGCATCTTCTCCCAGCCCACATTAACGTGGACTTCGTCTGCATAACAGCGCCACCTTGTGGTTGGTCGTCAATTTTCCATGTTCCATCCGTTGCGTTTTCACGGTGATAGACCCATGCAGGACTCCCTATTCTAATTTTCTCCATAGGCTGGAGGAATAGAATCATGCAGGAATGAAGAATAGGCTCACAACTTTCCACAAAAGGCCATAGATGAGTGAGATTGGAAGCAGGTCAGGGCAATAAATTCTCAAAGCCTGCCATCAGGGATGTACTACCAGCAAGGCTCCTGTCTTGAAGTTTCATAACCCAAACAGCTCCGCCAACTGGGGATCAGGTGTTCAAATACTTCATAGAGCTCATAGTAGACATTTAAGCCACTACAGCCAGAAATGAAGACTGTTTTTAAAGCATATCCAAAATTACAGACATACCAACACGATTTTAATGGCTTTTTATGCAAAAATCTTGGCTCGGCAATCTGACATGGACACACGGTACCCATGTTTCAGGGGCTATGATAATCTTTATGTCGATTGTCATATGATGTGTGACATGCAGTTAGGCTTTTTCCTGGGTCTCCTGATGTTTGAGGCCTGTTTGGCTGAGGAAATACAGATGCTATGTTGTGTGACAGATACGAACAGGGACAGACCAAGCTGAGAGGGGACTGTGAGGCAAGAAGGTGGCATATCATTGGGACTCTCTCTCTCTCTCTCTCTCTCTCTCTCTCTCTCTCTCTCTCTCTCTCTCACACACACACACACACACACACACACACACACACACACACACACTTTGGGAAAAATAAAAACACCCCCCCCCCTCAAGATGCATCATTACTGGTATCATTTGAACAACCCACCAGGAAGAGATGGAGGATTCCCAGATGGTGAAGGCACTTACTTGACAAATATTCCTTGTTTTTCCTGAGAGGAAGAAGCCCTGATGTCATTACATATACAGATGAAGCCACCTTTAAGCATTAAAAAGCCTGCACGATGAACGAGCTAGCCCATGCAGATGAGAAAGCCTTATACAGCTTGTCTGTACACACGGACCCAGGGGGGTTGTTTTCCGTTGTTTACACTGTAAAATCACAAACAGTGGCTTCCCAAGAGACTGTCTGCTTCCCCCACTGTCTACTCCCAGCAGCTACCAGAAAGCCGCTTCCTCCCACAGCTGCAGCAGAATCCAGCTTCCTTGGGGTTCCTCCCTGGGAGGAACAGAGCTGTTAGGAATGAGTTGCCCACCCACTGCTAAGTAATGTTCTGTCTCCAGCATGGTATTTCCACTGGAAAATGTGCTGTGCACTTGGCTGTGGTGACGGTGGTATTTACCACACATCTGCCTCACAGGCCTGGGCTGCAGCTCCAAAGCCCAGTTCAAGGCTGGCAAGTGGTCTCCAAAGACTCTCTGCCTTCATTAGAGCCAGACAAGAGCAAAGCAAGGAAGGGCTGGCAGAATCCACTGGGGATGTTAACCAGGAGAGCCTATAGAGAGGCCGGGACAGCTTCCCTACTGCAGCGGCATCCACCACTGCCCACAGAGCCTGCAGAAGGGGCCTTGCTGTGGGGGCAGCCTGGCAGGGTGGACATTTGCTAGGGCTTTGCTGGAATTCAAGCTAATGCCACAGCTTCCCTAGTTCATTCCCAAGAGCTCCCTCCCTCATTAGAAACTACGGTTAAATCTGAACCTTTCCACGACACTTGAGAAATGTGTTTTTGATAATAACATTCCTTTTTGCTAAACAGTTATGTCTCATCACGACCATGGTGAGCAAATTGCTGCTGCACAGCATAAAACCAGGAAATGAGACAGAAGACATGAATCCTCTCTAATTTGCTACTGAGTAATACCACTGTTCTCCATCACTGAAAACCCAGAACAGTTCTCCCTACACACATCGAGACCTCACCATCTTCTACCCCACTACACACCCAAACCAATAAGTTTTTTAGGAAGAGCTGGCTCCAGGTAATCCTTCAGTCACCAGTTACTTTTAGACATGATATTTTCATTCTAAATGAATTCTTGGGTTTTATGTTGATACCTTATCTTTGAATACTCAACCATGTTGACTCATAGGGGTAGAAAACATGGCCCAATGACACTGTGGATATTAAAATTACCTGCACTCGTACTCCTTAGGAATATTCTGAGCATAGTTTAATTAATTTTCATTATAGTCATTAAAAACTTGATTAACGAAAACACAATATAAATTTTAAGCATCTCAGGGCTAGAGAGATGTCTCAGCAGCTAAGAACACTTGCTGCTCTTGCAGAGGACCTAGGTTCTGTTCTCAGTACCCACATGTAGCTCACAGCCATCCAGAACTAGTTCCAGGGGCTCTATACCCTCTTCTGACCTCTGAGGACATTGCGTGTGCATGGCACACGTACATGCATTCAGTAAAAGTGCTCACACACATAACATTTTTATAAAATTCTATCTGGGGTAGTTTGAATGCAATTGGCCCCCATAAGCTCATAGGGAGTGGCACTATTAGGAGGTGTGGCTTTGTTGGAGAAGTTGTGTCACTGTGACTTTGAGGTCTCATATGTGCCCAAGCCATGCCCAGTGCTACAGTCCACTTCCTGTTGCCTTCTGGTCAAAATGTAGCAAGCACCATGTCTGCCTGCATGTCACCATGCTCCCCACCATGGTGATAATGGATTGAAACTCTGAATTGCAAGCCACCACATCAATTAAGTATTTCCCTTTATAAGAGTTGCTGTGGTCATGGTGTCTCTTCACAGCAATAGAAACCCTAACTGAGGCACCATCTTAAAGTGTAGAGTTCTGTTAAGTGTATTCATGTTGTTGTCCAAGTTCTCCATAAATTTTTATTTTATAAAACTACAATTCTATACCCATTAAACAATTCTCCATTGTCTCTCTACAGCAGTCCCAGCTCTTGGCAAAACTCATTCTACTTTGCATTTCTATGAATTTAACCCCTTTAGGTATTTATGTAACTAATCATACAACATTTGTTTTTTCACGGTGGATTTATTTCATTTAACATGGTATCTTCAAGACTCATTTGTGCTGCAGTATGTGATAGAATTTCCTTCTTCAAGACTGAATACTTTTCATCACACACATACACACACATTACATACCCCCCCACATACACATAAACACATACACACATATAGACATATAAACACATACATACCCACATACACACAAACACACACATATAGACACACATACATACATACACAAACATATACACACACATTCACATGTACATTAGACACATATATACACACATACACACACAAACACATACACACTCACATACCCACACACTCCACCTTGTGGTCACTCATTCATTTATGGATTGTGTTGCTCTCATCCCTTGTCTGCAGTGACTAGTGTTGCTATGAACAAGAGAGAGATTACTTTCAGTCACTGCTGGATGCTGTGGCAATTCTCTTTCTAAAGCTCTGAGGTGTGACTACCCACTTCTTGTAGCAGTTTTACAGTTTTAGCTTCCTACTATCAGTGTGCAAGGATTCTAGTTTTTTCTCACATCTCCACTAACACTTGTGTTTTGCTTTGTTTGAAAAAAAAAAAACAGATTTAAAAACAATAAATACTTGCTTTTCTTGATTTCAATTGAGAAAAATGTTTTTTTAGTCAATCTTTCATCTAAAGTTCTCTGATAGCATCTTTGGTTTTTATTGAATATTCATCAGGGATTGAGTTGTCTTTTAAATATTTCATCATGAGCAAAAGTTTCCTGGTGATTCAACTTGACAAGAACATGCTTGCAAACTTTAAGTAGTTGGTGTGCGTCTGCCATTTTGTTTTAAAAACCTGAGTTCAGAAAACAAATATTGGAGCCTGGGGTCTTGGTCAGGTCAGTCCTGAACTCAGAATTCCTTCAGGCAATGGTGGATTTCCGATAACCAAAGCAAGATTGCCTTCTTCCTGAGGACAATCCTCTCCCATGGTTCCTTCTGAACACAGAGAAGAGTCCAGAAGGACTAAGTGATGAGACTCTGTAACTGCCCATTGAGTGGATGTCTCTTATGCTTTTCAGTATGTTAATGAGTCAAGATTTTGTGGCAGAGGGTCTATAACTAACCTAGGGCAGTAAATGAGAGCAATGACTGTGCTCTTGGGATGTTCTCTGTAGGTAATGTGTGGCTTGCAAAGTGTGACATTTTAAATAAACTTTATTCTCTTGGTATTTAAAAAAGCATAAAGGCAGTAATGAAATATAGAACACAACGTCCATCGATACAGGGATTCCTGCCTCTCGTGCTAAATAACCAGAACTTACTTCTTCATCTTGAAATATAAGGCTCTTCCCTGATAAGTGAGTCATAAAACTTTTATGGAGTGTGCCCTAACTTTACTGTAAAAATATGCTCCATTTTTATGGCAAAGGTGACTCAGAACTACCTTGTGAATAATAGGACAACATATTTAAGCTACTAAATTTACCTCTTTGGACTTCCTGATCCACATACATCTCTCCTTTGTGGAGACAGGGACAGAGAGGTATCTGTCTTGGCTGTTTCCCCCAAACTCAACAATTTCTGACTCAAGAAGTAACTGAATCTAATTGAAAGAAGGCTTTGAAAGGGAACATCATCTATTGCACAAAGAAATGTAGCGCCCTTCCTGTACCCATCCATATGACTGTGCAAGCTGGCCTGGGCTTGTGGGGGAGCCATTCCCACAGATGGAGAACTAAATGCTCATGAAAAGAAGCTAATTAAGATAGGGAGGTGCTTGTAATGTCTTAGCAAATTTCATCCAAGACTTGCAATTGTCTGATTTTGTCAAGTTCCTGCACATTTCTTGAGGAATCACCAAAAAGTCGTTGTCTGCCTTTCTGTTTCTTCTTCCTAAACGTACGTACTTTGAAAAATTTGCATTAAATGTTCATGTTTTAAATAAATAAAAAATAAGACCAGGAAGATTAGCCTGAAGTTTAACACACACAGTATGTGGGGTTGAACTTAAATGTTATTTTGTGACAATTTATATACTCCAAAGTGGAACGAAACAATCCTGTAACAGGCACAGAGAAATTCCATCCAAATGCCCTGTGAATAAAATGCATAATTCATTTTGTAAATATCCCCGTGGCTTTCAATTTATGTGTACACCATTCTAATTATTTCTGAGACCATTTCAAAGGGCATGAAGGCGCTTTTTGGAGTGATGGATCTGATCCCTAAAGGAGGTTATACCAATCATACATGTGTTAAAATTCATAGAACTAGCTACCAAAAGAAAGAAGTTAATTTTTGCACCATTATAATTTTTTTTTAAAAATGACTTAAAATAAAGCATTTGTTACCACAAAATACCCAGCTTCCTTATAATACTCAAGTGCATGCATGAACGTGCTCCCTCCTGTCAGCATGAAGGCCCGGGAGACTGCTGATTAGAAATCGTGCTTACTTCAAAGGCCTGAACTTGCTCTATTCAAACATTGGTGCATTAACCAACACTTGTTAGCTCAAACTTGTTAAGTACTTACTGGAGAACTCCCAGAAATTCCCCTTCAGAGTGTCTGGAGGAACTCCAGTCAGGTCTCCTGCTTCCTTTACAGAATTAGATTCATCACTCTTTTCTCAGAAGGGCTACTGCGAGGACCTCTGAGCAGAGTCCGAGGCCTCTGTGAAGAGCACCACTCCCTGCAAGGCTGGGCACTATCCTGACCAACTCTGTTGGTTCACATCCTAGCCAGCAGCATGTCGCCTGCACCCTGGCTTCCCTGCTGAAGAGGAAGAACAGGAGGGGAGCTACGGATCTTCCTCTAGTTCCTTGGCATGCATCATTCAGACATCATCTCACTGTATAGCTCTATTCTGGCTTGGGACTCACTCTGTAGACCAGGCTGGCTTGACCTCACAGAGATCTACCTGCTTCTCTCTCCTGAGTGCTGGGATTAAAAGTGCACTACCAAGTCTGGCTTCCTTGGGACAGTTTAAGAGCCAAGAATCTCTAAGATTCTGAAGAGTCTAGCACTTGCTACCTCTGTTCTTTCTACCTGGGGACTGACATTGGCCAGCTGGGGAAGTTTATTGGCGCTGAGATGGCAGGATCCAGGTGCAGACACATGCTTAGGCCTAGGAATAGTTAGTAGGCAATCACTTCAGTTGGTCCATGGCCAGGGTATATTAATGGTCAGGAAGCTAGACATAGTCCCTGGGGGGCTAGACACCAGTGATACAGTGTAGGTAAGTGCATCAACTCTCATAGGATTCCAAGACTCTTTGGTTTTGCTTTTCCCTTTTCCATAAATGTTTTTCTATTCAACCTATGTTGAGTCTGGGACCCTGAGGATACTAGAGGAAAGTTTCATGGCTAAGCCCTGTCCATCTTTTCCTCATTTTTTGGTAGATATGTGATTACAGGGAAGTGATTCTTTGTTTGTTTTCAAGGCAGGGTTTCTCTGTATAGTCTCGGCTGTCCTGGAGTTCACTCTGTAGACCAGACTGGCCTTGAACTCACAGAGAGCTGCCTGCCTCTGTCTCCAGAGTGCTGGGATTAAAAGTGTACGTCACCACCGCCCAACAGAAAATGGTTCTTAACTCTGGGAAACTTGGGAGCCAAATGGAAAATGGGAGTGCGTGCATAGCTTCAAAAAACTAAAGCATAGCTGCCATGGTGGCATATACCTGTCACCCCTGCACTGTGAAAACAGAGGTAGAAAATTCACAAGTTCAAGGCTAGTCTCAGCTACATAGCAAGTTCAGGGATAGTCTGGGCTACGAGAGGAAAAAAAAGTTAAGAATGTTTTCTTAGGGTTTATATTGCTGTAAAGAGACACCATGACCACAGCAACTCTTATAAAAGAAAACACTGAATTGGGGTGGCTCACTTCCAGATTCAGAGGTTCAGTCCATTATCATCATGGTGGGAACATGGCAGCATGCAGGCAGATGTGGTGCTGGAGCTGAGAGTCCTACATCTCACAGGCAACAGGAAGTCGACTGACTGTCACACTGAGGGAAGCTTGAGCAAGAGACCTCAAAGCCCGCCCCCACAGTGACACACTTCCTCCAACAAGGCCACACCTAGTAGTGCCACTCCCTTTGGGGGCCATTTTCTTTCAAACCACCACAAATGTCAACAATAAACAACATGAGAAATAAGACAAAGCATTCTTAACTAGGAAGGGTTATAGACATCTTGAATAGTCTAGTCAAACCTTTGAAACACTTCTCTGTAAGAGGTTTTAAATGAATCGGTCTCCAAGGGAAGCCACTTATATAAAAAATGCAGGCACCTCTAGGTCTAGGCTATAACTGTGGTCTTTGTGAAACAACATGGGGTTTGTGTTGTAGAATATTATTTTAAGATGTGTCATTTTTGTTTAATGATACAAAGGTGTGTTACATTTGTTTGATTAAATAAAATTCACCTGTGGTCAGGAGGCTGCGTCAGCAACTAGCTGACAGGAAGTGGTAGGGAGGAGCGAGGTGGAGAAGAGCTTTTAAGTAGGGGTGAGGCGAGGGATGAGGGCTTTTTGGAGGGCATGAGCAAGGAGGGGAGGGGAGCTACTTGCTATTGAGCCTTTCTGAAGAGCAGCATTCCACCTTAACCTTTGAATCTTGAGTTCTTTAGAGGGACAGAGATTTAGATAAGTTCCCTTGGTAGCTTTGAAAGAGTCGGTGCTGAGGGAACAGAATCCCCTCAGGCTGTGGCCGTTGCAGCCAAACCACTGCTGGTATCTGTGGGGTTGCAGTCGCTGATTAGGACAGCTGTGGCTTAAAAGGCAGGAACAGTTAAAAAAAAAAAAGTCAACAGGTTTGCACTGTTAAGTCTTTTGACTTTCCAAGAAAATACAGCCACTTGAATTTCAGAAATAAGTTTCCCGATTTTTGAGTGTCAACATCAAGTTTATGTAAACACTGAGCTATCCTGAGCGGGTGTTGGCTGGTTTGACTGCAGGTCTAACGTTGGAATCCAGTAATACAGAGTGCAGGGGACCCTTGCCAAACAGGAAGTGACATATTCTCAGATGCTGTCAACAGACAGACTGGGGCCACCACCATGGCCAAACCAGGGAATCTAACACGCCACTCTCGTCTGAGCAGAAGAGGACAGAGGAGACACATGTGCTCATGTGTCCCATGTGCTTGGAGTAGTATTGCCATTTTCTTTCCTTTGGTGTTTAAGGATTATCTTCCCACTCCCTTCTGATGTATATATTTATATATTTATTTATAGAGATATTTCAGTACATTTGTTAACCTCGGCCTTGAGAAACTCGAGAGTTTCAATTCGCTTTATCATGTATTTCCTACTAACTCTTACCAAATGGCTTCCTCAGCTTGATAGAGAGAGAAGGGACAGTCAGAGGATGTGTGTACAGCCAGGGACAGCATGGGAAACAGACAGAGGTCCCGTGTGAATAAACATTTCTAAGCTATAAATCTCTGTGGAGGATTTTGCCTGTTCTGAGCGTAATTAAAGCAGATAAGATCCAATACTTACCATTTCAAACAACTAAACAACATACTGATCTCAGGAAACAGCCATACTGTCTGCTCACACATGGTCGCTCTCCATATTCCAGCGAATGGCAGTCAGACCATAACGAGAGTTAGTTACTGTTTTGAATGGAATCAATGTCCAGGGATGACTTTTCTTAGATAAGTAGCTTCAGAATGGTTTGCCTGCTATGTGAGGTAAAGAATTGTGTGTGTGTGTGTGTGTGTGTGTGTGTGTGTGTGTGTGTGTGGTGTGTTTGAAATGTATTTTGTGTTACAGCTCTCTAGACAAAGTTTCCAGAGATAGCACTAGCTTCCACAAGAGTCATTGTCTAGAGGTCATGCCAACGCAGCCACCCAGTTTCTTCACTGCGGGTGTCGTTCTCGAGGAACCATGGATGGACTATTCATGAGATGACAGTCACAGGTGTTATATCTAAGGCCATGCAGACAAAGCAAGACAGTTCTCATGTCGCTCATGAGGAACTGAGCACATAGTGAACAGGGAATGATGGAGTCACAGAGGAATCACACTTCAGGGCTGTGACCTGAGAGGAGCAGGAATGTTCTGGGTGGTGAAGACTCAGTCTAGACAAGCTCTTGTGACCACCTCAGTACTCTCCAGAACAGGTACTTGAACAGAAAAAGATCCAGAAGCCAGGGGCCTGATTAGAAGGGTGGGTTCGGGAATCAGTGATGATGACTGAGTTGGAGTCTTCAGAGAACAGTGGGGTAGGATGGGGGAGGTAGGGGAGGTTGTGGGACTATTGAAGGGGGACTGGAGGTCTCTCAGCCCAGCTGGATTTTATTCTGTCCAAATATGAGGCAAAGGATCTCATTTCTTCTTGTGACATTCAAGTCTTGATGACAAATGTCAAGGACAGAGTCTTAAGCTTAGAACACAGGATTCACGAGGTCCTGACCTTTTCTCTAGCTGCAGCTCACATTGAAATCACAGAGCTTTAGACTTGGGGAAAGGCTAAGTGTGGGTCACTGTGCATCCCTGACATCATGAATATCTCCACATAGCTGGTCAACAGGGAGTCAGGCTGGAAGCTGATAGAAGGATTTAGATTGTGGAGATAAGCAGAAAACAAAGGATAGCCTCGAGAGGACCTGAAATCTATTCCAATGAGCCCTGACTGTCTCTGCCCCAGGGTATTTATAGAGATGCCAAGGGGTAAAGTAAAAGACCTCCGTCCAGCACAGCCAAGTGCAGACCATCTCAGACACCTGCACTCAGGCCCATGATCTTAATCGTCCTCTATGTGGACCTGCTAGGTAAAGCCATGAGGAACCTGAAAACGGGCTCCCACACCATTGGCTATAGGACCTCAGTGTCTAGGGCAGGGCACTGGATAGTGGTGGGAGGTGGTGGGGTGGGGACTGCCTGCTCTTCTAGCCCTGGTTTCTCTTTTCTGCTTTCTGTGTGGGACAGAAGTGTCCCTCATGGGTGGGCATCCTCTTAGTACAGGGTGATTTGTTGTTTACAGGGTCTAGCCGAAGGCAGTGAGTGGGTCGCCGTGGCCTGTTGTGGTGTCCCCTTGTTGAAGCACAAATGTCTGGGTTTGCAGGGATCTTTGAGAATCACTTCTTCAGTTCGGACTCTTCCTCCCAGGATCCGGAGGGAGAATGCTCAGGGTCCAACCCATTTAGCATGTGAGGACTCTAAGTTCTCGACTGGTAGACAGGAACACAACACTGTTAGCACGTTAATGTGAGTGATAAATCACCTTAGGAGTTGTTCAAAATGCCGACCTCGGGGCCTCTCTTCAGACATTCAATTTCTTAAGTCTCGGAGGGAACCCTGGAAACCTACAATTCCTCAGGAATGATGATAGAAGCATTATATCTATTCGAGTTGTCAAATTTTAGGGGAGAAAAGGAATCTAGGGGTGAGTGAAACACAGCTGAGCTCCTAGCTTTGAGTAAGCACTGAGGCCACTCGACCCTTTACTGAAACTTCCAGGATAGCTATACAAGTTTACCTGTGGAAGGGAGGGTAGGGAATGTGAAGTACATGTGGGGAAAAAGGTGATGTTGAAGTTCATTTAATTTAATAAGCAGGAGTCCAAAAACCTATGGGGGAAAAAAAGCAAAGGTCTTAGTGGCAGTTTCCACAGTGGCCACGAGGTGGCGCCCTTCTGCATAAAATTGAAGCACTGCAGATTCCATCAGTTTAGCGACTCAATATGAATGTCAGTTTTAAAAGTATGCGTTGATTTTAAGAGGATGGGAAAGGAAATTATTTAATAGGAGAGACTTCAAACTTAAATTTCCATCAAATGTCATAGTCTAGATGGAGTAATTTAGCGAGATATCCACAGTAGATTCAGAGAAAAGATAAAAATTTGAGAAAAGGCCTTTGTAAAATGAAAAATGTCACTCACAGGCAGTATCGTAAAAGCATTCAAAAGTCTGACTTTCTGGAGAACCAGCAGGTGTGATCTGATCGTGAAACTCCAATCAGTAGCATTTGGTAAAATGTCCTTTTCTTTTGGTCTGTGCTCAGGACCAGATAATGAAGAAGAAAATGAAGGTCGGAGTCCTGAATGACCACCGAGGACTGTGAGGCTGTGGCCGAAGTCCATGGATTCCCTGTTGTCCTGGAGGGCAGTGACAGGAGAGGGAGGTCAAGCAAGCTGGGAACAGGGTGAAGGGGAGTCTTGGGATACCATAGGGGGTCCTCACAGCTTTGTGCCTCTGGGAGGCTGAGAAATCAGCCAGGTCTTAACCTGATTGGATTTTGAAGAGGCAATTTGTAAAGCACACCTCTTAGGTGGCTGTGAAGGTGTGTATCCAGGGGCCTTAAGGAGAGAGGACTAGTGCTGAATGTGGTGGCCCCCAGTCCATAGGCTGGGGCTTAGGATGATTGGAAAAGTAGAAAGGCCACCCTCACAGGCCTTAGCTCTCCCTCACAGGCCTTTGCCCACTCTCACAGGCCTCAGCCCACCCACACAAGCCTTCTTCCTCTGCTTCCTAGCTGCCAAGGGCCGAGGCCCTCCTCCCCAGCTTGTCCTCCCCATCGTGGTGGGTGGAAGCCTTTGAAACAGTGAGCTGAAATAACCCTTCCCAGCTGTAAACTGTTTCTCTAAGGTATTTGTCACAGTGCTGGAAAGTGTGACTAATGCAGTTGGGTTGACAGTAGGCCAAGGGCACTATCACCCACGCAAAGGCTGAAAACATCAGACAAGAATGCCTAGAGAGGGCAGTGGGAAGGGAGGCAGAGAGATGAAAATTGCATCCTCGCTATCCTGGGGCACGTGGGAGGCTGGTTTATATCCTACGCTCTCACCTCAGCTTCCTCATCTAGGAGGAAGACATCCTGGAGGAAAGAGGAGGTGAGCGGGGCATGAGGTCAGGGAAGGTGGTGCAGATGGCCGTGAGGCCTCTGGGACTGAAGCCTTCATCTTCATCCTTCCCGTATTTTCCCAGCATGCTCTTTTTCTGCAAGTGGTAATTGTGCAGGGTGGGCGGGGAGCTCCTGTCGGGAGGAAAGATGTGAGAACTATCTCTAGGAGATGTAGGGGCTTCCATCGGTTCCTGGGACGCTCTTCTTTGCTCTTTTTTTTCCCAATCACCAGCACAAAACAGCATTTGGGCTCATACTCTTGGGGTGTTGCCCTTGGCACGCAGGCTGCCTTCTTTCTAGAAGATGCCTTTGGCTTTTCCTGAGATGTAGAGCACTGTGTGGCTTTTACTGAGATGTAGAGCACTGTGCAGCCTGGGAACCACCTGAGGGTCCAGGTCATTCTGAGGGCTGGCTGTCACTCCATCTCACTAGGGAAACACAGGAGAACATGGGCAGTGAACAGTGCTGGGGCCCCATCCTGTGAGAGCCTTCCCTGTGCTGTTCGGTGATTGGAGGAGATACTTCCACTGTGAGGAATGGGGATGCTCAATAGGCCACCCACGGACAAGTCCATTTTCATTGTTTTATCCACAGCTCTGGGGATTTGGGCTTCATCCACATGGACACACAGAGGTTTCACACCTTGCCAACTGCCATGCCACTGCTGAGCCATGCTTAATGCAAAATGCAGCAGGCCACATAAAATCAAGAGGTTTATTTAATGACTTCTAAATGAAAACCGTATCTCACACTAAGTGGGACAGAAGCCTCTTTTTCACCGACTTGTCTCTCAGACTTGGGACAATTGGCTCACACTCTCAGGACCAGGAATGGAGAAACATAGAGAGATGGCTTAGTGTGTATAAAGCAACTGTTTCGAGCTCAGCATAGCATAATCCCAGTTTGTGGTATGTGTGACAGCCTGAATGTAATTGGCCCCCAAAAGCTCATAGGGAGTGGCACTATTAGGAGGTGTGGCTTTGTTGGAGTGGGTACAGTCTTGTTGGAGGAAGTGTGTCACTGTGGGGGTGGACTCTGAGGTCTCCTACGCTCAAGACACTGCCCAGTGTCTGAGTGCACTTCCTAGTGCCTTCTGATCAAGATGTAGCCAGCACCACATCTGCCTGTATGCCGCCATACTCCCTGCCATGATAATGGACTGAATCTCTGAAAGTGTAAGCCAGCCCCAATTAAATGTTTCCCTTATGAGAGTTGCTATGGTATGGTATGTGGTGATATTGTGTTCCTCAATATATTGTGCACTCTAATAAACTTATCTGGGATCAGAGAACAGAACAGCCACTAGACACACATAGAGGCCAGAAAATGGTGGCACACATGCCTTTAATCCTAGCATTCTGGAGGCAGAGATCCATCTGAATCTTTGTGAGTTCAAAGCCACATTGGAAACAGTCAGGCATGGTGGCACATGCCTTTAATCCCAGGAAGCGATGGTAGCAAGCAGAAAGGTACATAAGGAATGAGGACCAGGAACTAGAGCCTTTGTTAAGCTTTAGGCTCTTAGCAGCAGTTCAGCTGAGGTCCATTCAGATGAGGGGTCAGAGGCTTTCAGTCAGAGGAAACAAGATCAGCTGAGGAATTGACAAGGTGAGGTTGGCTGTGGCTTCTTCTGTTTCTCTGATCTTTCAGCATTCACCCAAATATCTGGCTCCTGGGATTGTTTTTATTTAATAAGACCTTTTAAAATTCATCTACAATGGTGTCTGTTCACAGCAATAGAAATTCTAAGACATCATGGCAGCACATCCTGTAACTCCAGCACTGAAGAGGTGGGCACGGGACCACTTGGACATTAAAGCCAATCTCAGCTACATAGTAAGCTGAGATCAGCCTGGACTATGAGACGCTAGCTCAAAAAGTTAATGAATTAGTTAATTAATTTGATAAAAATAAGGAAGTTATTGTTGCTTTGATTCTTTGCATGAATGTGGGTACACATTTCCCTTTTCTGAGGGCCGGAAATCTTCAGTCATCAGATGTGATTCTGCCTTAAAGAAGAGGAATCCAGCCATAAAACAAGTAATAGCTGATGTTTAGGAATATTAAATTAAACACCTAATTTAAACCAAGCCCACCATTTGCAGATCAAACACAATTTTCTTACATTTAGACTTCCGAGCACCAGTGATTTTTTTTTTTAATAGTAATGCTTCCTTTAAAGAAGATACTGTGTGGATAGGCAGTCAAATTTTCAGAATCTTTGTCATTAAATTTTTTTTTATTTTATAGTGTCTACAATTTTTTTTCAAGTTTTTAAAAATTTTATAATTTAATTTAATTTTACATATCAGCCACGGATTCCCCTGTCCTCCCGTCCCCCTCCCCCTCTCCTCCCAGCCCACTCCCCATTCCCATCTCCTCCAGGGTAAGGACTCCCCTAGGGATTCAGCTCAACCTGGTGGATTCAGTCCAGGCAGGTCCAGTCCCCTCCTTCCAGGCTGAGCAAAGTGTCCCTGTATAAGCCCAAGGTTCCAAACAGCCAGCTCATGCACTAAGGACAAGTCCGGGTCCCACAGCCTGGATGCCTCCCAAACAGTTCAAGCTATTCAATTGTCTCACTTATCCAGAGGGCCTGATCCAGTTGAGGGCTCCACAGCTTTTGGTTCATAATTCATGCGTTTCCATTAGTTTGGCTATTTGTCCTTGTGCTTTTTCCAAACTTGGTCTCAACAATTCACACTCTTACAGTCCCTCCTCTTTCTCGACAATTGTACTCCTGGAGCTCCACCTGGGTCCTGGCCATGGATCTCTGCATCCACTTCCATCAGTTATTGGATGAGAGTTCTAGCACAACAGTTAGGGTGTTTGGCCAACAGATCACCAGACTAGGTCAGTTCGGGCTTTCTCTCGACCATTGCCAGTAGTCTACAGTGGAGGTATCTTTGTGGATTTCTGGGGACCTCTCTAGCACTTTGCTTCTTCCTATTCCCACGTGGTCTTCATTTATTATGGTCTCTTATTCCTTGTTCTCCCTTTCTGTTCTTGATCCATCTGGGATCTCCTGCTTCCCTAAGTTCTCTTTCCCTCGAACCTTGCCCTTCATACCCCCACTCACATCCAGGTTGCTCCATTTCTCTGTTTTTAGATGTATTTATTTGATGTGTATGGGCATTTTGCCTGCATGTATCTGTGCACCATTTGTGTGCACTGCTCCCAAGGTTATTAGATCTCCTGGAACTAGAGCAAGCTCCCGTGTGGATTCTGGCAATTGAACCCAAGTCCTCTGGCAAAGCAGTCAGTGCTCTTAACCATGAACCATGGCTCCAGCACCTCCTGGACATTTAATGCCACTTTGCATGCCTAGCTGCACAGCTTTGATTTCCAGCTACCAGACCAGAGAGTCCTGTCTGTCTGTAGTGTAGACACTAGACTCACAAGACGACATGCTGAATACCATCCGAGCAAGCCAGAGACTCGGAGCACATCATCGAGTGACCAGGGCATACTGTCCAAACGGTTTTAGCACTGAGAATGAAAGGAAGTACTATTGGCTGACAATTACTGCAGAAAGTGTATGTGAGCTAGGACCTACTTACTCACTAGACAGGCTTCCCCTCAAGGTCTTTTCTGGGAAGGGAAAGTAATATAGATGTAAAAATAGACATTGTCATGAATATAGATAGTATTTAAGTCCTCATGAAGTTTGTCATACTCTAGATCATTCCAAGATTTTAAAAAACATTTGTTTAATTAAAAAATTTTCATATAATATATTATGATCATCTCCCCTCCCCCAAACTCTTCCCAGATCCTACCAACTTTGTTCTCTCTCTTTCTCTCTCTCTCTCTCTCTCTCAAAAAAAAAACCCAAAACATGAAACAAAAACAAGAAATAAGAGAAAACAACAAAAACCCCACAATAATACAAAAATGAAGATAAAAACAAACTGGCAAATGATCAATAACACAAAAAATTCAAAACCAACAGAATGAAGCAAAAAACCCACAAAAATACCAGAGTTCATTTTGTGTACTCCTGGGCCTGCCCTGGAGTGTGGTAGATATACCCAGTGAAACTCCTTCAGAGTAAACTGATTTCTCTTTGCCAGTGTGTATCAATTACAGTATCTTTTTGGTCACAATTGAGACCCAGACCCATGTCCACTGCCCCCCTCAGTGCTGAGACCCCATCTGACTTGAACCTGTGGAGGTCTTGTGTGTGCTGCTACTGCCTAGGTAAGTTCACATGTGCATCAGCCTTGAGTCTGGAAGACACAGTTCCCTTGGAGCGATCCGTCACTCCTGGCTCTTACAGTCTTTGTATCACACATCTTTCAGCATCACGGACACTATTCAGTAGGGGTGAAGCTGCTATTTGGGCAGCAGTTCAACGTCTCCATTTTCATTGACACAAGTTAGGTGTTGTGTTCAGCAAGAAGGTCTTACCATCAGGTTGTAGGGAACAACCAACAGTCTTGGCAATAGCCTGTGATGTTCAGGGAGTTCCATGGGACACCTTTGGCCAACAATTCCATAAGGCACTGGAGATTTTATCTGGTGGCTTAAGATGTCTGCTTGAGGTGTTGTATCCCCTATTATTTGGTGACTCCATTGGATTTCTTTCATATACGTACATATTTTAGGAAGCCACTGCAGTAGTAGATTTCCATGAGGCTTTCCCAATGGCCTTTAGTGTCCATTGTCCCTCCTCATATCCCTTCAGTTACTCTTCTCTCCCACCCCTCACTACTTACTTAACTCTCCTATTCTAGTCCGCTTTACCTCTCCATGGCACTGTATCTCCCTTCCTTAGGAGCTCCTCTCTCCTGCCTTGCTCCTTTTTAGGTATTTCACCCTGTGGTTACTCAGATTGTAACACACATATTAAAGCTTAAAACCTAACATCAGCATATAAGAGAAAATATACAATATTTGTCTCTTTTGGATCTGAGTTACCTTACTAAGGATTCTAGGTCATCCCACTTGTTTTGTTTGTTTGTTTGTTTGTTTTTAAGAGAAAAGAAAAACCCTACAGAACCATGTGTGGCAAAGAAAACCTCTAATCTCAGTACTTGAGAGGCGGGAGCAGGGGCAGCAGCAGTTCAAGGTTATTTGGCAAGATGTGGAGTTACATGAGACCCCACCTCAAAGGAAAAAAAAAAACCTCAACAAAGCAAAACAAACCATCCAAACTACAAAATACTGTTTAGAGAAGATTTATTACCCTTGAATTAGTCACATACTGATAGTTTTACATTTTTATAGAGTCGCTAATAGAACTGAGACTTTAATTTTTATGTTTTTATTTTAATGTGTATTGGTGTTTTGCCTGTGTTTGTCTGTGTGCTGAGTGCAGGACCCACAGAGGCCAGAAGAGGGTATCAGACCCACTGGTATTGGAATTATAGAGGGCTGTGAGCCAGTTTATGGTGCTTCTGGAAGAGCAGCCAGTGATTTTCATCATGAGCCATGAAAACACAGACCAAAGGAGAAAATAAGTGGTCAAATTCTCAACCTATAGGACATCAGTGGACATTTGTTCCATTTGCTCTGGAAACATATGGTTTGGAGTTAAAACCCCACACATTATAGTATGTGAGGTCAACAGTGTGTCTGTCAAGCCACTGAAGAGGGAAGATGTGGTCTGGGCGACTTGGCAGTCGTCACAGGTGGCCTGTTGAGATCAGGTTTAACCTACTATAAGTTAACTCTGTTTCATATCAGACAGTGGGTTTTTAGGCTGTGCATTGCCCTGGGAAACTCCATTTTACTGAAAAAAATTGACTTCATTTTGAGGGAGAAGGATGACTTCAGCCCCTGGCTGGACCCAGAAACTGCAGCATCCCTAGGGTACCACACATCCAACACAGACTGATAAATGACTTTGTCTTGTGAATAGAATGCCAAGCAGACTATAAGTCTATTGGGAAGAACTGAAACTGTAGGGGCATATGGACATTTGCAATTGTATCAGGTAAACCAGGCCCAAGAATTTAACATACAGATCAGAAGGGGGAAAAGGTGTGACTCCCTCTTCTGGACCCCATAAAGTGACAGACACCTAACAGTGGCATGGTCCGACACCAACATGATGTCGATACAGCTCTATCCCCTCCTGCTGATACTGCTTACTCAACTGCTTGCTATATACCTGCTAATGCATCTGGACTTGGGCCTGACCCACCATATCTTTACCTATGTTGGGGTAATCATTTTTTACACTATCTACAGATGTGTTCCTGTCCTTCCTCACCTGCCTGAGCCACCTTCTGATTGGTTTAATAAAGAGCTAAATAGCCAATAGCCAGGCAGGAGAGGATAGCTGAGACTTCTGGAGAGAGAGAGGAATGCTGGGAAAAAATCTGAGGCAGGAGATTTGCCAGCCAAACACAGAGAGGTCTGACATACTGTGCTAAGAACAGGTAATGAGCCACAGGGCAGAACATAGATTAATATAAATGCCCAATGTGGAGACACATATATTCAAGCATAGGGCCTGAGAAAGCTGAGAAAGTTTCCAGACCTGAAGCCAGATGTGACTTCCTAGCAACCACAGTCTCTTAGGCAGTCCTGGTACTTGTGGTGTGCAGAGGCATGGCTCTTTCAAGAGGCCTGGCTATGCAGCCAAGCATGTAAGTGGGACCTGTGAACAGCCAGTGTGCTACTGGCTGGGAGACTAGGTATAAACACCTGCCACAGCACAGGCCCAGCAACTTCCCAGAGCTGGGGTAGGTAGGCACAGCTCTTGGCAAGTCCCTGTGGGCTTGAGGCATGGCTTTCATGGAAGAGCGAGCAAGCAGCAGCTGCAGCCCAGAACTAGGAGGGTAGTCTGCTGGACCTACCTGAAGACGGCAGAGCCAGCTGCCAGTGTCATGTGCCAATCGGAGCTGTGGAAGGATTCTGCAGATGCACAGAAGGACAAAAGGAGCATTTCCCCAGAGCCATAGTGGGAAGATGCTGCAGACTCTCTGGCAGGTTTATGAATTCTTGCTGCATGAGACTTCCCTTTAAGGCTTGGCTCATGGGATGAGAGAATAGCTGCAGGTATGTAGAAAGTCAGCTCCAGATGGAGAAAACCTCTGAACAGTTATAGCATGCTTGCAAACATGCTTAAGTGCTGAAGAAAGAAAAGAAAATAGATATAGAGAGTCATGGAAAAAACAGTTTGATAATAATAAAGTGAAGTCTTTAAAGAATGAGTAAAGTAATATAAAAAGAATAAGTCAATTAAGGATGGAAAATACCATAACACAGGGTGTTTGGACCCTAGATAGTGTTTTATTAACTTAAATTTTTTAAATGCTAATGAGCAAAACAAACAAACAAACAAACAAAAACAACAACCAACCACTTCTGAGAGACATTGACTGTGGGAGAAAAAAAAAAAACCTGCTGAATTAAACCATTCTATATATCTTAAAAATGTCATAACTTCAGAATGGAAGTCAAGAAATGTGTTGCATTGGGGGAGAGGTTATGCCTTTGTTTCCACAGGAAATTAAAGGCTATGGATTTCTTCAAAAGTAATAAAGATCATCTTGGACCAGGGGAGACCTCCTGAAAATCTTGGCTGCAGATGTAGAAACCAAGAAAAACTACAAGATGGATGACATGGAAACAACTCTGAGACTGATAAATCTCCTTGGCTACAGAGTCCTCATGACAGTTTGGTTATGCAGTCCAAATGGACTTATATAGTTGGCACATACCTTTTACCTCTTCAAACATAGAACAGAAAATTTTCTTTAGCTGACTTATGCACACTGCACATTCCACACTTGTGTTAAAGCAGAAGGGATTTATTTCTTTCTGTCTGTCTTTTTTTTTTCCCTATATTATCTTTCTATCCCATCTAGTGTTGGGGGAAAAAGAGGAGATAAGGGATGCAAAGAAAAAAGGGGGGATATAGGAATAATAGGATAAAAGGTAGATTATTTAATCTACTTTTAAACTAAAAAGCAACTACTAGTCTCAAATATTTTATATTGGTATGGATTTTTGTGTGTTGATATGGATTTAAGGCTTTTTAAAAAATTTATTTATTTTTATTTTATGATTATTAGTGTTTTGCCTGCATATATGTCTGTGTGAGGGTGTCAAGTCTCCTAGAACTGGAGTTACAGAAAGTTGTGAGCTGCCATGTTGGTGCTGGGAATTGAACACAGGTCCTCTGAAGAACATTCAGTGCTTTTAACTGCTGAGCCATCTCTGCAGCACCTTTAGGGTTATTTTTGTTACAATATACTGTATATATGTTTCTACTCTTGTTTAAGATATTGTACCTATGCAACTCATTTAAAAATGTAATATAAAGTTGTAGTCCTTGAAAGCTACTATTACAATCTGTTTAGGATAATTAAGAAATTCAGGGTAGTAGTCAATCACCTATAACAATCAAACTTGTAGTCATGTTAGGTATGGTTTCAAGATACATCTTAGATTCAAACACTTCAGAGAGCTACAGAATACAGCATTTAAAATGTTCATGAGGCTTCTTATGATAGTGAGACACATATGCTCCTAGCAGCACAAATCACTTCAAAGAAAATAATAGGCATCAAAGATTCTCCATACAGAGTTTGCTTCAAATGTGGCAAAACTAGCCACTGGTAGAGAAATGGCCCTTGCCTCAACTGCTGAGAGTATACAAATGGGACAAGAAGGGCACAAAAGAAAGTGACTGCTGAACCTTGCCAAGACAAGGTAGGATAGTCCTTCAAAATTCCTGCTTCACAGAAAAGTCTGTCAGATATTCTGGGCCTATAGGCTGAAGATGGATGCTCCAATGTTGCAGAGGAAACTTGGATGACAGCTGCTTCTGTCATTTCTATAGTTTTGGAAGTTGCTTGTTCTGCACTTCCTGTTTACTCAGGTAATATATCCTTCTTGGGTCTCTGATGGGTTGAAGACTAGATAACTACAGTTTTATAGTTTTTCTTGTTACCAAACTCAGAAAAGAAACTCACAGAAGAGATGTAAAATTCATAAAGGTTGAGAGACATAAGAGCTTAAGTTGTTTATCAAAGAAAATGTCTTTAGGTCTGTAGGCAGAAGTCTCTGTCCCATACATCAGCTTTCGAAAAACCAACACTGAGACTTAATAGTACTTATAAATGCTCAGCTGATAGCTCAGGATTGTTCCTAGATAACACTTAATTTAAATAAACCCATGTTTCTGATCTAAGCTTTGCCATGTGGCCCATGACTTGTTACCTCATTTTCTACACATCCTGCTTCCACAGCAGCTGGCTGGCATCTCCCCTAACTCCACCATTTTTCTTCCCATCATTCTCTTAGTTTGGTAGTCCCACCTATAATTCCTGCCTGGCTACCGGACAGTTAGCTTTTTGTTAATCCAAGTGACAAATCCTCACAGGATTATTCCATAGCAAACATCTAAAAAGGTATTTCTAGATTGGTAATACAAGTTATGCTAGAAAGTGATTTAGGTACAAAACTTTGGACTCACCAAGAGAGGATAGAGTACTTTCTCTGAAGTTTCCAGATACAAATGAACTGGAGATTGTGAATGTAATTCTTACCTGATAATTGTTCTTATTGTGTATAGTTTATGGATGTTAGAGAGAGAGCCTTTTATTGAACTAAAAGGTGGAGATGTTGGGATAATCTTTTTGTACACTGTGTGAAGATGTGTTTCTGCCCCTTTTCACCTGCCTAAGGCACCTTCTGATTGGTTTTATAAAGAGCTGATGTCCAATAGCTAGGTAGGAGAGAATAGGTCAGACTTCTGGGGAGAGATAGGAATGCTGGGGAAAACATCGGAGACAGGAGATTTGCCAGCCAAACACAGAGGAAGTCAGACACATGGTACTGAGGAGAGGTAATGAGCCATGTGGTAGAATGTAGATTAATATAAATGGGTTAATTCAAGTTTTAAGATCTAGTTGGGAACAAGCCTAAGCTAAGGCCAAACTTTCATAATGAATTGTCTCAGTGTCATTCAGGAGCTGGAAGTCCAAAGAAAGACCTGATACATTTGCCCTAATACAGCTCTAGACTGGGTTTGACCTTTCACCTTGTACCCAAATTTTGCAGCTTATCTCTCAAACCTGACTCCAGCATCTCTACCAACAGTTCCACCAGCAGCTCCCTTCTGGCACTTGTCTACCTCAGTGAAAATTCTTGAGCCCTGAAATGGCCTCTTTAACTTACATTCATTCTCTAAATCATACATATGTATAGGTGTGTGTGTGTGTGTGTGTGTGTGTGTGTGTATTAAAAATAAAATATGATATATAAAATGAAACATATGATATAAGATAAAACATATATATATACTGTGTTGTGTGATATGAGAGTTAATATTAGTAGTTTAGATTAGGATTAAGAACTTGGGTTTGCCTCATCCACATTGCCATTGTCATTGAAACCTCTAAACCAGATGACTTTGCTGTTATTCAGTGAATTCTGACATTGTGGAAAGACACACACATATTTGTCTATGTTTCTGACATATTGTGCTCACAACATGGCCATGGTGATAAAGAAACTATGATTTTAAGGGCTGAACAAAATCATTCTGGGTGTGGTGGCACATGAGAGGCATTAATGAAGCAGAGGCAGGTGGATCTGTGAGTTTTGAGGCCAGCCAAGGGTACATAGTGAGACTGTTTGAAAAAAAAAAATTCTAGAAAACATTCTTAATTAAACATTGTCATGTTAAATGCATAATTTAGATATCAATAACAAATTACATACTAGGAGGATATACTTTCTATACTTCTTAGAGTTTGTATGCTAAGTTGATTAAAACTTTCATTTGTGTCTATTGATGGAGAATCATTTATATTCAGGTGTTTTAGTCCATTTATGTTACTATAACAAAATACCCAAATCTGGGTCATTTACAAAGAAGAGGAACTTAGTTCTTTCATTTTTGGAGACTCGGAAGTCCAAGCTCCATATGTTAACATGTTTAGTTGTCCATTAAAAGCCTTGAATATTGTGTCCTTCAAAGCATATGAGTACTGGGACCTCATCTGCAAGAAGGACCAAAAAGACAACTATTTCCCATCAAGTTATTTCAAAAGGGTGTCCAATCCCATTGATGCAGGTGGAACTCCCTGGACTCCATGCCATCCATTGGGTATGAAGTTTTGACATTAATTTTTATGGAGATAAAGCATTCAAACCAAGATGCTGAGAATATGTTGGTATTACTCTGTGGGTTTGGGCTTATCCAGGCAGGTTCCTGGGATGAAGGTATTCTTCTGTCTTCTGGTCAAGCTTATAAGTCAGTCAGGACTCCAGGCCATAGAGAGGGGCAATTGGAGCTTCCTTACCACTAGCCCAGGTATAGTATCATGTAAATATGCTCCATGTGTGGAAAGAGAAACAAATACAAGCCGATCTAAGATCTCTACACTCAAAAGTCTCTTTACAGCTACAACAAATCAGTTCCTTTCTCTCTGTCTCCATGAAGCCCTCAGCAGAGGCCCAGGGCCTGGACTTGCCTGGTGTTGAGGTACCATAGAGGCATGTCTTAGGTACTTTCCTACTGTTGTGTTACAATACTAGGGACCAAAATGGTGTGGGGAGGAAAGGATTTATTTCCTAGTCCATCATCCAGGGAAGTCAGGGCAGGGATTCAAGGTGGGAAGTAGAGGCAGGAGCTGATGTAGAGGCCATGGAGGAGTGCTGCCTACTGGCTTTCTCCCCATGACTTGTTCAACCCATCTTCTCCTAGCACCCAGGGCCATCAGCTCTGGGATGGAAACAGTGAGCCGGGCCCTTTCACATCAATCACTAATGAAGAAAATGCATTACAGACTTGCCTACAGGCAAATCCCATGGAAGAACTTTTTCAATTGACAGGCCCTCTTCCCAAGAGACTCTGACTTGTGTCCTGTCACAAGTCAGAGTGAGGACAAAGCACATGATAAAAGCAAGTCATTTAGTGATCTGGAGGGATGGCTGTGCTGGCCTCCAGAGCCTCTGCCTCCTCTGAGGTGGCTAACAACACCCACATGCTAACCAGCTCCACACCTTTACAGGAGGCCAGCAGTCTTCTGAAGGACTTGGTTGAATTTTCTTACAAAGATGACTGACTTCTCACTATCAGTACTGAAGTAAAGGGATGGTAAAATCTTATGAAACGAACGATACAGAAAAGTGTTACTTTATCCAACAATAAAAGGAAACCAAAGGTCGATGTGGTCTGGAGGGATGGGGGAGCCCACTTTCTTAGACTCATTTACCAAGGAAGCCAGAGCCCCCCTCTTCCTTAGCTGTAGACCATTAGAGGTTTACAGTTTGTGGAGTTGGGAGTCTACTGAGGACTAGGGAGAGCCGTTCACTCACATTAGCTCCTTCAGCTACAGGGAAGGAGACTGGTTTTCAGAGCCCTGAGCTTGTGCCAGCCATTTTGATGTGGATGGGTGCAGAGAGGAGGCATCTCTTCTTGGAAGCCTTCCTCTTCACCATAAGGGCTCTGTCCTCTATGTTTGTCCATTAAAACAGAAACAAAAACAACAACAACAAGCCAGAGATGCTAAGGCCCTGGGAGCATGCCGGGGATGTAGAAGGCAGCCTAGGATGACCAGAGTGCCTTGGCTGAATCAGCTCTTTCCTAGCGGGGGCCTGCAGAAGTGTGCAAGGCTGGCTGGCCCAGGCTGGGGCTTTGGTACACTTAGTTCTTCTATTTGGCCTGGTGATCTTTCCGGTTGGTACCATTTTCAATTGAGTGATCATTTATTTACATGGACTCTTATTTGTAGAACGCGCTCCAACCCTAGCTATACCAGCCGAAGGTGCCACTTTCTAGGCATACCTGCTCGCAGTCACATTTTGTGTGCAGTTCTGGAGCTCACTTTGTAGAGCAGGTTGGCCTCGAACTCACAGAGATCCACTTGCCTCTGCCTCCCAAGTGGTGGGATTAAAGGCATGCACCACCACGCCTGGCTCCACCAGCACTTCTTAAGAACGACACTAGAAGCCATACAGTGCCCAGGAGAAGCATTGCTGGCAAGGTGCCAATACAGAAACTGCAGTGGTGTGGAATACGGGGAAAGAATTGTCAGCTGGGAAAAGACAATGCTGATTTCAGACTGAAGGGCGAGAAGCTGCAGATTTACCTTAGGAGATGGGGGAAAGGAATGAACAGGATATAGAGTCATTCAGTGTTGGAGTTGGCTGGGAGGAAGTGACAGGGGTGTTTATGGGAGGTCTGAGTGAGGAACATTCAGGAAGGTCACCTGGCAGTCTCCACCAGATGCCAGCGTACACAGCTGTGGCTTTGATACTAACAGGCACATGACATAGTGCTGACCATTGAGGGTCCGACCTTCTCCCAGAAGAAAAGAGACAGAAGATTGAATTATTTTGTTGTCTTTGTGTGTGTGTGTGTGTGTGTGTGTGTGTGTGTGTGTGTGTGTGTGTATGCACATGCACAAGTATGATGGTGTGCATGTGGAGGTCAGAGGACAACTTGCTGGAGTAGGTGCCTCTCCTTCTGGCAGGTAGGCCCTGGAAATAAACTCCAGGTAGTCAGGTTTGATGGCAGGTCCCTTTCCCCACCAAGCCATCTCTCTGACTCTGTTTTCACTTTTAAAGTTTTCTGGTGCTGGGGATCTAGCCTAGAGTCTTGGGCATTCTAGCAAATGTTCCACCACTAAGCTCCATCACTTGTCCCATTTTGACTTCCTTAAAATTAGAATTCTGTGGCAGAATCCTTTTCAAGAAAGGATATAACAATGTAACAGCAACAATTTAAGGAAATGCATGGCATTGAGTGGAGGAGGTCCTGAGAGCAGTCCCTGGGGAAGGGGACACCAGAGGAGGACGGCTTCCTCAGCAGGTGGGGCATGGCTGGGGCCAAGCAGGGGTGAGACTAAGATTGGCAGACGGCATGATTCTTGGGCTGCAGTTGGGGCTGTGGGATCCCTGTGAACCAGGAACTGTCCCAGAACAAGCATGCCTGGGAAGAGAGGGGTATAATTAGAAGGGGGCTTACGGGGATGAGAGACCACATGAAGGCCGGATTCCAGAATCTTTGAACTCTAGGTTGGTGAAGAGAATTCTCCTCCAGTGTCAAGTTACTGTCAGCAGTGCCCTATATGATGGACCGGCAGCACACGTTGCTTCATGAAGAGCTACAGAGGGACCAGGAGTTAGTGCGGGGGGTGAGTGTGCTATACCACTTTCCTGACCTTTCTCATTGCTGCGGGTTCCGTTCCTAACAGGCTTTTAAGGGAAATAGCACATTCTTTTTGGTATTTGCCGATATCAACCTCCCAATCCCTAAGCCCATAGAGCTTATTGTATAATCACCTCCAGCAGGCCAGAGGTCATTTAGAACAGCAAGTCTGGTGATCAGAACTTAAATTTCAGTGCTCTCCCTACATTCTGGCCTGAAACATTGTGGAGAAGGGAAGGGGGCCCAGGGGTGTTGGTGATGGGGACTGTGAGGTTGGTAGTTTTGCCTGAAATGAAGGTGATCTCCACCTAAGGGTGGCCTGGACAGGCTGTGTCCTGGCCTGTATGGAGGAGTACAGCTCATCCATCCCAGCCAGGTCTTCTTTTCTCAGCATTGGCTGCAGCGAGGGCTGACCTCTGTAGCTGCCTCCCCCAACACTTTCCCCTGACCTTAGCAGGGCTCCCTAGGAGGGAGGCTGGAATGGGATTCAGGCTTTTGATGTGACTCCCCATGGGATGGGTGGTATAGACATGGGATGCTGAGCAGCAGATTCAGTACATGGGGTCTGCCATGAGCCACAGAGCAGCTGTGGTCACACAGCACCTCTTGCCTAGAAATGAGGAGAGGAAGAGAGGAAGTCGGGTGTGGATGTCTGGCAGATGGCTCCCATGAAAGGCAAATTCTCGGGGAAGACAGCAGCAATAACCAACTTGCTCCATACAAAAGCTTCTCTGCACATTATTGTCTAAGAGGGCTTAGAAGCCACCTTTCTGAAGTAGCTTCCTCATAAGCCTGTTCTCGGGATTAAAAAACGGCACTGCTAGGGTGAATTCACTGGATTTTAGCGTAAATCTCTCCCTGAAGTTCTTTCAAACTACAGTTTCTCCAGGATGCAATCAATCCTATCTACTGTTTCATCCCAACCTATTAATAGCAGTAAACCACCCTGAAAGCAGGAGGAGCTGCAGATGGCAACCAAAGGCAACCAATGTTTAAGCAGAAAAAGCAGAGGATGAATACAAGGGCTGCCTTTCCTTCCTCCAGGATTTGCCCCAAGCCAACACAGACCCTCTCATGTAGCAACTCCCAACCCTGGGAAACAGAGACCAGGGTAAGCTTCAGGCTCTGATTTCAAGTCCAGACTTAGGTTGTTGTGCCTTTATGAAGGAAAAAGAATACAACATAGCAATGCCGAAGCTTGACCAAGGTCTCCAGTTCCAGCCTCCAGGGCAGAACTGCTTGCTCTTGCCTGGCACTCTTGCCTGCACCTTGAGGGCCTTTTTATTTGAACTTGACATGAATGCAAGTCTTTTCTCCACAGACAAGAGGCCGGTAGGCCATCCAAGCTCAGAAGCCAATTTCTGCCTCCATCTACCTCAAGGGAGAGCCTGGCTTCAGCTCAGCGGCTTCCAGAAGAGAGGAAGATGTCCAGCAGAGGTCAGTGCATTCTAAGAAGCCTGGCTGGATGCTACTGTGTGTGCTTCCCAAACTAGTTTATTGTAAACAAGCCCGTGTGTCTGACAGAAAGGCTGTGAGTGATGAGGCTTCCACGGAAGAGATTTGGAAGTTGAATTAAAGTTTTCCTAAAGAAAACTGAGATTTGCCATGAGCCTAATTATTATGAACCCTGGTTGAAAAATGCACAGTGATGGCTGAGAATGGCGGTAACTGACAGTGGTTCATTATGTCTGCTCCCTTGTAATGGGGCACAGTCCGGTTCTGCCCTTCTCTAAGGAGAAGCTTCTTCAAACCAGCCTTAAGATTTTCCCTCCACGTGATGGACATCTCAAATGGAGGTCACTGTAGAGAGTCCTGGACTGTTTGATCCCTCCTGGGAAACTCCATTCTGCATAGAGGCAGTTGCCCACCAGTTAACATTGTGCACACTGGAAGAAGCCTGGAGTCACCTGCCCTTTCACAGAGACCCTCTTCTGTCCTCACATCAATGGTGATCAGGAGGATGAGATCGGGAGATACGGAGAAGGACTATTTGCTTAATTATGTCTCTTTGAACATTTATCAGAAGATTGCTATTTTCAGAGGCCGTACAAGCAACTTTAGAAGACACATAGAGATATAATAAAACTGAAGGCCCGAATTCAAGGAGATCAGGCATGATGTAGCTGTGATTTTTAGTTGTTGATCAGCATGCAACCCTTCCCTATCATGTTGGTTCCAATCTGAGGACTCGTACCTGCTCACAGGCTCATGATGGTTTGTCCCTCCAACACCATGTGGGCACAGGCTGTGGTCTGGGTGGCCCATTATTGTCCACCCGGGCCATACTAGGAGTGCTATGGGTGTCTTATAACCAGAGGGGTGTAATCTATCTATTGATGATAGGTCATTTGCCAAACCTTTCAATCCTGCCATTTGCTATTCTAGGAATGGGATGGGTGGGCCCAGAGGTGTTCTTATTTAACATTGAAAGCAACTGTTCAGATGTGCCATGCCGGGTGAAAGCTACATTCCAGCACACACTACTGCCAAGGTACAGTTCTACAGAAAGACTCTGAGTGGAAGTGTTGTCAGATTTTCTGTTCATAAGCAGGTATAAGGAAGGCTTAGGGAAACACATGACTTCCAAATCAATCAACTATAGATTTTTGACACTGATACTGTGAATATAAATGCTTGTGGGAAGGCAAAGGGAGATAAGACCAGCTATTTTTAAGTTCTCAACATGCCAGTGTCCTGTCCCTGGGCAAAAGATAAATATTCATTGAATGAATCAAAGAACGGTGAACGGTTGAAGGAGGTGCAGTCAAAATTTCCCATTTCCAAATGTGCTTTGCATTATGCTTGACGGGCAGCAGATAGGCAGTCAAGGAGACACCAAGGTCTCCTGTATGTTTACAAAAAAAAAAAAAAAAAAAAAAAAAAAGACACGTCTCCAGCAAAACATTGGCTCTGTCTAAAGTCGATCTGGAGCTGGAAATGTTTTCCATTTTCAAGCTCATTTATTTCCTTGCATCCATATTTATTCTCATATCTGAGGGCTCTGACCTGATATAAAAAAATGGAAATGTGGTGGCCCTTATAAGGCAGGCATAGTGTAGATAGGCATATGGTAATAAAGAACCATACACAGGGTAGCATCAAAAACAGAAGTGTGTGCTCTTACCACTCTCAAGATCAGAAGTGCAATGCTGGGTTCCTTTTGAGGTATCACTGTTCCTTAGTTCTCTCCTAGCTTTTGTGACAGCCAGTAATCTCTGGGTTTATAGTCAGGTCATTTCAGTCACCCATGTTTTTAAATAGTGGCCTGTGTGTGTGTGTGTGTGTGTGTGTGTGTGTGTGTTTGTGTGATTCTTCATATGGCCATCTTTTCAGTGGAGATTTCAACTGTATTAGAAACAGAGCACACCATACTTCAGTATGACCTCATGGAAGCTGTTGATTACCCATGGGATGGGTAACTACCATGTGATGGCCCTGTTTCCAAATGAAGTCACATTCTGAGGGACTGGGGGACTGGGACTTTGACACTTTCAATTTTGATGAGGAGTTGGGGATATAATTGAATCTATAGCAAAGGATGAGAAAATATGTGATCCTAGCACACAGTGAACGCACCCAAAGCATGTTCCAGTCACATCTTAGATGGCTCTGATTTGGGATTATGAGTCCACATGACCTAAAGTTCCCATGAAACTAAGGCATCCCACCATGGATAAACATGGTTTTGCTTTGTTCCTTTTCGGTCTCAGCTCAGATTAGAATGTCAATAGCCACTGAAAAGGGAAAAGGCTTTGTGTCCCATCATCTGTCTCCAGAACCATCTTATTTTCAGATTCCCAAATCTGAAGTTGCCCAGGACACGTAATTTCACGTTTCTATCAACAGCGCCCACTTCCTAGGCCTTTTACCTACCAGATTGCCGAAATGGCTCCAGTACATGCAGAAACAGAAGAAATCTCTAACTTGTACTAAAAGGAGGTGGGGCAGTCTTGTTAAGAAAGTTTGTGTCTTGAGAGTGAGTAGATACTAACAGTGGCAATTTTAATGAGCTGTGCAGACAGCTCCATTCTGATCCCACCAACAAGAACCACCTGCACCGCAGCAGGGAACTTTGCCAACAGTTGCTGGTGTTTTTATGTTTTCACTGGACAGATACTAGAGTGATGTATACTTTGTATTATGCAGCAGCAGCTAATACTTTTTCCAGTTCAGTTATTCCTATCTCTGTCTGCTGTAGAAAGCAGTCATTTCGTTCTTTTTACTGCAGAGAAAGGAAGGAGTTCGGGCTGCTCTTCCCCTGGAGCTGGAACCGCCTGTAGCTAATGCCCATTTGCAAAGCACCTTGGGAGAGCATTTTTTTATTTACTCTGCTTTTTGACCTCCCCAAAGACATCACAGTCAACTGTGGACATGAAAAACTTTATTGAGGGTTTCTATAAAATATGACAGAAAAAGAGAGACAGCTGTGTGTGTCCAACCTTTTGACAAGATTTAGTTTTGTCCTTGGGGACTAGGTCATCACAACTAGCGTTATTTGTAGACCACATCAAAGGTTCCATTGGGCCGTCCATAATTTTCCCCAAGAGAGGGAATTTTTTCCCTTGAGAACAGCAAGAATCTCAAGGCTGTACCGGGAGATCTAATCCATTCTTGCTGGTTTCACTCAGATACTCTGTGTCCACAATTATATCAATTATCAGAATAATATTCATAATTAATGGAAGAAGGCCCGACTTGTCAGGACCAGCTGTAGCGAAAACATTTGGGTGTATGGTTTAGCCACTGGCGCTCTGTGGGTTTCAGAGGCTAGAGGAGGGCAGGGGGCTGGCTGAACGCTGTAGTCTGTTTCCCAGTTAGTAATGGGCTATGATGTAACCAAGCAAGTGGCCTACAGGTTCTTGGGAGGTCATGTTTGTGGTTAAGCTTGGGCTCTGGCCAAGCTGGCCACACTGAGGTGGATTCTTCACCTCTTAGTGACTTTACATTTGTAAAATGAAAGCAGGAAGCCGGATGAGTTTAGTTGGTGCTGATGGAGTAAATGATGAGCAAACAGAACCAAAGTAAATGCAATTTCTCCTCATACCCAGCTTTTAAAGGAAAACAAGTCACCTCCCTCCAAGGTCACATGGCTAGTGCTTGCTATTAAAAGGGCAGGGGATTCCAAAACTTCCTCCTGACTGGAATTTTAATGGCTGTCCTTGAAAACTCAGCAGCAGATGGTTCCTCACCCATTGCTCAGGTTGAGACTCTTGCTATTCCTGTGTTTTCTCATCTCTAGTAAGCCCTGAGGGTCCTAACCCGGGGTCCCAAGGGAGGGCTGAAGGAGCTTGGTTCTGGAAGTTAGTTTTGAATGCATTGGATCTTTCATGTTTCACTCATGTCACATGCTCCTGGCTTTCAGCTCCTCTCCCAAAAGGAAGCCTCTAGGAACCAGAGGATAGCAGGAGTTAAAAATGATCTTTGTTGGCTAACAGCAGGGGGATGGCCATTATGAGCGGATTAATGTATGTGCAGGGCGAATCTCTCTGATGTCCTTTTACAGGCAGGAGAAATTGCTGTTCTAACTCTCCCTCTGGCTTCCCTTCTTTAACAATGGCTGCACACAAAAGCTTTCTATGGAAAGATAATTGGATTTCTAACTCTATTTGTTCAAAACTCACTTAACATTATAATGGTTCTAGCTATATTGTTTGTATCAACTCATCAGTAGTAAAATACCAATTTCTGGATAAATATCTACATTTTTTGTGCATACATCTAGTATTGCAAAGGCAAGGAGAGAGATAAAAAAAAAAGAAGCCAGAAATAGACATAGGCTGATAAAAATAGACAGCACACAGGGTCGGGTGCTCTGCATGGCTTCACTGTGTGGGGTATGTCTAGGCTTCCCACATCTGAGTGCTGCTTCTGTCTTACCTATGTCTGTATTTGGTTAGTGCTTAATCGCTGTGAAACTTTTGCTAAATGGGTCACTGAAGACAAATACATGCCCTGCTGGACTCACAGGTGAAGGGCCAATGACACGCAGTCTAGAATGAATTAATCATAGTCTTTAATCTAATAGGCACTATCTCTCCCTCCTCCCAAGAAAGTTGCAACAGAACCTGACTCCTAAAACTCCCTCAGACATTTTTAGTGCTGGTAACATTGGTTCTATCACGCTTTACTAGTTTTATCTGTGAAGAAACTTGCCCATGCAGTAGGATAAACCTTAGTGTGTGGGGGTGGGGTGGGGGTGGAGGTGGGGTCACAAAGTCTGTGTTGAAGTAGAATGAATATACTTAGACATATGGCCGAGGGTTAGTCACTAAATTGCTTAGCAATATGATTTCTTATTCATAAGATGAGTTTCATTGGCAGCAATTTGTCCTGATAGCTGGCTGAGGCAAGCACATGTTCTTTTATTCCTATCCTAATTACTAATATATTAACCCTCAGACCATACGGCTACACATCACCAAGTAAATGCATCTATCTATGTGTATATATGTAGGCTATAGAATGGTTATAGAGGCTTAGCGTGACCAGGACAGAGTTCAAGGCATTCCATAGAGGCCTAAGAAGCAGGAAGGAAGGCTGGTAGGGATAGAAAAGAGCTTGTGTGGGAATAAGATAAGAAACCATCGGAGACACTGAGGAGTCAAGCTTTGGAGTCCAGTGAGGTGCAGAAGACAGGTCTGGGGCTGCAGAGGCTACAGCTGTGCACAGCAGACCCGAGGAGTCTGGACGGAAGAACAGGGATGAAGAGGAGGCCCCTCGAGTGGGCTGCACTGAAGCCCCTGATGGTTAGGGGCTCTCTGCCTGTGTTCCCTGACATGAATGGTCAGATGGTAGGTGAGAGGGGCCGTCACTGTCACATGTTAGGTGTTTTCCACTTTATGGGGTCTAGGTGAGGGTGCTGCACTCTTCCTTTAAGCTGATGTGATCAATAAGTTCTCAGGCCTAGAGATTCTATGGCTTTAATATGCCCCATGTTCCTACAGTTCCAGTTTATTTTGTTAAATTTGTAGGGCAGTGCTGTGACCTGCATAGCTTAGGGGATGACCTAGCTGGAGCGACGGGAATGAGTAATGAAATGACAGTCATACAGAAAAAGCTGAGATAGGGGAGGGTGTGCACTTTGATCCAGATACACTAACAGCAGCCTGGAAATTCAGTAAGTCACAACACCAATGAAGCTAGGGAAAGGCAGATTAGCTAATCTAGATAGGAAGTCTCTAGGCGGGCCGTCATCCTGGAGGAGAAGGCTACAGTTGGTCTTTCCAGCACACACTTGTTTTAGTTAAAGCCCATCTGTTCATCCAGGCGAAGGCTTTGGTATTCCTCAGAGCCTAGCCTGGAGTGGGTCTTGCTATTCCCAAGGGCCTGAGGCATCAGGGTCCTTGACATGCCCATCTCTTTGCCAATAATACACATTTTACTCAGGACTTCATCTGCTCCCTTGTGGGAAGCCAGCTCCCACCTTTTAAAAGTGACAGGGGGAGAGGGATAAGAAAGTTTTAGGTAGAAAGATTGTGAAGAGGAGAAAGACAGATACACAGGATAACTTCGGGAGGACCTGGATCAAAACCCAACAGTCCCTTCTGACTCCTCAAAAGGGTTTTTCTAACAATGCTAAGGGACAGCGGAAAAGACCTCCCCTTTGCTAGATCAAAACACAAAACACAGCCAAGTGTGGACCCTTCCAAACACCTGGTAACCACGCCCGTGGTCAAATCATCCCCTTCTGTAGCCCTGTTGGGTAAAGCAAGCTTAGATTCTCGGACCCTGAGTAAGTTCTCACTAGGAAAACTCTGTGGGTCTCTACACTCCCTACATGGCAGTATCCTTTTTAACTTTTAGAAATAGTTTATATGCCAGTCCAGTCCTTGTGGGTGGTGCTGTTTGTTTATGTGTCCACCAAGGTTCATAGTCTTCCTGCCTCTGAGTCTGCACTCAAAATGGAGTCAAACATGCTTGTAAAATGGAGTGTCTCAGGGAAAGGCACTGCCTAGAAAACCATCATTTTACACAATATGGAGTAACTTAGAGCAGGGCACAGATGACCTTAGCAGAGACCCTTTTACCTTTTACCTATAGATACTGAGAGGGTCTTTTTTGGGAGAAAAAAGGGTTACAAAATATTGTTACTCATTTCTCCATTGATCTCTTTTGTTCTCTGATATTTAAAGCACCCTTTTATGAAGCTCAAATTACGCCCATATCCCATTCAGATGAAAGCCTATATCTGTTGTAGGGTAGGCAATTTCACTCAGTTTCAGTCGATCTGCATTTGATTTGCATTGTATTAGTCACCTAATGGGAGTATCCAGCAAAGATCTTGCTGCCAATACTTGAGAAGTTATGACTGAATGGGAACTAATTATATGAATGGTCAGGCACTCAGTGAGTCTTTTCCTGTCCTGAGAATTACTGCATACCCAGTGGATCATCTTAAAACAGTATAGACATGTAAAAGAGCCTTCTCCACCATTTCCACTGAAGCTGGGTCCGATCTGATTCCCCAGAAACTGATTGGAAATGACGTTCCTATGAATCAGGCCATCTTTCACCTGCCCTTGGAGAGGAGATACTATTTTAAGGCACCTTTTGCTTTTTCTCAAGTAAGATGAAAAACCTACCTAATCCTAATTTAGTCTGACTTTCTATCTGAATTTCCAGGAACCACACTTCTCACTTCTTCTCTCCTCGGACAGCAAATCAGGTCCAGCGGCACTTTGAAGTTGGCTCTCATGGGTCAGTCATGGAGGTGGGCTCCATTCTTGCAGGAAGGGTGAACTGCTGTGTGCGGAATGCTCTGTCCATGACAGTTGTAGACACGTGCAGATCTTTCAACCCGACACAGGCAGGAGAGGCTCACGATTAGTGTAAAGACATAAACAAGCTAGGACAGACTGACCTTTCTTTTCCATAGGATGCCTTAACACGTCTGGAATGGGAAGCGTGTGGTATTTGTCACCATCACAAAAGCCACCTTCCTCCATCTTGAGCATGCTCCACTTACCAGTGAAGAAGAGGTAGGACCAAACGGGATTTCAAAGTGTTTCTGTTAGGTTTATGGAACCAGCAGCTGTACACAAAGAAGCTGGGGAACCAGCGGGGCTTTTCAGGGGATACTTAAATGTCTCCATCATGTCAATAATGATCGAGTTGCTTCCAAGTTCTGAAGCCAACTGTGCTATGACAGGAAGCTTGAGCTGTGAAAGATGCAGGGGAAGGTACCCTTGTAAGGGTACCCCTTGTAAGCGGTTTGTCCTTAATTACATCATCACCCTGTCCTTTGCTTCTTACCCAGAACAATAGAGGAAGGAGCAGGGAGAGAAGGGAGGCGGGTGGATGCCCTGGAGTGTGTGCTGTGCTGGCGGGGGTGGGACAGGGTGTCACACTCTAGGCCTTGGAAGGAAATGAGTGGCTTACAACTGAAGGCTTCTCACAGCACAGCAGCCCTGCAGAACCTTCCCTGCCAGGCTTGTGCCTGCAAAGCTCCCAAATATCCTCCACAAAGCCTCATTCTACCATGTCTTAAGGTAGCACTAAATGCTCGAGCTTGTCATTTAGGACCTGGCTGAGAGATCTCCTTGGGCACATCCTCTTTGAACATATAAGCTCTAATGTTTAACATCTGCTTCCAAACTACACATCTCTCTGTTCTAGCCGGGACAACTGGCTTCTCTCTAAATAAATCACAGGGCTGAGGAGCATTTAGTCAGAGATCTTAGGGGTCTCTTTTCCACACTGCCCCAAACTCCAGTACTCCAAGAGCTGGCTCAGGAGAATGCCTCCAGCAGGCCACAATACTCTGCAGCATCTGGAAGGTGAGCTTAGCAGTGTTGTGCACCCCTGGCCTGGCAAAAGGGTGTTAGGAGGTGGGACATCCCAATCAAATGCTGCAGATGGGCAGAGACAAGCGCAGCTATGGATGCTGAGTGAGTAAACTTAAATACAAGACCCATGACACCAGGCAGTTGACAAGAATGACTCCATGGGAAAGGCCATTCTTGGGGCAGGGAAGCATCATCAAGGATGGTGTGCTTGTTTAGGAGAGCGTGCAGAGAACACAAAAGTCACAATCCTGGCCCCATGTGGCTTTGTCATACTGGCAGGAAGTAAGGTGAAGACTTTTGACCTAAAACAATGGTTCTCAACCTGTGGGTCGTGACCCCATGACCAAACCTCTAGCTCCAAAAATATTTACACTACTTATTCATAACGATAGCAAAAGTACAAATATAGAGGACTGACAGAAATAATTTTATGGTTGGGGGTCACCACAACAGGAGGAGCTGGATTAAAGGGGTCGCAGAATTAGGAAGGTTGAGAAGCATTGCCCTAGAAGATGCGGTGAACCACATTTACAGCATATTTTGCTTCTCGGCATGAATGCTGAGCAAAGTTGTCAGTCACTTGGAAGTTCGAGGTCCTCACATCCAGTGTGCACTTTGTAGAGCCCGCTTTGCAGGGACAGAATGAAGAGCAAATGAGCTATCCCAGGCAAGCATTTGGGTACCGGGATGACTTCAATAAAATAGCAACATGGATGCTACCTTTTTTTTTTTCAAAGTTGGAGTATTCGGAAGTTCTGAAGTAGTGTGGTGTAGCCTGGAGTGACTGGTGATTTAGGAGGATTTGAGGTGCCTTTGGAAAAGTGGGTTGGGTTTAGACTGGCAGTAGAAAGTGGACTCAGCACAAATCATCCCAGGGCAGGCAGGAAACGGAAGTGAAGGTCTGGGCTGTTGTGGCTGTTTAAAAGCCAGTTTGGATATCAGCTTCCCTGGAGAAGTGGGCTGCTGAGGAAAGCAGGAAAGTTAGATTTCTTTGAACGGGCAGGCTCAGAAAATGCACTGACCTAAGAAGTCCAAACTGACAGACTAGGGGAGAGGGAGGAGTGAGTGTCTGTGCAGGAGAGAATGTGCTGGAGGCAGGCTTTTGGGAAGACTCAGGACACCCGGGTAATTTGGGGTGTGGCAGCTGGGAACTGTAGTAGAGTGGAAGGTTGTTTAGAGCGGGATTACAGGAACAAGAAATAAGCATTAGTTATGTGTATGTGCACAAAGAGTCCATTATGGGGCATGAGTCTTAACTGAGTGCTTCCATTAACTCTCATATTTTGGCGTTAAGGAAAAGAATTGCACTTAAAATAATCCAGTAATTAAATATTGTACACAAGCCCGGGAACTGAGAACAAGCCAAAGAGACTACGGAGTGGAGTCCTTGCAGAGACTTCCCTGCGGCCAAATGGCTGTAGCAGGCTGGGTGAGTGTGCTGCATTTGGTGATCCGTCAATCACAGCCTTCACTGTGCAATGTGCATCTGCATCTGGTCCTCTCCAGCCGGTGCCCCCCCTTTAAAATAGACTTTATATTTTCTAGCATATAATGAGGATATTTTACAAATATTAAAGTAATCTGTTTTGTTTCCCTCTGAAAGAATATTCTTTGAAACCTTTACCTCTGGGGCTAAGCCATGAAATACCTTTGTTGTGAAAAGTACCTACTGGAGAAGACTGCTTGAACCTGGTTCAAGCCAATAGGAAGTCTTCACCAGCTTGCCAGTGACTACATGGGGCGTTCAGGAACCTGGTACAGTTCAGGGCCTTTCTCGGCCACATCCTGGGTTGACACACCTCAGTTGATAAGAACTACAGAAGCCAGAAAGCAAGGTTAGCACGTTTAGGGACTTTCCCAGAATTTGCTAAGCACTGCTGTCTACAACCTAGATTCCAAGGCCTGAATGGTAATAAGGTTTAGGGGCCTATGAAGGTCTGAGGGATTCTGGTCTGCCCCTTGGGGACCTGCCCTGCCTGCCCGTCCTGACATAAAGCCTACTTTAAGAGAAAACTCCTTCTCCTCCCCTCTCTCTTTCTGTGTATCACATGTACATACTGCTTGAAGAGGTCACAAGAGAGTGTTTTCGATCTCCTGGATACAAATGGCTGTGAGCTGCCAGTGTGGGTGCTGGGGATCGAACCCGGGTCCTCAGGAAGAGTAGTCAGTGCTCTTAACCATTGAGCCATTTCTCCAGCCCCCTCTCTTTTTCTCTCTGTTCCCACAAGGTGGGCATCTCTCTCTCTCTCCTCCCTTTTTCTCCCTCCCTCTCTTCCCCCCACCAAATAAAACTCTTCTTTGAGTGCTGTCTCCATGGCGTCTCTGTCTCTCACCTGCCGCGGGGTGCCTTGGCTCCACCCACCAGGGCCTCCTGAGAGCCCTATCATAACACCTTTTACACCTTGTCCTATAAGAAAATAATTGGCATGGAAAAAAAATAGAAAAGAAAAAAGAAAATAAAAAGGCTTGAGTGAGAGATTTCTAAATCCAGCTTAGATTTACAGAAACTAATGTGGATGGGTCAAATGACAATTCCTCTACAGTGTAGAGATGACTTATCTAGCATGTTAAGTCACATGGTTCTGCTAGTAGAGGGATTCTATATTTCAGAATGACATGTGAAAGAGAGGCAGTAATGGAAGGAGACACTGGGTTTCCCCGTGCCACCCCAAGGTCAAAATTCAATGGCAGTGGGTGGCTTTAGTAACATTCAGGTAGTTTGGATCCTCAAGGAGCACAGAGACGTTTTGTATTCCACAGCAAGGACTCAGAAACCCAGGAAGGACTCAGGAAAGTAGACATTTCTCATCATGTTCTATGCGGTTCTCCTTATCACAGTAGCCTGCTGCCTCGTGGAGCTAAGACAGACCTGCGGGCACCTTAGTTCTTCCATGCTGCTTTTGGCCCTCCAGTGATGACTATTCAGAGTGAAGGCACCCCAAAGTCTGGGGAACACGGGTATTTCGATGCCTAGGGAAATGAATGTCACAGACCCTTAGGAGAGATCTACTCAGTCAGCCAAATGGCATGGGGCTGCGTGAGCCAAAGAGAGCCACCAGCCCCTGTCCAAGCCACAAGTGGCCCGATCAAGTGATACCAGCTGCCAGTACAGCTGTGTCCATGGGGCCAGCTGTGACCTGGATTTCAAGGACAGGTGGTTGTGGATGGTGCAGGAGACAAAGGCTACTGTTTCAGTTTTGAGACAGTTCCCTCTCAAAACACAAGGATGCACCAGTTCCATTTGCCCCAAAGTCTCAGAAGCTATGCTGTAAGAGAAAGAGAAAAAAAGTCTAAAACATGAGTAATCATATCCCAGTGAATGTCAAAATTATTGCTTCAAACTAAGAAAGGACTTGGATTTTGTTTTCTGTTGTTTCTTTTGTTACTCAACGGACAGGAGGATTGAAGTATCTGTCCATCAAATGAAGGGTCTATGTTTCTCTGAGTGCTGGGATTGTGTTTTAACTACTTTCCTCATCCCACCATGGCAGTGTGTGTTTGCTCAGAGTTTCCACTCTCTACTAACCACACTTGGATAGGATCCAGCAGGACTTCCCAGCCAACTTTCCGACTAACTATTCTTTCAAACTCCACCTACGACTTCATTTCACACTGATAAACATCGGCCTTGCTCTGGGTTAGTGTGCTCCAGATCTCCCCAGTCTGAGACACCCCAGGGTCCCACTGCCCCATCAGAGACACCTCAGGGTCCCACTGCCCCATCAGAGACACCCCAGGGTCCCACTGCTCCATCAGAGACACCCCAGGGTCCCACTGCCCCATCAGAGACACCCCAGGGTCCCACTGCCCCATCAGAGACACCCCAGGGTCCCACTGCCCCATCAGAGACACCCCAGGGTCCCACTGCCCCATCAGAGACACCCCAGGGTCCCACTGCCCCATCAGAGACACCCTATGGTCCCACTGCCCCATCAGAGACACCCAGGGTCCCACTGTCCCAATCACTCCTGTTTTGTTTTGTTTCCCCTTCTGGACAGGAATCTGACTTCACAGTGGAATAGAGTTCTAGATGAGGGAGTTTTTAGGAAAGAGTCAGAGGTGTATGCATTGATAGAACAGTCAATTTACGAGGTTAGTGTTTGAAGTTGCAGCCAAATGGGAACTAAGAAAAGTTCCTTGTAACTATCTGGAAGTATTCTATTTTGACACAGTCCTTGACTAGAACCATTTCAATAGACTCCAAAATTGTGATTTTCTCCCACCTGAAATGATCAGTATGAGGAATCGGGGATGAGTCACTTTTTCTTAATCATAATTTCATTTATAAAGCCACTAAAATATCACAGTTAATAAAGCCTTACCATTATGTATTGTACATGAATAGAATTTGTTTCCCCAAGGAATTCACATATGGTAACACACAGCAGTGAAAAGTCTTGTTCTCCTCTAAAGATTCACCATCTTGTGGTCTGTTAGGGTGATCAATCTGTAAGTCGGTTGTCATTGTTCTCGGGCACCTCTGAGACTTCTGGTTGATGTGTAAGTTGGTTTTCAACGGTGTGCTTATTCCAAGATATATTGCACCCCAAAGCCACCGTTGTATCTTCACACCTTAGAACCATGCCCCATACTATCGCAAGCAGGGGTATTGGGGGGCTCTTATGAAGAATCAATGGTAAAGCCCTTTCTAGCCAATCTGCGTGCTTCTACAAGCCAGCCCAAAGCCACTGTGTGTGGCGGAGGTGGCTTCTGGCTTGTCCTTTTGTCTAACACAGCAGAGTTTAAAACTGCCTTTTCTCACACACATGCCAGTACCCAGATGAGCGCTTGTGAGAATTTGAATCTGGTGTCAATTTTAAACTTCAGTCCTGTTCTTTGCTCAAAGCCAACAGCATGGATGTGACAGGTTTCAGTGAAAATAGGAAGGCACAGAATCTGCCCTTCTACTCTTAGTAGGAATATTAACAGGTGTTTGTAATCTGTTGACCTTCAGGGGGAGATGTCAACCAGTAGATGTCAAAGATTAGAAATGTGATCCTTGGAAACCTCAGCTTAAGCAGTTGTGAGATAATTTAAAAATCTTCAAGGGTATAACCAGTAAAACAGCCCCCTCCCTTTGAAAAGCTTAGCCTTCACTTGTTTGTTTTTATTGGCATATATTATTGTACATAACTATACAGCAATGGTTTTATTATGGTGTTTTCACGCTTACGTTTCTGTGTTCCAATCACATCAACTCCCTGCTACCTCATGTTGCTGCAGCAAGTTCTTCACCCACTGAGCCCTCACCCAGCGGCACCATCCCCACTTTGTGCTCCTCGTAACTCTCCTGCCTCTGCAGTCTTGGCTTCCATGGCTCCCATAGAACCATGGTCTACAGCCCCGATGCTATGTCTCATCGCTTTACCTTGTTCTCCAGCCCCAGCTGCCTCCTCCTGCCCTTCTGCATGCACAGGGGGCCTGGCACACTGTGTGGAGACCCACAGGCCTCCATACTAAGATGGGAAGCTTTCTCTCTGGCAGTGAAGGTCTTGGTGGTCCTGACCTACTGCAGGCTCTCTAATCTTGTCCTTCTCCATTCTACTCTGTGGTTTTACTGGAGAGTGTGTGGATGGCCTCTGCTCTACTGTGATAAACACTGCGGGGAAATTAAACAAGAACTCAAGTGTCTAGTGATGTAATGTCTGTTGTCAAGAGCAGGAGGTAATGAATACACCAATGCTGTCTTCTGGCTTGCTCACTCGTATCTAGCCTTCTACTTGTCTTGTATAGTTCAGAACCAAGCCCATGAAATAATGCCACCCACATTCAGGATGGGTCTTCCTATATTAATTAACAATCAAGACAATCCCCTACAGACATATTGATAAGCCAACCTAATCTAGACCATTCCTCAACTGAAATTTTCAGATGATGCTAGTTGGAGACAAGTTGACATTTAAAACCATCCAACGCAGTCCCGAAGGCATAAACATAGGAGTGCATGTTTGCTGGTTTTAATTGGCATTTCACGGGTCCAGAACCATGTGCTGCTTCCGTAGTCTTCTTTAACACCAGACTCTAAGTCATTCTATCTTCTGCTCTGGCTAGACACTTCCTTTCTTTCTTAGTCAGCTCTGCAAACTCATTTCCTTGGTATTCTTGTTGGAGTCAGCTTAGCTCAGCCTAGTCTGATGTTCTCAAATCCTGCACTGAGGTGGATACTGCCATCCGGGCAGAGGCTGCTGCCTGCAGACAGGAAGCCCTGGGATGGGAGTTGAGAACAGGAGGGGAACCTCTCTCAGCCCCACTGTCCTTGGTGTCCTCAGTGCTGACAGCAGAGGCAAAGCCTTGGTGTTTCTGCTCACACTGGGCTGCTGGTGACTGTGGCAGCAGCTGCGGCTGCTTACCTGCTTTTCGTGACTAGAGCGGTTCAGGTATGCCCATGGTCCTTTGGAGGGTGCCAGAGCCTCCTCCATTCCCACCCCACTTTCTCCACACCACTCTCCATGTCTGTTGGAGCCCACTGAGGTTTCCTAGTGGCTTTACCCAGCAGGACTGCATAAGAGGATGATTGGACCACAGGCCTGAGTGCCAGGTATCTGGAAGGGTCTATATTTGGTTGTATCTAGCAGGAGGAGGTCTTTTTGCCTTGCTCCTTGGCATTGTTATAAAAAGCCCTTTTGAATAAAGTTTCAGGCTGGTGGATAAGGATCCAGGCCCACCAGAGGCTATCCTATGTTCTATCCGTTTCTCTCCCCCTATATTTCTATCTAAGTCTCTTATCCCTCTCTCCTCAAGAGTCCCTGGGGTAAATAAATGTGGGAGCTGGTCTCCCACACATGTCAGTGCGAAAATGTGTGCTTTCACATAAGCTGAAATATTTGAAAACCTAAACAAAATAGCATCGAATTATAAATTAATCTAGCTTGAATTACACTTACAGACAGGGGACACCTGTTCTGCTCTAGTCTATACCACAGTGGTGCAACCATTAATTCATTGTCTTGAAACAAGTATGGGATGAACAGATACCATGTGTTTGCTGTGAGCTCTGTCAGGACAGACACACTTGTGTGCTTTCACAGTTCTAGAATTTATTGAATAATAAGAAATTCTTAAGTTATGTCCTCTTTGTTGATGGTAATTCACTAAGTACATGACTTTTTTTTTTTAGTGCTTGTGTCCATTAGCGATCACAGATTTGTTCTTTCATTCCAATTTAATTGCTAATATTAACTTGCAGACCACCCATTACACTATGCACGCACACACGCACACACACACACACACACACACACACACACACACACACCCCACATGTAATAGAAGAAGAAAGGGTTAATGTGGCTGTAGGGTTAGATGGCTATGCTCAGACTTTCCACGGGGGAAGGCAGAGAGCTGATTCTGATGCTAGAGCAAGTCCCTATAGTGGACTGAACAGACTCTTTACAAACCACAGAATGGAGGTCGGGTGCAGGCAGTTTGAGTGTCAGTTTGAAGGAGGCTGTGAATCGCAGGTAGAAGAAACTGTTCGTGAGTTTGAGCTTAGGAGCAGTGGTCTGTCACTGTGGCCATTTTCCTGTTTGATATCACAACCAGTCAGCAGGAGATGAGTCAGCTCCTTTCATACCCTGAAGTGAGTGGGTTACATGTCATGTGTCTGGGAGGATTTGATACATTTCCTTACATAATTATTTATTGGGACAAATAAATTATTTATAAATTTGTGCCTCAGGGTATGTGGACCATTGTTTACTTTCAAACAACATGTAGAAGCATGCAGCCTTGGCACTTATGGCCATAAGGGTATATGTCAGGCCAACACTATTGCTCTAATATGTAAACTTAAGGACAGAAATTGCATGACAAATTTAATAGATGAAGAATAAGCCTTTTAAAATAGGTTGAGGTTAATTTATTTGAGGTGTGTATGGTGTGTTTGTGTGTGTGTGTGTGTGTGTGTGTGTGTGTTTGTGTGTGTGTGTGTGTGTGTATGCCCACACACATACGAATTTTATCAAGTTATTGCTATTTAGAGGTGTCACGATCATATGCTTAAAAAACCTCTAGAGACACCACAAGAAAATGCTTATGTTTAACAAACAATTTTTAGTAAAGTGGCAATATACAAAATAAACAAACAAAAATCAATGGTTTTCCTACATACCAATAGTGAGCTTACTAAAAATAAAGCAGGGAAAATAATCTCAATCGTCTCTGTGGGTCTATGGAGTATAGCTTGGTTAGTATTTACTTAGTGGCTAATGTCCACCTGTAAGTGAATAATACCACAGTTAACTTTCTGGATCTGGGTTACCTACTCAGGATGTTTTTGTTGTTGTTGTTTCATACATTTGCCTGCATTTTCACCATATCATTATCATATCATTTCAAACAGCTGAATATAACTCCATTGTGTAAATGTATTACATGTTCTCTATCCATTATTCTGTTGAGGGACATCTAGGTTGTTTCCAGTTTCTGGCTATTATGAATAAAGCTGCTATGAACATGGGTGAGCAAGTGTCCTTGTGGTAGGATGAGCATCCTTTGGGCATTATGCCCAAGAGTGGTATAGTTGGGTCTTAAGATAGATGGATTCCCAATTTTCTGAGGAGTTGCAATATTTATTTCATAGTGGCTGTACATGTTTGCACTCCCATCAGCAATGGATGGGTGTTCCCCTTGCTCCACATCCTCGATAACATGAGCTATAACATGTGCTATTGATCTTAGCCATTCTGACAGGTGTAAGATGGAATCTCAAAGCAGTTTTGATTTGCATAAAGAGGAAGGGTCCGAGGGGTGGATGCAGGGGTCTTTCTGGGAGGGGAAAATAGAATAGATTTTATAGGTGGGCTAGAGGCAGGGGTGGGGAAATCAAGTTACAGGGGGAGATGAGGTGGAGGGAGAGAGTGTGGGGAGAGATCACTGGAATTGGGGGACATTTGGGATGTGTGTCATGGAAACCCAGTGCAGTGGAAACTTCCTAGAATCTGTGATGCTCCTAATGGGGATTCCCACTAATAGGGGATTATGGAGTCTCAACTGGCCATTTTTTTAGCCAGGTGAGGCTTCCAGTGATGGGACTAGGGTGCATTCAATTGTCTTGTTGGTGAAGGGGGTCTCATGAAAATCCCCAAACAACCCAGGCTGTGGCTAAAACAAAAGACTGATATCCCATAACTGACAGCGAGGTCACATTGCTGAAGAGAACACCCACACAACTCGCTGAACACGCAGAAGCTGAGCTGGTGCCTGCATGGAGCCCTCACTGGTACGTGTTAGTCTCTGTGGTGGAGGAAGGCAGTCTGCAGGCTACTGAAAGAGAAATGTGGACACCAACCTATAATCGGTCCTGCCTGAAAATATGCTGGGACCATGGTGGCACAGAACTTGTGGGAATAGCCAACCAATTGTCTGATTTGACTTAAGATCTACTCCATGAGAAGGAATTCATACCTGACACTGCTTGGATAACCAAAAACCAGGAACTAGATAGCCCAAAGACCTAGAGTAAAGCCAAACATGGCTGGTCAAAAAAAATAAACAAACATACAACAGCAACAACACAAACAATAACATGATTCTTAATGATACTCTGCTATACTCATAGATCTGTGCCTTATCCAGTCATCAGCAGAGAACCTTTCTCCAGCAGCAGATGGAAACAGATGCAGAGATCCATAGCCAGACATTATGCAGAGAGAGAGTCTAAGCGGGAGGTGTCCATCAAATTTTTCCTAAGGAGAGGAGGTGGAAGATTGTTGGAGCCAGAGGAGATAGAAGACAGCAGGAGAACAAGGGTCTCTGAATCAACTAAGCAAGGTGCATATGAGCTCAGAGGGACTGAGCAGCAAGGACAGGCCTGCACAGGTCTGCACCAGGTTCTCTGCGTATGTTTTATAGCTATTAGTTTAGTATTTTTACAGGATTCCTCACTGTGAGAACAAGTGATCTCTGACTCCTATGCCTGCTCTTGGGACTCTTTTCCTCCTGTTGGAAGCTATCATGGCCAACTTGAATGTGAGAGTTTTTGCTTTATCTTATTATACTTTGTTTTATCATGTTTGGTTGTTATCTCTTACAAGCCTATTCTTTTCTAACAAGAGACAGAAAGGGAGTAGATCTGAAGGGGAGGGGAGGTGGCAAGAAACTGAGAGAATAGAGGGAGGGAAAACTATAATAAGGACATATTGTATGGAAAAAAGAATCTATTTTCAATAAAAGAAAGGGAAAAATCTCATTCACATTATTTTAAAAAAACAAATTCTAAGAATAAACCTAACCAAAGAGGTGAAGGCCCTCTACAATGAGAACTTTAAAATACTAAAGAAAGAAATGAAGAAGACATTGGAAGATGGAAAGGCTTCCCATGCTCATAGATTAGCAGCATTAATATCATGAGAATGGCTGTGTTACCAAAAAGCCATCCACAAATCCAAGGCACATTTCCAAAAATTTGGATGGCCGTCTTTCCCAAAGCAGAAAAATAAAAATCTTAAAATGTGTATGGAAACACAGACGACCTTGAATAACCAAAGCATTTCCAAATGGAGTGATACCGGAAGCATTGCCACCACCAATCTCAAGTTACCCCTCAGAGCCATAGTACCCAAATCATCACGGTGTTGATTGAAAGTCAGAGTCATGCTCCAATGAAATGGAATAGATGACCCAGAAATAAACCCACACAGCTGCAGTCACCTTAATCTTTGACAATGCTGTCAAACACATACATTGGAGAAGAGACCTTCAAAAGCAGTGCTGAAAAAAAAAAAAAAAACATGAATTCTGCAGTTGGAAAATGAAACTAAGGGGACTCATTCTGTACAAAACCCAGCAGGTCAAAGACCTTTATGTAAGAACTGACACTCTGAATGTGCAAGAGAAAAGCATAGGCAAAACACTTCAAGTTATAGACACAGGCAAGAGATTTTTGAAAAGGACCCCAGTAGCTCAGGAAGAATTGAAAAATGGAATTACATAAAATTAAAAGGCTTCTGCACAACAAAGGAAATGACTCTGTGTGCAAGAAAGCATTCAAAATGGGAGAAACTCTGTAAAGCACACATCTGATTGCCATCCGAATTCTATAAAGAACTCAAATTATCTGATCAATAAGTGGAACGATTAATTGAACAGACAGTTCTCAACAGAAGAAATGAAAATGTCAACCATTATTTGAAAAAAATAGCCAACACCCTTAGCTATCAGAGAAACGCAAATTTAAACCACATCAGTGATCTTGTCTTACCCTAGTCAGAGTGATTATCATCAAAGACAATAAGCGATAATAAATGTTGACTAGCATGTGGGGAAAAGGGACCTCTATACTGTGGGTGGGGATGTAAAGTGGTACAGCTGCTATGAAAATCAGAATACAGATCCTCAAAGATTAAAAATAGGTCTACCCTGTGACCCAGCTACATCATTTCTGAGTATATAATTGAAGGACTCTAAATCAACACACAAAAGGGATATTTCACACCCATATTTATTATTATGTAATTCACAATCGCAAGATATTGTTCTAGCCTAGATGTTCACCAGTAGCTGATGAATGGATAAACACAATGGGTTACATCCACACAAAGTTGCCTCTAGCCATAATGAAGAATGAAATGATGTGTTTCACAAGAAAAGTGATGGAACTGAAGACATCATGTTATGCAATCACATTTTCTCTTGCATGCAGAATATATGTGTGTGTATGTATGTATGTATGTATATGCATGTGTAATATGTTTATCATAATATTAAAGTGCAAGAGGGATTCTGAGAAAAAAGAAAGAGGTCTAAAGGTGCAGTGGAGGGAACAAGAGAGAGAGTAATGGGGTAGAAGAGACAAAGCATCACATTTTTTCTGTCATACACATACACACACACAAACACACATACACACACACACATATATTCCATATATGATACATGCCATCTCTCTCTCTCTGTCTGTCTGTCTGTCTGTCTGTCTCTCTCTCTCTCTCTCTCACACACACACACACACACACACAAACACACACACACGTATACATCACAAAAACATGATGGGTACTATTTGCCAGAAGGAATGGTACCATTCAGTAGGGATGTGGGAAGGCAAAAGCCCTTGTTGCTTTCTAAGATGGAGTAACTATAGGCCAGGGGCAGCTGGCAGCTGCTGTTTGATGGAACAAGTGGCCCAGAGCAGGCCCACCCAGGCTGCTTTCCTCAGGTACAAACCTTCTTTACCACCTTCCCTACATTCAAGCAAAGGTCTCTCCTACCTCAACCCTAATTCATTAGGGCTTTTGCCTCTTTGTAGGACTTATGCTCCCAGAACAACTTAAGTGCTAAATGGAGAGGGGGTCCATAGGGGAAACCAAGTCCAGCATTGAGTTAGGGGCAAGTGAAAGGCTGGGGCCTCTGAGAGCCATAGCTAGATGTTCAGCCAGAGAGGGATTAGGTTAGGTCTCTTGGCAGCTCCTCAACACCTAATCTATACAGGACACAAAGCAAGACTGGCCATGGGACAAGGAAGAGTCCAGATTTGCACAATCTTCTCATGGGCTGCACTTTGGCTGGAGGGAACATGTAGGCTTGAAGCCTTAACTGGGGCAGGCCCATGGGAGGCTGACTATTGGGCAGGCTTTTGGAACAATGAATTTTTAGGGCGAGTTTTCATTTGCTGAGTGGGACTCACATGGACATGGAAAGAACTGTGTTGCTCAGAAAAATAAGAGACTGAGAGTTCTCCACAGGCCTTTCCTCTCATCTTTCCCCTCCTGTAGCCCAGTCTTCCTTCTGAGCAAAATAAGTGCTTAAAGAATGTCGTTTTGAAGAGTCACAAATAATTAACCCTCTAAGGGGGACTGCTTCTATCTTTAGTTGTATTCCTTCTTTTCTGAGACCTACCATTTGTGCGGCTGGAAAAGGAGGAAGTTAAAAGTCACACAGTCCAGTGCTCCAGTTTTAACCTGTTACAGAACTCTGTCCTCTTAAACACTCAGCAGTTCTGACTATCAACACAAGAGCGCACAAAACTGGGCTGATTAACACTCTGTTATAGAGGAGGGAGCTCACTAGCCACACCCTAATTCTTAACACTCCCCAATATATACAAGTGTTTAGCAGTTGCTGAGGGTGGGTGGGGAACATGGTATGGGAATGAGAAGTTTTCTTTGGTAGTATAGCCACCAATACATTGCCCACGCTTCTCTAGGTAGCTCACTGGCTCACCAAGCTACACTGACTGGCATTGTTCCCCTGATCTGTCGCTGATGCTCTCTCTTGAGTTTCATGTCTCCCCAAGAAAAGCTAAATGACACTCACCATGCCCCTCTCCCAGTTAAGCAGAGAGAGAATCGATGCGTCCTTGGCTCTCTCTTCTTTGTCCACTCTGTCTCCAAGCAGTCGAATTTTTGCCATGGACTCTGACAATTTAGGGGTCGCCAGTGCAGCTCAGGACATCATACTCACCTACGCCAACACTGTTTAACTGTTTGATTCTACTGGGCCCTCACCAGATGATTTTTACAAAGGAACTACACTTGAAAATAACAATTGACTCTGGGTCCATGTCTCTAGAGAGAGACACACAGAGTGTAAAAGCAAAGTATGGGAGACTGATTCAACATCCATCTCTCTGATGGCGGGCTCTGGGACAGAAATAGAAAGACTAGGGATTTTAATAACTGGGATGGCATTCCCAAAGCCCAAGTAAACTAAACCGACTTTCTTTTAATCTATGTTATTTTCGGGTACATGGCAAACCTCGCATCTTGTGACATGCTTTCTCCTGATTTGTTTTCATAACCCCCATCCTCTGCTGTGGATTGGCATTTATTAGCAGCTGATGATGAGTTTTCAGCCTCCTTTCCATTCGGGAGTGATGCATTAGCCCATTTCTCTTTTGTGGACGACAGGTGCATGGAAATCACATTGGAAGAGGACAGGTTGTAGCAATCAGGCAAATATTCTCCACAGCTGGCAGGAGCGTAGGCAGTTCAATGACGTCACAGGATTGGGATCAAAGACCACTTCAAAGACCTTAGTCTGTCATAGAACAGTCAGTCAGCTTTCTTTTGGGATTCTGAGAGGAATGGGGAGTATTACCCAGGGAGAGGACTTTTGTAAACGTTTCCTATTAGTTTCTTATGAACACACACTAGAATTCAAATTCAATATTTGTTTAAAGCCCAAATACTGCTGACAATTTTCCTTTGGAAAAGACTTGAACAAAGTGACTGGATGTGATTTTATTTATCTGAACTAACATGGCTTGTTGCAATTTGAAAGAAAAGTTCCCTTGGTTCTCAGTTTTTTTCTGTCCCCCCAGTGATCCATTGTTTGATTTCTAATAGTCAATTTCTCTGATTTTCAGTTTTATTTTCCTTTCGTTCATTTCCTTAAAATATTAAGAATAACAGACAGCAGGAGAGTGGGGAGGGTTTTATGTCTCATTCTCGATGCAGACATTTAGCATGTTGTTTGGTTAAAGATATTCATAAGAAATAAAGAAACACCTTTATGGATGAGGTTTTCTATGCCCAAATTCCGACCAGACACAGCAAACATATTATTCCTTCCTTTGTGCATTTTTAAGGCACTAAGAGAGGCACTGAAGCACTTGTTAAAAGCACACCTACAAAAGTCAGAAGACTGAGCAGGGCCTGCTTGTTCTCCATGGATGGTTAATTTGGCTTAGAGTCGTTCTCATGCGCAGCTCTGGCTTAGTTTTGTTTTCTATAATACGGTAAGAGATGGACACCTCCATCAAGTCTAACCATCAAATTTCTGTCTCTCAAAGGGGCTTTAGAAGAAAAGTGGTCTGGTATTTACTAAGTGGGCAAGGAGGACAAAAATGATTATTCAAGGAAGTTTTTTTTCTCCCCCTCCATGGCACTTCTATTTTTTTTATTCTTTTTTATATAATTTAATTTTACACATCAGCCATGGGTTCCCCTGTCCTCCCCCCTCACACCACCGCCCTCCCCCCCAGCTCACCCCCCATCTCTTCCAGGGCCAAGACTCCCCTGGGGACTCATTTAAACCTGGTGGATTCAATACAGGGAGGTCCAGTCCCCTCCTTCCAGGCTGAGCAAAGTGTCCCTGTGTAAGCCCAAGGTTCCAAACAGCCAGCACATGCACTAAGGATAGGTCCGGGTCCCACTGCCTGAGTGCCTCCCAAACAGGTCAAGCTATTCAATTGTCTCACTTATCCAGAGGGCCTGATCCAGCTGGGGGCTCCACAGCCTTTGGTTCATAATTCATGTGTTTCCATTCATTTGGCTATTTGTCCCTGTGCTTTTTCCAATCTTGGTCTCAACAATTCTGGCTCATACAATCCCTCTTCTTTCTTGCCAATTGGACTCCTGGAGCTCCACCTGGGGCCTGGGTGAGGATCTCTGCATCCACTTCCATTAGTCATTGGAGTTCTAGCACAAGAGTTAGGGTGTTTGGCCAGCAGATCACCAGACTAGGTCAGTTCGGGCTTTCTCTTGACCATTGCCAGTAGTCTACAGTGGAGGTATCTTTGTGGATTTCTGGGGACCTCTCTAGGACTTTGCTTCTTCCTATTCTCATGTGGTCTTCATTTATCATGGTCTCTTATTCCTTGTTCTCCCTTTCTGTTCTTGATCCAGCTGGGATCTCCTGCTCCCCTAAGCTCTCCTTCCCTCGAAACTTGCCCTTCATTACCCCTACTCACATCCAGGTTGTTCATGTAGATCTCATCCATTACTCTGTCATTGGGCAATCCCTGTGTCTTTCTTAGGGTCCTGTTTTCTAGGTAGCCTCCCTGGAGTTGTGAGTAGCAGTCTAGTCATCTTTGTTTTACATCTAGTATCCTCCTATGAGTGATTACATACCATGTTTGTCTTTCTGGGTCTGGGTTACCTCACTCAGGATGATTTTTTTCTAGATCCATCCATTTGCATGCAAACCTCATGATGTCATTGTTTTTCTCTGCTGAGTAGTACTCCATTGTGTATATGTACCACATTTTCCTTACCCATTCTTCAGTTGAAGGGCATCTAGGTTGTTTCCAGGTTCTGGCTATTACAAACAATGTTGATATGAAATGCCCTTGTGGTATGATTGAGCATTCCTTGGGTATATGCCCAAGAGTGGTATAGCTGGGTCTTGGGGGAGATGGATTCTCAATTTTCTAAGAAAGCACCATATCGATTTCCAAAGTGGCTGTACAAGCTTGCATTGCCACCAGCAGTGGAGGAGAGTTCCCCTTGCTCCACATCCTCTGCAGCATAAGCTGTGTTCAGTGTTTTTGATCTTAGCAATTCTGACAGGTGTAAGGTGGTATCTCAGAGTCCTTTTGATTTGCAATTCCTGGGTAATTAGGGATATTGAGCAATTCCTTACAAGTCTTTCAGCCATTTGAGCTTCCTCTGCTGAGAAATCTCTGTTTAGTTCTATATCCCATTTCTTAATTGGACTGTTGGGCATTTTGATGTCTAGTTTCTTGAGTTCTTTATATACTTTGGAGATCAGCTGTTGTTAGAGTTTTCCTGCCTGGCCCACAGTCAGGACAAATCTCTCTCACCCATCAGGCCCATAGACGCTCAGAACCAACCAAGTAAACACACAGAAACTTACATTGTTTACAAACTGTATGGCCATGGCAGGCGTCTTGTTATCTACTTCTTCTATCTTAAATTAACCCATTTCTATTATTCTATACTTTGCCACGTGGCTTGTGGCTTACCATTACCTTACATCCTCCTTGTCATGGCAGCGGCTGGCCACGTCTCTCCCCTCAGCCTTCCTATTCCCAGAATTCTCTTCTCTCTTGTCCTGCCTATACTTTCTGCCTGGCCACTGGCCAATCAGAATTTTATTTACACAGAGCGATATCCACAGCACTTCCCCTTTTCTTTTTTTTTTTAAGGAAGATTTTAACTTTTACATAGTAAAATTACATATAACAAAACAATTATCAAACAAGAATTACAGTTACATTATTACAGAAGATATCCTATCTATGTTATATTTGTGAGTCTAAGGTTTTATATCTAACTTATCTTTTATCATAATTGAGGAAATTATAAATATCTAGTCTTCAACCACATCAAAGACCTCAGAAGGATATAATATTACCTGAGAACTGGGAGGATACAAGCAACTTTTGGGAGTCTTGCAGGGTAGACAGAGACAGCTGGCGCCTGGACAATCACTTAATGTTCCTTTGTAAAGTTGGGGCATTTGTCTTCAGCCCACAGGGCTAGAGTCTCTTGGTCACTCTTTTTAGTGATGTCTGGCAGTTTCCTCTGTGAAGCAAGAGCCTGAAGGACCATTTTGTCAAGCAAAGTTCAATGGTCACCTTTCTATGGGTCCTGCATGTCCAGTTGATCAAACAGTCCATGCAAGAACAGTTTCTTGCCCAAATGACTATTTTTGCCAAGGTGAAGATAAATTCCATATGAAGTGTCTTCAATGCCCACCTTCCTCTCTGAAGTAAATCAGTGCTGCCAGGAACAGACATGTCTCACTGTCCAAAAAGTCTAAATTTTAAAAGTATTTTAAATGCCATTTATAAACATAATACCTTAAACACAAGTAGAAATATACACACAGTATAACAAAATTAACTTTAAGTTTGTATCAATAGACTAAAAATCTATGTCAATGTAAAACATTTTAAACAAGTTGTTGCTCTTTAGAATTAAGTTCCTTAATCTACCCTTTCATCCTATTATATCTATATCATATCTCCTTTTATTCTTTAGAAAGAGATTGCATTTATAATCAAACTGCTTTAAATAAAAATATTGTTTTTTTTATGTCCCACACCAGAGGGCTCTTCTGATTTGGGACATAAAAATCTCTTAACCTTTTTTTAGCAATATGTCTGGGTTTAGAGAAGGAGTGCGCCAGTTCTATCTCCAAAGCCAGCTTGATAATTTTGGGAAATTGGGCATAGTTTTTCTTACTACTTACTGCTGGAGGGAGGCACTGTATCTTATGGGGACACAAAGAAAATTTTAGGATTATGGAGTAGTCCATGAGGGTAAACCTCTGAGCCAGCTGCCTTGAAACCATGCTGGATGTTGGATCATCTGGGCCATTGTGTCATTGGAGACCTTTTAGGTGGTCTTTGCTGATCAAACTGATGTATCTTAATCTGGAACAAATCCATAGCCTCTGGCTTTCTGTGGAAACAAAAGCAGAGACTCTTTTCCAAAGCAACGTATCTTTATATCCAAATATTGAAGTCAAGGTACCTTTAAAATTTACATATTTATTTAACTCAACAGCTTTTACGATCAAATCTTTTTCTGTAATTAAAAATCCCAGAGACAACATAAACTAGATTCTCTGTGTAATATCCATCTTTGTAAGATTGAAATGCTGCTGTGGCTGCTGGCTCTGCCCACCTCAGCTTCCCAACATGGCGGTGGTACAGTTTACCACCAGCTCTGGGTCTGGAGCCGTGTGTACCATCAACTATCAGAAGCAGTTCTATCAAAGCAGTGCATAGCCCAGAAACTTTTTTTTTTTTTAACTAGCAAAGCCTAAATCTACCACACAACAGAGTAAAGTGCCGCTTGTAGACACCTCATTCCCGCCACACGGCAGGTCAGAGGCACACGCCAGGAATCTGCCATAGTAGCTCAAACTGGCAGGCTGCCGCTAACTTGAGAGAGACAACTAGGAAGCTGTTTTTAAGCTCCGTTTTAGAATCTTTTTTCTCAGGTTTTAGGTGGAAACTCTTGTCCCATGTTGGGCACCATTTTGTTGTTAGAGTTTTCCTGCCAGTCCCACAGTCAGGACAAATCTCTCTCACCCATCAGGCCCATAGACGCTCAGAACCAACCAAGTAAACACACAGAAACTTACATTGTTTACAAACTGTATGGCCATGGCAGGCTTCTTGTTATCTACTTCTTCTATCTTAAATTAACCCATTTCTATTAATCTATACTTTGCCATGTGGCTTGTGGCTTACCATTACCTTACATCCTCCTTGTCATGGCGGCAGCTGGCCACGTCTCTCCCCTCAGCCTTCCTATTCCCAGAATTCTCTTCTCTCTTGTCCCGCCTATACTTCCTGCCTGGCCACTGGCCAATCAGAATTTTATTTACACAGAGCGATATCCACAGCAATCAGCCCTCTGTCAGATGTGGGGTTGGTGAAGACCTTTTCCAATTCTGTAGGCTGTCGTTTTGTCTTGTTGACCATGTCCTTTGCTCTACAAAAGCTTTGCAGTTTCAAAAGATCCATTGATTGGTTGTTTCTCTCAGTGTCTGTGCTACTGATGTTATATTTAGGAAGTGATCTCCTATGCCAATGCATTCAAGACTAATTTCTCTTCTGTCAGGTTCAGAGTAACTGGATTTATATTGAGGTCTTTGATCCACCTGGACTTAAGTTTTGTGCACAGTGACAGATATGGATCTATTTGCAGCCTTCTACACATTGACATCCAGTTATGCCAGCACCATTTGTTGAAGATGGTTTCTTTTTTCCATTGTACAGTTTTGGTTTCTTTGTCAAAAATTACATGTTCGTAGGTGTGTGGATTAATGTCAGGGTCTTCAATTCGATTCCATTGGTCCACATGTCAGTTTTAATGCCAGTACCAAGCTGTTTTTATTACTGTAGCTCTATAGTAGAGCTTGAGGTTGGGGATTGTGATGCCTCCAGAGGCTATTTTATTGTACAGGATACTTTTGGCTATCCTGTTTTTTTTTTTTTTTTTTTTCCATATGAAGTTGAGTATTATTCTTTCTAGGTCTGTGAAGAATTGTATTGAGATTTTGATGAGGATTGCATTGAATCTGTAGGTTGCTTTTGGTAAGATCGCCATTTAAAAATGTTAATCCTGCCTATCCATGAGCATGGGAGATCTTTCCATTTTCTGACATCTTCTTCAATTTCTTTTTTCAGGGACTTCAAGTTCTTTTCATATATGTCCTTCACTTGCTTAGTTAGAGTTACCCCAAGTTATTTTATATCATTTGTGGCTACTGTAAATGGTGATGTATCTCTGATTTCCTTCTCAGCCTGTTTGTCTATTGTATATAGGAGGGCTACTGATTTTTTTGAGTTGATCTTGTATCCTGCTATGTTGCTGAAGGTGTTTATAAGCTGTATCAGTTCCTTTGTTGAATTTTTGGGGTCAATACTATCATGTCATCTGCAAATAGGGAAAGCTTGACTTCTTCCTTTCCAATTTCTATTCCCTTAATCTTCTTATGTTGTCTTATTGCTCTGGCTAGAACTTCAAGTACTATAATGAATAAGTATGGGGAGAGCAGACAGCCTTGCTTTGTTATTGATTTTAGTGGTATTGCTTTGAGTTTCTCTCCATTTAATTTGATGTTGGCTGTTGGCTTGCTGTAAATTGCCTTTATTATGTTTAGGTATGTTCCCTGTATTCCTGATCACTCCAAGACCTTTATCGTGAAGGGATGTTGGATTTTGTCAAATGCCTTTTCTGCATCTAGTGAGATGATCATGTGGTTTTTTTCTTTGAGTTTGTTGATATGGTGTATTACATTGACAGACTTTTGTATGTTGAACCACCTTTGCATCTCTGGGATGAAGCCTACTTGATCATAATGGATAATTGTTTTGATGTGTTCTTGGAGTCTGTTTGCCAGTGTTTTATTGAGTATTTTTGCATCAATGTTCATGAGAGAGATTGGTCTGTAGTTCTCTTTCTTTGTTGCATCTTTGTTTGGTTGAGGAATCAGGGTAATTGTAGCCTTATAGAAGGAGTTTTGTAACATTCCTTCTACTTCTATTGTGTGGAACAATTTAAAGAATATTGGTAGTAACTCTTCTTTGAAGATCTGGTAGAATTCTGTGCTGAAACCATCTGGTCCTGGGCTTTTTTTTTTTTGGTTGGGAGACTTTTAATGACTGATTCTATTTCCTTAGGGTTGTTGGACTATTTAAATGGTTTATCTGGTCTTGATTTAACTTTGGTATTTGGTACCTATCCAGAAAATTATCCATTTCTTTTAGATTTTCCAGTTTTGTGGACTAGAGGTTTTTGAAGTATGACCTGATGGTTCTCTGGATTTCCTCATAGTCTGTTGTTATGTCCCCCTTTTCATTTCTGATTTTGTGAATTTGGATGCTCTCTTTCTCTGTCTTTTGGTTAGTTTGGATAAGGGCTTGTCTATCCTGTTGTTTTTCTCAAAGAACCAACTCTTTGTTTCATTAATTTCTTTGTATTGTTCTCTTTATTTCTATTTTATTGATTTCAGCTCTCAATTTGATAATTTCCTGGCATCTATTTTTCCTGGGAGACTTTGCTTCATCTTGTTCTAGAGCTTTCAGATGTGCTGTTAAGTCACTAGTATGAGATTTCTCCAACTTCTTTATGTGGGCATTTAGTGCTATGAATTTCCCTCTTAGCACTGCTTTCATAGTGTCCCTTAAGTTTGGGTATGTGGTGTATTCATTTTCTTAGATGTCTAGGAAGTCTTCAATTTCTTTCTTTATTTCTTCCTTAACCCATTGATGATTCAGTTGAGCATTATTCAGTTTCCATGAGATTGTGGGTTTTCTGGAGTTTTTATTGTTGTTGAAATCTAACTTTAAACCATGGTGGTCTAATAGAATGCAGGAGGTTATTCCAATTGTTTTGTATCTGTTGAGATTTGCTTTGTGGCCAAGTATGTGGTTGATTTTAGAGAAGGTTCCATGGGGTGCTGAGAAGAAGGTATATTCTTTTTTGTTAGGATGGAATGTTCTGTAGATATCGACTAAGTCCATTTGAGTCATAACATCAGTTAAGTCCTTTATTTCTCTGTTAAGTTTCAATTTGGCAGATCTGTCCAGAGGTGAAAGTGGGGTGTTGAAGTCTCCTACTATTAATGTGTGAGGTTTTATATGTGATTTAAGCTTTAGTAATGTTTCTTTTATGTATGTGCATGCCCTTGTGTTTGGGGCATAAATGTTCAGAATTGAAACTTCATCTTAGTGGATCTTTCCTGCAATGAGTATGTAATGTCCTTCTTGATCTCTTTTGATTGATTTTAGTTTGAAGTCTATTTTGCTGGATATTAGGATGGCTATACCCGCTTGCTTCTTAAGACCATTTGATTGGAAAGTCTTTTCCGAGCCTTGTATTCTTAGGTAGTGTCTATCTTTGAATTTGAGGTGTGTTTCTTGTATGCAGCAGAAAGATGGGTCCTGTTTTTATATCCATTCTGTTAGCCTGTGTCTTTTTATAGGTGAATTAAGCCCATTGATATTAAGGGATATTAATGGCCAGTGATTGTTCATTCTATTTATTTATTTATTTATTTATTTATTTATTTATTTATTTATTTGGTGGTAGTGTGTGTGTATTTCTCTTCTTTGGGGTTTACTATTGTGGTGTTATCTATCTCCTGTGTTTTTGAGGGTGCATCTCACTTCCTTAGGTTGGAAATTCCCTTCTAGTGCTTTCTGTAGGGCTGGGTTTGTGAATAAGTATTCTTTAAATCTGGCTTTGTTTTGGAATGTCTTGTTCACTCCATCTATGATGATTGAAAGTTTTGCTGGGTATATTAGGCTGGCATCCATGGTCTCTTAGTGTCTGCATTACATCTGTCCAGGTCCTTCTGGCTTTCAAGGTCTCCATTGAGAAATCAGGTGTTATTCTGATGGGTTTTTCTTTATAAGTCACTTGACCTTTTTCCTTTGCTGCTCTTAATATTCTTTCTTCATTCTGTACATTTAGTTGTTTAATTATTATGTGGCGAGGGGACTTTTGGGGGAGGCTAGTCTGTTTGGTGTTCTATAGGCTTCTTGTATCTTCATAGGCATTTCCTTCTTTAAGTTGGGAAAGTTTTCTTCTATGATCTTGTTAAATATATTTTCTTTGCCTTTGAATTGGTATTCTTCTCCTTCCTTTATCCCTATTATTTGTAGGTTTGGTCTTTTCATGGTGTCCCAAATTTCTTGGACATTTTGGGTCATGACTTTGTTGGCTTTAGTGTTTTCTTTGACTGATGAATCTATTTATTCTACAGTATCTTCAACACCAAAGATCCTCTCTTCCATCTCTTGCATTCTGTTGGTTATACTTGCATCTGAAGTTCCTATTCGTTTACTCAGATTTTGTATTTCCAGCATTCCCTCTGTTTGGGTCTTCTTCATTTTTTCTATTTCCCTTTTCAGGTCTTGGACTATTTCCCTCATCTGTTTCATTGCTATTTCATGATTTTCTTTCAGGAACTTATTGTTTTCTTCTGCTTTATTTGTCCTTTCCTCTAGTTTTTTTTTTTTTTTTATAGCTTTCTTCCCATTTTTTGTTTGTCTGTTCTTCCACTTCATTTTAGATTTCTTCTATATAAGGCTCTAGCCTTTTCATGATGTTTCTTATAAGGTTGTTTACTTCTGCTTCACCCATTTTGTGATGTTCAGGTCTAGCTGTTGGAGGAGGGCTAGGTTCTGGTGATGCTGCATTGCTCCTTATTTTGTTGTATGTACTTCTGCCTTGGATGTCTGCCCATCTCTTCATGGATTTGTTCTTATCAGCGCACTTGGTCCAGACAGATCTGACAGATTCAGGAAGCCTCTCTCTGGTCCAGTTGGAAGCTCTGGGCTGGATGGGTGCTCTGATCCAGATGGGAGCTGGGGGCTGGTTTCTGAGTCTTGGGAAGTGGCAGGGATCTCAGGCAGTCGGGTGTGGAGGCAGGGTGTGGAGATTCCAGGGTTTGCCTGCAGTCTTGGAAAAAGGGAACCTTCCCACAGGGCCTGCCTGATGGCCAGAAACTGGGACCAAGTTTGGCAGGTCTTCCTCGGGATGGCTGGTGCCCAGGGGTGGGACCTAGGGGCAGGCCTCTTTGAGTGTGACCCCAGGCACTCACCTCCAGATAGGAGTTCCAGGTCAGGATGGAAGCTGGGGCCTGGTTTCTAAGCCTCAGGAAGTGGCTAGGTTCTCCATATCTTGTCCAGATGGGAGCTCCGGGGTGGTATCTCAAGGAAGTTTTAAAATGAACTGTAGTGGATAGCCATCCCAGCATTGGCCTGGAAGTTCCAACCCCCATTGAGGCTTCGGCAATGATCACGCCCACAAGGCGGGGCAGAGGAGGGAGCAGAAGACCGAGGATGAAGAGGAGGTGGCCTTCTTGGTTCCGGGACGCTGGACGCGGGAGGTAGACAGAGCAGAGTTCTCCAGAGAACACCGCCGGACTGCGTTATACCTTTGCCAGACCCTGCAACCTACCCCTTCATTTGTAAGTTAGCCCACAAAAAAAACCTTCCTTTTAACTACGTGGAGTGGCCTTAATAATTTCACCAATAATGAACCTTTACTGGCTGCTATTAAAAGCAACTGTGAACGTTGTAGAGGGTGGGAGGTGACAGCCAAGAGTATAACTAAGGGCAGATTAGGAGCGTTCATTGAGAGCTACTCCAGGGATCTATGGAACCTTTCATTTCATAGCAACCAGATCTGTTGAATTTTGCTTTAAGGAATTACAAGTCAGGAGAGAATTTTATATACTTTATGATGAAATCAACTACAGTGGTCATTTCCATTATCAGTCAAACTGGAAGAATGAAATAGTTGGGGAACAAAATCTGACAGCGCTGCGCTTAAGGCATAGTGAGGAACGCATCTCTGACTCTAAACTATTAGAGGAAACATTAAAGGATGAATTGTCATAAAATACTGTTTGATTTTACTTCAAGAAAAACTGAGGAAACTACTACACTATACCAAATTCAAGACCATTCACGTACATGTCACTGAGTGAGCAACACCCCCACCCCCACCCCCGGAGATGGGGAACCTATTGTGTCTATTTCATGGAGTTAAAAATGTGAATTATAAAATGTAGTACACTCTCTTATGATAAATCTGGTGACCTTTTTGCTAGTCCATGAGGCCTTAAGTAAATGTCTTGCCACTCCACAGTGGAGAATACATCAAGTCATGTACATACTGGACTAGAGGCAAAGTATCCAGAATTAGTGAACAACAAATATGTACAGTCTGTATATGTCCCAAACATTAATAGGACATACTTACACTGAAATATGGTCATTGTGTATCTAGTATCCTAAAAAATAGTGTCCTCTATTTTATCCAGCAACCCTGGAGGAGGGATAATGGACACACGGTAAAACAGGAGAATAAACTAGAATCCATCAATAAATCTAGAATACAATGAAGTGTGAGGGCTCCTCCCAGCAGGGAATAACCCTACTCACTCCTTTTATTGGATGACTTTGTAGTACAAAATGTGAGAGTCTGGATACCGTTGGTAAGCCAGGAAAAAGTATATATGAGATGAACTTTCAATAAATAAGGACAATGTTGAGGGGTCCTCTTACCTGTACTGGCCGTTGCCTAGAGAAGGTGGATCTTACGTTCTTAACGGACAGTGTCCTGGATACTCACAGTGAACACCCCTTGTGTGTGTAGTTAAGAACACACTGGGGAACAACTTTAGTGATGGTATTAACTCTGTTACTTGCATCGGGTTACTTGGATCTTTGTGCTTCTATGCCTTTATTTGAATGCTTCACAGAGTTGACCACTATTTATAAGAATTATTGTGCTTAGTAAACAGCTGACTTATGGTATATCTTCATTGTCATGTTGTCATTAGATCACACCGCAGGGGACTGGACCCAGAGCCCTGTGCATGCCAGGCAAGTGTTCTACAAACTGAGCTATACTCCCAGCCCTTAACTGTCAATATTAGCCTCAGCTAGAACAGGAACTGGTATTTTCTGGAGAGTTCTAAATAGCAAATATTTTCAAGTTTGGTGGGCTTAAAGTCTTCGAACTATGAACTCTGCCACTGTCATATATAGGCCACCATGAAAATGTAGTGAGAAATGGATTTGTCTCTGTTCCAGCAAGCTTAACTACATAAGACAAACCATGGGTCATATTTACCCTTAGAACTGTGGTGTGCTGGTTCTTGATTGAAAGAAAGACTCCAAAAACCCTTCCTCAAACTCTTTACAATGGGGAACAAGTGGGGTATTAGGACCATGGTGCCCCTGAACTGGTGAATAAGCAGGAACATAAAGAATCTCCAGTAGAGGGTGGACTGGATGTAGAGAGGAGAGGCTGATAGGCATCTTGGATGCTACACCTGTTAGTTTTTGTTGGCTTGACACAGACCCAGACATAACCTGGGAGGAGGGAATCTCAACCGAGGAACTGCCTCCAACAGACTGGTCTGTGGGACAATTTCTTGATTGCCAATTGATATAGGAGGGTTCAGCCCACTGTGGGTGGTGTCCTTCTTGGGAAGATGGCCTTGGGCTTTGTAAGAAAGGTAACTAAACAAGCCAGAGGGAGCAAGTCGGTGACAGCGTTCCTCTTTTGATTTCTGCTTCAAGTCTTGACTTCCCTCAATGATAGTTTGTAACCTAAAAGCCAAATAAACTCTTTCCTCTGCAAGTTGCTTTTGGTCAGTTTTTGTTGTTTTGTTTTGTTTTTTTATCACAGCAACCAAACTAGGACAGATACTAATTCTAGGGCAGTTTGTCAATAGCTAGATTTTTTTTTCACATTTTATTGGCTTTTTAAATACAATGTATTTGATTGTATTCTTTCCTTTTCCCCAACTCCTCTCAGATCTTCCCCCATATCCATCCAACGTCATATTCTTTGCTAGAACTATCAACATATTCGAGAGTCAGCCAGAGATGTTCCAAAGCTACTTATCCAGAAATCAGAGCATTTTGCCCCAGATTGCCCCAGCCATTCACATTGCTTAGCTGTAAGATAGGACTGTTATTGCAATTCTTTTGCAATTTGACTGTAGAGGGAAGGTGTGTTAGTTACATTTTTGTTGCTGTGTGTTGTTGTGACCAAGGCAACTTAGAGAAGGAAGAGTTTATTTGGGCTAATGACTCCAGAGAGATTCCAGAGTCCACCACAGAAGCAAGATATGGAGGCCAATGCAGGGAGCTGAAAATTCACTTGCTTAAGTGCAAGCTGGAAGCAGAGAAACCTAACTGAACATAGGGTGAGGGTTTCAGCTCTCAGAGCCCACAACCAGTGAACTACTTCCTTCAGCAAGGCCACACCCCTTTAACCACCCCAAACACCACCTGGGATCAAGCTTTCAAATACCAGAGCCCATGGGAGACAGTTCTCATGTAAATTACCACAGAAATAATGGACAGAGGCTAGGCCTTCTCATCAGAGGGCAGAGCATCGAAGAAAACAATACAGGATGATTTCAAGGAAAAGGTTGTGTTTAACAGGTCTGGCAGTAGTGTGACTGTTCCAAACGTTTTTACAATTCCCTCTGACAGAGAAATAGTCATGACTTCTGTGAGTTAAAAAAAAATCTGTATATTTGCCAAAGGAGCAAAAAGGAAAAATGCAGGCTTGCCAACAATAAGGATCGGTTCTCTTTCTGTTTCCTTCCTTCTTTCCCTCCTTCCTTTCTTTTCTTTCTTCCACATAAAATCTTCACACTATGTTGAAACACAAGGATGGCTCGAAATGAAATTTTGTATCCTTTGGTCCCATGCTGAAGAATCATGGGCTCTGTCTATTGAAAGTCATTTCCCTCTGGTATTACAGGACGGTGCTGAAACTGCCGCCCCTGGCCACGGGAAGAGCTTGGCTGACAAAAGACCCGCAGTAGCACTCAGAGGCAGAGACCCGGTGAGGGAAGGGCATGGGGTGGGCTCCCTGGGTAACCTGCTGCACAGGGATGTGAATCCTTTCTCTCTCCCATGCATTGTTTACACTCCTCTCTGCTCATATCCCTACATTTTAATCAGTTCTCATCCCCATGAGGACTCGATGATTTGTTTGTGAAGGGACAGTATTGTAAGTTAGTTATGTTGGGCCTATAAAATTTTTCTAATAAAAAATCTAAATTCTGCTCTAATATAAACCCATAAAATTTACCACCTTAACAACTGTAAAAATTGCATTTACCTTATTAATTGATTGACTAACCATGGTAGGGCATATGTGCATGCCATGGGGTGGATATGGAGGTCAGAGGGCAACTTGTAGGAATTGCCTTCCCATCCAACATGTGAGCCCCTGGGACGGAACTTGGGTCATCAGGCTTGTAGGAAAGTGTCTTGACCCACTGAGCCATCCTGCCTGCCCCTTCTTAACCACTTTTAAATGTGTCATTAAGTACACAGTGTGAACAGTCACCACCATCTTCTTCCAGAACCCATTTTATCTTGTAAATCTGAATTCTGTGTCCATGAAACATCAACTCTCTCTGGCCCTTGGCAGTCACCATTCTACTTCCCATTGGTTGTGCTACTGATAGACCACACAGAAACAGAAACTTTATATATATATATATATGCATTGGTGTTTTGCCATGGGTATTGGGTCCCCTGGAACTGGAGTTATAGACAGTTGTGAGCTGCCATGTTCGGGGAATTGAACGGGTCCTGTGGAAGAGTAGTCAGTGATCTTAAGTGCTGAGCCATCTCTTCAGCCCCCAGAAATAGAATCTTAAATATTTTTTCCTTTATGGCTGTTTTTATTTTTTCACTTATTTAATGTCTTCAAAGAATATTCCTTGGGGACATCCATCCATCATATAGTATATGTTGAAATAGCCTTCCCTTTTAAGCCTAAATAGGATTCCATCGTGAAGTAAGTTACATTTTATTCATCCCTTTGTCAGTCAAGGGACACTTAGATTGCTGCTGGCTTTTTTTTGCCCTGTGAATCTTGATGTTGTAGACATGGCTCTGGACAATGCATTTTGTGTGACACCATGCTGGACCTCAGGTGGAGGAAATGGAGGCGACTCTTTAGGAATCTGAAGTTTAGAGTGGTATTACTCATGGCCAGCAATTGTAGTAATCCAGGCAACCATTTGTTCCTTCACTGTTTCATCGACGTTTTGAGAATCTAGTATATATCTGTGAATGGGACAGAATTTGGTCTTGACTAAATTAAATATCTGTCCCTTGTTTTAGTTCTTGGAAGAAGTTTCTGGGCCTTTTGAATGCTATTCCTGAAGGTGGCATCTTTGTTTGCCTGGTAACTTTTGCTCATCCTGGGGAGTCTGGCAGTAATTTAAAGAGGTTGGCTATATTCAGAGAGATATCGAGTAGGCCTAAACATGCCAGAAAGACCATCAATGTGCCTTAGAATGAACGCTTGTGGTCACAGGATAGCAGTGGACCTAGAGACTGAAATAATTTTATGCCAATTAGCTATGCCCATGTAATGGGTCCTAACGAAGCATGGAGGCTCAGATGAGATTTCTGCTTGTAATTTCCCATGAGTTCTGATGTGTGAAGAGCTCTGTGTTCGGAAGCCACATGGAGAGGACCACAGAGGCTGTGTATTTGTGTTTTCTAGACTCTGGCTATGGGCTTCTTATGGTCTATAGTCTGCATCTGTCACCTGCAATAAACTAAACATAAGAACTGTCACTGTCATCACATCCTGTGCCTCCTGATGAAAGCCAGAGAAAACAGAGGATAGTTTTGGGAACCTCCTGAGCTTGAAGCTGATATTAGATGTGAGGTCAGTCTTGAGGACCGAACCCTTTAATTTTGTAGATGTCCTAACTGTTGGCATTGGGCATTGCGCTATTAAATACGACATGGCAAGAGGTAAGGTTCCAAATGCTTCCTCCAGGATGCCAGAAGACATCCAGGTATGAAATATCAGAGTATATTGCAGAAACGGCAAGACCTGCCATGTGTTGTGGTACTTGAAGGGAGGGAGGCAAAGAGTCACCATGTATTTGAGACTCTGCCTCCAGAAACAAACAAAAACACCTAACAGACATGGCAAGGAGTCTGTCCCAGCAGTCTTTGAAGTTTCTCATGTTTCTCAGTGAATGACATCTTAATTCATCTAGTTTGTCAAGCCTAGCATCAGGAGTTTTCATTGATTTCTCTTTCATTTCCCTATCCACATGAACTATTCATCACCATAGCCCATCAGTTTTGCCTTCTGTATGTCTCAGGTCTAACTACCCTTCCACATTGCCTCTACCATCTCCACTGCATCCAGTCACCATCAGCCTCCCCCTCCAACAGCCTTCTTAGCAGCCTGCCAGTTCCTTCTCCACACTGCAGCTAGAAAGACAGTTTAAGGCCGGGCGGTGGTGGCACACGCCTTTAATCCCAGCACTTGGGAGGCTGAGGCAGGCGGATCTCTGTGAGTCTGAGGCCAGCCTGGGCTACAGAGTGAGATCCAGGAAAGGCGCAAAGCTACACAGAGAAACCCTGTCTCAAAAAACAAACAAACAAAAAAACAAAAAAAGAAAGGCAGTTTAAACATTCAGAACTGACAATCATGTCCCTCTATCCTTCCCACAAATGCTTTTTTTTTCCCCTAAAAAAGAAGTTTCCCATTGCTATTAGGGAGAAGCAAAGCCCACTGGCCTAGATTCCAGGCACTGTGAGGCCTAGCCGCAGCATCTCTCACTAACATCTTACACAGTGCAGCATGCTTAGTCTGCCCTCTCCATGGTAAGTGTCTCTTGCCCTCTGTGTTCATAGCCAGCACAAGGCCTTAGCTCATATGCTTCCACCACAACACTGTCTTTACACCTCAGCTCAGGTTAGATGCCCTCAAGGCTGCCTCCTCATGTGGTGGTATTGTGTTCCCAGAAATATTGTGCACACTAATAAACTTATCTGGACTCAGAGAACAGGACAGCCACAATATTAAACATAGAGGATGTGCAGTGATAGCACACGCCTTTAATCCTAGCATTCCAGAGGCAGAGATCCCTCTGGATCTCTGTGAGTTCAAGGATACAGCCAAGCATGGTGACTCACGCCTTTAATCCTAGGGAGTGATGGCAGAAAGCAGAAAGGTATATGAAGCGTGAAGACCAGGAACTAGAAGCTTTTAGCTGGTTAAGCTTTCAGGCTTTCCGAGAAGCAGTTTAGCTGAGATTCGTTTGGGATGAGGACACGAGGCTTCCAGTCTGAGGAAACAATATCAGCTGAGAGGTTGGCCAGGTGAGGTTAGCTGTGGCTTGTTCTGCTCCTCTGATCTTCCAGCATTCACCCCAATAACTGGCCTCCAGTTTGATTTTATTAAGACTCTTTTTAAATTATTATGAGGTACATTTTTTAAAAGATTTATTTATTTATTATGCGTACAGAAGAGGGAAGGGAGCCAGATCTCATTACAGATGGTTGTGAGCCACCATGTGGTTGCTGGGAATTGAACTCAGGACCTCTGGAAGAGCAGTCAGTGCTCTTAACCTCTGAGCCATCTCTCCAGCCCCAATTTTTTTTTTTTTTTTTTTTTTTTTGGTTTTTCGAGACAGGGTTTCTCTGTGTATCTTAAGACTCTTAAGATTCATGCTATATCCTCTAACGTCTGCACCCAGAAACACACTTTTAAAGGTCCTTTCACTTATTACAACTCACATAGTGATACAGTTAAACAACCCACTCACCATTTATTCAGATTGCCATACTGTTCATTTATGCACAGATTTACTTAATGTCTGCTATTCTCCTGTTCTGGGATCATGTCTTTGTTTTCTAGAGCTACCATAAAAAATTCCATAAATTAGGTGTTTTCAAAGATCAGAAATATCTTGCATCACAGTGGGGGAGCAGAAGCCCCAAATCTAAAGGGTCATTAAGGGGTGCTTCCGCTAAAACCTACAGGGAAATCTTCCTCCAATCTGGTGCTTCCCTTGTAGTTTTGGTGGACTTAGCTTAGAGCTGCACAAATTAAGTCCCTGTCTTCACCTTCATTGCCAAAAGGCATCTTTACATGGATGTCAACTTATTTATTTATTTATTTATAACTTAATTCTTTATTGACTCTTTGGGAATTTCACACCATGCACCTCAATTGTGCTCATGTACCTGTCTCTTCGTGTCCTGCCCTTTACCTCAGCAGCATGCTTCCCAAAAGAACCTCCCAAAACTTATGAAACATTGACCTAGCTCCTCTGTCTTTCCAACACCTCTTCATTCATCCTAGTGCCATTGGGAGCTGCAGTGCGTCATGAAGTACACCCTTTTGTCCAATCAGCTCCACTCAAGAAATGTTCATTGTAAGGAGTCATTGCAATGTGTCACTGATGATAGGTTCAGCATATCTTAGGCTATAACATGACCTTAACCTTGGTCCTCTGATGTGTTTGTTAAATTTCCACACTGTGGAGTTATTTTTTCCCTTTCTTTTCTCATTGTGCAAGTTGAAAGGAAATACACACAGCCCACTGTGAAGCAATGAGAGAATGGGGGAATTGTGATCTAGTTCTGTTGGGGCAACACACACACACACACACACACACACACACACACACAATAAGTTACCTGGGATTCATTTTCATGAAGATCTGTTTCTTATACCTATTATTAAATTATCCAAACATTTATGTATATCAGTATGAATTGGTAGGGTTTTTACTTTATGTTTGGGTTATTACCCATTATATTTATTCATCCATTTGGCAAATACTTATGGCTTTATTACTGGGAGTTCTTTAAATGGAGTCTTGCATCCTTTTGGTACAATCACATTATAGGCACGAATGTCCCGAAAGTCGTGTGCTAAAGTTTTAAACCTGGGGTGGGGTGGGGACTCCAGTAGAGAAAAGGCCTTTAGCAGGTAAAGGAATGTTAAGCAGGGTTGTAAGGGTGGGGCTTTAATCTTCTGGCTCTGGTGTCTTCTCAGGGGAAACATGGACACATGCTCCTACCCGGCTCTTCCCCAGCTCAGTGTCTGTATGTGAGCATAGAGGAAAGGCCTGTGAGAATATGACGAGCAGGTGGCTTTCACCATGACACCACCTGTTCTTCTTGGACTTCTAGGCTCCTGAGCTGGGAGAAGGAAGTTTCTATTCATCACAAAGTCTGCGGTATTTTGTCCTGGTGGCTCCAGCAGATGAATGCAAACCATTGACTTTGGGAGAGGGGAGCATGTCCTGATTTCTGATACTATGCAATGTTTGGGGCTCACATTCTGTATTTCCTATCCCAGTCCTAAGGATCACTGGTTCTTTTTATTAGCCTGATACTCTATTCATTGGCATGTGTTTGGGCTCACTATATGACTTATTCTTTCAGGGTGTGTTCAAACGAGATGTCTTTTAGATGAGTTATAAAGTGGTTATCTCTGAGCTGGTTAAGGAAGTAGAGTCTCAGGATTCATCTTGTCCTGCGATAGCTGACATCACTGGGCCCTGATGTTTCAGAGGCCACAGAGCTGGAGCCTAGGTTTTCCCTCTGAGTTCTCTACCTGCAATGCCATAGAACACAGCTTCAGGCACTGGGTTGCTGTGGTGAGGGATGAATTAGCCACAACCTGAACTCCTGGAAAGAAAGAGCACAAACATTTCTTTTTCCCAGCCTTCACCTCATGAGAAAGCATTGCACAACAGCACTTACTTATTTTTACCATTGCTTAGGGGCACAAAGGCATTAAGACTTTTTTTTTTTTTAAACAATGGGTTTGTACTTCTGGGTTTACTCCCTCAGCCAAGGTAGTAGGAACATGGTGAGTAGAGGTGCTAGGGTCATCTACAGTTCCCAGAGCTGTTGTCTTTTCTATATGAACAGTCTACTTAGGGAAAATTTATTTGGGATTGGTTTTTGTTTTGTTTTGATACAGGGTCTTACACCGGGAGCAGGTCTGGATTGGAACCCATGGCTGTCCACTCACCCCAGTGTCCTGAGTACTGGGATTATAAGCATGAGTCACTCTCCTCAGTTTTGGGGTTGATTTTCTGAGTTCCTTTCCCCTTCTTCTTGGTCCGTCTAAAAATGGCTTCATCATGCGTGGTATGTTTGTATTGTCCCAGTGCACCAATTCTGGCCTGTGAGCACATAGCGTTCCTGAGGCAGATGGGGAAAACATGCAATGATGTTGGAGGATCCAGATTCTTCCATCTCTATCAAGGGTTTGCAGACCTAATACGTGACCCAGGGGTAGAATACAAGAAGCAAACTCTGTAACCTTTTTTCACAGGCCAGTGAGTGGGCAGGCACTCCCTTCTTTCTCATATATCCAAGACTCCCCTTATAATATGCTCTTCCTCTTCCCTGGACAGCATCGATCCCCTCTCCCTTCTGAGGCCTCTCAGATGGATGAGGCACAGAGATAGAAAGCAGCTTAACTATAAAGGAGGTCCATCATACTGGCATTCTCAAATACTATCCTTGATAAAATTGCTGCATTAACTCGATTTATATGAGGTTAAAAGCTTGACTATGCTCTGATTCAACACACATTTGTCGGGTGCCAGACATGTTTCAAGCGCTCTGTCCATTGTAAGGAAGCTCCCCTCCCCCACCTTGTTTCTCGCCTTCCACCCCCAAGCTGGCCAGCATTGCTCCACAGCCATGCCTTTGAATCTGCTTTCAGTGGTTTGTCAGATCAGAGTACTCACAGAAGAAACGCGGCGTTCTCTTGAATAATTTACATCTTCTCTGCACCATTGCCTCTTGTGGAGCATGTTTCCTCGTCACCTCCTCTAGAGTAATGTCACTCACCCTCCTGCACCGGCATCCTATCCTCTTTGGTGCTACAACTGTCTCTCTAAGTTCATAAGCCACACTCGATGATGACTTCATTAGCTCATGTCCCATCTCCCCATGTGACTCCCTGCTCTGTTCACAGCACACCGAGCATTAAACAGGAACTCAGCTGTGTTGGAATGCATGAGAGAATCAGCTTATACCTTGTAGTGTAACTTCAGTGCTTACAAACCAACCAACCTTCTTTATTAACAGAGTTATGCTAGCACCCAGGAAGCAGAAGCAGGAGGATTGAGAACTCAAGGCCAGCTTGATCTACAAGATGACCTTAGGGGGCATGGAGTGAGGGATGGAGGAAGAGAGGGAGGGGGAAAGAGAGAGAAGGAGGAATCCCTTCTCATTTCCCCTGATAGACAATGAAACAAGATGGCCTCCTGCCAGGAGCATGGATTGAAAACCCCAAATGAAAGAGGTGAATGGCAGACCCATGTGCTGTGACCTCTAAATTCCAGGTTATTCTTTAAAGACAAATTTTCGCTAAGCTTGTGTGGCTTGGTTCTGGAACCCTTACTGTGGATATTGAGGGAAGGAAAAAAGAACAGGCACACGGAAACACATACAATAAAAGCTGGATCAGGTGGTGTTCTCTAACCGAGACCACAGGGGCCACCCGGAACTTCAGTGTTGTGTTTACTAGGTACAGCCTGGTTGGAGGTGTTGGGAGGTGAGAGATACAGGGTGGTTTAGCTAATTTCTGTAGGTAAGCAGTCTCAGGCTGCAAACATCCAGGAAGAGGAAGAAGCTGCAGTTGCTGGTCTTCTTACACACCAATGAATCATTCATGCACACTCATATAGACTCCTAAGGAAAGTTTTAGCATCCCTCACAGGGTAAGGCTTGCTACCACTGTGTGCTGAGGCCTTGGAGCACTTACCACATTGTGCCCATGTCAACAATACACACTCAACTTGTGCCTTACTCATTCAGGGCTTCCTCTGCTCCCTACAGAGTCTTCTTATTTTGTCCAGCAGTTCTTGAACTCCAGGACCAAGCCATCTTCCTGCTTCAGCCTCCTAAGCAGCTGGGTGGGGCTATATGTCACTCTCATGAGCTTGCATTACCACTTAAACAAACCAAAAGCCAAAAAGAATCCCTAAACTTCCTTTTATTTTGCCTTTTTAAAAATTTTTGTATTCTTCAGTTTTCAAATAAATACTTAGGATCAAGTTATGTTTGTAATTAATTGCAATATTTCCAAAATATGTTTTACCATGGCCTCTTTAAATTGTAGTGTGTCTTAAATCAGGCTTCTTTCTTAGAAAAAGACGATAGTGAGTAAAATGCCTGATTATTTATTTTTAAATGAACCACTACACATAAATGCACATGATTAACCTTGCCAAAGCATTGATTGCTCCTATCAACACACTCAGCAATGCTGCAAAGACTTTGAGATCAAATTTTCTTCCTTACGAAATTATTTAAGAATTGGAGATGGGCTAACATTTAGTTACTTAATGGAAGTAGCATAGATTTCCTATTCTGGGAAAGTGATAGAAATCTCTACAACCTCATCTTGTGGAAAGTAATGGTCCTGAAGATGCAGAGAGGGAGAAGCAGAATCAAGTAAATGGTTTTGCAGTAGTAATTACAGATGGTGAGGTGCTGGTTGTGTTGAAGGGATTTTGAATGGGATTTTTAATTTAGGACGCACTAAATATCACGGTAGTTAACCCAAGGACAAGTGAGACTTGATAAGCTTTGAGTTATCTTCTTGCCATGGAGGATTACCTGAAGACATTTCTTCCAATAAACTCCTGATGTTAGGCAAATGAGCAAAGCCTGTGCAATATAAGCAGCCTAAATCCAAAGCAAAATTTGAGAGAAATCAGCAGAAAAGACAACACCATTACCTCCACTTTATGTTTTGTTTGACTAACAGAGGTCATGTAGGGACAGAATTGGCCGGTTTAAGCATATTGTTCAATTTCTCTGAGCCTTGTCATTTCTAAAACATTATGAATGAGTAAGCGAGGGACCACAGACGTAGACGCTTACTTTACAAGGACCTGACATCTCTGTGGGAGAAGCTTGTCTACAGTTGTTCACTGTGGTGAACCGAGGTGCATGGCTTCCCTTAAGCCCATCCAAAGTTACACAGCTATTCACCTGGGCCTGGGTGCAGTCAGCAGGCTTTCGGGTGGTTACCTCTGGGATAAATGATAGAATGATACAGTCTATGAATTTAGATCTTTCCTCTTAGGGGACAACTTTTGAGATCCTCTGCATATGTTATGATTCATTGACTCTCAATTCCAAATCGACCCTTTTTGTGCTCTCTGCAAAGTGAAGGTGGGTGGGCCCTTTTGGTGTTTTGGGATTTTTTTGGTTTGGTTTTGGTTTTGGTTTTTTGTTGTTTTGTTTTTTGCACATTGTTTGAATTTGCCAGTAGAGGGTGCTAGAGAGATATTGTAGGAGCAGGGTTTTCTTATCTTTTTTTTTTTTTTCTGCCTTCACCCACTTCTTTTCCTTTTGCTAGGGATTAAAGGATTACACCCATTGCGCCTGCACCGTGAGCAGCTTTTGTAGCCTTTGGCTCCTACAGGTCCAGGACTTCTCTTACTAATGTTCCCCTAGCATTAGTCACTATGCAGGAAACCACCCTCTTGCCCATGCCCAGCTCCTGCAGTGCATCAAAGCTGGTTACTTTCCCAGGAACCCCTGGGAAACTTTTACAGAAAAAAAAAATCTCTCTATTGAGACATCTCCCTTTGGGTAGCTCCACTGACAAGCTAGAACTTCCAGCAAGCTCTACTGAGGAGTCATTAATGACGTCATTGTCATTTGTTAACCACAGTCACACCCTTCAGCAATGGCTCCATCGGTTCAGGCACCCTGACAAAGTGCCACAGAATGGGTAGCTTATAATCAACAGGAATTTATTTCTCACAGCTCTTAGGTCTGGAAGTCTGGGACCAGTAGGCCAACATGACTGGGTTCCAGTGGACTCATACAATGCAGGGGGCACACTGCTGACTTCTTGTACCCTCAAATGGCAGACAGAAAGCTCTCTGGGCTTCCTTAGCAAGGGCATTAATCTTGATCATGAATGCTCCACCCTCACAACCCAGTCCCCTGTAGTCTGGATCTCAGGGTTAAGGAGCACTGTCTCAGATGTACAATCTGAGCCCGGGCTAGCGCTTAGAAATCTACCATTTCCGTGTTCAGGGTGCTCCATCCTTCTCACTTCCAAATTCTCATTACCCCATTGTTCAAATGTCTGGCTCATGATGGACTCAAACTGAACCATCCAGAGCTGCCAGCAGCTCCACCATTTACATTGGGGTCATGTATCTAGAGCCTTCGTGCCCAGTCAAGTAAGCCACCTCTGCCTGTGCTCACATGGAAATCAGATGGGACTTCAAATCTGTGTTCAGGCCTCTTGGCTTGAATGAAGTATTAATAATCCACCTTCGTCTAATAGAGGAGACATCTGGGGACATGAAAGAAGTGTATGATTTCCTCATAATTGAGCAGCAAGTTCAATATGGATGCAGTAAACATGGAGTTAGAGCCAGAGCCTTGGTGCTGACTCCAATCCAATGTTCTCTATTTGCTACTACACTGAATTTATTTTGAAAAAATATATTACTTCAGTAGTTATGTGCATAGGCCCCATTAGATATTCATGTTAGGTCCTAGGTATGCTTCTTGGCTTGGAGGAGCAAAGGTTGGGCAATTGTGGACTTCAGTCTCACAAAGTCATGACATGTACTGTGTACCACCCATCTGACCTAGAGGGTAAGTGGACATTGTTGTACATTTAAAATATCTCCATTATAGGCTCATTTATTAAGAGGATGGAGTCTCACATATGTGAAGTTCATTATCACCAAAACAAGGTAAATGAAACGATCATTAAATTATAACAAACCACTTGAACATAATAGCACACACCTGTAATCCCAGCATCTAGGAGGCAGAAGCATGAAGATGTTCAGTTTGAGGTCACTTTAGGATTCCTACCAAGATCCTTTCTCAAAACAGTAAGAAGGAGGAGGAGGAGGAGGAGGAGCCATGATAAACCCATCCCTTGTCATTTAATTATTTGTCTCACCACATTTCCCCACATTCGTTTTAAGAAAGAAAGACTTAAAAATCCTTTTCTGGAGCTCCTCCCTGACATTGTTTGTGTTTCGCAGCATAGTGCAGGATGTGTTTAAATGAGTTTAGAGAAGATGGCTTCATGCTACCTACTTCAGTGTTCCTTTGCATGGTCATTGTGGATAAACAGAAAGTTAGCTGTATTCAGACTCCAGTATCCCCAGATCCTTTTCCTCTCTGGCACAGAGACTCATAGGCTTTCCTGGGCAATCATCTTCTGTGACTGAAGTCTGACTCAGGCTGAGACCCACACAACCATATAAGGATCCCCTTAACCCCTCAACAGTCTGGGACTCTCTCTTGCTGGGAACCCTTATTGAAGAGATTTGGGTTCGATGAACCACAGAGACGCTCACATTTCTTCCCTTGCATGTTCTGTAGTTCTAAACAAAAGCCTATGCTAAGATACTAAATGACGGAGGAGTGGTGGCTCAGTCACTAAGAGTTCTTGCTGTTCTTCCAAAGGGACTGAGTTCAGTTCTCAGCTTCCACAACAGATGGCTCACAGCCACCTGTAACTCCAGCTCCAGGGGATTCTACTCATCTTCTCGACTCTATAGACATCTGCATGTAGTTATATATTGTGTACCCTATTAAACTCGCCTGGGGATCGGAGGACAGAGCCAACCACTAGATTAGACATAGAGGCCTGACAGTGGTGGCCCAAACCGTTAATCCTATCGTGCGGGAGGCAGAGACCGGACTGGATCTCTGTGCATTCAAGGCCACACTGGAAATAGAGCCAGGGAGTGGCAGCACACACCTTTAATATCAACACTTGCGATCTCATGCTTTTGCTTGGGAAGCACACACACCTTTAATCCCAGGAAGTGATGTCCAGTCAGAGAAATGTATATAAGGAGTGAGGAAACAGGAACTCTCTCTTGAGACTGAGGATTTCATAGAGTTTCATAGAGGCAAGAACGTGGCTGGCTTGTTCTGTTTCTCTGATCTTTCAGCTTTCACCCCAATATCTGGCTCCCATTTTTGTTTGTTTGTTTGTTTGTTTTATTACTAAGACTGTTTAGCAATTCATGTTACACCTGCACTCACATTGTGTGTATGTGCACACACACACAATTAAAAATAAATTTTAATAAAAAATAGCAAATGATATTGGGGTAAAAGTTGGTATACTTTATTTTACTCATATATACTGTGTAGTAATGGTCTTTATTTTCAATTTACAGGAAAAAATGAAAGTATGGAACAACAATGAGATTGCCCGATAACACATGGGTCCATTTGGCTTAAAAAGAATTATCTTTTCAGTTGACCACCATGCTTCCTTAGCTGGGCTTTGTCTGTCATTGTGAGATGACACAACATGCAGACCTGTGTTAGAGTCATGCTTGCTCTTTCCTGCTGCTCCTGGAGGCAAGATTGTGGTCTCTCTCTGAGCACAATTGCTTTCCATTTATTGATATGCAGATTATACTCAAGGACAATGCATCATTTGCTACATTGTCGGCCCAATTTTATGTCTCAATGCTCTACTCTCTTTGAATTTATTGAATTTATAGTTCTCTTTCCTAGCTAGCTCAAATTAGGACTGACTAAAGCTTGGCAATGATTTTTCTGCCTTAAAACAGAATTATGACTTTTACTGTAATGCTAGCTGTCTTGTGTTTTATCCATCAGACTGGGTGGGGATGAAGAAGGGACTGAGGCAAACAAATAGACGGTTAGAAGAAGCCACTCTGGGCTTTGTGACTCTGGACCTCTTCTCACCACAGAAAGCTCTGAGGAGAGGGGATGGGAGGAGAAGGGAGGGGAGGGGAGGGGAGGGGAAGACAGGGAAGGAGGGAGAAGGGGAGAGAAGGGGAGGTGAGTGGAGTGGAGGGGAGGAAAGTTGATCAAAAAGTTAAGTTGTTTGCCTCAATTTGTTACTAACGTATTTTATAGCATTTCCAAATAATGCCTTAAAGGCATTTATTTTCAAGTAAAATTTGTAAGAAAAAATATCTATTCTGAAGGTTGTTTACATTGCTGTCACCTTCCACATGAGTTACAGACAAGGTTCAAGAGTAACCAGGACAGCTGGAAATGGTTACACTCTGTAAACTCAATTAAATTCTGGATGCTACAATACAGCAGAAACATGCCAGGTGCTGGTTTCGGAATAAGATGCTCATACATGCCAAAGCCTCCTCACATCAATTCTTTTAGTGTCCAACAAAGATAGTACAAGATTTTAATGCTTGATAAGAGTCAAGGGCTATCTTAAAGAAAAATCTTGTATCCTGAATCACATTCTTTATACTGGATAGCATTCTTCTCCCTGAACACCAAATCAGTTTAAAAGTTTACTAACTATTTCTTTGCGGTATTATTTTTGCTTATCAAACAAAACATGCACAGCAGAAGCATAACACAAGTGAGTCACTCAGGCAAGTGTCTTAACAAACACAAGGAGTGCAGAGCAGAGGTTCATGGGAGTTTGCCTTAGGGAATGAAAAATCTTCACCTGACATTATCAGACATGAGGACTAATCGGTCACATGAGCTGATGCTACTGTAACCCAGGGGAATTAGACTTGAGTCAAACCTTCACACCTGGTTTCTGGGGGCTGCGGGATGGGCACACCTGCCTTTGCCCAGCAGGAAGTGGTGGTTGGGTCACGAGAAGCCTTGTTAAGCTAGGGTCTTGGACATTTTGGGCATTTTAGCTAGAGTGGCTTAAACATCCCAACAACCAGTTTTGAAATGCAAAGAAAATTTGTCAGCAGATATTGGTAGAAAAATGGTTTGCAGGGTGTCCCTGGAGTAAATAGCCCTGTGTGGTTATAGAAGGCCAGTTGATGGTGCGCATTGTGTTCAAGTTTTCAGACGATGACATTAATGTAAGGGAGAGGTACTCAGCCTTCGGCAAAAGCTAATGCAAAGCTAATGTCTAGAGCACTTCACAAGCCACTGTGTACTGGATCCCAATGAAGGAAACAGACAAGAGTCATACAAAAATTACAGCTAAAACCAGGAGGCACCCCCTCCCCCGTGTGTGTGTGTGTGTGTGTGTGTGTGTGTGTGTGTGTGTAGAAAAAAGCACAACCAGGTAATTAAACGGTCTGAGAAAAGTTAGGAAATATCTATGTTTAAATTATGAACAGGGGACTTCCAGTAAAATGGTAAGGTAGAAGCCATGTCAGCGTGAGGCTGGTGAAGGGCAGAGAACTAAAGGGAACAGGCATATTTTGTCACTCCATCTGCTACTTCTCTAATCCATGAATGGACCTGCTCAATACCCCAACAAACCTCTTCTACCATCAGACCCACCGACTTCTCCATCATCAGACTGGACCTGCTGCTGTGATTATAAACGCCCCCAGGAGCTACCTCCACCACAGTGGGGTCCTCCCCGCACCCCTACCAGCCAAACTGGGAAATCTACCAAATCAGCAGTTGAGATTGCATAGAAGGGGTTTCCAGTGCAAACAGAGTCACCATCAGTAAAAGGCAAAGCTGTGAGAGCTGAGCCAACCTGATCTACATGGCAAATTCCAGCTGGGAATACATAACAAGGTTCTATCTCAAAACCAAACAAAACAAATGGAAGTTGAACTCAGGTGTTAGAGTTTTGATTTGGAGTATTTCCTGGATCCTCATGGATTAAAGGCTTTGTCACTATCCTGTGACTCTACTGGGGGATAGTGGCAACACCAGGTGGGCTAGAGTGGAGTGTGGCCGGCTATCTTGGACTGCCAGTCCCTAAATCATAGCATGGAGACTTATTATTAATTATGAATACTAGGAATTACCTTAGGCTTGTCTCTAGCTAACTTTTTTTTAAAACTTAAATTAACCCATTTCTAATAATCTACATGGTGCCCTGAGGCGCCTTTACCTCATCTGCGTACTGTCCATCCTGCTTTCCTGCTTCTTCTGTGTCTGGCTGGATGGCCCCTGGCTGCCTGTGTCCCCCTTTTCTCTCTGACTGCCAGGCCTGCCCATCTCTCCTCTGCCTAGCTATTGGCTGTTCAGCTTTCCGTCAGACCAATCAAGTGACTTAGGCAGACAAGGTGAAACAGCAACACATCTTTACATGGCTAAACAAATGCAGCATAAACAAATATAGCACATTTTTACAGAGTTAAACAAATATATTATTGCACAACAGCAGAGAGTACTCTACAAGAATGTGTGGGGAAGACAGCCCCCTCCTCCCTGTCTCCTTCCCAGCTACCACAAGGTAAATGGTTTTGTGCAATGGGATCCCCCCCATTTCTTCCTCCTACAGATCCAAAGTGATACAACCACATGACTGTGGATGAAAACCTCCAAAGCTGTGAGCCAAGACAAATATTTTCCTTTAAGCTGTGTGTCATGGGTATTGTGCCACTGTGGTGGAAGGCTGCCTAATGCAAAGGGCAAGGGCATGGATCTGGCACTGTCTGATTTTACCCATTTTCTTGATGAAATTGATGACATAATCCAAAGGGGCAGGGCAGGACACCCATTTATGAGAGGGCCTTGTAAGACATTACATAATTAACTGGAATAAAGTGTGGATCAACAGAAGAGTGAATCACCGAGAGCATGGCTGCAATTTGGCACAGCAAGGTTACAGACATGGTTACTCACAACTGGAAAATGAGCAGAGCTGAAGGGCCTGGGAGATTTCCTCAGCTTGTGGCAAAGAAAACATGAAAGACACAACACTAAAGGGACAGACTGAAGCAACCTACTAGCTATCTACTACCAATGCTGGAAGACCTCCAGGAAGAGGGCAGGCAAGAGGGAGCTGCTGTGAGCTCAAAAAAAAAGACAGGATGAGAAAATAGAGACTTGATACCCAAAGGCCAAAATAGAATAGAATAGAATCCTTGAAAATCCATGAAGGAGGCTAGGCACCATTGAACGGCAGCAAACCAGAGTCATGGGGCACAGAACAAAAGCCAAGCACTGCCCTAGTCCCTCAGTTCTTTGATAGGGGGAGGGAGTCAGAAGCTAATTCCAGAAGGTAAGGCAGCCAACAGCCAGGCAGTCCTCTCCTCCAGACAAGCCCACAGGCCTCTTAGGCCTCAAATCCGGTTGTGGGTTTGGGTGGCAGAGCAAAGCTCCTGGCAGACAGGTTAGCTGCAGGAAGAAACGCCTTCTGTTACAGTGGATGATACAGAGAGCCCTGGCTGGGCACCATGTTAAGTGAGAATCTACTGTGAAGCTGGGGAACTTCAGAGACTGGCTATCAGGGAACATCCCTAAGTCTGAGAGCCTCAGTCTGTCCTGCTGTGAGAGAAGGCTTGGAGAGTCAATGTATCAAGCCAGGAGAGCAGGATATTGATAAGCTCAAGGGTGTTGTTGTTAGGAAAATCTTTTTTATGCATTGTGTGATGATATCTCTCTTTTATCTCACCTGCCTAAGACACCCTCTGATTGGTTTTAAAAAAGAGCTGATTGCCCAATAGCTAGGCAGGAGAAGATAGGCAGGACTTCTGGAGGGAGATAGGAACTCTGGGAAAGAATCAGAGGCGGAGATTCACCAGCCAGATGTGCAGGAAGTCAGATGTATGATACTGAGGAGAACTAATGAGGCACGTGGCAGAATGTCGATTAATATAAATGGGTTTATTTAAGTTTTAAGAGCTAGTTGGGAACAAGCCTAAGCTAAGGCCAAGCTTTCATAATTAATAAAAAAGTCTCTGTGTCATTATTCAGGAGCTGGCAGATCAGGCTGGGAAGTGCATAGGAGAGCTATCTCCGCTCTTGGTGTCTGGGAATAGCTCTCATAAGCTGAGAATAAACCTGGAGTTTGATAGCTCTGAGCCTGAGGCCAGGAGGCACATCAGGTCTCTAGTCTATCTGTCCTTCCCTGCCATTAAGCTCAAGGACTCTGAAGAGATGGCATCACCTCAGCAGGGTGACTATGAGGTCCTCTGGCGTTGCTGATCTTAGTGCTAATCTGGCTTTCCACATTCCCAACACACTGGGACCCCTCACCTGAACATTAGCCATCCCAGGAGAAAGGACAGCATGGGAAGCCTAAGAGATTCAGTGCAGACACAGACGGCAAAGCTGACTGTGGCCGGAAGACGCCCCTGAAACAAAGAGGGAAACCTGCCCCTGTGAAGACAGCAGCGGCAGCCACAGACTCATCAACAACCAAAACCAAAGGAAGCTGACCCTCAACTCCATGCACATAGCTGCCAGCCTCCAACTCTGGAGGACAGAGAAAGAAACTGCTCCGACACACTTCATTTTTTCCCCTAAATATTTAGCCGGATTTCTCTCCCGCCACCCCCCAGCTGAGGATGGAACCCAGAGTTTTGTGCTTGCTAGGCAAGTGCTCTACCACTGAGCTAAATGCCCAACCCCAAGCCGGATTTTTACTGCATTGATTTTTACAATTTTTATGATTTGGTTGTTCATCTCCGTTTGTTCATTTAATCTGTATACACATTTCCTTATATGCTTTATGCAATGCGTTTTCTTTTCATTAGTTTCTTTTTTCATTTTGTCCTTATGTTTTCTCTTTGCCTCCTATAAATTTAGTAGTATTTTGATCTAATCTTACTGGTTTTAAAAAATTTATATTTTATTTTACTCCTGACATTTACTAATTTTGTTTTTGAACTTTTTCATGGTTGCAAAGTATTTCCTTTTAAAAATTTCTTTCTATTTTTCTTCTCTTCCAAAGATGTAGAATTCACTATGGAGACCAAGGTGGTCTCAAACTCATAGATTCACTTTGCCTCTGCCTCCCGAGAGCTAGGATTAAAGGTATGTGCCTCCACACCTAGCACAAAGGTAATATTTTTAAAATCAATTTCTATATATTTCATTGGATAAATTCCTAAAACATGACAGAAAACTACTGAATGCAAAGAACAAAATACACACCCTAGAAAAGATTAGTATCTAACATACACGGAGAATTACAAATGAGTAGGCCAAAGATAAAATCCCAAAAGATAAACAGAGACTATGACTAGATAAATCACAGAAGGAACTCAAGCTATATACCAGATATTTTCAATGTTTAACCTTAGTAATAGTCAAGGAAACACAGAATATGCCATTTACAACAGCCATATTGGCAAGACAATTATGTAACTAATAACACCAGATTTAGTGGAAAGCATATGGGAAAATAGAAAACCATGCATGATTGGTACAAATGTAACTTAGTAAATTATTGTGACACATGTATATACACATTCACACCCACACATACTTGCATACGCATGCACATCTATGCATCTCTAGCTCAAACATATGAAGTCTGAAATGCTCCAAAGTCTATAACTTTTTAACCATTGACAAATTGGTCCACAGATGCTAAGTTGCACATCTGACCTCTGATGGTTCAGTATACACATGTTTTGTTTCATGTGTAAATTACTGAAAATGTTGCCTAAAGGCATGGTCAGGCTAGGTGTATATGAAACATCAGTCAAATTTATATTTGTACGTGTGTTCTACACCCGAGATATCTTACTATTCATATATAAAGACTTTAAAACATGAAAGAGGTTCAAATTCTGAAATACTTCTGCTCTCTAGACTTTGGGATAAGAGGTACTCAATCTGCAGTATGATATAAACGCTATATACAATATATAGTATATAGTAACATCTGTAATGTTGTCTAAAACATTATAGTTAATATATGATATGCACACATATATCTTCAACCTCCTCATAAGATCATAAATAAATACTGACAAATAATTTTTAGTCTCCTCTCATAAGGATGCCTACCAATCTCCCCTCTACAGGACAAGGGTCTTTTCAGGGAACATGTAAAGTCCATCTTCAGTAGGAAATGTGGTGAGGGCTGCGAAAAGAATCTTTCTTTTTAAAAATAAATCTTTCATTACATAGGGCAGAATGTTAACAAGATATAGTTTGTGTGTTAACTACACAGAGAGCTATTAAATATATATTTCTTTGTGTTTTAAATCTTTTAGAGCTGGACGTTTGCAATGTGGGAATGCACATGGAGCACCGATAATTGTCGAAAGAACAGAAAATAAAATGCAAACCAAGCTGAAGTACTAAAAAGCCAGCGGTGAAAGGTCATGGCGTAACTAAGGCAGAGAGAGTCCTGGGAGCTCAGCGGTGGTCCAGTAAGGAAGGGCTGTCCCTCCTTAGAAAAGAAGTAATGTTTAGCCAACATGTTGTTGCACTCACCAGTGCTGAGGGAATGCCATAAAACACGGTGTTCCCAAACCCAAATTAGAATCAATTGGCTTTGGAATGTCATAACCCCACAGTGTTAGCTCCATTGGGCAGTAGCAGCACAAATCTAAATTATGTGTTTGTGGTTACCACCAATTTGAGTCCTGAGAAAATTCGCCCCCTGTCCTTGCTGAGTTCAGTTACCAGCCTTATGGACTCACAGGTTTCTTCCTAGCCTGAGGCTGACTGCCCAGGACACTGAATGTTCCTGCATGAATCGCTGAAAACAAACATGGGCTCAGGTCACTGGAAAGGTGAGGACAGCCAGCAAGCTAGTGAGGAGGTCCCAGAAACAGCCTCTGGCTGTGTGTCTCCAACTCACCTTTCAGTGTCCCACAGAGAACAGAACATGCCGCAGGTGGTGTATTGAACCAGGCCTGGCTTTTGACATAAAATCTTAGGAAGTGTGCTCCAGACACGAGTTAAACATCAGGTGCCCGACCTTCGATTTAAAATCCGGCGATAAGCTGATTGTGAAGTCAGCTTTCTTACTGGGCCTTCCTTTTAATGGGACTGTTTGCTTCTGGAGAACACATATCCACCATGGCCCAGCCATAGCTTCTTTTTCTGTAAATGAATTGAGTAAATTCTTGTGACTCCCAGGGTAAAATGTTGCAAAGACTAACCCAAAACTCAGATCCTTGTAAGCAAAATCCATGAGAGTCTGTTTAAAGGGTATCGGGGATTTATTAAAATATGAAATGGGAAAGTACATTCACGAATATAGGACATGGTAAATCCAGTTGCAGAGTCCCTGGAAAGATGCGGACAGTCACACAAAGCTTCACCACCCAAGAGAGAGCTCATCCCTGGACTCCCTCAGCTCTTAAGGGACCATGTATGCAGACAGAAAGCCACGCCCTAGGGTTTGTACCCCCAAAGCCATCAGCAGAATGAGTTACCACAAGAGATCCTACTTCGCCTTGAAGACCCCGAGTAAATAAATTCCTGTCGTTTGCAGAGTCTTTGGCCTCCTGTCCTTGACAGATTGTTACTGATTGAGTGGGTGGGGCTTCTGTGAGCTTGTGTTCTTACAGGGGTTCCATTTCCTCATCCAGCACCTCCTAGCTTCAACTGCCTATCAGAAAGCTGGAAAATCAGTAATAGTTATTTCACAGGGCTGTTAGGAGGATTAAGTGAGAGGTGGCATAGAAACTGCCTAGGCCCCAGCCTCCAGCCCAGCCCAGCTTCCAGCCTAGCCCAACCCAGGCCCCAGCCTCCAGCCCAGCCCAGCTTCCAGCCCAGCCCAGCCCAGGCCCCAGCCTCTAGCCCAGCCCAGCTTCCAGGCCAGCTCAGCCTCCAGCCCAGCCCAGGCCCCAGTCCAGCCCAGGAGGGTCTAAGGCAGGCACTCTCCCTAGTCCTTCAGATTTCCATTCTAGATTAAATGTGGTTATTATTTTTGAAAGTGGTTATTTTGAGCTTAGCAAAAAGCTTTAAAATTCGATTCCCTACTGCTATTGATTTCAAATACCGTGCTTGTTTCAGGCAGATTAACTTTTTTTTTAATCTTTCACACTCTGTGCCTTATACTTCCTTTTTCAGAATGTGAGAACAGAACAACTCTAAACACGAAAGCCCAGCCTATCCTGAAGGCCAGCATTTTTAGTCTTAGGATGTCACTCTGTTGACCATGCTAGATGGGGCTCTGGTGCTACCGCCTTTTGAGTTGTCTGCCAGTTTTCTGTGCTACTGTGTTTGCATTAAAGTGGTCCATTAGAGCATAGGAATTTAAAAAAATCTTTACTTTTTCTATTCTAGGCATGAGTGTTTGCCTGAATGCAAATACGGTACCCTGTGCTCACAGAGGCCACCTGAGGGCGTCAGATCCTCTGGAACAAGAATTACAAATGGTTGTGAGCTACTGTGTGGGTGCTGGGAACTGAATCTGGGTCTTCTTCAAACACAGCAAGTGCTCTTAACTGCTAAGCTGCCTCTCCAGCCCTGAACACAGGGTATTTCAAGTTTGGCCACACTCTGAACTCGTGATTCCTAGTAAGGAAAGCCACCAAAGAAGCCAGGGTAGTTGTGAATCACACCATGTTCATGTTCATTTGGATGTTGCTAGAATAAACTTTCCTCCCCCTGCTCAACTCTAAGCATAAGCGACTGTATTTTTCATCACTCTGACCACAGTATCTGATATAAACAACTTGACAGGAAGTGCTCTAGTCTGCTCACAGTTTCCATGAATCATGGTAGGAAACGCAAAGGCATCAGCTTATTCACGATGGTGAAAGCCCTTTGCTCAAAACGTCCACAAAGAAGAAAGCAAAGCAGGACCTAGGCCAGACTATGTGACTTTCAAAGGTCCATCCTGAGTGATCTGCTTCTACCAGCTAGGCCTCCCCTGCTGAAAGCTCCATACCCCACCCCAACTCCCCAAGAAAAAGCAGCACCAGTTGGAGACCAAGCATTTAAAACATGATCCCTGGGAGGGGAGGCTGGAGAGATGGCTCAGTGGTTAAAAGCACTGACTGTTCTTCCAAAGGTCCTGAGTTCAATTCCCAGCAGCCACAAGGTAGCTCACAACCATCTATAATGGAATCTGATGTCTTCTTCTGGCATGCAGGTATACATGCAGACAAAGCATGTATTATTGCTAAATTTATTATTTAAAAAATTAGTTAAAAAATACATGAGCCTGTAAAGGACAATATCACTTTCCTAGTCTTCAAAGACTCCCATAATATAAAGGATGACCCCAGCTGAGACTCCTAGCAACAGTGGATAGGTAGCCTGAACTGGCCATCACCTGTAATCAGATATTAACTACCCAATTACCATCAAAGAGCCTTCATCCAGTGACTGATGGAAACAGATTCAGAGATCCACAGCCAAGCCCTGGGCCAAGTTCAGGAATTCTGTTGAAGAGAGGGAGGAAGGATTATACAAGTCAAGGGGGGTCAAGGTCATCACAAGGGAACTCTCAGGAAAAAAAAAAAAAAAAAAAAAACTAACCTGGACTCATAGGAACTCACAGATTCTGGACTGCAGATTCTGCATAGGACTGACCTAGGCCCTCTACATACATGTGACAGTTGTCTAGCTTGATCTACTTGGGGGACTCCTGGGGGTGGAAGCAGAGCCTGCCCCTAATGCTTTGGCTGGCTTTCAGGAACCTATTTCTCATACCGGGTTGCCTTGCCCAGGCTCTTAGTATAGGAGGAGGTGCTTGGTCCTACCAACTTGATATGCCGTGCTTTGTCGATTCCCATGGGAGGCCTGCCCCTTTCTGAATGGAGACAGAGGAGGAGTGGATGGGGAGGGGCAGAAGGGAGGTGGAGGGAGGGAATGAAAAGAAAGGAGGGAGGGAAAACTTCAATCAGAATGTAAAGTAAATGAGTAAATTTAACAACAACAACAACAATAATAATAATAATAATAATAATTTTTAAAAGCACTTAAATACAATGAGGGACCCCACAGAGATTTCCTAGTGAGATCTGAGCTTCCTTTACCAGCAGGGCTGCATAAGAGGATGATTGGACCACGGGCCTGGGTACCAGGTATTTGGAAGGGTCTACACGTGTATCTGTATCTAGCAGGGGTAGGTCTTTTGCCTCAACCCTTGGCATTGTTATAAAAAAGCCCTTTTGAATAAAGTTCTGGGCTGGTGAATTTTGACCCAGGTCCTCCCAAAGCTATCCTGTGTTTCTGTCTGTCTCATCTCTATCTTTCTATCTACTAATTCCTTATGCCCCTCTCTTCCTCATTCGAACCCTGTAAAAGGTGGGGGAGGGCCCTTCACAATACAGCTTAAAGAGTCCCCATAATTTTAACAGTTTCAACACCATTTAAATGCCAAAGTTCAAATTTTCTTCTGAGGCTCAAGGCAACCACTGTATCTGTGAGCCTGTGTAAACTAGAAAGACGTATTTTTCCAATATACAATGACATGGAATAACCTTTTCTATTGTAAAATGAAGGAACAGGAGACTAGCAGGGAAAGGCTGGACCAACATAAGACCAAAACCTAAAAGGTTAAACCCTGGAGCTTTCCTGACCGTCGTCCTGGGAATGTGAAGATGTGACATGAGTTCCAATGGGTTTGAATGGCCCTGTAGCCTAGCTGCTTGTAGACCACACGGCCTGTCTGGTGGGCTGACTCTGCCCAGTTTCTGGAGTTCTCCTCAGCAGATATTCTACCCTCCTGGCACCTCCCTGGTGTCTCCACTGCAGTCTGAGATTTACCCTCACATCTGTATGCAGCAGCAGCCTCCCAGGGTTTTCCTGCTGGGAATCTGAGCCTGTGTACATTGTCTGGAATAGACTTTCCTTAAAGATCTTGGTGCAAGCCTCCATGACCAAGTAATTCTCAGTTCTGAAGGTCTAAAAAAAAAAAAAAAAAAAAAACAGTCCCATGTGGCCAACATCAAGTCACTACTAGCTGGAACAATACAGGAACCTCTTGAAGCATGGCTGCAGTGGGCCACTGAATGCCTGGGTGGCTGGGTCTCTCAAGAGAATCGCTACTTCCTTAAATGTGCTCAAAGCATGTTTCCTACCGTTTCAGTGCAAGTCACCTGGATTGTCACAAATGATGTTCACCTAACCCCTGAATCTTTTCAAAGATATTTTTCTCCTCCACATTTTGTTCCAAAGTTTCACTGGAAATTTACTCAAAAGTAGCCACAAATACCTAGGCCATAGACTGCACTCTGTGCTGCCCTGAGACCACCTTCACCAAAGTATTTACTTTCGAGTTCAGCCTCACTCAGAATGTTAGAACGTAGACAATATAGACCAACAGTCTCCAGAATGGAATGCAGATGTCTGCTAGTCCAGTTCCCAATAGAGTCCTTGGCGTCTGAAGTCTCTTGAACCCGGCCCTCACTGCCCTCATTTTCAGCAAGCTGATACTATGAGCTTCAATAACTGCCCATTAATCTTTGTTTACAGCATTCTAAGGGTTCTCTGGTTTGCAGCTCCAAACTTCAGATTCTCATGAGTTAGTTCCAAAGGTCTAAAAACCACACGGTTAGGCTTACTCACGACAATAAGAACCACTTCTTTGGTCCCAAATTTCTATATTTGTCTCTTTTGTGTCACTGTGATCCCAATGCCAGACTAAAATAACAAAAGGGACAAAGATTTCTGTGGGCTCATGGTTTCCAAGAGTTTTGGGGTGTCATGGCAGCAATGGCATGGAGCAGCCACTTAGTTTAGTTCATGGTGATGGGAGAGAGTGCTGGAGCCTGCTCCCATCATTACAGACCAGGACCCAGAAAGTCACCCCTCTAATGGTTTCCTTCTACCAGCGAGGCCCACCTCCAGTAGTCTTTCAAAACAGTGTCATTAGCTGGGGACCAAGTGTTAAAACATGAACTTGTGGGTGATGTTTCATTTTCAACCCATAACACACACTTAGGACAGAGGAGGTGCTTCTACCGGGTGACAGGTATGACACTTCCCATGCGGAGTCTCCATGTACCTGAAAACAACTTCTGTGGAATAGTTAGTCATAGTCAAACCATTCTTACAAATCAGTGTTCCCATGATTTGACACTTGTTTTTTGTTTTTGTTTTGTTTTTTTAAATGCTTTAGATTTATTTATGTGTGAATGTTTGCCTGTGTGCATGTATATATGTGCACCATGTTTGCCTGTATCTACAGAGGTCAGACAAGGATATTGGGTCTCCTGGAACTGGAGTTACAGATGGTAGTAAGCTACCATGTGGACATTGAGAACTAAACGTGGGACCTTTGCAAGAACAGCCAGTGATCTCAATCACTGAGCCATCTCTCCAGCCTCTGAAACTTGTTCATTTATTTGCTAGTTTAAACCATTGTCCCAAGGAAGATCCATTGTATATAATATATTCATATATTATATACATAATATATAAATATAATTCTAGAAAAATGAAATTTTATAAACCAAGAAGTGTTATGACCTAAAGGAAACCTATACTTTATAGCTTCATGGAGTTCTAAATGTCAGTGTTCTATTAGTCTTGCAAAAAAAAATCTGTCATTGTTTTGGCTGGTTTGTTTGTTTTCTCTGTGTAGCCCTGGCTGTCCTGGAATTATGAACACTTTTCCAACATGACCATGAATCTAGCATTATTCCAGGTTGCAATCTTGTTCGAGGATTGAGGGGTGTTGGAATCTTCCCCATAGCCTCAACACGAGTCGCTCTCCACAAGACCACTCTCATAGTAACTTTCTCTTGGTAAAGGCTTCATCTACCACCACCCTGCAAGGCCTTGCTCAGAAGTCAACACAGACAACCTTGCATTGTTACAAAACAGCAGAGAGGTGAGCACCTTGAAGAATGGTCACATGATGCTTTTATTTACCAGTTGCTATGGAATAATCTTTTTACACACTGTAAATATATATTATTCTCATTGGTTTAGTAAAGAGCTGACTGTTCAATAGCTAGGCAGGAAAAAGTTAGGTGGTAGACTCAAACTGAAAAGAAGAAGGGTGGAGTCACCAGCCAGATTAGAGGAAGTGGGAGATGAATATGCTGTGCTGAAAAAAGGTACCACCATGTGGAAGAGCATAGATAAGAAATATGTGTTAATTTAAGTTGTAAAAACTAGTTAGTAACAAGCCTAAGCTATCAGCCAATCATTTATAACTAACAATAAGTCTCTATGTGGTTATTTGGGACAGACCTTACTGGCAGGACAGAGAAAGTGTGCCAACAACCAGGTCTATAATTATGACAGTAACTATAATGGATGTGATCAATTTGAAATATCACTAAGATTTTTTTTCTTTCTGTGTGCATGATTGTATTAATGACTTTGTGTGGCTGTGACTATAATAGTGCAGAATCACAGAGGAGTGATTCATTTTGGCTTACAGTTTCAGAGAATTTGAGTCCATACCCCTGGAGGGCATTTTGGAACAGCACAGCCCATAGCATCCATAATTTTGTAGCAGAGACCTGTTTATGTCCCAACAAATCAGAGATGGAGGCAGATATCAGAGCTTGAGTTGGGTTTACTCCCACCAGTGAAGCCCATCTCCCTGTTAGCAGACCCTCCCCAAACTGCATATTCAAATCACAAACCTGTTGAAGGCATTTCGAGCTCAAACCACAACAATGCCCCTTTTCCTGTCCATATTTCCATTTATGGGAATTACAGGAGAGAATTGGTATTCTTTGAGTGGAACTTTTGAGCCACTAGTGGGGATATATATATATATATATGGATTTTAAGAATTATTGTGCTTCTATTAACACATCAAACCAAGGCCTGTTAGACTTGAAACTGGAGGTTACTAACTAGAAACTAGAGAGAATTCAGGATATGGCAGTGGAAACACAGGCAGGAAAAGGAAGTCAAGGGGGAACTCACCTAGTCTGAGAGAGAGCAAACAGGAGAAGCACAGGAGTTACTGCTCACTCCAGGGGGAGAAAGTCAAGGGAAAGGGAACAACCACACATCCAAGGAGCCATACCTCAGCCCTCAAAGCCTGGAGGAGGAGGTCTGAATCCTTCTACCTGGCTCTGGAGAGGCTTCAGGGCAAGGAGAAGCTCTCCACTTCATCCAAGCCACAGCCAGTACATTCAGGAAAAGCTAGTGGTTCTTAACCCACGGGCTGAGATGCCTTTGGGGCACTGAATGGCCCTTTCACGGGGGTCACGTATCAGATATTCTGCCTATCAGATATTTATATTGTGATTCATAACAGTAGCAAAATTACATTTATGAAGTAGCAATGACAATAATTTCATGGTTGGGGGTCAAGGGTTGCAGGATTATGAAGGTTGAGAACCACTGCACTAAGGCTAGACAGCTTAGCTGTCTCTTAAAACCCACAGACTACATCCAAGTAGCCCCAGATTCCTCACAAAAGCCACACACAACCTTTGACGTGCCACCTGACCAAAACGAAATCAAAGAATGGTAAAAGAGCCTTCTTCTTCACTGCCAAAAAAAATCAAGGAGACTCCTTCATACCCACATCACTCAATTAGTGTCATCCCAAAGTGACATTAATAGTGTGTGGGAGACCAGCTTCCACCCCCAGCCCCTCAGGATACTCTTGAGGAATGAGGGGATAAGAGGTTTAGATAGAAATATGGAGGTGAGAGAGAAAGAAACACAGGATAGCCTCGGGAAGGCCTGGATCCTAATCCACCCCTGCCTTCTGTCTCTGCTAAAGGGCTTTTAAAGGAATGCGAAGGGGTGGAGCAAGAGACCACGCCCTAGCACAGTCAAGGGCAGACCCTTCCAAACACCTGGTAACCGTGCACATGGTCAATCATTCTCCATATGCAGCCCTGCTGGGAAAAGCAAGCTCAGCTCTCACTAGGAAACATCTATGGACCCCAACAATAGTGAAGTAGTGTCAACGGGAAGCCAGATGTACTAGCATTTCTCTTAAATAAAGTGAACAAGAGATAAAGAGTCACTTCCCTGAAGTCCAGGAGGATGGGAAATAGTGAGAAAGACTAAATGGATAGTAGAAGATAAGGGATCTTTGGGAGGCTTTGCATCCAGCACAGATAAAATGCATTATTAAAGGAGTTAAGGCATCCACTCATTAAGTGTGACTATTGCAAATGTATTATAATCAGTAAAACCTTGTTTTGGCATTTAATTTTTGAAATTTGACTTTTCAAAAAGGTCACCAATGCTGTTCTGTAGCAAATGCTTGGGCATGAAAACCGTGGAGCACTACTAATGGGGTTTCTGGAGTTTTTAAGGTAAAATAATGCCATAGCATTAGGCTGCAATGCATCTACGATATACGGGAGAGGGGCATGGTTGAAGTAGGAAAGGAAGATCAAAAGATTGAGAAAGCTTTACCACTTGACACAGGAGGAGCGGCTGCAGATACAGCCACCACAGGTGTTGCGACACTACAAAGACAGCTTGAGAAAGGTAGAAATGCCTGTCTTCTCTGTTCATGGATTGCAACTTTTTTTCCCCCAAAGTAACCAGAGAAATAAGAACCGCCTTACTCATGCCTTTATCTACAGCATTTCCTGGGCATCGAGGGCACAGTATGTACTCAGTTACTGTTACTGAATAAAAGCGGGGAAATGTAAATAAACTGTGCACCCCCAGAGTGGATAGACTAAGACATTTCTAGAGCCCCTTTAACCATTCACAGGTCAGGTGGGGAATCTGGTTTGAAAGGGGAAGTTCCCACTGTTGCTCCATGCCTGCCCTCAGCCACCTGTCCTGAAGAAGGAAAGCAGGATTGGAGCTCTGTACATTGCCGTTATGAGGGCAAGCATACAAGCTTATGCATGCACGTCACAGGTGTTATTTCTAAGACAGGGGTAACTTGCTGAAGCCTACCATCTACCTGCACAACCAGGCTGAGCACCTTGAGAAGCATCCTGACGATCGTGACTATAGCACAGTAAAAACATATTACTAAAAGAGTGAAGGTGGACATTATTAGGTGTGGTTATTGAAAGTGGATTATAGTCAGCGGCATATACTTTGGCACTTGATTTTTAAAATACCAGAACTCAAGAAAAAAAAAAAGGCACTAGAACTGTTCTGTTGCAAATACCTAGACATAAAAACCATATAGCACTAACAGTGTCACCAGAGTTTGAAAAGCAAACTCGTTTTCAGGGTGACAGAACACTATCTTAGGACGTGGGTAGGCAGGATTTTAACTCCACATGTGTAAGTCTCCTAGACTCAGTAAAAACTGCAGCTCCTGAGGAGAGACCTAAACTCAGCCAGATAAACATCGGGGATTCAGAGGCTGAACTAAGCCTGGGAGGAAACAGTCTAGGATGGAGGATATCCGGGTGCTGGCACAGCACTGTGGAGGAAAGCTGGAAGACGCATCCGCTACAGCTCAGACACCACAGAGCGGGACTCTGGTGGAGCTAACGCAGGACCTTCCTGATCCATGCTGTAAGGTGTCATAAGGCTTTGCTGGAACATGGCCTATGTTTGCACAACACCAGGGCCGTGCCTGAGTTGACCTCTTGCATGCTTTCCAAAAACAAAACTTTCCCCCTTCCTGTTAGACTGACAGGCCTTCAGGTAACAGTGCACTGTAAGAGTATGAATTAGTCTAAGAAGACTGAAATCAGGAGAGAATGACTTCTGACTTCTCAAAAGACATCAGTTGGTACTGTCCTCTCCAAGTCTGTTCTAACCTCCCTTACATGATGACTACCGGTCTCAACGACCAGGAGCAGAGGACAGTTGTTATAATGGAGCACATATACTTAGGCTTGTTTTATCTGACATTATTAGTGACCAGGGTCACTGGTTGATAGAATCTGCACTGGAGATAGACATGTTAATTAGCCTAATTTGTTCACAGAGGTAATTAATTACATAATGCCCAATTAGCTAATGCTTTCACCCGTCAGAAGCAGTGGTAAATACCAGGTGCAATTTGGTGGTCTTTCTCATTATCCCCTAAAGATAAATGGAGAGATATGGCATATGTAAAACCAAATGAAGGGCTGGGTGACAGTCAGTGGACATTAGAGTCTCAATGTTGTCAGTGACTGTTGGGAAAGAGCAGCTGGTATACTAGCTTGCAGTGTCAAGAGGTTTGAGATGTACAAATAATTATAAACTACAGCAAGGCGCTAAGGTATGAAGTTACAAGACAACGGGTTTATTTTGTCTCATAGCTATCATTACCTTTTCTAAGATAACTTTCATAATGGTTCTTGGATAATTTGGGTAAAATTATAAATGCCTGGTGGGCAGTGGCCATGGCAGGGCTTATGTTACTTTGGTTATTCCCCAACAAGAATTTGCCTTCCCATTCTGAAAACTTTGTTGGCTGTCTACCATGGACCAAAAGAAGAAGAAAAAAAAAGTTTAGAGGGCTTTCACAAAAATAGTTTTCACCTTAAGTTAAGATTCCGGATATTCAAAATTAGTCAAGACCAGATAAACATTATAACCCTACAGAAATAGAATCAGTTATTAAAAGTCTCCCAACCAAGAAATAAAAAAAGCCCAGGGCCAGAGGGTTTCAGTGCAGAATTCTACCAGAATTTCAAAGAAGTGCTAATACCAATACTCTTTAAATTGTTCCACACAATAGAAATAAAAATAGAAAGAACATTGTCAAATTCTTTTTATGAGGATACACTTACCCTGATACCCAAACCACACAAAGATGCAACAAAGAAAGAGAATTACAGACCAATCTCACTCATGAACATTGATGCAAAAGGACTCAATAAAATACTGACAAACCAAATCCAAGAACACATTAAAAAAAAAAAAAATCAACCACCAGAGATACAGGGATGGTTCAATATACAAAAATCTGTCAATGTAATCCATCATATAAATAGACTAAAAGAAAAAGACCACATGATCATCTCATTTGATACTGAAAAAGCCTTTGACAAAAAATAACATCCCCTCATGATAAAGGACTTGGAGAGATCAGGGATACAAGGAATATACTGAAACATAATAAGGGCAATTTATAGCAAGACGACAGCCAACATCAAATTAAATGTAGAGAAGCTCAAAGTGATTCTACTAAAATCAGGAACAAGACAAGGCTGTCCCCTCTCCCCACATCTATTCAATATAGTACTCGAAGTTCTAGCTACAGCAATAAGTCAGCAAAGGGAGACTCAAGGGGATACAAACTGGGAAGGAAGAAGTCAAACTTTATTTATAGACGTTATGATGATAAACATAAGTGACCCCAAAAATTCTACCAGAGAACTCCTACAGCTGATAAACAGCTTCATTAATGTGGCAGGATATAAGATTAACTAAAAAAAAAAAAAAAAGTAGCTCTCCTATATACAAATGATAAATAGACAAAGAAAGAATTCAGAGAAACATCACCCTTTACAATGGCCACAAATAATATAAAATATCTTGAGGTAACTCTAACCAAATAAGTGAAAGATCTGTATGACAACTTTAAGTCTTTGAAGAAAGAAAATGAAGAAGATATCAGAAAATGGAAAGATCTCCCATGCTCATGGATAGGTAGGATTAAATGACAATCTTATCAAAAGAAATCTCCAGATTCAAAATGCAATCCCCATCAAAATCCCAACACAATTCTTCACAGACCTCAAAAGAATAATACTCAACTACATATGGAAAAATGAAAAACCCAGGATAGCAAAAACAATCCTGTACAATAAAGGAACTTTTGGAGGTATCGCCATCCCAGACTTCAAGCTCTACTATAGAGCTATAGTAATTTTTAAAAAAAGCTTTGTATTGTCATAAAATAGACTCCCACTTCTGGTGGGAGTGCAAACTTGTACAGCCACTTTGGAAATCAATATGGCACTTTCTCAGAAAACTGGTAATCAATCTCCCTCAAGACCCAGCTATACCACTCTTGGGCATATACCCAAGGAATGCTCAATCATACAACAAGGAGACATGCTCAACTATGTTCATAGCAGCATTGTTTGTAATAGCCAGGACCACCTAGATGCCCTTCAACCAAAGAACGGGTAAGAAAAATGTGGTATATTCACATGATGGAGTATTAGTTAGCTGTGAAAAACAATGACCTCATGAAATTTGTAGGCAAATGGATGTAACTAGAAAAAATCATTCTGAGTGAGGTAACCCAGACCCAGAAAGACAAACATGGTATGTACTCACTCCTAAGTAGATATTAGGAGTAAAGTAAGGGATAACCAGACTACAATCCACAGCCCCAGAGAGGCTAGGTAACAAGGAGGGCCCAAATAGGGATGCATGGATTTCCCTGGGAAGGGGAAATAGAAGGGATCTCCCAGGTAAACTGGGGGTGGTGGTGAGAGGGTAATGGGAGGATGGGGACTTGAGGGAGGGGTTGGGGGAAGGGCGGAGTGGGAGTAAGGAAAGAGATGTCTTGATGAGGGGTGAATTTCAGGGTTAGAAAGAAACCTGGATCGAGGGAAACTCCCAGGAATCCACAAGGATGACCCCAGCTAAGACCCCTAGCAATCGTGGGGAGGGTGCCTGAACTGGCCATCTACTATAATCAGATTGGTGACATCCTAATTGCCATTAAAGAGCTGGAACTGGAACTGATGGAAGCAGATGCAGAGATCCACAGCCAAGCACTTTGCTGAGTTCTGGAAGTCTTGCTGAAGAAAGGGAGGAGGAATTGTAGGAGCCAGGGAGTTCAAGGTCATGATGGAGAAACCCACAGAGACAGCTGACCTGAGCTCCTGAGAGCTCATGGACTCTGGATCAACAGTTAGGGAGGCTGCATGTGACAGTTGTGTAGCTTGGTGTATTTGTAAGGCTCCTAGCAGTGAGATCAGGACCTGTCCCTGGTGCTTAGCTGGCTTTTGGAAACCTTTCCCCCATGCTGGATTACCTTGCCCAGCCTTGATGCAGGGGGAGGAGCTTGGTCCTGCCTCAACTTGGTGTGCCATGCTTTGTTCAACTCCGTGGAAGGACTGCCTTTTTCTGAATGGAGATGAGAAGAAGTGGATGGGGAAGTGGGTAGATGGGAGGTGGAGGGGGGACTAAGAGGAGAGGAGGGAGGGGAAACTATAGTTGGTATGTAAAATAAATGAAAAATGTTGAATTTTAAAAAAGGAAGAAGAAAAAAAGAAAAAGAAAGATCCAGGCTATTTGCTTCTTGGCTGTAATGCACATTCTTAAAGAGAAATCCACACACACCAGGAAATGCCACATATCTTCTACTTGGCTCTTATGAATATTTTAAGTTCTGATTTGCTGAAAACCCATGATACTCATGTTCTTGAAGCTCTGCTCCATACAGAATGTCAGCTGGTTCCCATAGGAACCGTGAGAGAAAGGGTCATGATGAAGTGGGTTTCCTCACTACTGAATGAAATGTACCAGCAATCAGTCAATCCATTCTTTCTCCTCCCATTTCTTCCCTCCCTCCTTCCCTCTCTCCTTCCCTCTTTCCTTCCTCCTTCCCTCTTTCCCGCCCTCCCTTCCTCCCCCTTTCCTCTTCTCCCTCCTTTCTTCCCTTCCTTCTTTTCACTCCTTCTTCTTTCTGAAGCAGGGATTGCTCTATACCCACACATGTTGTGGAACTCTGTAGACTAGGCTGCCACCAAGCTTCTAACAATCCTCCTGTCCGGACTCCTAAGTGCTGGGAGTATAGGTCTGCACAATCATAGCAGGCTACTGATTAATAGACTTCTTTAAAAAGAAAGAAAGAAAGAAAGAAAGAAAGAAAGAAAGAAAGGAAGGAAGGAAGGAAGGAAGGAAGGAAGGAAGGAAGGAAGGAAGGAAGGAAGAAAGAAAGAAAGGAAGGAAGAAAGAAAGACACTATCTTTTCTGAAAATATTAAGCTATAATTCTTTATTCTACCTGCATTGACACTGAGAGGCATGGTTTAGTGGACACTGGTGTCAACCTAGTATTTAGTTCAATGAAGAGGCCCTAGGAAAGAAGCTTTGTTTAATCACCAGGCCTCCTGTATGAACTCAGAGGGCAAAGTCCCTACAAAGGGGCTTTCTGAGGTCCTGACTTTGGATATTTTCCTAACTAGTAACCGCAAAGAACAAAAACAAACTGGCAAGTAGTGGGAAAGGATGGGAAAACAAAATTATTTGAGAACTGAAAGTTCTCACGTGTACTGGACATGGTTTTGATGAGGTTGGCATGGAAGCCCAAAGCAGGCTTGTGTTCCTATATAGTTGTTTCAAAGCAAATAAGTTGGTGTGTCACGCCAGCACTACATTGGGACTGAGGTCAGATGCCATGGAGAGGTTCAGTGATCAAAGCTAACGAGTTAACCAACCTGGTCAAAGAGGAAGGATGCCACACCTTCCAAAGGAACCTATCTTCTTGGGGAATGATGTGCTGAGAGCGAGGGTGTCGTATAAAAGGCCAGCCAGGGATGGTGTTTTGAAATTGGCAGAGAAGTTGAAGATGCTAAGGGAAGATTTTAGAGGAAAACTTCAGAAGAAATCCTAAGTTTGAAGGGAAGCTGCTAGTCTGACTTGGAGCTGCCGTGCCGTGATTAGATCTGTACTTCAACAGTAGTCACTAATATTACTATTTCCTGATATCTGTGCACCGCAGAGTATGGCTTCCATTTTACCTGCTTCTAATAGATCCATGAGACCGGACAAGAATGCCTATGAGGGGTGAGTAATTTTGATCTTGTTTCAGTCAGGTGAGTGTCCCGTACGTTTTATGTTAAATGCCCTAAGTTTTATACATCTTTTCACAGTGGGCATTAACTAATTGGAATACTGTCCATAATACAAACCCACACAAAAGCACTTTTTATTCTTTGATTCTTGCGGAGTTGGCAAGTTGGTTCATGTAGGAACATAGAGTGGAGGCTGGTGGGATGGCTTAGTGGATAAAAGTAAGTGGGCAAGAGCAAGCCTGGCCACCTGAGCTCACTCCCCAGCATCCATGCAAAGGTGGAAGAACAGAAAGGATTCCACCAAGTTATCCTCTGATTCCACATGTGCCTTCTGGCATGTCCACCTCCACATAATTTTATATAAAAAAATGTAATGAATAATACACATAGTAATAATAAATAAAAAAAGAAAGAAAAAGAAAATAGGTCAAAAGATCATACAAAAACCCACAGGAGCAGACAAATTCAAAGTACAGCCTGGAATTCACTGTGCAGTGAATTCAGCGTTTAATTCCAGGACCATAGGCTATACCTGAGAAACAGTGAAAGGGCCCACAGTGCCTACGGCATTTTAACCGTGTTGAGTGTGTCATGAGGTAATTTCATACACTTTGTGATGGATGGACTTGACATAGAATAACTTCTGAAATACCATTGATATTATACAACTCAAAAGTGGACATAAATCTGCCCAAGCTACCTGAAAATTAAACTCTAAATTCTACCTGAGGTTAAAGAAAGATAATAGAGCATTAGTCTTCATGAGGCTTAAGGAATTTTTGTGAGTTCCCTCTGATTTCCTAAGAATTGTGGGAAATGTCTTCTCGTGATGTCAGCATACCCACAGTGCTCCATTCCCAGGCTCACACAGACCCCTTCTGCCACCTTCTTTCCCTCAGAAATGAGAGAGATATGCAAATGAAAGCAAAGGAAAATGGAAAACCTCCTAGCTAGCATTTTTCTTTGGTGACCAATATTTAGAGCATAAGCTAGGAAAAAGAGTGAAAATAGGCTTTAAAAAAAGTTTTGAGGAGGAAACACTGTATGTGGGTCTATTTAGTAGCAGCTAGAGATTTTAGAAAGAGCGAAGCATTGGAAAAGCCAGCTTCATACAAGTTTGAATTTGACATGAAGTCTCAGGTAAGCCTTTCCTCAATTTTGTAAAAATTTTGTAAACATTCATTTATTTATTTTTAGTCAAAAGTGATAATTGACATATATTTATGGGCACAGTGTGTTGGTGAGCTTTTGTTTGTGTGTTTGTGTGTTTGTTCGGTTGGCTTGCAGTGTTAGGGACTGAACCCAAGGCCTCATGAATACTAGATAAGAACTCTGCCAATGACTATATCCTCAGTCCAGCCAGAGGTTTCCAGCTACGCATGTGTTGTAGAAAATCTTATTGACCTAGCTAATATATCCCCCACCTCACCAATTTCTCATTGTTTGGTCGTAAGAATGTTCAAAATCTATTTTACAGTAATTTTGAAATCTTTGTGTATTCCCTGTGGTTACCAGGCAAGGTGGTGTAGATTACTAAGCTTATTCTTTCAATGTAACTGTGTCTGTGTTGCCTTTAACCATCTCTTTCCCATACCTCCCCAGTCCTCAGCCTTTGATGTCCACCCCCTTCTCTCTGTTTTAGTGAGATCAACATTTAGTGTCCACATGGGAGAGAGGTGGCCCAGTGTTTGTCTTTCTGGGCTGATTTTATGCTTAGCGTACTTCCAGCTCTATCCATGTCAGAAATGACAAGATGTTCTTCGTTATAAAAGCTGAGAGCCCAGTGAGATGGCTCAGGGGGTAAATAAACACTCGACACCAAGCCTGATGAGCTGAGTTGGGTCCCTAGGACCCACGTTATGGAAAGAGAGAAATGACCCCCACAGGTTGTCCTTGGACTGCCTACATGTGCTGTCATGCATGCACATGCACACCCACACCCACAAATAAGTAATTGTGAGAAAGTCTGAATAGTATTCCATTTTGAATATATTATAAATATATTTATCAACATATGCATTATAAACATATTTATATAACATAAAATATATTTATAGACATAGATTCACAATATATATAAAAATGTAAGTAACTATATATCTATCACTATTAGAAATAGTGCTGTAATAAACATGGAGTATAGGTATTACTCTAACACACCAATCTCAATTCTTTTGGATACATAACAAAAAGTGAAATTTCTGTACCATATGATATTTCTATTTTAGTTTGCCCCCATAATTTTTTCCCAGACTAGCCATATTAATTTACACTTCCACCAATAGCATACAAAGTTTCTCTTGTATCTAGACCTTGTCAGCATCTGTTATCAGTGGGCTTTGATAATAATTCTAATGAGCATGAAGAGATAGCTCATTGTTTTTTAATTTTCATGATTATCAATATTGAAAACTTTACACTTGTTGGCTCTTTGGATCTTTGAGAATGTCCAAATCTTTGGGCTATGCTTAACCAAATCTTACTCCCTTGCTATTGAGTTATTAAACTTGGATAAAGGGCTCCTGTTGGATGTTTAGTTTGCAAATAGTTTCTCCCAGCCCATGGCTTGTCTCTTCACTAAGGTTGTTTCCTTTGCTAGGTAGGAGGTTTTAGTTAGGTACAACCCCATTCATTTATTTGTTTGTTTGTTTTGTTTGCCTTTTATTGTGAGTCATACCTCATTTAGAAAAAAAAAAAAAAAAAGAGTGACCACTTTCCAAACAAACATGAAGTTTTTCTCTGTGGTTTTCTCGTGACACAGCTTCAGGTCTTAACCTGTACAGCTGCTGTCTATTCTGAGTTGAAATTTGGACACAGTGCAAGATCAGGCTCAGTTTCATTCTTTTGCAGGTGGAGATCAGGTTTTCTCATTACCACGTACTGAAAAGCTTTCCCTTCTTCATTGTGTGTTCTTGGCAGCCTTGTCAAATACCAACTGTCCATTAATAACTGGCTCTGTTTCTGGGTCTTCCATCTTAGCTCCTTCATTGATGTCCCCGTGTCACGCTGATTTGATTGCAATCATTTGTGGTTTTTGTCTGGCATAGGCTGGCTTGAAACCTATATAGCCTAAGCTGGTCTCGAACTTAGGATCATTCTGTCTCACCTTCCCTAATGAGCAACTAGACATCAAGGAAATCTAAAGGATATCTCCAAAGTGTATAAAGACAGTGGTCCTTAGTCTTCCTAATGCTGCGACCCTAAAGGGGTTCTTCATTTATGGTGACCCCCAACCATAAAATCATTTCATTGCAACTTCATAACTGTAATTTTGCTACTGTTATGAATCATAATGTAAATATCTGATATGCAACCCTATGGGAATCACAACCCACAAGTTGAGAACCACTGGTTAAGGGACCATTATAACAAATATCATACAAGAGAATGTAATTAATGACTATGTTTGCTTGAGATTTTATTCTTGAATACAGAAAAGGTGATGTCAGTAGTTTTAGAAGCTCAAAGGCTGGTTGTCCTTGACAAATTGAATCAGAAATCCCAAGAAGGGACCAAGGTATCCGCACTCTTTAAAGTCTGGCTAGTGATTCCGATGTGTGGTTAGAGTTTAGTTCCATGTTATAGGTGCACACTGCCTCATGCTTTGTATTTCCATTCAAGATTGTGGTGTATCTAGCTTTGTTATTTAAAGACACTAAGATCACACACACACACACACACACACACACACACACACACACACACACAAACAAACAACAAAAACTCAAAAACTTATTAAAACTGATAAATTTGGTGAAGTTGTAGGTTATAAACTCAGCAAGGGAAGATTAACATTGTTTCCATATACTAACATGAAACTACCTGGAAAAGAACTTAATGAAACAATCTCAACTAAGCAGAGGAAAAGATTGTATACTCAAAAGATTTGTATACTGAAAACCAGAGAATGTTGGCGGAAGAAATTCAAGACAACATAGAAAGCAGAAGTAGGTGAATGGATATCTCACATCTGTAGACAGAAAGACTTGATACTGGTGAATTATTCATACTACACAAAGTGGCCTACAGATTCAACGTAATTCAAATTGAGATTCTAATGCCCTTCTTCACAAAAACAGAACAATCCTAAAATTAGTATGGAACCAGAAAAGATTCAAATGGACAAAAAGCCTTCTTGGTTGCTGACAGAATAATCGTCTTAGACATGCTTTTCTGGGGGCCAGGAGACAAGAATCTCCATCAATATCAGACTCCAGTAGGCTATAAAGTTCCCCTGGTGGTTCTGATGAGCAGTTAAAGAGTCGCTGGAGATGAATGAGTGTGTCTCTTATTGTTATGGTCTGTAGATTCAGTAGGAAATCCAAAGGAAAATCTCACGATCATGAAATCAGCTTTGGCAGAATGAAATAAAAACTAAAATTGAATTTGGAAGAGAAAGTGAGTGGCGGTGTTTCTTGTACTCTAGTGTGCATATGAATTACTAGGGGTTATTAAAATGCAGGTTTTGAGTCAATGGTTCTGGGGTGGAAATGTGCTTTGCCTTTCTAACCAGCTTCCTGAGCTAGGCTGTGATGCCACTGAAGCTTGACTCAGCACATTCTGCATAGAGCAGCGGGGTGGGCGTGGGGGGGGGGGGGGGGGGGATGGAACTTTCTCCTCCTAGCTACAGCAAGGAGGTTTTCTGTCCTGCTACGGATGCAGGAGCTTGTTCTGAAGTGCCAGGACAGCAACACCACGGAGTACTCTTTATCCCCTCCCCTCCGCTCAACAAGATGTGGCTCACAAGCTAATTAAGAACCAGTTACTTCTAATGTTTTTAAGGAGGAAAAAAAAAAAACTAATAGTATTTTGTTCCACTTTCTGAACAGTTAAATTTAGGTTAACAAACAGGATTTGTTAAGTCTTAGAGATTAAAGAAAGATGCATTCGACAGCTTGCTTCAAGGAATTTACAATCTTTCTGAGGAGACAGAAAATGAACTCCATTTTAACAGCATTAGCACAAAATAGATGTGTTAGGAACATGGTGAGGGGAAATATATTGATTAGGGCTAAAGACTGCTCAGAACACCTGGAAGAGGTGTTTGAGCTGGCCTGAAGGAATGAATGGGATTCTGAAAAATGAAGAATGAAAGGGAAGAAGCAGAAGGAAGAGTCCCTGAGCAAAGGCTTACAGCAGCAGCTTCCACCATTGCAGCACATTAATTGGCAACATTAAAAAAAAAAAGGGCTTTCTGAACATCCAATTAATTGTGGCCGGGTCACCAGTGTTTTCCCTTTGGTGGTGTTTAAAGCACAACTCCGATCAGATTAGAGTCACTGGAGATGTATGAGGTCATGAGGCTTGCTGAGAATGTTTAAAGTGTTTAAAGGGCAGTGGGAGGACCAAAGAATTTCCAGATGATTCTGGATAAGATGTCTTGATCCACTGTGACATGGGACAGATACTTTGTTATCACTGATAACCGAAGGAGCATATTATGATAAAGTAACTGAAGGCTGTAAAGAGTGTGCTTTCTAAGTATAAGTTAGAGTGAATTAAGGGCCCAGCTGCAGGGATAGCTTACTGCCTTGTATTACATAGATTTGCCAAATGAGAAAGGAAGGAAAGGAAGGCCTGGTGACCCAGCTAGTGATAGGGGCTAGGTCTATGGCCTTAGGTAGAGAGGAAGTCATATGTACATCATGGCAGGTTGTCTTCTCAAAGGCAAAGATGCTCAAAGTGTTTCAATAGACTAGTGTCATAAAGATGTGTACACACACAGGGAGAGAGGGGAAGGAGAGAGAGAGAGAGAGAGAGAGAGAGAGAGAGAGAGAGAGAGAGAGAGATTTGAAAGAAGATCCATCCAGGCAATTCTTCATGGTTCAAATGCTGGCCCATGAAAGAGACCACAGGATTTTGTTTACCTAAGTCCACCCTGACATAAATATACATACACACCAGGGAAGTTGAGAAGGAAGCCAAGGAGTGTGCGGAGATGGAGTACTGAGAGATGTCTCCTCATTGGAGCATGTAGGACACCACTAGGGAAGCATCCAGTTGTTCTGTGTGCAGGATGCAGAGCAGGAAGAAGCAGGGGCCTGGCAGCCATGCATGACTAGGATGGGTGTTATGTGTAAGCCTCACAGAACAATGACGAGGGCTTGTGTGTGTGTGTGTGTGTGTGTGTGTGTGTGTGTGTGTGTGTGTCTAAGTGTTTGCCACTGTACATCCCCATGACTTATAATTAGGAAATTCAGGGCTTACCAACTTGCCAAGTGTCAGTTTTCACCATTCTTCCTTCACAGAGGAGGGAATGGAAGGACACAGTTAGCTTGCTTACACAATAAATGTATGTCCAGCTGATCTGGCATGAGGACCAAGGTGGTCTGAGAGCCACGCCCCTATATTATGGAGTTTCAAAGTAAGAGGATGACAATTAGGGACAGAGTGAACTGAGTAGAGATGCCTGTAGATTTTCTGGTTACATGGGAGTGTGCAACAGTCTTGGTGTCTTCCTATGTAAGTTGGGTTATTAATGTTACTCATCTTGTAGACAGATTTTTCTGTCCCACCAACCAGCTCCCAAATCATGACATGGAGACTTATTAATTATGAAAGCTTGGCCGATAGCTTAGGCTTGTTTCTAACTAGCTCTTACAATTAAATTAACCCATTTCTATTTATCTAGCTGTTGCATCTACCTGTCCTCCTGCATGTCTTGCTCCCTCTCTTTCTGGCTGGCTACTCCCTCTTTTTCCCCCTCCTCCTTCCTCCTCCTCCTCCTCCTCCTCTTCCTCCTTCTTCCCAGCATCCTGTGTGCCTGCCTGGCCTTTCAGCTTTTTATTAAACCAACCAGAGTGACAAATCTTCACAGTGTACAAAAAGATTATTCCACAACACAGTTATGATATACTTGAGTTAATGTATTTATCCCATCAGTTTCCTGGTATGGGATAGTTTTCGTGTTTAGTTCTAAGTGTGGTACACAGTAATTGTAAAATGAATATTAGCCATAGTGTGCCGGATTTAATCATGAGAGGTTTATGTGCAGTAGTTGTGTTAATGGTGATCATAGATGCAGCCTGTTATCATATCTCAGGGGTGCTTTCTCTCCAAATGTCTTGACATCTTCTTTGTGTGTATGTGTGTTTTTTCCCTAGAAAAAGGTCTGTATATGTTAAGAATCCTTACCTGGATGCTATGGATGAAGACATTCTCTATCACTTGGATTTAGGAACCAAAACACACAACCTCCCAGCAATGTTTGGGGATGTAAAGGTAAAAATATTTTGAATGTCAGAAAAATGAGTGTATTTCCTTTGCCATTTTTTTCTTTCTTACCTTCTCCTTAATAAACGTCACAGCCTTGACTAGAGACATGTCAGAGGTCCCAAGAGCATAAGAAGTCCCTCTAATTCAGAACAACCATTTTCACCTAACAAGATGCAAAGGTTTCCAAACTAAATCCAGTGCAAACATGATCACTTAGCCGCTCTGTTCCCTAGAAATAAATGTAATTTTATTGATGATGCTGTTGGGTATTCAGAATTCAACATGTCTTAACAGATTCAGTTCATAACTTAACATCTACATTTATTGCTGAACCTCACTAATTCTCATCTTATTAAATCATAAAAGAACTCAAGACCAACAATGCTCTATTATTCTAATCTCAAAAATGACCATTGTCCATGTTTTGTATCATTAAGATTTTTTTTATCTTATAGGCACTGTTTCATGAGAAAATTGTTTATAGAATAATGGGAGAATCATAGTACCATGTTACTTATTTTATCTTATAAATAAATTGTAAGAGCAATTATTGTTCCTTATTTAAAATTAGGAATACATAGAAAAAAACATTCTGCTTTTAAAAATATAACTGATAGTCCTACTTCCTAGACCAGGACACCATCTGGCCACTTTCTTTTCTTTAATTTCATTTATTCATTCCTTCGCTTTTTCTATTGGCATATATTTATTATATATGGTTCTAGGTTACATAAGGACACTTTCTTATAAACACAATGTGTTTTGAGCATATTAACTTCACATTGCCTCTTCCATTCCTTTTTAATGAAAAAATATTAAAATTTTTATAATGAGACTGAGGGTGTAGACTGGTATAATGGAGAAAGCCTGTATTCCCAGAATTTGGGAGGTTCAGGCAGGAGGATCAGACGTCCACACTCAAGGTCATCTTTGATTACACAGCCAGTTTAGGGCCAGCCTGGCATCAATGAGACTCTGTCTTTGTCATCCTGTATCCTCTTGTTTAAGATTATGTTATTACTATTTTCCTATAATATTCCATTTTGTTTGAAATCCAATGTTCATGAGTTCAAGAGGTGTGTCATAAATTATACAAACTCTTTCTAACTTTTGTAGTAAATATTTCCGATTAGAAACAGGAGTCAAGTGGATATTATATCTTGTAAGGATTTTTCACATGTAGGTACATTAGTTTAGGATGATTCACAGATGTGGTCAATGGGAATGAATTCACAGAAACCAGAGGAAGTTAAAGTTACTCCAGAGTGGAGGTGCTGGTGCTTAGACCAAGTTCCTCTGCAAGTTCCCAGGGATTTTATTCATTGGACCAGGTGGATTCTGTGCTACAGGAAATCAGAATTCCAAAAAAATTAAATGGGGAGGAATGTGAAAAAAGAGGATGAAGAGGGTGAGTGTAGGTAGAAAAAGAAAGGAAGGTGGAAGAAGGGAAAGGAAGGGAGGGAGAGAAGGAGGGAGGGAGGGAGAGAAGGAGGGAGGAGGGAGGGAGGGAAAAAGGAGGGAGGGAGAGAGGGAGGAAGGGAAGAAGGAAGGAAGGAAGGAAGGAAGGGAGGGAGGGAGGGAGGGAGGGAGGGAGGGAGGGAGGAAGAAAGGGAGGACGTCTCTGATGTCCATTGTCAGTTTGTGCTCAGCTGCTTCCTCCCTCCATCTATAAGGGAGCATGTGAGCAGCGTGGGTGGGTTTCCGGGAAGCAGCTCAGCCTGTGTCCCCATTCCTCTGCAGACTACAGGTCCCTGCCTTTGTACAGCCTACCTCCTTTTACTGCTTCATCTTTTTAATGTAACCTCTGTTGCTTCTGCCGAGTCTGATACTAAGGCTCCAGGAATCTTTGATCAAGTCAACTTTGGTACTCATTAACTGGATTGTACATGGATTAAAATTTTAGGTGTGAGGTTTATGCCTCACAGTGATTTTCCCAAGACCTTTATTGAAGAATGATTGTTTGGAATAGGAGGACTGCCATAATCAACAAATGAAGGTACACTGTATTTAATACATTAAAAAGATAGGAGATGTTTTGATACAGAATAGCCTATTTTATATATATATTTTGTGTGTGTGTGTGTGTGTGTGTGTGTGTGTGTGTGTGAGTGTGTGTGTGTGTGTGTGTGTGTTTCAGTGTCTGTCTCTCCTACTATTCATGGACTGCCTTCTTTGTATATGATCCTACCCAGTCCCCACTTGTAGAGACTCTTCCTTCCTTCCTTCTACCTATGTGCCTGTAATCAAAGCACATGGGATGTGTAGGCAGAAGGGTCAGGAGTTAAACTCAGGCTTTGGTTATATTAGAAACTAGTTATTACCTTCCCCATACAGAGGAGTACACTAGAGCTCAATGTATATGTGGTGCTAAAACACCCCTGGTGTCTCTGTGAGTTTGAGGCCAGCCTGGTCTAAAGAGTGAGTTCCAAGACAGCCAGGGCTGTCACACAGAGAAACCTTGTCTCTGGGGAAAAACAAAACAAATCAAAACAAAAACAAACAACAACAAAACCCCCACCTATTATATTTATTTATCTGTGGAAGGCACAATACAGGCAGTATGTTGAACAAGCTGAAGTTAAACCCAGGTTCCCCGATGAAACAGCTTCTGGTTCTTGACATATATACACTGCATTTGTTACTCTCCTCATTATTGGTAAATCATGAGATCAATGACTTTGTTTTAGAGATGAGAATCACACATGCTATGTGTGCAAACACATGAGTGCATACAGTCTCGTCTCTGTTGATCTCAAAACTGGGCCTTCAGGTTCCCACTTCTCTTCCTAGCTGGGTTTCCATCAGCACTTTCCCACACTCTGCTTCTCAGAACCACTTAGCTGCTTCCACCCACCAGTACAGTCAGCTGGATCACAGACATGCTCCATTTCAAGTGGTTCTGTCTCTTCAGAGAGCAGCCCTAAGCATAGCCCCATTTTGAAGGATAGGAGGCAAAAGTGTGTTTAGATTTAGGACCAGAACAGAATCATAATCATAACCAAGCCAGAATGTTGGGAAGCAGAAGAAAATCCAGCTGTCTTGTTAGAGATTCTGTCCTCGGAAATGTACCTTCATCCAGTGCTCTCTTATCTCAGAGTGAGAACATTGTAGGTTTGATTTTTTTTGACTCCCTTAAGTCTTGGGTCAGGAATTCCGACTACAAAGCAGGGACATAACCCACCAATACCTAAAAATGACAAAAGATGGTAATAATTATTATGATTACTAACTTCAAAGAGAAAGAAGATGGTAGGGTATACCATTTAAATCTGAAAGAACTAGCTATGGTAGTGCACGCCTTCAATCAAAGCACATGGGAGATGTAAGCATGTGGGTCAAGAGTTCAGGCCAACCTTGTCTTCATAGTGAGTTCAAAACTAACCTGGATTACACAGATCCTGTCTTAAACAAACAAACAAATGGACAGAAAAAACAAATCCAAATGACTCTGACAATCCCCCATATTCATTCACATCTTTCCCATATTTTGAAGTATTTTCCTACATGGAACTACATACTCTCAGTGGCCTAATACAATGTAAGTTGGCCTTTAATTCATAACAAGCATAAAGCAGGTGCACCTGGCTGATGGCTGGCCATGTGGAGTGGAGATCTGGAGGCCCAATCCCTGGTGTGGACCTCCATCTAGTAGATGGAAGAAGCTAGGTACAATATATCCTCCTTGTGGGATGGGGGTGGGGTGCATCTGTGCTCTAGGCTGGAAGTGGGACACCTCCCTTCTGCTCACATTCCAGTGGCTGGAACTCAGGGCACTGTCCACCTGGAAAAGAGCCTGGGAAGTCAGCATTAACTGTGAACCCAGAGAAAAGAGGAAATAGTCTTAGCATGTATCTTGTCCATCTCTGCTATACTCACTGGAGATGGAAACAATTGAAAAATGTGGTAGAGGTGCTAGAAAGATGTTTTCTCAAATTCAATATCCAAATATATATTTTGTCATGTCTTTACAGATATCTCTTATAAAATCACTAACGGGCACCCTCTAATTCATCCAAGCATTTTACATTTATTTTTAGTTTTGAGATTATAGTGTAATTACATTTCTTTTCCTCTCTCCAAACCCTCCTATATACCTTCTCTACTCTCCTTCAAGTTCATTGCCTCATTTTTATTAATTGATATTGCATATATATATATATATATATATATATATATATATATACACACACACACATATACTTTCCTAAATATTATCTGGTTCAGTTCATATAATGTTGATTGTATATGTGTTTTCAGGGCTGATTATTTGCACTGGCAAACCATTTGATACTCTTCCCTGAAGAAAAACACCTCTCCTGCTCCCAGCTTTCCTTGGTTGCCTATTGTTTGTGTTGGACTGAGGCTTCATGGGCTTTTCTCCATCCATTTTACATGCCCATTAGTGTCATTCTTGTTCACCTCACATTTGGGTGGTCATGTCAGTGAGACTTTATGAGTGCAGCTTTTGATGTTACTGGGAGATACAGTCTCCCAACATATTCCCTGGTCCTCTGGCTCTTGTGATCTTTCCACCACCTATTCCACAATGTTCCCTGAGCCTGAGGTGTAGGAATGCCTTGTAGATATATCCACTGGGACTTGGTTCCACAACTCTGCCTTTTGACTGGTTGTGGTTCTCTGTAGTGTTCTCCATCTGTTCCATAGAGACGTTTTCTTGATGATGGGTAAAGACTACATTTATCTGTGGCTATAAGGACAAATGTTTGCAGACTGATGTTAGGGATAATGCTAGTTTAGTAAATTAGTGGTTGTAAATTCTCCTCCAATAACTATGACTTTCCTAGGTCTGCTTAGTTAGATGGGTTTCCAGTAGCACAAATGTTTTCACATTTGTTGATTGGGCCTTAAGTCCAGTTAGAAAGCTGTTGGTGACTGCCAAGCCATGTGTGCCGCTACAACACCATTAATACCATGCCATGCTGATGTGGTCCATGGGCATCATAGCTAGGTAGGATTGTTGGTCACTCCCCCTCCTTTAGAAGTTTGCATGGTGCCTCCTGGTACTATGAACGCTCATCTTCAGATAGCGGCCATTCAGATCAGCCCCAGCTCAGGAAGCTCTGGGTCATGCTTCTGAAATGCATGATGTCTTCAGAATTTTAAGTAACAGAAAATCATTGCTTCATAAGACTTCACAATATGCATTTAAAATGTTTATAGTCCTTTTTAATACACAAAAGACATAAACTGCATTTATGCTCTACATTAATGTAACATAGCAAAGTCTTTTAAGCTAATGAGGATGTTGGAAAGTGAGTTTGTTCTGGAAATCATTAGGCAAAGTCCTGAACATACTTTTATAATGCTTCTTATTCCTGCCCAATGTATTTCTACCTTCTTTGATAAATCCTGGACGAAGATCATTTTATTTGGAGCATAAATCACAATCACTGACATTGGAGGCCAAGGCTGGCCGGTGGTCTTCAGAAGGATGTTACTTCTTATTAAAGCAGCCAAACTGGTCATTGTATCTGCAGCTGATGCTCAGTGAGTCTTACTTAGGAGCAAGTGTCAGGAACAAAACTGCTCCTCTCCACACCTGTCATCTTTATGTCTTCAGAAATATGTAGAAGTTCCTGTTGATTACTGCAACATCTACAGTTCAAAGCAGAACACAAACTGCAAGCTATTCTAACATCTGTTTTGGTTTTATGGTCAATCCGAATTGTTGTAATTTAGATGTACTGGCACCACACAGTGAAGTTATTTTCAAACTACTGTATTTTGTGTATATAAATATAAAAAGGACCTCCTTGTACTTGGAGTTTGACTTACTCATAGCAAGAAAGTGCTTAACTACTTATAACAAGAAAGGAGGAAAGTCCATAAATAATCAGTAGTAATCAAAGCTCACTTTAAACAATGGTCTGCCTTGCTCTCTTGTCCATACCCTTGGTGTCTGACTCCCATGCCCTGTTCAGAAAAACTCCTAGGACATTCCAGAAGAGACAGTGACACACAGAGTGCCCAGACAAAATGAGTAATTATGTCCTGTGATTGAGAGTGGTTATGCTGCCCAGGAATTATTGTTAAGTGAAAACAGGAGGCATCATGCAATCAGACCACCCAATACTTCTGTTGATCTCTTGAGTGAAGGATGCCCTCTCTACAACCTCAGGAATTCTTCAGATGTCCTATGAAGGTCCTTGCTAGCCTTACTTGGATCCTCTGCCCAATGCTGCCCACATCAGTCAGGCACCACTAAATATCTTTTCCCTCCCAGAAAACTCAGTCAACTTCATTTTTACTGAATTCTGCAATAAAGAGAAGTGATCTCAAAAGTAGAAGTCCACATTTGTGATCACTGAGAAGATGCCTTCATCCATGCATGCTCCTTTTAAATATTCAATCCCACTTCATCCTGATTAAACCTGAGTACCAAAGATGATGGCCTGGGGAATAAATACAATGGTTTCATGTCTCATTGAGCAAGTTACTTAATGATGAGCCAAGTTTGCCTACTACATCTACATTGTGGCTTTCCAGCATTCCTTGGCATTTGCTTTCTGGGCTTCACTCCATAAACCACACTGTATATGCCACGCCACATACATCACACCTCTTATACCATACCACATGCACCACACCATATACACCACACCACATATGCCACACCTCTTACACCACACAACATACACCACACCTCTTAACCATACTACATACACACCACATACACCACACACATCACACCACCACACTTCCTATACCATATTACATACCATACCTCTTATACTACACCATATATGTACCACACCACATACTCCACACTGTATACACCACAACACATACCACAACTCTTACACTACATCCCACCACACTTGGACCATACTGTGTGGCTTTTATTTCTGAGCAGCTGTCTGCCTGACAACCTTCCGTGTGCTCTGCTTCCTCCTGGCTTCAAACACTCGCTCATCCTCTGTTTCTGACCCCTGCCTGGTGCTCACCTGGTTGCCTACTCATGTAGGCCAGCAACAGGCCACTCTGTTCCTCTCTCTCTGGCACATTCTCCTATCCTTGGGGTTGATGTATCTCTAACATGTTGTGAAATGAGCAATTATAATTTTCTTTTGAGACAGAGTCTTACTGTGTAGTCCAGTCCAAGTGCACTATGTGGTCAAGGCTGTTCTCAAACTCATAATTTTCTAACCCTCAGAATGCTGTTTGTAGGCATGTATTACCTTGCCTAACTGCCAATGAACACCATATTTTATTAGATATGACAACCTTTGATTGCAAAATCTACCCTAAAGTTAGATAATAAGATAAACATTAAAAACAAATTAGTGGGGTGGATGAAATACCACAGTCAAGTTCTGAACTTACAATGACAAGTCCTGCCCTATGGCAAGTTTTTCTCAGTCAAGAGCAGAAAAGTCTTGAGATGAGTCCTGTCAAGCTTGAAGTGATCACAGTACATTTAAAGTAAAAGCTTATGGTCAGGGTGAACAATCAGAAAACACAGTGAAACTGGGAGCTGCCCCTTTGCTTCCCCCCTCGCTTACATTCCACATCCTCAGTACTTGACACTAAACATCTGTAGTATGAGTGCCCACCACAAGGGTGATTATATCGATGAAGATGCCAGCCACCAGGAAAGACATCAAGACATCCAAGGAACAATGTCAACAATGATTTTCTTCACTAGGTTAGTCTTGTATAATATTAGCGGGACCAGCCTTAATATTATACATCCCAGGGTCTCAGGAGAGAGAACTACTAATGGTGAGGACTATTTTCAGGAAATAGAATCTCAACACACCAAGCTTTATAGGCTACTTGCTTTAATTCTTCTGGCATAATATCCTATATACACAGCTTCAGTTCTGTCCTCATGCCTAGCTCCTTTCTTGCCTGATTTCTCTCTATACTTATCTATTGCTCCCTCTAAGTTCTATCTTAATTCTCTTATCTTAATTCTGCCTCATCTAGATCCTTTTCATCTTGTTCTTACCCAGCTAGGACTTCCCCATCTGACTCTTACTCATCTTCCATCTCGTTCTTCTAGTACTCTCTTCTAGCCCTTCAATCTAGTTCTTCCCCATCTCAGTTCATTCCTCTCAAGTTTTTACCCATCTAGTTCTTCCATTCTCCTTTCTCTTCTCTTTCTCTCCATCTCCACGTTCTACCTAAGTCTCCCCGGAATCCAGTTATATCATGCCCCCGGTCGAGCAAGGTCACCAGGCTTGAATTCTACAGGGTCATAAAGGTAGGTAAGAATTTTTCCTCTGGCTGTGACCACCAGGCTTTCTTTAACCATCCAAAATGGGAGTGGTAAAAGAGAAGGTCAACTGAGTGTTAATGACTGGTTAGCATATCACTGTTAGTTCCTGAAAGTGGCTAAGGGAGATATCTGATTCCAGAGAAAGCCTTTCCTGAGGCTGTTCTCCAAATACCTGGAATGTGTATGTTCAAAGAGTGATCAGTCCCTACTGTTAGCCCTTCTTAAAGAAAAGTCAATTAGGAAAACTATGAAAGCACACATGATTTTCATAACAGAAGACAGCTGATATATAACAAGTCAAATAACACCAAAAGCTCCTTGGAATTTGGCTTCCTCTGGAGGAATTCCCTGATCCCTCCATGTAGTGACTTTGCCATAACCAGCTGAGTTCTTATAATATATTCCTGTGTTCCGCAGCAGGGTAGTACATAACTCACTGCACTTAGTTACCTTCTTTCAGGTTAATTATGTAAATGAGCCAAATTTGAACACAACCCAGGACATCTACACATGCTCAGAAGTAAAATAACTGTACAACAAAATAAAAGCTTTAGAACAGAATGCTGATCCTTGCTCTTATCATAGTGATGATGGTAGGCACCTGTTTCTTTTCCTTGACAGTTTGTCTGCGTCGGTGGGAGCCCCAACAGAATGAAAGCATTTGCACAGTTCATGCACAAGGAACTCCAGTTGGAGGGGGATGGAGAAGACATTGAAGACATCTGTGCAGGGACAGACAGATATTGCATGTTCAAAACAGGCCCTGTGCTCTCCATCAGTGTAAGTACAGGAAAGCTGCAGGCCGACTAGCCTTTGCAGGCTGGACCCCAAACTGGGACCATCCCGACATAGTTCTCTCCCCCACCTCGGCCTTGCTTTCTTACATAAGGAATGCAAGTGTAGAGGTTGACCCAACCAGAAAAGTGTTTCAGGGCAAGGCAGAACATGCATGGTCACTGCCTGCCTTTATGCTTGCTACTTAACTATTTGAGGCAAGGACAAGTTCTTCGAGGCTCACCTATCTTTCTATTCTTGATTGATTAACATGCTTCCCTTCCCAGACATTTTCTTTCTTCTGTCCTTTACCCAGATTAGGAACATTGAGCTTTTCATAGAGGTCAATACTCAGTATCGTTAGAATTTACCATGAGTAAGCTTGCTAAAAAGCTTCAAGTGCATTTCCGCGGAGCTCTTGTGACATGCTCTCCTCTCTTTAGAATCTGATAGCTGTTCTGGACACAGTCTGTCTAAAGATGAATTGAAAGCAGAATGATTCTCAGAGCAGTTCCCCTTGGTGGCAAACATTTAGAAGGGTGTGTGTACCCAGCCACTCACTCTACCTGAGGTAGTTCTCCACATACAGATTGTGAGTCTGTTGTGTATTTGGATATGGTAGTCCTCTCAAGGGGCATATGCTGGGGACAGTGAGTAAGCCCTGCATAGATGTGACAATTCTGAAGACCTCAGTTGTAAATGCCCTTTATATTGGGGAGCAGTCATGATTCATTGTTCCCCCATATTACTCAAATTACTTAGTGGTAGAATGTAATGAAAGCTGGGAACATTGGGTAACAAAAGAAAACATATAATACCATTGTGGTGGTGAAGTTGATCTTCCCTCTAGGGCAAAAGTGACTGAAACCTTCTTTGGTTTCTAATGGCAGAATCCATTAATTTATTAATTTGTTAATTCAGTAAAAAAATATAGACTATCTGCCTTAGAAGGAGCTAAATATTCTCTGATGTTGTCCTGTTAATTTTTCAGTTAAAATCCTTTGAACTATAATTATTTGTTCTATTTTGTACAGTAAATGTACAGAAAGAAAAAAAATAAAATTTATCCAAAAAGTGAAACTACTCTAAATGATCAGAAAGCGCTTCGTCATAAGGCAAAGGCAGAGGTAACCTGGTGTCCTATCCGGGAACATGGCCCAAATGGTCAAGGCTAGCTACTTAGAATAGGCATGGAGTTCCCAATAGAGACCTCTCTTTAAATCTTCTATAGCTACTGGGAGAGATAAAGGAGAGAGAAAGAGAGAGAGAGAGAGAGAGAGAGAGAGAGAGAGAGAGAGAGAGAGAGAGATTTTAAGAGCTGCAAGATTCTATTTATAATTTTATCATCATACTGAAAAATAAATGCTGATCCTAAAGTTAACAAATGGCTGGCTTACAAGGAACCTAATAGATGAAATAATAGCTCAGCCTCTAATTTCCAGTTGAAGCAAATGTTAGTTTATTAAATCATTGCAGAGCCAGTGCCAAGGCCCCAAACTTATTAATCTTGAGCACACAAATCAATACAGACTTGATTCCTAGATCCAGGAGGTTCATGAGCTTTTGGAAATCAGGGCATATTGAATGGGGAAGAAACGGTGACCCCAGAGGCCCTCAGTTTCCACAGTTTAATATTCTTGATAACAGGAGGGAGAGGGAGTGCAGGCTGAGAACATGATGATCACACCTCCAGTGGTTTTCCAAAGTCTCTATGGTCATGGATCAATATCCCGTCATCCTGTTAGAAATGAAGTGGTCACCACTAAAACCCAGCTCCAGTTTCTTCAAGCTACAGCATGGAAGAGCTTTCTGAAGATTTATTAGACATAATGGAACCACCAGAAATGGCTAAATCCTCTAGCTTGGGTTGATTGATACCCCCCACCCACCCAGTCTGGCGACTGTGATTGTTTTGACATAAATGATTAATTAAACCAGGCTGTGGTCAGTATCTATGGCAGTTTAAGCCTATTCACATGTTCAACGTAAGCTTCAAACTCCTGAGTGGGAATGAAAGCCACATTTCTCCCTTAGAGACCTTCTGAACTCACGTGGAATTAACAGCAAACAAGAGAGACGACATTTGAACAATAAAGTTCGTGCCTACTTCCCTCACTAGGGTGAAGTAAGATGGGTGGAATGGCTGCCAAAACTATGTTTCCTCAGCTTCATGACAGTAGTGTATGGGGGAGGCACCCTCTTCACATAAGTTCACTGAAAAGAACCTCACAGGGAAAGGAGAGCTGACACCACTCTGGCACACCCGTGCTCTCTACTGTCTCACCTCTGCTCTTGACAGTGAGGGGCTTGGTTTAACTGGCAGCAGGATGCCTCTCTCTAGTCCTCACAGATGGACACATCCATCAGCATGCCCTGTTGGCATCACTTAGACATGACTTATGTTTTCCCAAGCATTGGCACAGTCTTAATGATTATGTAAATTTATACAAGGGCTGTTAACTTGTAAAGAAGAAAAAATGTGTCCTGCTTACTTATGCATGTGTGAGATGTATAATGACTCTCCCCTCTCTCAACAGCATGGGATGGGCATCCCCTCCATTTCTATCATGCTCCATGAACTCATCAAGTTACTCCACCATGCACGCTGCTGTGACGTTACCATCATCAGAATCGGAACGTCAGGGGGAATTGGTGAGATAGATTGTTTTCTACCATCAAAGCTGAGATTCTTCATGCATCCCTGTGTTAATGCAAAGTGCACCAAAATATTTAGAGCCTAACAGAAATCCAGATGGACTGCAAAGTACTGGGAGGCTGGCCTTGAGGATTTAACTCCTCCTTTCTCTCTCTCTCTCTCTCTCTCTCTCTCTCTCTCTCTCATATGTGTATATATAATTCTACTTTTGTTCATATAAAGAAGAATAGAATTATTAGAAAGTATGGTTTTATGGTATGGTATGTTCTAGAAGCTTGTTTCTTTGTTGCTGTGATAAAAGATGTTGACCACAATCAACATTTGGAGGACAGGGCTTATACTGCTTACAGCTCACAGTCCATCATTGAGGAAAGCCAAGACAAGAACTCAAGGCAGGAACCTGGAGGCAGGACCAGAAGCTTAGGCCGTGGCAGGATGCTGCTAGGCCATTCTTATGGAAGCTGTTCCTCAGTTGAGGTTCCCTCTTCTCAGTTGACTTTAGTTTGAGTCAAGTTGACAAAAACTTGTTAGCACATGGTAAGAGCAGGTTTTGAGCCTGAGGAATTTAATGTGACAGGAATAAGGGTGTTCAGGTAAAGAAAATGACAAGGATTCACCTGATTCATCTACCAAGTGTCAGGCCTTATAGCAACTAGAAAAATGTCACTTTTGGCTCTTCTTAGTGGCGACTGCTCTTTTCTTGGTTGTGTCTTTTACTCAACTGCATAGAAAAAAACGGCTTTTAGGGAAGGTCTGTGGCTAACTAAGTTCGTTCAAGAGCCTCCCTGCCTCACTTCTGTCATTCCTTAAGAAGCAGATCTTGTCAGGATGTCATTTTACCATGTCGGGCCATGCAAAAGCAGACACACCATTCTAAATGGAAATTTAGAATTTGTTTGGTTGGCAGCATGGCAGGACTACATGGCTACATAATAGGGAGAGAGCTTTTAAAAGAGAAACCCCTTAGCATGGCTCCAGTAAGCATTTTGGAGTGAGAGGAGATCTCAAAAATCTTCAAAGGACTAGAGAAGTGGCATGCTTCACAGATGCCTCTCACTAAGATCAAGCAAGTTGAAAAAGGACCACAGCCTTTCCAGAGCTATAATCTCAAAACAAACTCAGCCAAGCCCCCTCTTATGTGGACAAAAAAACCATTTATGGTGCTCTTGAGAATGGAAATGGAGAATGTAAGTAATCAATGTTGATTGGACATCCTTCTAGACAGTGGTTTATCCAACAGCATCCCAAATAATCAGTTTTAGGGAACAGTGTGCCTGACAAAGACATGGATGCCATTCTTAAGGCTGCTTGTAATTCTTGGTTTGTGGGATTCAGTGATTTGCCTTCTGAGCTCACAGCTACACATTATGTCCTCCTGATGGCTGCAATTGCCACTTGACATGAATGAGTCTCCAGCAAGCCACTCCAGTGACCATCTAAATCATGATCATGGTCTTGTGTTTCATGATAACTTGGTACCGACTACAACAAGATGGAGGCTGGGAAACAGAGGCAAATTAAGCCATTGTGCAGATGCAAATAGCTTCATTTCAGAGTTGCATCTTCATTTATTTGAAGCAACACTGAATTTGAGGATGGAAAATGCAGGTATTACTTATTCTTTTGCTGACACAATAATTCCTTAACTGAGAAATACTTTGATAAGGGAAAGATGCACGATTAAAAAGCATTTTTGGACAAAAATGCTATAAATGCTTCTTCAATGCATCTATGTGTTAAGACAGTGTGAGGAAAACACATTTTCAACTTCCTTTTCAATGTCTCAGGACATTCTGAACAATGTAAGGAGTCCCTTGCTTGGCTTACTTAAAATGTATCTGACCAATCAGAGCTGTATCTTCAAGGCTACTGTGACGTCCCTTGCTTGGCTTACTTAAAACGCATCTGACCAATCAGAGCTGTATGTTCAAGGATACTGTGATGTTCAGCTTCAGTTGTCAACTTGACACAACCCAGCCTCCCCTGGGAAGAGTCTCAGAGAGGGATTGTCTCCCTTGCGTTGGCCTGGGGGTGTATCTGTTTGGAGAATGTCTTGATCAACTTCGTTGGTGGGTTGTGACCATAGGGAGGGGTCCTGAATTGAGTAAGAGTAGGGGAATCGAGTTAGGCACAGTAAGCAAGCAGGTCCACGTGCATTCAATTTTCCCTACTTCTGACTGGGCATGAGACTGGCTGCTTCTACTTCCTGCCTCAACTTCCTCATAATGGCAGATTACAACCTGCAATTGTAAATCTCATAAACTTGGTCTCTCTGCTTTTGTCAGGGTATTTTGATTATTCTCTATATAGAAATTTAAAGTGTTCTGTAATTCACTCTAGTTTGGCATATTGGAATTTATACTGAACCAGCATGGGTCTGTACTCTATATCCAGGCTGGTTAAAACATTTCCTATAAAGTGCCAGATAATAAAAGTACTGGGCTTATGCAACTGTGCACTTCCTGTTGCTACTTCTTAATGCCACGTCATAGCTCAGATACAGCAAGGATGGTAAATGAATGTGGGATCATGGTGCAACAAAGCTTCCTTTACTAAGACAGGAGGCATGTGTCCTGTGGACCAGAGTTTGTAGGCCTGTGTTGTGTGCCATCTTTACAGAAGTGTGTCCTCACTGATCGTGTTTCTACTCAATACTCCCGCTGGGAGAGGTACAGCACCAGACCTGGGGAGAGAGTGATGAACGGGCACTGTTCTTAACTAGATACAGATGGTATTCCATTGGAGAACTAGACAAACCAATGACTATAAAAAGTGTGATGAGTGTTCAGAGACTGCCCAGGGTACCATCTAGAGACACCTTCTTGCTCAGGTTGTCAGTAGAAATCAGGGCAAATCAAAAGCTGGGTCCTGGAATGCCCCAGGAAACTCACTGTCACCTATATTTGTTACCTTTTACTTATTTATGCTTATTTCATTGATTCTCCCTCCATGGCTCAGACTTTTGGAAGGGAGTGACCCCAGAAGACAGCTGAGGAACAGTGGCATCAGTGTAATGAAAGAGAGTACCCAGGCAGGGAAAGGAGAAGTTGACAGCAAATGGCATCTCAGCCGGCCCAGGCCCCTTGAGCAAGCCAGACTTCACACCAATGGAAGGTCAGCCAAGAGACCTAGTTTGCATAGAGTAGGGGAGGAAAAGGAGGGTCTGTGATGAGAATCTGAAGGAAGAGAGGAGAGAGCTGCCAAGAGATGATAGTAATCGAGGAGTCTGCAGCAAGATTAAAATAAAGAAGTCACATCTCTTTCTGAAAGCTACTTGCTGGCAGGCTCATTGACTTTATTCCTGGCCTAATTTATTCAAATTTGAGCCCGAAGCCTGGCACTAATTTGCATGTCCAAGAGTCATGGTTGTCTTGAAATCTAAACCCCACCACACTGCAAATGTGGATCTGGACAGAAAGCTACTGAAAATGCCTGTTTTAATGGTTATTTGATTGCACTAGAAAAAAATGTTTTGAAAGATGAAAGCAGGGGAGCCATTAACAAGCAGCATTAATTAATGCTGACAGACTAGGTTACATCCTGCATGTCACAGGAGTCAACTCTGAGCAATCTTCTGGGGTCACTTTATTCCATGTTGCAGGGATTGCCCCAGGATCTGTTGTAATAACAGATACGGCTGTAGACTCTTTCTTCAAGCCTCGGTTTGAGCAGATCATCTTGGACAGTGTGGTGACCCGAAGCACTGAACTTGACAAGGAACTGGCTGCTGATTTACTCAACTGTAGCAGAGAGATCCCCAACTTTCCAGCCCTCATTGGACACACAATGTGTACCTACGATTTCTATGAAGGTGAGAATCCTTTCCATACCACGAAGGTAGTAGAAAAACACCAGCAGCTTGTTATACAAACCCACAATTTATATTAAAACTGCAGACTAGCAAATTAATAGTGTGGATTTTCAAGGGGGAAGCAAATAGCCTTTTTGCTTCCTAAAGCGTAGCAACATGAGGGCTTAATAAGCAGCCGAGAAACATGCAGATGAGTTTCTATGGAGAATGGGTTTAATCCTCTATCAATTTGAATTCTAAAATGCAACCAGTGGTATCGACAGCATCTTCTCTCCGCTTGTGACTTTTACTTAAATTGCTGACTGACTCTAAGACAGAAGAGTATGCTAGTTCTATGCTTCTGTCCTTCACCTGAACCTCGGGCAAGAAATAAGACCAGGAAATGAGGAGAAAGCTTCAGTTAAACAGATCCCACAAGGAAGTGGTGCTCTCAGAGTGGAGCCTTTATCCCACAGCCAAGAGTAAAGGGTCTCCACACCTAGTTTAGAGTTAAGTTGAAGATCATTGCCAAATAGTAGTTCTTGTTCCAAGGAATGAGGGGCAAGACAAAAGTGAAGCAAGACACCACAACCTCCAAGGACTGACTGCTCATTACAGAAGAATCTACATTGCCCTGATTATCATAGTACGCTGGGCTTTCAGCAAATCTTGCACTATAGTTTTATTCATAGAATAATCATAGTTAATCTTAAGATTCCACTAGCAATTTCTTTTACTTTTCTCTAGATCAAAGTTTCTATATTTAAGAATCTAAAAGTCATGCATGGGGAGAGGTTGTATTCTGTGTGCATTTGCTCAGGTTAGTAAAAGTGTTTGAGGTATTTATACGCCAGACAGGGTGGTAGGTGAACAGATTGAGACTGTTCTAGGACATTGACTCTCAGGCCCTTCATTTAGAGGGTCACTCGCCCATGTGTTCGAGTCACAGATCATAAGCAGAAGCCAGGCGGGGGCGGTGTTTCCTTTGGCCCGTGAGGTACTGTTTCCAATGTGAATTGTTTGGCTAACGTTTGTAATTTCCGGAGCTTCTCAGATGAAAATTCAGATGTTTTGCTTCTTGACATGACATAAAGTAGCCTTAAGAAGTACAACATGCTATATGTGTGACAGCCCTGGCCAACCCTGGCCCACATCTGGGGCTATTTATGGTAGGTGAAGTGAGGCAACCCTTGCCTTGGCATTACCCATGGCTTCTGGGCCATGTGGTCTTGACTCAGCCTAAATAACATCATTAAAAGTGTTGGCAGGCAGCGCCAAAGAGGAGAGAAGGGACAGGGGAGAGCTGCCTGACGGAGAGAAGCCACAGAGAACAGGAGCTAAGGAGAGAAAAGGCTTCAGGAAGGACTGTGTAAGTGATGGGTGGCGACTGGCTTCCATCCGGGTACTGCTGGGTGGGAAAAGTTGGGATGCACACATAGCGGCGGGGCTAGGGGTGTAGGCAACATCAGACTATTCTCCACCTCCTTCTGTCCCCACTGGTCAACCGGTAAAATCTGAAATTAAGTAAACCAGAAATAATAGAACCAAGCTAGAAGGGAGAACTCGAACAGTTAGCATGAAGCCTGGGAAGTGTGTAAGGGACAAAGCCACACCACTGGCCTGTGACTAGCCATGGTGGGTCTATGGAGAGTAGCAGGGTCCAAATCATTTGCCTGAGGAGCATCACTGAGGTATGAAGCCTCCTCCCAATCCTCACCATCCCATGTCTCCACCTGGCCCGGCCACCCTGTTGCTGGGGAAACGTGAGTTTTTTCTCAGAGGACAACTTCCTCTGTGACCCCCTCACCCTATTCCTGATGTCCCCACTGTCCTTTAGAATTGGGGCACTCCTTCCTGTACAGACATTCCACCCTTTATGTAAGATCTGAGGCAGGTGCAGCCACGCTCTACAGTCCTTTGGAAGAAAGATTCGGCAGCCGAGTTAATTCTCCAGAGGACCACCACTCAAGAGGCAGGGACAGATGCAGAGCCCTGCACCCTGGACAGTCACTTCCCGATGATGCCACTGCCGCTGAGGTGAGACATCAGCCACTAAGTCACTCTGTCCTTTCTCAGGCCAGGGCCGCCTAGATGGAGCATTGTGTTCCTTTTCGCGAGAAAAAAAGCTAGACTACTTGAGGAGAGCACACAAAGCTGGCATCAGGAACATCGAGATGGAGTCGACGGTGTTTGCAGCCATGTGTGGACTGTGCAGTCTGAGAGGTAAGCTTCTTGGGAATGCCAAGGACCCCTCTCCTCTTTCACAAAGGCATCTTATGTTCATTCTTCAGGAGAAGGAAAGGGGGCCCATTTTATTTTGTGTTGAATGCATGCCTTAAAATTATTCATGCTATACATTATCCCATAGTGCATTGTGAGCAGGTAGGACACTGCTCCCATCATGAGGAAACAAAGCTCAAGAATCAAAAATCTGAGGGCACGTGCTGGGTGGTAATGTAGCTAGGACTCAACCGCAAGTTCATTGTTCTCTATCTTGGTCATGGCTGCTATTTTCTGTCATAACTGAATTTGTTAGGACAGGATGCAAATGAGAGGTGCCTAAAATAGTCATAAAATCAGTCATAATTTTAATTAGTATGGTCAGGAAAAAGTAGGAGGAGAAGGTACCATTTGGGAAAGGCCACACGGGAACCTGGGAAGCTCGCTCGGAAAGTGTAAATAGAAAGCTAAATATAGCAGGAGCACGCAGGTGTGCTGCAGAACAGGTGGAGGCAAGTACCGGGAGGGATGATGGGAGGTGGGAGATGTGGGGGAGATGGCCAGGTTGTGTGATCACTGCTGAAACTTTGACTTTCTGTCTGGAAACCGGGAGGTGCTGGGGAACTCTGAGAAGTTTTGATAGACTTTCTCTGGATTCTGAGTTGGGAAGAAGCAGCTTCCTGCAAAGCTTCAGGACCAAGGTGATAGCGCAGGGCAGTGAGATACGGTCAGGCTCTGCCAGGGTTCAAAAGAGAAACCCATCAAGAGCTGCTGACAGTTCAGTGTGGGTTTCAGGAGAGAGATCATCAGAAGAGTGAGCTTGTCTCAACAGGGACAGAACGTGTTTAGGGGAGGATTTGGCGGCAGCGTTTGACTGGAGGAGTGAACGTCTATGTTGATGGTGCAAAGATGGCACTTGAAGCGAACACGGTTATGAGATGCAAGAAGTATAGACGCAGACAGGATGAGACCGAAGTTAGAAGTTAGGGACATGAGGAAGACTCCAGAGGATCAGTGATCTCACAGGACACCAGGAGAATATTCTCTGCTGTCCAGAAGTTTAAAAGTTCACAAAATACCCTGAATTCTAACATTTGTCCTTGTAGCCAATACATTTTCATATTCATGTTATAAACGCTCGCTGTACGAGTGGTAACATTTCTGATAATGGACTTTGGAAGAAAGAGATTCTAAAAGGAGATTAATTAAGAGGTACTCTCTCTAGCCACTCTTACCTCAGAATACATGTACATGACAATCCCTGTACTACATGGGTAAAGAACCACAAATTCTTCCTTGTACTGTTTAATTGTTCCACTTTCATGTGAATGCGTGTGTTGTGCATGTGTGTATGCATGTTAGCTAGCATGTGTGTGGGCACATGTGTATGAGTGTGCAGGCCATGTGGAAGCCAGAGATCAGGAACCATCCTCAGTTGCCCCTCTACCAGTGACATGGCTGGTTCTGCTGACCCATTGCTCTGGGGAAAACACTTTCTCTGCTTTCTGAGGCTACAATTACAGACAGGTCTACACACTTACCAGGCATTTAGTCGGGTTCACACAGCAAGGGCTTTAACCACTGAGCCATCTTCCCAGACTCCAGCCCACCCAATTTACGCTCATTGAGAAAGCTCATTTTAAGAGAAACCACAGCCTCTGCTTTCCCCTAAACAAATTAGCAAGAGCAGGGCAGTTTGACCTCACATGAGCAGCAATGCAGAAGATTTCTACTCCAGGAGAGGCCTTCTGGGGTTTCTTTATTATGGAAACAAGTGACCACTTAACTCACATCTCTGCAAATATGTAAATGAGCAGATTTGGGTAACCAATATAGTCAAACGCAAAATGCTAAGCCAACAGACTGCCAGGTGTAAGTGTGGTGAAGACCATGAATTCTTTTTGCAAAAGCTGTCTACTGGCCCCCAGGGAACACTATTGTCTTGTGAATCCTGGGCATCTGTCTTTGTCTTTTGAGAATCCTGCAGAGAGCTGAGGGAAGCTCTTCCCTTGAAAGCCTTTTTGTCCTCACTGCAGATCTCATGACCTTGCTCTCCCTCCACCCACAGATAGCCCTCCTTCATAACCTGCCTCCCTCTCTTTTTCTGCATCGTTCTGTTCCCTCTGCTGCTGCTAGAGTTTCTGGCTTCTGGTGTCAGTGTCTCTGCAGGTCTCCCTCTTCCTGGACACTGCTGCAGCCTCCTTTTCATCATGCAGACCTCTTTTGGCTGCCAACACACTCCATCCGCAGCTCTGCAGCTCTTCAATTCTGTAGTTCATCCAGGGATTACTGTCCAAATTTCTTCACCGTCATGGGGGCTGCTCATCTCCCCAAGACATCACTGTTTGAAAAAGTGGATTTCTGGTATGTTGCCTGTGGAAGATCAACTATCAAGGGCTGGACTAAAGGCCCATGCACAGGTTGCTATCATGTCCCCACGTTTCATGGCCACTTCATAACATTTCCTTCCTCACTCCTTCCCAGGGGTGAAGCTTGGATACTGTCACACAATGCTTTTTTACTTTAGCGCATTTACCAACCCACTCTGTGAGCCAGGAAAGCTTTGGGGGAAGGACTGAGGCTGCATTCACAGGCTGCTGCTCTAGCAGAAAATCAGGAAGGAACATGAATGGCAAGCAGCATGGAGAAGTCTCACCTGACCCCAGAGCCCAGAACTCATGAGCTTCTGGCTCTCAAGACACTGACTCTCCTCCACAGTTACTACCAGCCCATCCTAACCTAGTCTCCTGGTTGTCTTCTCTGTCTTTTTATATGTCCCTTTCTGTCTTTGTATTCACAAGCCAGCTGAACAACCAACAGGGATTCACAGCAATGTGAGAACTGATACAGAGTTTCTGCCTTTGGGTAACACCACTCTTAATTTAGGAGTCACAGTTCTAACTCAGAGGATTCAGTGGCAGAGTTGGAACCCCAGCAGAAACAGATCATTTCTACATCTGTCTGGCCCAGGGAGGGCTTGTGTCCATGTAACTCACCACTTATCTTCACAATGAATGTGAGACTTGGCCTCTCAGGGGACCATTGTATGAGTACCCAAGCCCAATGACTCATATTTATATCATTTCTTTCACTTCTCTGTTGCATATTCAACACTATTAGCTAGAGTTCTGGCTTGATTATATACCAACTTATGCATTGCTTTAGATTAATGCATGCTCTAATTTGCTTTCTGTTGCTGTGATACACATTCTAATGAAAAGCAACTTGGGGAAGAAAAGGTTTATTTGGTTTACACTTCCACATCACAGTCGATCATGGAGGGAAGTCAAGCTCTATCTATGATGCTTACTGGCTGGCTCTCCATGGCTTGCTCAGCTTGCTTTCTTATACAACCCAGGACCACATGCTTATGGATGGTACTGCCCACAGTGAGCTGGATCCTCCCACATCAATAATTAATAAAGAAAAAGCCGCACAGGCCTACCATAGACCAATGCGATGGAGATGATTCCTCGACAGAGGATCTCTCTTCCTAGCTGACTCTAATCTGTTTCAAGTGACAAAAACAAATCAGTACAGTGAGCAAAGGTGACATTCATTCTCTCTCCGCTGTGACGTAGCACCAGAAGAACAGGGATTTTGTCATTGCTCTGTTGCCCAACACCTAGAATAATGTCTGCCACATGGGAACTCAATAAATATCTGCTGAGTGAGTGAATATAAAGAATGACAATGAGACTTTACTTGACCTTGGAAAATGACCATAGAAAGCCAGACCCTCCATTCACGAGTCATATCAGCAGTGCAGAACTGTTTGAAGGATGGGAGCCAGGAGTTCCCTTTGCTGTTAGATTTATGTAAACCTACAGTCCTGGAATCTGCTGTTATTTGTAGGTGGCCTGGAATAGGGCCACCAAAACCCATCTGTCGCTGCTGTTCTTTTGTTCATTGTCCCAGACAAGTAGAATAGGGATCCAGTGACACCTTAACAAGGATCCAGATAAGGAGATAGTAGACTTCAAATCACCCAGTATCAGAAAGCTGTACCTTCAAAATAATGAAAAAATAGACAAGAGAAATGCTGAGTCGATGCATCCGTGGCATATCTCTCCCTCTCTTAAAGGGAAATTTACGTCACCCTCTTGGGCTGTGAACTTGTGATAAATACATTCAGCCTGCATCCAGTTTTTTAAAGACAGAACTGCCTTTTGACACAAGCTTGCACAGCAATATATAAAACCTAACATTTGTCTAAGATTAGGCTCTGCTCAAGTTCATCTCAATGCCTTTAGTTGTCTGCAACTCACAGTGGCCTTTCTTTAGAGTAAAGGAATAATGCCATGTTATTTCTTTTGACAGCTACTTGTAACTTAGGGAGGTCTTCATTCTTTAGAGACTTGCTTTGAAACTGTTCGATAAAAGGAAACAGAAACTAACCTTCAGGTTTTAAAATTCTTGGGTGGGTGTTCCCAGCAATGAAGAATCTTGGTGTCTGGGACCTGCATGGTGACCATTGATAAAGCCCAAAAGATGTTACCACAAAATTAATGGTTATTTTAGGTTTGTAGCTGTAGTATTTCTTAATCCCCAAATAGAAGTAAATCAGGTTTTTGAAAAATTGTTCCACAGGGATATTTGACACCCACTTGCAGCTCTCCATACCTTCACAAGAGAAATAGTGGCTCAGGGTTTGTCAACTTTCCCGCCTTCTCTGGAATTTATCCTCCGCTCTGTGTGACTCAGGCCATGTGCTCTGGGAACACTGCTGCTTCTGGCAGCAGCCTTTCCATGAAAACACAAGGCTGGGGGGTCTTTGGACCAACGAACCCAAATGTGCACCATTCAAAATCAGAGACCAGTTTTGTGCTGCAGATACTGTGAACAGATAATTCTCTTACTTCAGCCAGCAAACCCTAAGGACTGGGTGGTCCCAAGAGTTAGTGCTGGAATCGAATGAGAACTTACTCAGTAGTATTGCATAAGCCATGATTTTGCCACGACAATTCAGCTTTCAAATCCAAAAAAATCTGGTGTAAATAAGTAGATAATTCATCACTTTGTTTGCCTGGGGTGATAGTGAGGTATTGTCACATGGCTCAGGCTGGCTTGATTGCTTGCCTCAACCTCCAGAACGCTGTAGTTTCAGATGTGTGTCACCACACCACACCTTGCAATACTTTTCTCCTTGAATAATAACTGCAAGTTTTTATATGTGTATGGCCTATACAGCGATCAAATTGGGCTAGTTAGCATATCCATCATCTCAGACATATTTATTTTCTTTGAGACGAAACATTTTATATGATAACATTTAGCTGTTTTTTGGTTTTTTTGGTTTGTAAATTTGACAAAGACAAGATTAAGAAAGAATAACTTATTCTGAAATACTTGGACATATTTTGAATTAAAGGCAGTATACTTTTGATGGACTGACTTTAATTCTAATCCTAACGTCTCAACATTGCCAACATACCCTCTCTGTTGTGACCCCAGGACTAACTAGCGTCAGAATCCATTGCCTATCTTCCCAAGTCATCTTTGTTTCATGGTTCAGCATCAGCAGATCAAGGCTCCAGCATCCCTGCTAGGCCTCCTCAAGGATGACAACATGGTCTTCCTGCTGACAAGATGATGTGAGGCCTACAGTAGAAACCAGGAGGCCTGGGAGGCCCCAAAAGACATCCTTTTCTGAGAGGATGAAGCCAAGTTTAGAGGGAATAGTTGAGCAGCCTATGGAAACACAGCTAAGTGAGAACAAGGAAGGAATTGATCTGACATCACTGCCTCCTGGCTCTTGCTTTCTTCCTATGGCGTCACGAACTGCAGTTACTACTGGAAAATGATGTGTGCACACAGGTACTGGAGAAAACACTAATACAGCTCCCAATGGATCAGGGAAGTTTAAACAGTACTTAAAACAAGGCGAAAAGAATAAGAGGTGGTTGTGTAAGTGAGTGGACATACTCCTAGGGGCCTCAATATCAAAGACACTTCCCAGGAATCCAATGCTAAATGTAAGTAAATACCTGGACTGAGCTCTGGGCTTCTTAGGCGGAAATGAAAACAAGTCATGTTTTTCCACTCTCGTTATATAATAAAAGAAAGCATTTGAGGTGTTTTCCTCTTTTGGTTTGTTTTGGCAAAACTTTATTCAAATGTTAAACTTTAGCCAAATATTAAGTAAGTGAACTCATCACAGGAAGTATCTTTAATAACACTTTTATAAGAGATATAGGGCAATCAAAGAATGTACTGTGAAAGTCACTTCCAGTAAATTCAGCATGTCTTTGTTGACCTAAAGAATTAGGGTCCAGGTATGTGCCTTCGTGGTAACTTGGTTTGATTCAGGAAAAGTCTTTAAAGTTGTTTCCACAGAGTTCGTTGAAAAAGACCTGCTTTCTACAAGTATTTACTATTCCCCACCCCACCCCCTCATTCTACCCTCACTCTGGTTGTAGGTGTCTGGGATGTAGCATGAGAATCTGAATTATCTGTGGTCTCTGATACAGGTGGCAGGTAGCCCAAGTTTTGAGAAACACGAACCTATAGGAATTAGTTATTTGTATATCCCTCTCCTGTTGGCCCCTCTGAATGTGAACTTCTCAACTTGCTTTGTGATAGGCCACCAACAGCTTGAGATCAAGGTCTCAAAGACACGGGAAGTGAAAAGTCTTAGGCTGATGATGACGTGATTCTAGTACCTTCCACAGCAGGCAGACCAGGACAAGAGTGTTGGCTTTATAAACTCAAACACTGAACAACAGAAGATTGAGTGGCAGAAAGCAGGGGGTTGGGTGGGGTTGGGTTTGCAGTTGGGGTGAGAAGAAGGGATAAGAGGAGCAGACAGATAAGCCAGGCAGGGAGCTGTAACACTAACCTTTGCTGTTTTCCAACAGCCAGTTCCTGTGGGTTCTGCTGTGTACATGGGTGTTGGCTCCCAGCCCTGTTAACTTTGCCCCCATTAATGCAAAAACCTTGCTGGAGGTTTGACCTGAACCAGGGAAAGGCTGCGAGCACAGCAGACCAGAGGGCTTCGAGCTCTAGACACCCGACTCCCTAAAATGATCCACAGATACTTTGTGTGCATAGAAATGCATGCTGTTTTATTTATGTGAAAAAGACACAGTGGCAACTTTCATCAGCTTCTCTAGGCGGCCATAAATGATACCAAAGGGCTGAGAATTGCCGCTCGTTATAACAGGGCTCAGAATACAGTAAGCTCTGCCTTCGACCTGTGTGTTCCCGCTACACTCTGCCTGGGTCTGGTAGCTGGCAACGTTCTTGGTGACAGCTAGGTCATTAAGTGTCCCTCTGGCCCAGAGAACCCCTTCAGGCCTAATCTAAGGATTATGGCAGCAAGGCTACAAGCTTCATTTTGACAGGTTGTTCTGGGTAATTAGACCCTTTTATTTGTTCATGGAAATAGGTAGGTGACAAGATCATAATATGAAGCTTGTTAGGGCTTTCGAGGGTGGAGAAAGCAAAGCCAAAATTGCTGTTACTTGCTCTCTCTGGATTTGACCTTACCCTTGAAATCCAAGGGAAACAGTCTGCTTGGTGCCCGCTCTGTGGAGAGTACAGAACACGAGTTTCCTTTCATCCTTCTGCCAAGTGAGGGTTTGGAGCTGGGCTTTCAATGTTCCCTTCATCTGCCAGCTGCATCACATTCACAGACCTGCAGCTCATTAACTTGAAAAGCTGAGGAGACGCAGCTCTGCCACTTTGTTTACCTGTCCAGCCAAGTTGCTTTACAACCAAGTGAGTGAGTTTTGAGTAAATAGGGTTCTAGGTGATTAAATATTCAGCTCTTCTCCAGTTGAATATTTCCACTGCTTTTTACTTGATTGTAAGCATCATCTTGGTTGGCAGGCCAGGGCAAATAGTAACAGTTCACCATGTAGCAGGTCAGGAGAGGAGCGGACAGACACAGCCGTTTAGGAAGCTGGGGATTTACTGGCTACTTACTTAACAGTTACATCATAATGGGCCATTTGTTTAACCCTTCTAAGCCTTCATTTCATCATTTTTCTAAGGGGACAAAATACCACCTCGTTCATGACATGGCTGCTTAAATTATGATATTATAATGCCTAGCATGTAACAAGTACTAAATCACACAAAAAGATACATGAATTGGAAAATATTTGCAAGTTGAATAAAAAGACGTTTACATCCAAAATACATAAGGAATTCAGAGAATTTAATAGGAGGGAAATAAGGAGCCCAATGATCATTGATCACCTATTGTCTATGGAAAGGCAAACAATTACAAGTGTTAGTAGGGAGGTTTAAAAAAAAAAAGACCCCTAGTATGCTGGTGATTGAGATCTGAATCAGTATCACCATCTTGAGAAACTGGATAAAGGTCTCAGACTGAAAACAGAGCTACCACAGTGTCTGAAAATCTCACTTCTGAATATATAAGTTAAAAAATGGAAACCAGTATGTGGAAGAGATGCCATCACTTGTATTCACTACAGCATCACTCACAACAGCCACCATTATAAAAGCAACCAAGTGTTCGCCAGTGATGACCGGATAAACAAAATCGGATGCATACATAAAATGGGACACTACTGCTGTCTTATGAAGAAGGAGATTTGGGTATTGTGACAGTGCAGATAAATACTGCAGACATCGTGCTAAGTGAAATAAGCCAAGCATGGAAAGTGATCCTGTACAATCCCATTCCTACTCATTAGAATCATGGTTACAAGAGGCTGGGGAGTGGAGGGTTGGGGTGGGGGAAGTGTGGACATGTTGGCCAAAGGGCACAAGGTTGTAGTTAGATAGAGGAATACATTTTAATGTCCTAATGAGTATTGTTTATAATAATGTATATGTCTAAATATCTAAATGAGTAGATTTTAATTGTTATTATGAAAAATAAGTGTGAGAGGATGCATATTTTAGTTAGATTGACTAAGTCTTTCTGTAGCACATATACCTATTGAAATATTTCACTGTACCTCTAAATATATATAAGTATCATTTATCAATGAAAAGTGAAAATTTAAAAGATAGTATGAACTCTGTGATTACAGTACACTTCTTCCTAAATCCACATCTCCCAATGAAGCCTGAAGCAGAGAGTCAAGAAACATGTATTTCCCAGCTCTATTTTGGTGCCTGCACAGGTTGACAGTGTCCACAGAGTTGTCCCCCTTTGCAGTAATACACTTTTCGATGCTGATGGAGATTACTGCACTGTTTGTCATTACGCCTAAGTGCTCGACACTGATTCCAGCACAAGTAAGCTCATTCATTCCTTGGAATCAGAGACATGAAATTGATAATAAAGAATTGATAGAGTATCCATTTTTTTCTGTCTGGATTTTCCTAATAGGACAAATCAAAGATACTCTCCCTGGGTTAAAAAATGAGAACTTTGCCTTCCAAAACATATTGTTTTCTTTCCCACACATTGTTGTTTTGTTTTCCAACACAAGATTTCCCTCATTCTTTGGAAAATTAAGTGCTAATGTGTTTAAGATCTCAAAGTTCATCAGAATCCGTGTTTACTTTTATAGGTATTTTCTGCCAGCGTTCCATAGTTAGTTCATTGTACTCGCCTCAAGCACATTCATACACTGCACCCAGGAATAAAGGTCATTGCAGACATATCCTTGAAGAGGAAGAGTCTACGCCCAGCACTGGCAAGTGCAATTGAAAATCCAGAGCTTTGTGTGCCTTGGATACAAAGATTTTTTCCTTGTTCTTTTCTGGATATAATGCTTTCCTTAATCTAGTACACACAGAGCGAAGAGGGCTTTCAACATTTTCAATTAACTAATTTAGATGAGTCTTTGAAGGAAGGAAGGAAGGAAGGAAGGAAGGAAGGAAGGAAGGAAGGAAGGAAGGAAAGAAGGAAGGAATGATAGAGAAAACTAGAGGCTACACCGGGTTATGTCTATATTACAGGGGGACAGTTTAAAATGTACATGTTGTGAATGTTAGCGCTAATATCCTGTAGAACAGATAAGCCTGTCTGCATCACTAACCTTGTGCTTGCTTTATTAGCTGCCGTGGTCTGCGTGACACTTCTTGACCGACTCGAGAGTGACCAAATCAGTTTGTCCCATGATGTCCTGGTGGAGTACCAGCAACGGCCACAGCTGCTAGTCTCCAATTTCATCAAAAAACAGCTTGGGCTTTGTAGCCAGATGTCCCACCCATCTCCCGTGAGTTGGTAGATAGAGTTGCAATGCCAAAGCCATGTGTTGTCTATAACATTCTTATGTAATCCTCATCCTTGGGTTAAAATCATAAAAGATTTTGTGAACTCCTTTATCTTAAAGTTGCATTTATTGTAAGAGAATTTAATACCCATGTGAAGTTAAGTTCAAATTCCTTTTTAGAACCAGTTAACTAAAGCAGTCTAATAATTAGTATTTTAAACTCATGAATTGTGACATTTGGAGTTTCATATGTAGCATTAATCAAGCTTACATCAAAACAGAGCAGCCATTTGGAGATGGTTACCAGTTGCTTGCTGAAGCGGATCCAGAAGTGTGTGTTAGGATGTTGTCAGCACGTCTAGGTGTTGGACAAGTGACAAGAATCGATCATGCACATTCCAAATATTTACAAAAATGTGTCATTGTAATATTAGTCTGCATGAAAGAATTATCCTCAGGGAAACATGGCCATGCTTTTTTGTCTATCCCTGCACAACTTCAGGGCACACAGAATGGAATTAGAAGTTTTTTAATGCCTCCATTTGTGATTTTCACAGAACGCAACAGCTTGAGATCACACTTTTGTTTTTTCAAATGCAGAGCCCCTTTCTCTTCAGAAATCAGAAGTGACTAAATTATCTTCTAGCAATCTTTTTTTTTCCTATAAGGAAATATGTCATGGGAAAGCTGTATTTATTGTTGTTGTTTCAATAAGAACTGGATAACTGAAGAATTCGTTATGAAACTTGAAGTCAAGATGGTGAAAGAATCCCTCTGCATAATTTCAAGGCAGGTTTTGTTCAGAGCCTGCACATATGCCTCCCCTGGTTGACCCCAAGAGGTCATACAGCAGAGGCTCCACGAATTCACCCCCCCACCCCCACCCCCAAGGTTCTTCTGAACATCTAGGAACGGGAGAGACTGGTGGAGTAGCAGTGGAGGACGCCTTGCAAACTTGTATAGTATGTAATGTTGTGTATATATATTTATATGGCTCTGGAACAAATAAAATTTAACTCCCACCATGCATGCAGTATTTGGATCCTGGACCACACAAGGCAGGATTCCCTACTGAAATCAGCAGGCTCCAGGCTAGCTGAGTCTGAACTGGCCTGTGCCTGAGACAAGAATGGATTTTTCTTTTAAACAGCAGCAATAAAGGATCCCCTAAAAGGTGCTTTGGTTGTGAACTTCTTTCGGAAGCAGAAATGCTTGGAGCGCATCTTTCCAGGTCTCCCAATAATTGACCATCAAACACAAACATCTGAACTACAAACGCGAAGGGCGAGGCAGGAGAGTATCTACTCGCTAGCCATATTTTTACTTTACTTCCTATTTCCTTAAGTGGAAACCACTTCAAAGCGGTTCAATAAGCTTTTTTTGGTTCGAACTTTTATCTGGCTGCCCTTGAAAATCTTGTTTGCTTTCTGCCTTGCTGTGAGAAGAGAGATGCCGAGAAACAGATGAATGAAACCGTTACTACCCAGTCTTGCTGTTGCTTCCTGACCAAGGCTGTGCGAATGTTCTCGCCGGTAGTTCTTATGTCAGCAAATAGTCGGGTCGGATATCTGCAAAACTACTTTGAGGAGTCGACTGGCCTTCCTTATTCTGTGGTTCAGTCAAGGAGTCAGATGAATGGACTCTCCTGCATCATTCCTCAATCTGGCCCCCTTCCCACCCCAACCCCTCTGCTCCAAGTGCGGATGCCACTTTCTGCCTTGGGTCTGCCGGGGTCTCACTCTCAATAGCCACGCCTCTATTCTGGAAACTCTGCTGCATACTCATAGTGGATAGGCCCTACTTCAACTCCTGCTCCTGTTTGAAATCAGAACTCAAGGTTCCCTTCCCCCTGATCCTCCAGGCAAGTCCGCACAGCGCTGCTTTCCACAGCACCCTCTACTGCTTCAAAGTCCTCATCCTAGCTGGAGATTTTGTTGTCATTTGGGTCGCTGTAAGACTCTTGAGGGCGAAGACCACATCTGCTTTATTTACTGCCCTACAGTCCTGTCTCCACGCACCTGAACAGTGCCTGTCAATGCTAGGTGCGCAAACGATTGTTTGTCAAATGAGGAATGTATTTCTGACAGAGTACTACCCTTAAAAACTCTCGCTGTACTGAGAAGGGTGTGGGCACCAATTGGTTTGCTCCAGAACACCGTCATGCGGTTCTCAACACTGGGGCATATTAGGATCACCAGGAAAACCCTTCAAAAGCACTGCCTGAGGCCCTACTTCAGATCAACTCAATAGGACTCATTGAGAGCAGGACTGGGCAGGTCTGCGGTAAAGTGTAGCTGGGAAGACAGCCCCTGATTTAGGATAGTGTGTCCTGAAGGTGCCCCTCCAGCTGAATTGCTAAATGCTTTAGACCATTCTCCACTAGAGTAGTTGCCAGAAAAGCAACTCCTCAATGCTGGGAATAGTATCTTAACCATTTTCTATTCTAGCCACTAACTGGTTCACAGGAAAGCTGAGTGTTAAGCATATGTATGTGTTATTTCCTGTACATAATATATTAGTAATATAAGAATCATACATATCTTTAAGTCAATGGTTTTTAAATAACTGGACTACCTGAAGAGACAACCCTTTCTAGAAGAGTATATCCCTGCATTGAAGAAGTCTCATGATCTCTACAGGGGCTGCAGCTGTAGAAACATGGTGCTCAACTGATTTTGCTAACAGGCATCACATGTCGGGTAGAAATGAAAATCTGAGTGAAAGATAATGGACTCCATTGCTTGCCTCCAAGCCACAGGTCCTGCCTTTTGTCATGGAAAGAGATGAAAATCGTTCAACACATACTGAGTTTCATAAAGCCACACTGTTCCTCTCCAGGATCCAGCATGCCTCTGGACACAGCATAAGGAATTTGAATATCTGGTCTACAATCCTTATATCAGATTTGAGCTAAACAAACTACTCTTGCTGATCAGGTTTCCTTTAAAAATGATATTTATGTTTCTACACACACACACACACACACACACACACACACACACACACACATCTTTAAGTCCATTAGGACTTTCTGCATCTTTTAAGAATCCTAAAACAATAGCAGGATCCTCATCAGAATGTCTCCTAAAATGAATTATCTGGAAAAAAATTTATAATTTGCAGCCTGCTTCATTATTTACTTCCTACTGACTTCCCCATTCTGATGCACTCCTCCTAATCGGTGTCATTCAATATAGAATTGATTTAACATTTATTTTTCTACAAACTGAGCATAGCAATTTTCCCTTGAGAACAAACCCCACCATTTAACTGCTTTTCCTTCTGCAACATTAAATGTGATATTAATAATATCTTATGAGCATAAAGTAATTTTAAAATTCATTAGATGAACAACCTTGAAACCAAGATCATATATTTTATGGAGAATTGGCCTAGAATTACCCTGCCAAAAGGTAGTAATTTAGGGTTGTGCCTGTTTTTTTTTTTTCTTCAGAATTTAAATTTTCTAGGAAAATGTGTTGTCTTCTATAGCAGCCTAATTGTCAACATTTTGAAGCACTGTAGCTATTCCAGAGCTATAAAAATTATCTAAATCCTCCAATTTTAACCCATCTCCCATTAGACCAGAATGAACAGATCTTTAAAATATAGATTATACTTTTATCTCAAAAATCACTTTATTTTTTTAACCTAAAAGAAAAGCCCTTCTGCAGTTACAATCCACCCTCACCTTACTGCCCCCCACCACCATTACAACCCACAACAGCAACAATAAAATAAAAGCAACGGGACTGCTAGGCAGGGCTCACGTGGGATACATAGTCAGCAGTGAGCACCACCCACCTGCTCAGACCTGTTGCCTGCACCTCACAGGTGGGTGGGTGGGTCCGCTGACAGTGCTATCTGCCTTCTTTCCATTGAGATCCCAGAAGGCTTGTGCCAAACAGAACGGTTTCTATGGCTGTTCTAAGGTTTCAGGGGTGTGGACTCCAGGCAAGTAACGGGCAGGACAAACATACACATTTATAAAGAACCCACTTCATGTAACTTACCAGGCTAGGTATCACGAGACCAGAAGACAATCGATTCCTTAAACACTTCACAGCCCCGTGTACTTGAAGCACCGAGACTGGCCCGTGAGTCACTGTAATTCAGAGGGAAGTAACATAGACTCCAAAGAAGAAACAGAAACGAACATGTTTTGAGAGGGCAACACGAGGGGTGACCATGCAGAGCAGGGAGACTGGAGAGGGCTTCCTGGACAAAGTGGACATCTGAGGTGAACTTTAACTTCAGGGTGAATTTTGGTGAGAACTCTGTGCAAGATGCTGTCAGCAGCTGGCAAGCATGAAACAGGAAAAAAGACTGTGCCTAATGTGATGAAGACTTCTTCCTGGCTGGATCTGGGCGGGAAATTTGTGTTGTATGCTCTAGAAACAAAGACAAGGAGATTGGACTTACTGTGCCACCAAAGCAAGGCTACTGACAGATGTGTAGGAGAAGCAGTCAGATGTCTGTTGTGGGGAGGGCGGAGGAAGGCTATTGAGAGTGAGATAGGGCCTTGCAGCAAAAATACGCCTGAGTTCAGGGACCAAGACTGGGCCACCTGCGTTACATAATACCTGAAGGGAGAAAAGGATAGACGAGACCTCCAAACTCATTATTGTTGCTGGTATTGCATGAGTCTCACACACACACACACACACACACACACACACACACACACACATACACACATACACACACATACACACATACATACACACACACACACACACACATATCCACACATACACACACCACATACACACACACACACACACATACACACACACATACACACACACATACACACACACATACACACACACACATACACACACACACACACACATACACACACACATACACCACATACACACACATACACACATACACACACACACACACATACACACACACAACACACACATACACACACACACATACACACATACACACACACATACACACACACACATACACACACACACACACACACACACACACACACACATACACATACACACGACCAATACCTTCAAATTTTCACTTTATAAGTCAGCTTCTGGGACTCAAGTGGTGGCTCAGAGGTTAAGAACACTGGCTGTTATTCCGGAGGTCCTGAGTTCAATTCCCAGCAACCATATGGTGGCTCACAACCATCCCTAAGGAGATCTGGTGCCCTCTTCTGCTGTGCAGGCATACATGCAGGCAGAACATTGTATTTGTGACAAACACATTTTTTTAAAAAAAGTCTTAAAAAAAAATTAAGTCAGTTTCTATATGTCAGAATAAAAATTTCTTTTTCATGTGAAGTTGATTCATTTCCAAAGTCTCCTTCTGCTGAAAGGCTCAGGAGGGTTCATAGGTGACAGAGCTAGATGGCAGCGTGGGAGAGAGTGTCCTTTAAAGGGCTAATGAGTGAGAGATGCCAGGGATGACATCAGCATCGAGGTGATGAAAAGTCCAACAGCAAGTTGGCTAACACAAAACTAGATTCCCAAAGGATGTATATATAAAGCTCAGCTCGTTAAAAAGTGAAGTCTTAATGAACTTCTGATGTGTGCTGCATGGCTAGACCTCCAGAACATTATGCTAAGTGAAATAAGCCAGTCACCAATGGATGAATAGCTTATGATTTCATTATATATGAAATTCCTAGAGTAATAAATTCAGAGAAAAAGGAGGCAGAATGGTGGTGTCAGGGTCTGAGGGAAAGAGGAAAGGGAAATTCTTGATGAACAAATACATATTTTTTATTTTGAATTCACAAATGAGTTCTAGAGGTGGTGATGATAGTTGGAAATGAACATGAATGTCCATGCAGAAAGAATTCAATGGTAAATGTCTCATATATACATATATGCACATGTACATAATGGAAATATATATTGCTAAGAGTAAAAGGTTCAATATGTTTGGTGTTTTTTGTTGTTGTTGTTGTTGTTTTTAATAATACTAACCACTAGCTTTACCCATTTTTAGGGAGGAATTTCATGTTAGTGGCCTGATTTTCACACCTAGGGGTTGGCATTTCTCCATGGCAAACAAACAGCTCTGAGAAGGTTGCTTGGGGTGGAACCAGAACAAACAGGCTGAGTCCCAGCAGGGAGAGTGGGCCAGTGTCTACATCTGATAGGGAAGATGTCTGCAAGGAGTCTCAAGCTTCGCATCAGCCAGCCCCGGCACCCTGGCTTAATAGAATGTGTCTGACCAAAGTCATTTTTCAAGGCACAATTCATCAGAATCAGGGATTCTGAGACAATATGACTAACTCATCAGCAGCTATCAGAGGGGATGATTAAATCTAAATGACTCACCAGAGGAAACAGAAAAAGAAAAGCATCGGAGAAGATTTCTACAGGATCAAAGTCTTCAGGTTTAAAATGAAATTTCCCCGCACCAGCCCAATATGTATTGTCCTTGGTATAAATGCTTTCGGTCTCAGTAGAAAGCCATCTGATAATACTATTTCTCTTCTTTGGTTGTCATTTTATATGAGAGTCATTGGGACTAAATGCACCAGCAGAGGAGGAAAGAAACCAGTGTGAAGAAAAAGAAGGGGCAGAGAGGGGCGGGGAGGGGATATTGGGAAGAAGGGAGAGTCAGCATGGAAGAAGACAGGTATGAAATGGCATCATCAGAAGGACAAAGTTCACAAGAGTCCTGCAAGGTGGATCCTAAGAACTTGTACAAAAGCCAGAGGAAATGGTTTTGGGTGTGCATCGAAGTATGCAAGATACATGGGGGAGATTTAAAGACAGTGCTGAGGCCTGAGGGTATTTTTGCTAGTGGTCTGTCTCTGCCCAGTGACCAGAAGGGAGATGGATTTCCCTAAGAAAACTCAGCTCAATGTCTTAAGTTAGGCTTGGAGTTTGAATTTATACTTCAGGGGCTCCCACTGTAAAACACAGACAGAAAAATGTAGTTTTAAGGCAGAAACACCCTTGGCTTCCCTGGTATGATAAATGCAAAAGCATTATAAGGGGCGGACACACTGAAGTGGAAGAAGATCCTCACAGTACAAGAGGCTTCACCAGAGGTGAGACAGGCCTGGGCTTCTAAAATGGGACCCAGAAATCGACCACCAGGGAAAAGCCTTCAAATGGCTAAAGCAACTGAAACAGAACAGGAAGTGGAAAAGCCCCAGGCTGACATGACATTGGTGGTTCCCACAGCCCAGCACCGTGTGCTGACGAGCCTTCTACACCACTGAACAGAGAACACATTTAGACTCCACAACCACACGGTTCTTGGTGTACATGACATAGTCTTGCCGTGTGTAGATGAAGAAATGGGACCAGAAAGGTCAAGTAACTGACCTCTAGTCACAGAATTATTACTGGCACAAAGGTTTTTTTTGTTCTTGTTTTTGTTTGTTTATTTGTTGTTTGTTTGTGTTTCCCCATCGTAGAGAATCTTAAGTATTACACTAATCCAAGGACCAAACTTCATTTCTAAACGAAATTTCAAAATTATAAAATATGTAGAATAAAGACTAATTGAGAAGTCAGTTAAAAATCATAGTAGACACAACCACAAGAGGAATTGGTAACGGGTGGTATAGAGCTGGAAAAGTCTGAGGTACAGAGAGAAAAGGACAAGGGTAAATATCCAGAAGCAGAAGAGAAGGAAAGGAGCCAGAGTTTCTGAGGGGGTCCTAGAGACGAGGTCGAGTGCTGTCGGGTGTCCCTCCGACAGCCCTTCATTTTCACTTCCAAGTCAGGGATTATTTCATTTTAATCAGCCACGAAAGGAGAGTGGTTTGAAAATAGTCCTTACATACTAAGTTTGGAATAGTTCAATAATGAGGCAGTTTTGGCAAGGCTTTGCTTTAAATATACTCTGAAGGTAAGCATTACAGATTAACACAGTGTTTAGAAAATGTCAAAGAAGTGAATGCAAATTGTTTTTGAAATTGTTTATAAATATTAAGAATTTTAAGCATATGTGGTGCTAAGCAATATTGGCATATCAGGGGAAATGTGTAAAATAGAAGGGAAATAAGACAACTAAACTTTCCTACATACAAAATCATAAATTCTCTGAAAAAAGAAAAAGATAGTTGATAAAATTAGCGAGGGCTATGGCATCATTATAAACATGGGTTCATCACAGTGGAGTGACTTTAAACCCTGACTGTGGACTATGTGTTTCAAAGAAGCAAGAAAGGAAAAAGTACTTTTAATATTTTAATGACCAAGTTGACCATGTCTGAGGACATAGCAGTCCTTACCCTAATTTGACCATTGCACCATATCATTGTGCATTGAAACACCAATGATGGCTACAGAGAGCTACAATATTGGTCACTAAAAAGCTGGGGTATGGCTTAGTGGGTGAAGTGTTCGCTGTGTAAGCCTGAGAAACTGAGTTCAGGTCCCCAGCACCCATGAAAATCCAGCCATAGTGACATGCACTTAATCCCAGTTTGTGGGAGTCAGAGGTGGGGCCACGCTTGGAGCTCACTCGCCAGGCTGGCTAGTCAAATCCCTAGCTCCAGATTCAGTGAGAGAGCCTGTCTCAAAAACTAAGGTGGAGAGTGATTATAGAAGATACCCAACATTGATTCTCTGGCTTCCATACACAAATGCACACTTGCCCATGCATACCTACACACACACACACACACACACACACACACACACACACACACACAAGCCCATATGAACATATACGCACAGCACACACACACAGACTCACAGACACACAGCCACTGCATGCAGAGAAAAATAGCTAATGAAAAATTTCCCTAAGAAATCTAATCTTAAAGAAACGTTGTATTGGGTGGGGGAACTTTCTGGAAAGCTGAGAGCCTGGAGGCTGACTCTGTGTGCTGCAGTGGAGTTGAAGAGTCTGAACCAGACAAAATAGACTCTTCCAAAATCAAGATGAGAGGAAGCGTTTCAGAAAGTCACAATGGCAATGATAACAGAAAAATGGGGGGAAACAGGAGGGTTTAACAACATGAGCAGGACACTAAAATGAACTGCTACACACAGTTCCCTCTGTGCAGCACCCTAATGGGGAAGAAAACAAAGAGTCCCCAAGAAAGTAAGCCAGGAGACCCTGGTGCAAAGAGACCGGCAGTCCTACTACCCACAGGAGAAGCCATCAGCCTCCACAAGCCTTAAAGCCAGCTGCAAGTTTTGCCCAAACAGCACTTCTTCCAGCAGCTGAGTCCACCAGCAGTGGAGAGTAATCCCATTCTGTCTCTCTAACTTGATATGCAGAGATTGGGTGCCACCTTGAAAGAGAAGCTATTGTCTGAAACCGAACTATCCTGAGGACCTGAGAAGAGGGCACAATCACAAAACTGGAAACCTGGATTTAATCTTCCAAAGCTCCAGGCTGCAAGAGGCAGTCCTGGGAGACAGCTGTGAGGAATGGGCAGGCCCATGGATGCTGGCAGGTGGCAGGTGGTTTGTCCCAGGCACCAGAGTGCACCGGTAAAATTTACCCCATTGGTGAGCACCTGGGACAGATAACACCAACTGAGATGAACTGAATTTGGTGGCTCTGGCCCCATGTCAGTGGACAGATCAGCTTCTGAATACACTCCCAGAGTTAATTGTTGTAGAGCTTGAAACTAGTAGCAGTGGTCACATGGCATTCTTAGCTGCATCCCTCTAGCAGGGTGACTAATATTTCCAATGTCTTGAAAGAATCTGGACAAGTCCTCTGCCTGTGCAGATAGGTATCAGTGCGCTGGTTGCTTCCCACAGCAACAACACAATTGGGAGGGACCAACAGCTACAACACTGGACAGTCCAGAGGGTACAATCTGGGGAGCATGTGAGGGCAAGAGAAATTGCCAAGCCCACAGGCTGCAAAGCTACATGCGGCCAGAAGACCCTAGCACTCAGAGAAGAGAGACATAAAGCATAGATAACACTGGTTTGCCCTTGATATAGCATATAACTGACAGTCTCTAATTTTCAAGGATTCGGGAAGGAATAATGCCCACAAAGTGACATAAAAATCAGAATTTATAATTGGTAAAACCAGATAGTGACAAATATCTGAAGAAATACACTATAATTTTAAACAGAAAAAAATGCCCAACTTCAATAAACTATAAACAAAATTATTAAAATTAAAGTATTTAAATAGAATTATGAATAGGCTTGGGCATAAGTACTGTTGAAGGTAAATGCAGGCATCTATTAGTTTATGAAGAACTGATGTGAAAGTCTCAAATCATCTTCCTGGAGATTAAAAAGTATAAAAGCAGAATAGAGTTGGTGTTCTGTTTTCCCTGAGGACTGGAAGATGCCTCTGATTCTACAGTGTCGGGCAGCATGTGGACACACTGTTGTCCTGTGTTAAGATCAAAGTGGACTGGTCACTCGGCACCTACCATCTTAGTTCCTGTGAGCTGCTCCCTTGGGACCCCTGCAGAGTTTGCCGGCCATCTATTCAGTGTTCATCCCCAAATGCATCCACAACCACGCAGCCATTCTTCCACACAAACACAGAGGTCAGAAACAGCAGAATTCTGTGTATTTTTCTCTTAGGTGATCAAATATTATTATATCTGGGGTTGGACTGAGGTCTTTTCAAATATCTGTTCCTTAAATTTTCTTCCATCACTTTGGCAAAATGTTTCCAGTTTTTCTCAAATTTCCTTAAAATTTTCTTAATTTTCATATTTTGCCTGTGAGTAAAAGAAATAATGGAACTGTTTTAGTGAGACTGATATAAAACCAAAGAAGTATGAACCTGTAGCTAGCTAGAGCTTTCTTCCAGGTCCCTCCAAACCCTAGCAGTCCCACTTATAAAATAAACACACAGACGCTTGTTATTTAAACTGTTTGGCCTAATGGCTCAGGCTTCTTGCTAACTGTTCTTATATCCTAAATTAACCCATTTCTATTAATCTATAAGTAGCCACGTGGCTCGTGGCTTACAGGTACCTTACATCTCACTTGTCATGGCGGCAGCTGGCAGTATCTCCCCCTCAGCCTTCCAGTTCCCCTAATTCTCTTCTCTTCGTCCCATCTATACTTCCTGCCTGGTTACTGGCCAATAAGGGTTTTATTTATTACCCAATCAGAGCAACACATGTAACATACAGAACATCCCACAGCACTTCCCCTTTTCTTTTTTTCTAAAAGGAAGGTTTTAACTTTTGCATAGTAAAATTACAAATAACAAAACAATTATCAAGCAAGAATTACAGTTATAATATCTAGTCTATTTATAATAACTAGTTTATTTGGCAAAATTAAAGAAGATATCCTAACTTTCTTATATTTGTGAGTCTAAAGTTTTATATCTAACTTACCTTTTATCATAACTAAGGAAAATTCTAACTATCTAGCTTCAACTACATCAAAGACCTCAGAAGGATATAATATTACCTGAGAAACAAGAGAAGGATGCAGGCAACTTTCAGGAGTTTTGTAGGGTAGAAAGAGAAAGCTGGCAGCCTGGACAGTCACCTAATGTTCCTTTGTAAAGTTGGGGCATCTGTCTTCAGCCCACAGGGCTAGAGTCTCTCAGTCATTTCTCTCTGTGTCCTATAGAATGTCTGGCAGTTTCCTCTGCAAAGCAAGAGCCTGAAGGACCATTTCACCAAGCAAAGTTCAGTGGTCACCTTTCTATGGGTCCTGCATGTCCAGTTGTTCAAGCAGTCCAGGCAAGAACAGTTTCTTGCCCAAATGGCTATTTCTGCCAATATGAAGATAAACTCCATATGGAGTGTCTTCAATGCCCATCCTCCTTTCTGAAGTAAATTGATGCTGCCAGGAGACATGTCTCATTGTCCAGAAAGTCTAAATTTTTAAAATATTTTAAATGCTATATTCTGTAGGTCTTTGAAGTATTTGAAGATTACCTATCTATCTGAAATATATCTATGTATACCTAGAAGACTTAACTAACATGGCTATGAGTATGATTATCATAGATAACCAATGGTCCTTTTATCCTATCATATCTATATCATATCCCCCTTTCTTCTTTAGAAGGAGATTGCATTTATAATCAACTTGTTTCAAATAAAAATATTGTTTTTCTCTGTCCCACACCAGAGGGCTCTTCTGATTTGGGACACAAGAATCTCTTAACCTTTTTTTTTTTTTTTTTTTTTTTTAAACAATATGCCTAGGTTTAGAGAAGGAGTGAGCCAATTCCATCTCCAACGCCAGCTTGATATCTTGATATATTGGGGAATTTGGGCGTAGTTACTCTTACTACTTCCTGCTGGAGGGGGCGCTGTATCTTATGGGGACACAAAGAAAGTTTTAGGATTATGGAGTAGTCTGTGAGGGTGTATCGTCTGAGCCAGTTGCCTTGAAACTATTTTGGATGTTAGATCATCTGGGCCATGGTGTCATTGGAGACCATTCAGGGGTCTTGGCTGGTCAAACCTGATGTGTCTTAATCTGGAACAAATCCATAGCCTCTGGCTTTCTTTGGAAATAAAAGCAGAGCCTCGTTTCCAAAGCAACATATCCTTAGATCCAAATTTTGAAGTCAAGGTATCTTTAAAATATACATATTGGTTTAACTCCACTGTCTTTATAATCAAATATCTCTCTTCAGTTAAAAATCCCAAAGACAACACAATCCAGAGTTTCTGTGTAATATCCATCTTTACATGACTTATTTTATACTATCTTTATTGTCTCTTTAAAAACTTTATTTTTAAAAACTATTTCTTTATATAACTGTATATATAACTTTCTCTTGTCTCTTTTAAGCCTGCATATATTTTACACACATAGTAAACTATTTCATCTGAATCTGTCTTATTGTGAACCTATTCTTTAAACTATAGCATTTGTAAGACTAAAACGGCCACTGTGGCTGCTGACTCCGCCCCCCCCCCCCATCAGCTTTCCAACATGGTGGTGGTACAGTTTACCGCCAGCTCTGGGTCTGGAGCTGTGTGTACCATCAACTATCAGAAGCAGTTCTATCAAAGCAGCGTGTAGCCCAGAAACTACTTTTTTTTTTTATACTAGCAAAGGCTAAATCCACCACACAGCATAATGTACCGCTTGCAGATGCCTCATTCCCGCCATACTACTGGTCAGGAACCCACCAACTTGAGAGAGACAACTAGGAAGCCGTTTTGAATTGCTTTTTAAATACTCTCAAGTTAAGGTGGAAACTCCATTGGGCGCCATTTGTAACTAGAGCTTTCCTCCAGGTCCTGCCAAGCCCTAGCAGTCCAACAGCCCACTTATAAAATAAACACACAGACACTTATATTATTTAAACTGTTTGGTCTAATGGCTCAGGCTTCTTGCTAACTGTCCTTATATCTTAAATTAACACATTTGTATTAATCTATAAGTAGCCATGTGGCTCGTGGCTTACAGGTACCTTACATCTCACTTGTCCTGGCCTGGTGGCGTCTCTAGTATCTCCCCCTCAGCCTTCCACTTCCCCCAATTCTCTTCTCTTTGTCCCATCTGTACTTCCTGCCTGGCTACTGGCCAATCAGGGTTTTACTTATTGCCCAATCAGAGCAACACACGTAACACACAGAACATCCCACAGCATGAAACCATGAGAGAAAAATGATACAAACACCAGACAGAAGTCACACTGGTTCTAGGACTGTTACCACAGTAGGATTATTTACCAATAATAGAACTTTTGATAATGGAAAGTGAGCTGTGCTCTTTAGTGGGGAATAAAATAATCTTATAGCTGGTCCTTCTTATAGTAGAAATTATTGCTATGAAAATCAGTACTCAGCAATAATGGTGATCCCAGAAAAACTGGAATTTCCCCTTCTTTTTGTGAAGAAAGTGGAAATGGCAGTTGAGTAGATGAGCTATCAAGATGATGGGATTATCTACAGAGGTCACAGGCTCTGGTTGGTATGTTAAAAAAGCTGGGAAGAGACCCTGGCCCATTGCACCAATGGCAACAAACAGTGAAGCCCACTTGAGTTCCTTTAAGCAAGAAGACAAGCTTTAAAGGGTGTGAAAGTTTCTACAATTTCTGTGAAGGTCACAGAATCAGTATTTAAGGCTTTCCAAACAAGAAAGATGCTCAACCTTCCTCAGGAGACTGTTCCAGTGAAGACTCACTGGTCCCCTGCTAGTCCTACAAACCTTTGCTTATACTCACTGACCTGAGTACTAGGAACCACAGACTAGAGAATTATCACCCCCAAAGCTGAAGGCCTACATCGCCACACCTATCAAAAGACATCCTCACTTTGTCATGTAGTTCTTTTATGAAGTCCTCAATTAGTGTCTCTGAAAACCAGACACTGTATCACAAGACACCATGGAAATTGAGCCTATTGTTCAGAGACATGGATGTGTGATATAGGATATTTGTTGACTGAGAGAATTGTTTGGGTAGGCAAACAAATATCATCTATAGTGGGATGCTCTCATGTAAATGTAGTGTGGGAGGAGGGCATGGATGTAGAGTGGGAGGAGGGCATGGATGTAGAGTGGGAGGAGGGCATGGATGTAGAGTGGGAGGAGGGCATGGATGTCAAGTGGGAGGAGGGCATGGATGTAGAGTGGGAGGAGGGCATGGATGTCGAGTGGGAGGAGGGCATAGATGTCGAGTGGGAGGAGGGCATGGATGTCGAGTGGGAGGAAGGAACGGATGTAGAGTGGGAGGAGGGAATGGATGTAGAGTGGGAGGAGGGCATGGATGTAGAGTGGGAGGAGGGAATGGATGTAGAGTGGGAGGAGGGCATGGATGTAGAGTGGGAGGAGGGCATGGATGTAGAGTGGGAGGAGGGCATGGATGTCAAGTGGGAGGAGGGCGTGGATGTAGAGTGGGAAGAGGGAACGGATGTAGAGTGGGAGGAGGGAATGGATGTAGAGTGGGAGGAGGGCATAGATGTAGAGTGGGAGGAGGGCATGGATGTCAAGTGGGAGGAGGGAACGGATGTAGAGTGGGAGGAGGGCATGGATGTAGAGTGGGAGGAGGGAATGGATGTAGAGTGGGAGGAGGGAACGGATGTCTAGTGGGAGGAGGGAACGGATGTAGAGTGGGGGGAGGGCGTGGATGTAGAGTGGGAGGAGGGAATGGATGTAGAGTGGGAGGAGGGCATGGATGTAGAGTGGGAGGAGGGAACGGATGTAGAGTGGGAGGAGGGAACAGATATAGAGTGGGAGGAAGGCATGGATGTAGAGTGGGAGGAGGGGATGGATGTAGAGTGGGACGATGGGACGAGGGCCACCTGCATGCAGTCTGCTGTAAGACAAATTGCTAAACAGTCTTATTAATAAAAAACCTAGAGCCAAATATTGGACTTAAAACCAAGAGGTCAGAAAAGCCGAAAGAAGCCAGCCACATTCTTACCACTTGGAGATCCTCAGCCAAAGAGAGGTACTCCTGTATATCCATGTCTATATGCCATTCTGTTCTGCATCCCACTTCTTCTCTCTGTCTAGCTACATCACTTCCTGTCTGTCTGTACAGACCTCCAGACCTCTATGGTTAGTGCTGGGATTAAACACAAGTGACACCATGTCTGGCTCTTTTCCCAATGTGGACTTGAACTCACAGAAATCCAGATGGACCTCTGCCTCCCAAGTGATAGGATTAATGGCATGTGCTACCATTGCCTGACCTCTTTGTTTACTATAGTGGCTGGCTTTTCCCCCTGATTCTCAGATAAACTTTATTAGGGTGCACAATATATTGGGGACACAATATCACCACAGTCTGCTACAGGGCTTAGGATCAGACAGATGAGGTAGTGATGGGGGTCAGAAATGAAAGAGAAATCACCTACCTGAGTGGAAATCCCAGCCCAGTGTGGCCCCTGGGGGTCCCAGGTGGAAAGCATTTCTAGGTATATGGGGGCTGACAAAAAGGAATAGGGGTGGGCTAGAAGGGAGAGCTGAGAAGGTCCGCAGGAAGGAGCAAAGCTGAGTCCCAACAAGGTTCTGGTGGAGTCTCCAGGTAAGAGGGCAGAACCAAAAAAATAAAAAAATAAAAAATGAACATTCCCTCTCCAACAAAATGGACAATTTAAAAATGCTATTCCTTAAAAAAAAAAAACCACCACCAACAACAACAACCAGCAAACTGAATTTATCAGTATATTAAAAGTGTTGTAAGCTATCAAAAGTAGTAGATGGATATGAAAAACAATCAATGTAATACAGCATATTTTAGAACAAAGAAGAAAAATACATAACTAAATTGATACAGAAATGGCATTTGACAAAGTTCAACATTGTTTCATAATAAAAATAAACAAACTAAGATTAGAAGTAAACTTCTACAATACAATAAAGGTTATATGTGAAAAAAACTCACTACTAATAACCAAAACAACCTTGAAAATTAACAATGTTGGAAGTCTCTCATTTCCTGATCCCAAAACACAATGTGAGAGCAATCCAACAGTGTGATGCTGGCCTACAGAGAGATACACGAAACAAGTGAAAAAGAACACGTAATTAGCCTACACAAAATCATCCTCACATAGACAACAAATGACCTTTGACAAGGGAGCTAAGAGAAATCAATGGAATAAGGTCAACATTCTCAACAAACAATTCCGGGAAAACTGGACAGTCACCTGTAAAACAATGCATCCTCATCTTACAGCATTAAAAACAAACAAACAAAACAAAACAAAACAAAAAACCTCTAAATGGACTAAAGATATAAATGTGCTGAAACTATAAAACCCTTAGAAGAAAATAGGGAGACAGTATTGTGACATTGAACTTGGTAAGGATTTCTTACATGTGACATAAAAAATCACAAGCAACAAAGAAGGAAGGAAGGAAAGAAGGAAGGAAGAAACAACTTGAACATCATCAAAAAACAGCTAAACCACAAGATACTACCAGCAAGGTAAAAATCTAAAATGCAAGGAACTGGAGAAAATATTTGCAGACTGCTTATCTGATAAAGGATTCATGTCTAGAAAATGGAAATGTCTCCTACTGCTTTAGAACAACAATGCCAGACAAATGACCTAATTTGCAAATGTGTAAATGACTTGAATATGTATTTCTTCATTGAAGATTTACAAGTGAACAGGAAGTACCTGAAAAAGATTCTCGGTGTTATTAATGAAGGAAACACAAGTTGAAATCACAATAAAGCATCAATATACCAAGCATACCCACCAGGATGGCTATTGTTTTAAAAGGGGGGAAGAGGAGGGTACAATAACATGTGGTGTGAAGGATGTGAAGAAATTGGAATTTGTAAGCATTGTTGCTGGGATTGAAAAATGTTGAGGGCACTATGGGAAAGAAACATGTTAATTTCTCAAACATTAAATGTAAAAGTAGAACATTATCTATCAACACTCATGAGTATAGTCTCAAAAGAATTGAAAGCAGGGATTCAAAACAGATAACTAGCTATATATCAATATTTATAATAGCTCTATGCAAAATGTAATATGCATGCAATAGAATATTACTCAGCCTTAAAAAAGAATACAGTTCTGATTCATGGATGATACAAATGAACTATGAGAGCATTATGGTAAATAAAATAAGCCTACCAAATACCCTCCTCACACAAATAAATTATGCATGATTCACTTACATGATATACTTACAGTACACAGATTCACAGGGCTAAAAACTAGAGTATTGGCTGTCAGTGACTATTATGAATCTTAAAGGGTCTTATTAATAAAATCAAACCTGAGGCCAGGTATTGGGGTGAATGCTAAAAGATCAGAGAAGCAGAACAAGCCACAGCTACCTCACCCCACCAATTCCTTAGCTGATCCTGTTTCCTCAGACTAGATGCCTCTCAGCTGAACTGTGCTGTTCAAAAGCCTAAAAGCTTAACCAGGCTTAGTTCTCGGTCCTCACACCTTATATACCTTTCTGCTTTCTGCCATCACTTCCTGGGATTAAAGGCATGAGTCCCCATGCCGGGCTGTTTCCAGTGTGGCTTTGAACTCAGAGATCCAAATGGATCTCTGCCTCTGGAATGCTAGGATTAAAGGCCACCATTTTCTGGCCTCTATATCTAGTGACTGTTCTGTCCTCTGACCCCAGATAAGTTGATTAGGGTGCACAATATTTTGGGGAACACACTATCACCACAAGTGGCTGAAGTGAGCAGAGTTTCAGGATGAAAGAACACAGTCCTAGAGATGGGTGGCAGTGGTGTTTGAGTAATAACATGAATAAACCCAATGCCCTCAAGTGCACCTTTATAACTGGCTAACACAGTAACCTTCCCATTGCATATATTTACCACAAATAAAAAGCCAATGTCACGAAAGAAAAAGCTACAGAGATGGACCAGATTAAAGGAGCTGGATTAAAGATCCAACGGTGCAACTTCTGACTGGGTCCTGATGTGAGGGGAGATGCTACAAAGGCTGTGAATGGCTCAGCGGACAAAGCTGAAACATGGAGACTAGATTGGGAGGGGTTATAGCAGCGATGCATTTCACTGTTCTGGGCTCCTCCTCTGGGCTTGGAGAAACTAACATTCTTACCCTTAGTAAGAAGGCACAGACAGAAAACGTACTCTCAAATGGTCAGGGAAAAAAGTGTGTGTGTGTGTGTGTGTGTGTGTGTGTGTGTGTGAGAGTGAGAGAGAGAGAGAGAGAGAGAGAGAGAGAGAGAGAGAGAGAGAGAATGTGTGTTCATGAATATATGTGCATATATGTGTACATGAGTATGTGTGTATGTGTGTGCATGTGTGTATATGTATATGTGTCCACACATATGTGTGTAGTAAGAACACAGACATGATAAAGCACCTTGAATGTGAAACTGCATGACTCTTAAAGATATTACTTCTGGTTTTTAGCTTTTTTGTAGAGTTGACACTATTTCCAAGCAAGAGTTTCTTAAACCCGAGAAAAAATCAAGAAACGAGATCAAAGGACTGAAGAGACTAAGAGAAAACTGACCAGAACAGCATAGTAAGAGCCCTGGAGAAAACCAAAAATCTTAATAATGCAACAAATACTGAGGAAGTAGCATTTATAAGCAATCCCTGGAATAAACTGAATCTGTGTCATGAGAGGGAACTGGTTTTGCTGACTGTGGCCAGCCAGGGTGACTGGCATCAGCAGAATTCCAGTGACTATTGCATCATAAGGAAGGCAGGGAAATGCTTTGTGTAGTCAGGCAGAGAAACAAAGTAAATTGTCAGGGAAAGAAAACCATTTACAACTGGCCTCCTGACATTTATGCTTAGGGAAGAAAATGTAAATATGGCATTTTCTTCCTGGAAAAACCGATTTGCAACTATTAAGGCCCCCAACAGTGTTATTAACACACTCAAAATATGGTTTCCACAAGCAACTCCAAAGAAATCTTCCCTAAAATGGGACACAGGCCACCAAAATGACAAGTGGAAAGCTAATACAAAGCCTTTGGACATCAGCAAAACTCACTGACTTACACAGTGAAAGCGCAGTCTCATCCCGAGGTAGATTTACTCTCTCACTGTGGTGTTAAATGGCCCTGTTGTCAAGTACCTTCTGAATATCCATGTTTATACCTATATACCCGAGCTGCCCTCAGCCTTCATCACAGAAGCTCCTTTTTAGAGAGGGCAGCAGTCAGTGCTGAGATGCAGAACTGGTCATTGGGCTGAGACTAAGTGACTGTGAGCGGTCAGCCTAAATGGGACACCTTCACCAACCTCTGTGCCAAAGCTCATGGGACAGTGGAAAAGAGGCGGAGAAACTGTGAGGCCTGGAGAATAGAGAGGGCTGCCATCACGATTGCACTCCTGAATCCCAGTTGCTATGGTGACCTGCACAAGATCAAGTCAGCTAAAAAAACGGTAGCTGGATTCTCCAGCCCTAACTGAGGAGCTCTGGGAAGTCAAGGGAGAATCACTCTTTTGGGGGGTATGGCCACTGATAGGTTGCTGCAGAGGATGGCCCCACACCCACACACATATGGTCACCACTAGTTGGACTGAGTTATTTTTTTATATTTTTTAAAAATTGTATTTTATGTATATGGATGTTTTGCCCGTATGTATATCTGTGCACCACTTGTGTGTCTGGTACCCCCAAAAGACAGAAAAGGGAATCAGAACCCCTGGAACTGGAGTCATACACAGTTGTGAGCTGCCATGTGGAAGCTGGGAATCAAACCTGGCTCTCCAGGCCCTTAGCAGTTGATTTAGTACAAAGAGAGCACATGAAGTTGGAAGAAGTATGTGGGGCTGGGAGAGTAGGAGGTGGAGTTGGAGGGGAAATGGAGGTATATATGCTCAAATTTCATTGTATCCAGACATGAATTTGCAAGGAAAATTTTAGAAAAGAAATTAGGGGCTAGTGAAAAATATATACTATTTATATCATCCCTGACAACAAAGATACAATGGATTTATAGGAAAAGGAGAAAAGTATGATGTACATAGCTAAAGAATTCATTGTTGTTTTGTCATATTGGTATTTTATCTTGACTGTTACGTGCATAAATTGTGGGATAATACAATGAGTAATGGTGTCATATTGTGACTTCTTGTCGAGGAGCACCAGAATCCTCAAGTAAGGAAAAAATAAAATACAAACAAAAGTGGAAGACATGAAGCAAAAACCCCATGGAATTTGAATGAAAAATAAAAGAATGAACTAATATATGGGACTTTACATATGGGCTTATTGTGTGTGTGTATACACACACACACACACACACACACACACACATACATATATATATATATGCCTATGTGGATGTACATGTATGTACACAAATGTATATTCTAGCAATGCTCACAGAAAAGGCCTAGAACAAAAGGCAAATCCACTAGCAATATGGAACCTGGGCATCCATATTGGAGTCTTAACATGCTATTTCCATCCCTGGGACACTGGGATGCTGAGCTTGTTAGAGAAGATTCTGACTCTAGGTCCGAAGAGTAAGTGTGAAGGAGCCAAGCTTATTCTGTTAAGCCCAATAACAAAAGTGATAGATTTGGAAAGACGGCAGTGAAATATCTCCTAATTCACACACCTCTTCTACAGTGGAGACCAGCCAGTACCACACACACATCATGGAGAAGGAGTTCATTTCTCAGCCCCGTTCCATCAAGGAGAGAGCTATGACTGCTTTGAGGAGCACAGAGACAGACATCAGTTCCAGCAGCGCTTCCCAGGCCTCAGAGCTTTCAACTGCTTGGCGTCTCTGTTTCTTTCGGAACCCAGCTCCTATGGAAATCATGTGGATCTGGTTCAGTGTCAGGCTCAGCTGAGCTCCTAGCCAGTAGATGGTGTCTTCTGCCAGCTGTCAGTGAGTGATCATCTAAGCAAGCTGAGCCTTGAGATGACCATGGCCTCAACTAGCAACTGACTGCAGAGTATCAAACACCTTGTGGCAAGTCAAAAATGATTCCAGAGATCTGTCTCCTAAGCCCCAAACCTGTGACTGGGTTACACAGCAAATGACATCAAGATTATCAATCATTTGACCTTCAAGTAGGCATTTGGCCACACTAGTATGAGTTCATAACCATTGCAAGACTCCTTACTAGTGGAAGAGAGGTAGGAGAGGCATGTAAAATATCAGTGTGGGACAAACTACACCTGTCACCTCCTGTTTGAAGACAATTGAAGGGGACCCAAGCCAAGGATGATGGAAGTGCAAAAAGATTCTGTGCTCAAGCCTCAGAGAGCAGCTTTGCTCTGCTCACGGCTTGATTTTAGATTACAGCTCCAATTCTGATTTTAGATATCCAAAACTATGACTACACTGGACTTCGTGAGTCTCTAACTTTGCTATAAGAGTGATAAAGGATACATACAGACTCTGGAGTCTGTAACAAATCAAACCAGTGGGGTGATGGAAGATGAAAATCGACGAGTTCGTACGGAGCAGTAGAAACTGGAAGAGCACAGGGTATGGAGTCTGTCAGATTGTTTAGTCAGACCTACTGAGACACTGGTCAAGAAGGGGATAATTGGAACAGGAAAAAGAATGGCGCTGATAGATTATAAGGCTGACCACATTAAAATCCATGACCAGAAAGATACAATAAATCAATCATCTTTGGAGGTTGTCAGAAAACCAATTCACTATTTTAAAAAATTACTAAAAGGCAAACAGTTTGGCTTCTTCTCTTACACCACTAAATACCAAGAGAAGAAAAAAAAAAAACCCTTTTCTTTATCTAAGGTTCTTAGCAATGGAGGAAGAAGGCTGGGTTATATCAGAGGATGTGCCCCCACTGTGTTTTTGGGGAAGGAAAGGATATATTTCCAATCACAGTCCATCATCCAGGAACTCTAGATAGGAGCCTGAAGCAGAAACCACAGAGGAATGCTGCTTACTAGCTTGCTCCCTCTGGCCTTCTCACACAGACCAGGCCCACACATTGTCCACAGTGGGCAGGGACCCTTCTTCATCAACCACCAATCAATAAAATGCCCCACAGACACACTCAAGGCCAATCTGATGGAGGCAACTTGTCAGTTTGAGGTTCCTTCTCACCAGGGGTGTCTAGATTTGTGTTAGGTTGACAGAAACTAACCTCACAGTGTATTAATCCGCGGTTCTTAGTTAATGACCCTAAGAACAGAGAGTTAGCAGTAGAAAACATTTCCCAAAACATCCAAATGCTCAACGGATGAAGGAGAATATGCCGCCAGAGGAAGCCATGTGGGAGGGACATAAAGGAGGATCAGAATCTTATCTGATAAGGCTAGACTCAACTAACAATCCATAGCAAATACAAAGGACAGAAGCGGAGAGGGGTGTGAAGGACTGGTATAGGAAGCGCTAAATATAAATGCTCGCTCTTCAATAACTAGATTGCAAGGGGTGAAGAAGAAAAGAAGGTCAAAGCCATTCCCAAAACCAGTTAAAAGTAGACCTGGAAGGTTTAAGTATGACCCCAGAGGTGACAACAATAAAAGGCAATAGGTCGAAAGGGCACAGTCCTGGAATAGTCCCACATGTAGAGCTGTATAGAAATGGGGGAGTTGGCAAAGGAAATTGAAATGCAGCCAAAGGAGCAGGAAGTAAAGTGGGAGACGTGCCAGAAACCAGAAGAACTGTAGGGCCCTGGCCCCCCATTCTGGGTAGCTGTTGCCCTGCTTGTCCACCTTGACCAGATGTCCTTCCTATGCTGATTCCCTGCTGGTTTTCTTCTTCCTGAACGCTCACCGGGGGTTCTTTGTATGTGTATCCTGCATTTGTGCAAACAGCTTAGATGCAAGAATGTAGAACATTGGATAGCCAACTTCTGCCCTCCTGGGATCCTCCATTGTGCTGTAAGCCTGTATTTAAGGTTTCCTCCCTCTTTCAATGAAAGGCATTTGGCATTCTGCTGGGGTGAATGAAGAGCTGTTTCTTGTCTCTGTTTTTTAATCCACAGCCCCTAGCTCGGACGTGGTGAATGGGAGGTAGTAGCAAGAACATGTTCCAAGGTGGAGCTGCTGTAGCCTGGACCAAAAGCTGCTACCAAGTCAGTGGGACAGATTTAAGACCATCATTTGCCAGCATGGAGCTTGTTGGCTATCTTGCTAAGAGCAGTATGAGAACAGGACAAGGCTGAGTCTGAATGATAGAGAGAGAGAGGGAGAGGGAGAGGGAGAGGGAGGGAAAGAGAGAGAGAGAGTGCAATGGGAAGACAGGAGAGACATTGAGTGTCTACTGGTAACTCTTTAAAGATCTTCTTTTGAGACGAGGCAAGAAACAGCTGGGTCGTTAGAAGACAACATGGGTTGACAGACATTTATTCTGATGCCGGAATGTAGTCCACCATATTTGTGTATTCAAGGATGGTTTACAGATAAAAGAAAGAAAATGAGTGTCAACAACAAAGTTCTTGTAGCATTGAGAAGGAAGGGGACCCAAAACTCACAGGAGAGCAACTCCCTCCACAAGAGGAAGTAAAAGGGGAGCCTACACTGTGGGTTCATGGGGGGAAGGGCTTTCTACAAGACAGACAACACAGTCTTCCTCCAGATGGAGGCAGCCCACTACCCTCAAGACTGGGAGATGAGTCAGATGGCGCCATTTAGTAGCAATGGGATTGAAGGTAGTTCTCTTTCTTTCTTTTCTCTTCCTTCCTTCCTTCCTTCTTTCCTTCCTTTCAAGATTTATTTATTTTAAAGTGTGTGTGTGCTCGTGCTCAGGCACGAAGCTGAGTATAGATGCCCACAGAGGCCAGAATAGGTAATCGTTAGATCTCCTGGAGCTGGAGCTACAGATAGTTATGAGCTGCCCGGCATGGGTGCCGGGAACTGAACTCAGATCCTCTGCAAGAGCAGCACATGCTGAGCCATCTCTCCAGCACAGTTTCAATTAGTTTTAGAACACTACCAAGAAATACATTTTTGTTAATGTTATAACCCATCACACACACACACACACACACACACACACACACACACACACACACACAAATGTACACCCAAACACGCATGCACCAGTGCACATGAACATAATGCTTAGTGTTCTTAGGTACATATTTCTTTTTTTCTTTTTCAAACCATCCAGGGAAAAAGACCAGCAAGAACCAAAGTGTACCAGGGCACTGGACTGTGGAGCAAGAATATCAAGGGAATTCTGTAATATGTCAAGAGAAGCAAGACTCCCAACAACGGACAGATCTTCCTTACCTCAGAAATGTATGCAGATTGGGGCTATTATACCAGAACTTAACTGAAAAGACTACTGTTGATACACATGTACATTAACAAATTATGTTTTTAATTATTTGCTTTCTTATATTCCTTTTTTTTATTTTGCTGGAATTTATTTGGCATGTAACAGTATATAAAATACACACATGGACCTGGGAATGATCAGAAATGTTCTGTAGCCACACCTCTGGTTAAGCAATACAACACTTTCAGGAGTTTGTGGGTCTTCAATCCTGCCTGTCTCCCTGGCCACCCAAGGTAATCTTCGTCTTGATTTTTATTTTCTCGTTTTTCTCTACTGTTCTGCCTCCCATGTATCCATAAGCAATGCAGATTATCTTGGCAGGGTTTTGTTCTTTAGAGAAATTAAATATGACACTTCACTTTTTTGGTAAATATAATGTCCATATTGATAAAATTCCTCCATTTCTTTTGTGAAATGTAATTCCATAAACGAATATACCATGATTTTTATGTTCACCCAGTTTTGCTACTGATGAAATTTAGTTTGTTTTCCTTTCTGAACCCCAGTTTCTGCCACCCACACACTGACACAGGGGCCTCTCAATAGAACATATCTAGGAGGAAAGTTGCTAAATCAAAGTGTATAAAAACCACCACCTTGCCGGGCAGTGGTAGCGCACGCCTTTAATCCCAGCGCTCTGGAGGCAGAGCCAGGCGGATCTCTGTGAGTTCAAGGCCAGCCTGGGCTACCAAGTGAGTGCCAGGAAAGGTGCAAAAAGCTACACAGAGAACACCCTGTCTCGAAAAACCAAAAGAAAAAAAAAAACAAACAAACAAAAAAAAAAAACAAAAAAAAAAACACCACCTCAGCAGGCAAGCTCTCCAGTCCACACTGACACATGCTTCCTATCTTCTTTTTCTTTCTTTGTTGAGACAGTGTCTGATTTACTTCTATACACCAGAGACTAGGCTTGAACTTCTGATTCTTCTGCTTCTACCTGCCCCGTGCTCCTATTACAGGTGTGTTCTCCCGCACAGCTGTTTTATGCCCTTTTGGCTTTGGAGGCATTGTATCATGTAGCCCAGGTTAGCCTCCACCTATACAGCTGAGGGTGACCCCAAATTCCTGACTATAGCGGGTGGTTGTTTGTGCCATTCCCTGAAGCACTACCCCTAGTAGCTGCTAGGTACCTGCTCCTTGGGTGTGCCCACCAAGGATCCTTAAGACCTGGGATGCTTGTATATGCTCTCTTGTCCTCCACTGTGCCCCACCCCTCCAGGATTCTGCCACCAACTCCTTTACTCTTGTTGTGAGTTAACCCTCAAATAAATTCCTTTGACTATCGAATAGACTCTGAGGATTTATCCCATTACCTGACCTTCCTGCCTCTCCTTTCCAATGCTGGGAGTACAGACCTGTGCCACCACACGCAGCCACCCATTTTCCTGTGGCTACTACATCCATGGGCAGTGCTGATCATCTGGTGGTGGGTACCAGTCATTCCCCGGGGGTATGAAATAAGCATTTTTATCTTTTTGTGTGTTCATTAATCATTTAGACTTCAGATTATTTTCTTTCATTTTACTTAAATATGGTCAGGACTCACTACATTACTTTAATGTCTCTGAAGACAACTGATAAATGTATATTATTTCATCTCTCTGAACTCATTTCTAGATCTTTTTTTTTATATTTCTAGATCTTTAAAATGACAAGAACCATATCATAAGGCTGCAAGGATGATCAAATATAATATGAAAAGCACATACTGATACTAAGCATCCAGTTTGTACTCAATGATTAATAGCTAATATTAATATAATTTTTTAGAAAATAAAGAAAATGGTTAGAGTCTAAATCTGGGCACAGCCAATGGCTAGACTGCTGCCCAGATCACAACTCGGTCCTCCTCAAAACAACACCATTTGACATCTCCCTTTTTCTCAGAACGGCAGTGCTACATGCTAACAAGGCGGCACCAGCTAAGAGTCTTTAGTTATTAAGAAAGTTTAAAAAGAATAAACATTTCAGTAGTTTTGAACGTGATCCCAGGACTCTGGCACAGCTGTCCACATCTGTAAGGATCCACAGGCTCAGCAGCATCTGAATCTTCCTGTTTTCTGTTACAGCAAGTTCTCATGGGTTTATAGTCAGAGCTCCATAAAATAACATTTTTGACCCCTAGAAAAGCCCCCCAAACAAATCCATGCCCACCACTCTCGGCCTCTTTCTAAGGTTCTCTCCACTTTTTGATGAGATATTTTAATGATGCAAAGATCTGAAGTAGGGAGCCATTTGGATGAATTGTGGGATATGGATAAGATCCCCCCCCCCCATAGAACCCCTTATGAAGGCAATGTATACTGACAGGCTGGGTTGATCTTACTTATACTCATGATGCTGGGGAAGCTCATGAAGAGTCCCAGGCAGACTGTTTTTTATGATATTTCTTTTCTCTTTCTGCTTTTTCCTCTCTCTCCCCCCTCATCTCCTGCTCTTCCCTCTCTTCCTCTTTTTTCCAGCAGGGTCTCCTATATTACATGCTAGCTGTAAACTCACTATATAGCCAAGGATGACCTTGAACTGCTGATTCTCCTGATGCTGGAATTATAGGTGTGTGCTACCACATCCAGTTTATAGGGTGCTGGGAGGAGTCAGGGCTTCAGGCAGTATAAGCATGCTCTCTACTGACTGAGCCTTGTCCTCAGCCCTGGATTTTGTGGTTTCCAGAGCATTCTCATCACTACCTAGAGACAACAACCCCATGGCTAGAGGTAGATAGGAAATACATGGACTGACAATAAAGACAAAGAAAGGGGTTAGTCTTCTTAATGTTATTAGCTATTGGAAGTTTTAACAACACCTTTTAAATTTTAGAAATAGCCAAAAATTTATGGGTGAGTTTTATATGAAATACATCTCTTTAAGAAAATCATCTAGGTATTTCTCAGGTAATTTGGAACTTTTGATAATATTTCAAGTACCCTAAAATTTCAGTTTTTCCTTCTAAACAACCACACAGTCATGTCTTCCCAGATATAATCGGTGTTCCCATGATGGAGACACCACTTCCGCTGTCTTCTTCAGGCAAATTTGAAAATGGAGATTGTTCAGCTGACTTGCATGCAGTAAGCATGATGTACCAAGTTGGTTCCTGAACAAGAGAAAGGCTCAATTCCTTCCTTTACAACAAACCAAAAAACAATAGACATATTAGTGATAGTGAAGCTCCCATAACTAAAAGTCAAATGGTAAAATAACAAATTTCTAAAACAATGGAGCTATGGAACATATAATTCCTGCAAATGGTTATTTTGAGCTCCCTTTTATAGGGAAAAAACTTCCAAAATAACACCCCACCAAACGACAACATGTACACCAAAGTCCCATAATTTTGGTGAGTTTGGTAATAGCACATGTTACTTAAAGAAAAACAGAATAGTGCATAAAACTTGGAAGAGTAAAAAAGGCGAAGTTGTTTATAAATGCTGTGGTTTACGTGTCTGGTGGGTTTTAAACATTTAGACGTGGTAACAATCATTATCCATGTCCATATAATCTTTGCACATGCCCTCTAGAGTTTGAATACAGTAGACTCTGTGTCCTTCCTCGGAGGCTTCTGGGGACTGATTTTTGGTAGCATCTCTTTGGCATACAGTGTCTTATGGAGTCCAGCTTCTCGAAGCGCTAACTCAAATCGAAGTCTAGGATCAGAAGTTATCTGCAGAAAAATAAACAACTCACTTAGCTGAAGTAAATTCTATCACTAATTTTCATATTTTCCAAAGTTGCATAATTTTTTAAGGTAGATGGTTAGATGACAAGAAATCTTGCTAGTTCTGCAATTGCAGGGTTTTTACTAAAAATGTCCAAACCATTTTTGATATTATCACTTTCTAGTATATTACTTATTTCCAACATAGGCTACATCCAATATTATATACTACATTAATCAAATACAATATATTAAAATTATTAAATGATGAGATAAAAGAAACTTACTTCAATACTATTATTATTTATTGCAGGCTAGAATCACATAAATAAAACATTATAAAATAAATCTACTTTAATAAATAAAATTAATCTTTGGAATATATTTTAAGAAGCTATCATTAAAAAACATATTAAGTGTATGAGTGTGTGTCTACATGCACGTACATGCACCATATGGGTGTGTAGTCCTTATAGACACTGGAAGAAGGAGAGGTAACTTAGTTAATGAAACTTCCATCACTAAAATTCAAATTGTAAAATAACAAGCAGAAAGAATATGTAGCTATGAAATTTATAATTCGTTGAAAATTGTATTTATGGGAAAAACAACCTCCAAAATACAGCTTCCCAAGTGACAGGATAGGTAACCCCAAGATCTTGGTGAATTTGGCAATACTAATTCCTAGAACTAGAGTTGTTCAGAGTTGTGAGTTGCTAGGTGGATGTCGGGAGCCAAACCCAGGCCCTTTGCAAGAACCCCAAATGCTCTAAACCACTAAGCCATCTCTCCAGCACCCTGAATATGAATATCTTCTGTCAGCCATTTAACTTCACTATCATTTAGAAATGTGTAAATTATGTATAAACACATGGTCATTCCTTGAAAAAGGGAATCTGAGGCTAAATTTCTATTTCAAACAGAACTGGAAAATGCCCCACCCATCCCATGCTAAGTGGGAGGAGACACACAAATAACTTAACTTCAGTTCTCATTTATACATGACTGGACCTTAGTCCCCTTCCTATGAATCTTAAATGTCATCACATTCTTTGTCAATATAAGAGGTGAGCACATATGGATTTATACCCAATTGGAAGTCCAGTCCCTCCTCCCCAAATGATAAGATCATAAGCTTCTGAATATAGCCTCCTTGGTGAGTTCTGAGTGAGTGGAAGTGATAAGATATGCACAAATGACCTGTGGCTGTGTCTCATGTGGTAAAACACAGAGGCATGTGGGTTGCTGCTTCCATGAGGATGGCCTCGGGTAAGAAACAACTGGACAACTTTGAAATCTGACTTAATCTTCTTTAAATCTGAGAGGGAGGAAGAGAGATCTAATCAGACAGGAAGGCCTCATATACACATGCGGAGATGAAGCAGGTCAATTTTGGGATCAGGGGAGTTTGGGCAGAATGCTTTGCCACTGAGGAGCTCTGTCAAGAAAGGAGACTCAGACTAGGTATGGATTTCAAAGTCTTGAAGTCTGTCCTAGCTGGAGCTGTGATGTCTGTTTCTGCATTTAGTATGAAAGTGTGGCTACATAAGAAGATGGATCTGATCATAAAGTCAGAATAAACAAAAGTGGTAGGAAAAGAAGAGATGAAGGGAGGTGGGGTCGGGAGTCTACTGTGACTGTCCAGACATGAAGTGATAAGTACCTAAGTGTGACTGGAAGTAGAGAAGAACCAACTGTGAGAAACTGTGGTGGTATTGTGTTCCCCACACACATTCTAATAAACTTATCTGTGGTCAGAGAACAGAGCAGCCACAATATTAAACATAGAGGATAGGCAGTGGTAGCACATGCCTTTAATCCTAGCATTCCAGAGGCAGAGATCTGCCTGGATCTCCGTGTGTTCAAAGATACAGCCAAGCATGGTGACTCACGCCTTTAATCCCAGGAGTGATGGCAGAAAGCAAAAAGGTATGTAAGGTGTGAGGACCAGGAAATAGGCAGGTTAAGCTTTTAGGCTTTTGAGCAGCACAGTTCAGCCGAGAGGAATCCAGTCTGAGGAAACAGGATCAGCTGAGGAATTGGCAAGGTAAGGTAGCTGTGGCTTGTTCTGCTTCTCTGATCTTCCAGCTTCACCGCAACATCTGGCTCCAGGTTTGTTTTTATTAATAAGAACTTTTAAGATTCATGCTATAAGAAATACTCTGAAAGGAAGAAGTAATGGTAACCAATCAGAAGCAGGGCTGGGGAGTGATGGGTGTGAGGCTAGGAATAACCCAAAGGTCCTTGTTGGAGAGACAAGTGTTTGAGCATAGAACCCAGGTTTTTCCTCTTCTGTCCGCATTTATTCCCACTCGCTTTTAAGAGTCACATTCCCTCTGTGATCTGTGTACCGCTACCTCCTAAATTCTGCCCAGGATTCACCTTTTTCTTCAGTTCCAGGGCTGTGAAGCTTTAATATTGTTCATTATTCATCTGTTTTCAGTAAAAAGTAAACAAAGAGAGGAGGTTTCTCCTCCCCAGAGGCCAATAATCAGGTTCTCAAAAGCATGCTTTACACCTCTCCACCCTAAAGAAGACATGAACACAACTAATTCTTCCCAGGCTTCTTTTCCCTTCTGTATTCTTACTTGGTTAACGGCAGATCTGCAAAATGGCAATAATCTGTTGAATTACTGCTGAATACCAGGCAATGTTCTAGGCAGTTCATATTTATTATTTCTAATTCTCACAAGAACTTTGCAAGTAATTATTTTAAAGATGAAGAAAACAAACATAAAGATGTTAATGGCTTGGGCAAGTGCACATAACCAATAAATCGAGTGTGTGGCTTTGAATCCACAATGCTGGCTCTTCACAGTGGTAGTTGTCTGGCTTGGAATCACCCTCACTTGCAACCTCCTCCCTCTCTCCAGTCAATTTCCCCATTTGGGATACAAGGATAAAACACAAATGTCATTATTCAACTTAACCTGCTTTAAAATGTCATGTCTATGCGCAGGATCAAGGTCAGATGTCTGAGTAGAAAGGCTTATTGTGCATCGCAGTTGGGCCCTAGCTCGTTTCTGCTCTCATGTTTCAGCACTGTGCCCCTGCCCCCATTCAAGGAAGGGCCTCCTTTCCTTCTCCCTGGGAAACCCTGGTGGCTTGGTCAGCTCTCTAGGACTTTGCCTTCCTCTGAGTTTAGTCCATTTAGGGTGCAGTTGCCTCCCCACTTTGGCAGCTGGTTCTGGAGGTATACCCACACATTCTTATAAGGAACTCTCCCTAGGCACACTAACCTTTTCCCCCTTTAAATTGTAAATCATCTTGAATGAATTTAGCAGCTACTGCCCCAAATCTTGAAGCTCAGATCTCCATGTCTCTAACCTGCCAGGCAGAGTTGACCATTCTCTCTCCATATGCAGCACAGAACTGGCCTTACCATTGCCCATTACTTCTGTATAGGATACTCTCCTTGGCCTGGCCCCTCTCCTCCCTTCCTCCAGGAAGGATAAGTCTGGCCCATTGGGAAAGAGCCCAGAGCTACGCTCACACGGAACCAGAATATAGCTATCAATCTCATAAACACCTGTTTGATTACCAGTGCACAAAACTTTCACCTTGCTGTTCACTCTTACATGTGCAGCACTCAGGAGGAGGCACTGTGGATTCACCTGGCAACAGGTGTCTTGAGATGTGGGCTTTTTTTCTCTCTAGGTCTGTAAAATTCATGTCTTCTTTCTCCCTTAATTTTGGTGATATCCATTCATTCATATGTCCTATTTCCCACCCTGCCTCTGCTAGATGTCCTTTTGAATATTCCCTCTCAGTTCCAGCCACAGCTAACACAACGTCTAAGCTGCTAACAATGGCTTTGTAATCCCTCAAGGGTGTTTCCACAGAAGATGTCTTCTCCTTAGCTCTAAGAACAGAACTTGGGACAGCTGTCTTCCATACTGCCTGTCATTCTTATTTGTTGCTTATTTAATGGATTTATGTTGTAAATTTAGATATAAATTCTTAATACAACAATAGAGAAATCTTTGAACTATAAAACAATATCAATAACTGTGGTGATATATTGTGCATCCTAATAAAGCTTGCCTGAGAATAAGAGGACAGAGCCAGCCAGTAGATTAGACAGAGGCCAGACAGTGGTGGCACACACTCTTAATCCTGTCACTTGGGAGGCAGAGATCCATCCCGATCTCTGTGGGTTCAAGGCCACACTGGAAATGGAACCAGGCAGTGGTGGCATACACCTTTAATCCCACTACTGGGAAGCACACATGTCTTTAATCCCAGGAAGTGATGGCAGGGCAGAGAAAGATATATCTAAAGGGTGAGGACTCAAGAGACTTTCAGTCTGAGGATTCATGGGAACAGGATCGGTTGAGGAGTTTGCAGGGTGAAGTTGGCTGTGGCTTGTTCTGTTTCTCTGATCTTTCAGTTTTCACCCTAATATCTGGCTCCAGGTGTGGTTTTTTTTGTTTTTTGTTTTTTTTTTTTTTTTTTTTTTATTAATAGGATCATTTAAGATTCGAACAAGAAGTAACCTTTTTTATATCAATGACTTTTGAATAAACCACTCTAATTTTTTTCAGTGATAGACATGATTTTAGACTGTTTTATGTCACAATTCTATAATATTTAGATTCATGCAGTAATTACGTACTAGCATTTAGAAGTAAAAAATGCTAATATATGGGGTATTGAAATGAAAACCTTGAAAATAATTTGGAACTCAAAGCACACACTTCAGCATTTCTTCCTACTCTCCACATGGCTTTTGCAGCAACCCTGCTAATTCCCATCATTACCTGCTGCTCATTGTATGTAGTCAGTGTGAACAGTGGCTTTTGCAGGATGAATTCATCTTCACGTTCAGTGCCTGTCCTGGCTTTCCATGCCATGGTTTCTGACATCATTCTGACTGGATCAGAGTGAACAACAACAGCAACCTGAGAGCAGAGAGAGCACAGCCATCCAGAAGAGGGGACAAGTAAGTGCTTCTGGGTAGGATTACAGGTTTGTTTAATGACCGTTAAAGAAGTGTTATGAAATATGAAACTGTGGAGGAAAGAGCAAAGGAATGTTCAGTCCAGGCCAGTCCCAGAGACTTACAAAGGAGCTAAACACATGTCAAACAAGGTATTTAAAGATTATGATCACATGCTAATGATTAAATAGTCACAATTATGATTGGTTTCAGATACAAATTTATCTGTCTGATAAAAGTCCAATGGAATCCTACATAGAAAACCTGTATATTCATTCTGTCATTGAAAATGACACAGCTATTGATTGAACTATGGTGATATGTACCAATACCATGAGGCTTTCTGGTGGAGTTGATTGTGCCCTCATTACTAGACAAGCTGGGTGAATTCCACTGGAGGAGGCAAGTAGACTCCATGGTACTATTAGAGACAATGAGTTACCTTTCTACTGTAAAATTGCAGAGTGATTTTAACACAAAGTCATTGTCCTATGTAGTAATAACAGTTCTGACCCAAATCTTAATGAAAAGAAGGCACAAATTTTGTCAGTCATATGCACCATTACTAACACTGGCTTGTTAATTCTGCAAGTCAAGAATTCAGATGAAGTAAATGGTATGTTAAGGCCACTTCAAAACTGTAATAAAATGACTGGGGTCAAATTTAATTATTACAGGTTTCCTAGCTCAAATGCCTTATACTACAACTCTAAACACTTCTAAACAAGTGATGGAAACAGAAAACTTCTTCCTTCAAAGGACTACTGGATAGAAGGAATTCTACTCACACAGATTGTGTAGTTTATCAAAGTTATATTTATAACAAGAATGTATTTAGTAATTGTGGCAGTAAGTCTGTCTCCAGAAAGCCACAGCATGTAATTTTTTGCTAATGATTGAATAATTTGTTTTTTTTTTTTTAGATCTAGAACAAACAGAATTTATCTTCTTATACTTTGAATTCATCTCTACAGACCATTTTATTGAAGAGGATGAGGATGTGAGAGCCGTCTCATAGGAGTCCCAGCTGACACTTAGTAGCTATATGACTTTGGAGAAAGCACCTGACCTCTTGATTTCCTCTTTTACAACATAGAGGTATTAAAAAGACTTTCCTCACAGGGATGCTGAGGAGGTTAAGCCAAGTTTCCCCTGAGAGCATTGGGCTTTGCAGTCAGTAAGCATTCATAAATTTCATCTCCAGTTGCTACAACCAACGGGGCAGGTACTACCATTATTATTCCCATTTTCCAGACAAGGAAATGGACACAAGGCAGATTAAGGTTTTCCTGCCATTGAGTACTTAGCCAGCTGTCCCAGGGTTGAAGGAGTCCCAAGGTCAAGTCTCATCCATGGCTCTGTAGGATCTCTACTCACTTAGAAAGAAAACTACATATTTACTTTCCATTGGTTAGGCTGTGTAGTTATCAGGTCCAAGTTTAGAAAAATCACCAGAGGAACCAACTCACATTTTCCAGTCTCTTAAATCCCTGTGTTTGCCATGTACTGTCATCTACTCTCATCTACTTTGCCTACTTTTTATTAGGCAAGGCAATGGAGGCTTTTATTTCTGTACAAAAGGGGTATTTGTAAAGTGTTACTGAACAGGCTTATTGACTGTGGGATTTTTCCAAGCAAAGGTTCTCACTCTAGAGTGGAGTAGCTTGCTCTACCACATTTTTGAGGACAGTCCTTTGACTGGAAACAGAGTTTCACTGCTGAAAACAGATACTGTTTAGTTAATGAACTAGAGGAGATATGGACACATTTAGATCTTGGGAGAGCTTTTTAAATGCTGCTGATAAACTTCTTTAAATATATTAAGAAGCTGGACCTGGTTCAACATAAACCTAACTGGCTCCTGGGAATGAAAACCATGTCCTAGTTTGGAAAAGTTACATTTTATATAGCAGATGTCATGAAGTAAGTCCCAGTAATAATATCATTAACACACTTGGAAACATTAAAAAAAATTTTAAATTTCCAAATTGAAAACACCTGTTTTCGAAGGGCTTCCAGCCGCCTCTCTCTCTCTTCTTCTTCCTGAACTTCTTGAAGTGCCATGTGTTTTCTCTCCATCAAACGCTTCTCCAACAATTCTTGTCTATATTTAACCCTTTGGAAAAGAGACACAGGACAGGTAGGTGTGCCGTAATTAACTCATCCAGTGCACAGATAAGAGATCAATGCGAGACATCTCAGAGAGGACATCCCTCCCACTGGTTTTCACTTGTTTTGATTTCCTATATCCAAACAATAAGAGGCAATGCACAGTGATTCTAGTAACCAGAGAGATACAGGAAAGCCTGGAGTGAAACCCAGCTGAGCTCTGTGTTCGCTGTCACCACTGTAAACTCTGACCCTGTCAGCTAGCTGCCAAAGCCACAGCTCCAGTGCCCTGAGCAACAACCACCCAACCCCGAGTTATGACATGGCCTTCTGATGTCGAGCTTGAACCCAACTTGAGTTATAGATTGTATCCGTGACTAAATGAGCATACTTACAGAAAGCAGGGAAAAATAATTACTGTAATAATGTACTGAAATTATTTAGGTTATTATTACACTGCACTTCATATATAGTGTGGTTCAGTGAAGTGGGCTTTTGGGCATGTTAAGAAACTTGAAAAATTGCACTCTGACATCTGTAGATGGCAGCAAAAACATGGCTTTTTCCCTCCAGCATTTGTCTTTCATCTCCTTTCAGATCATCAGATGTGAAAACGTAGCTCAGTGCTATGAGCTCACCTAGCCCTCTCTGTGGCCTGCATTGGAGTAGCCTCGATTATTGTCAAGACAAATCTATTGACTTACAGAGAGGAGATTCACCATTTCACAAAGCAGGCACCTGAGCTCTCAGGAGGATTGTCTTCTTCCACTGACAGCTTACTTTTAACTGGCTTTGTCACATTAGTCACAAATGCCCTTTGCCCTTACTACGCACAGCAGTATTTTCTATGGTGGCATTTTCGCCAGACCTTCCACGTTGTAGGTTCTGATATTTGCTGAGTGCTCCCGAGGCAGAGGTCTTGTATGTGCTTTATGATTTCCTTTTTAGGCTTCATAACAATCACACGTAGGGGTATAATTTTGTATGTATAATTTTGTCTTTTAGAGATACAGAAATGGAGGCCCAGACAAATGGTGTAATTTGTCCAAAGTCTCATGCTCATTAAGTAGCAGAGCAGAAACATAACCCAGAATGACTGTTTTCAGCACCCAAGCTTAGCCTCCACCCTCTCACCCCCTGCAATTAACCTCTGTGCTGTCCTCTTCCCCAGATCTCTCTTCCTACACCAATTGCCCCTAAACACCTACTGTGCTAGACAGTGTGGGCATGCTGAGAAAAAGTCTTCCTTAGATGTTTCTGAGTTAACATAGAAACAAGACGTGCCTAAGAACCAAACAAGGAGTTTGCAGGGAGGTACAAATATGGTCTCCTGGAGTTGGAGAAAAGTGAGATGGCCACTTGTTGGATTGGTGAGGTATTGTTCAGGCTGTAACAAAAGCTTCATGGAGGAGGAACATTTGAGCTGGATCCTGAGGATGAGGATTTGCAAAGGCGAGGAGTGTAAGAAGAGAGGATGGGACAGTGAGTGTGAGGTTGGCACTAAAGAATGGGCACCCGTCTTGTCTTATCCCTGTCACTGAGAGCATGGGGCCAAGTGAGTACATGGCAGCAGAGAAGGGAAGAGCTGGGATCGGCTGGGGCTGGCAGTCATACCATCTCCTCAGATGTGCTCCTGGGAGAGAGAGGCTCTTGACATTCTGCTGGCTCACAGAGGGCAATAGAAGAGAAGCACAGGGAGAGGACAGAAGGGAAGCATGGGAACCAGAAAAGTCACAACAATGTCTGAGAAGGCAATCCTGGACTCCTTTGAAGGTCATGGCCATACCACGCTCTTCTGCATCTGCAGTCTGTACCAACCCAACCTGTGGACTCAAGGGCCACAGATCAGCAGGCTCCCTCTCTCCCCTCTCTCCATGTGGGAAGCTGTATTTCCCATTCTCTCCATTTTCACTAAGGCATGACACAACACAACCTCCTTAATGAGGTTCTACTCAATTTAAGCACTGGGTGTGAGCTAAGTGAACTTCTGCGAAGGTTCAATTAAAAGATACCCTGGGACTTGCCAATTACCATATGCTAATTCTCAGAACCTTGGAAAGTTTCTCTTTCTGTGGGATATACAGGTTGCTTTGTCTGCAACAAAGTTTTTGTCTGCTGTGTGGGGAAAGCAATAGCCATTCCTGCCAGGGGAGCTTGACTAGTGAGTGAGGAAGAAACTGCAAATGAGACTATGGCATTTATTTATGCCTGTATCCACGAAGAAGGCTGCCTTACAGTTCATTCTGAGGCTCATTTTTCACTCGATAGATATTTATTGAGCTCACTGCCAGCCATGAATCAAATATTGCATTAGACATATGCAGTGCCAAGTCAACATGGGTGATAGGATCCTGTCTCCGCACAGCCGTCACTCCAACAGAAGTTTCAAGACAGGGCAACTGTGAGATGGGGCTTTGAGGTGACAGTGAGGCAGAAGCCATTGGGGGAGGTATCTTTGCCAGACTTGGGAGCATGTCTGAGAAGTATTCTGAACTGGAGACTCAAAAGAGGAATCCCTTCCAGCCAAGGGGGAGAAAACAGAAAGAGTGGACTCTGAAGAAGGAAGTTATCATGTGGGAGTCCAAAGATGAGAGACCATGGTGGGCTTGAGGAATTGAAAGGAGATCCATTGAGACAAAATGCAAATGCGGCAGGATGAAGGGTGACATGACCTTGGGCTGAAGGTGTGATATAGCCACACTGTGGGGCTTTGTGGGCAGGAGGGATCTTGCTCAGAGAACTGGGATGGTCAGAACCCTGCAGGGGGATGCAAGACAGATTACAAGGAGGCAAAGTAGAGCAAGCTAGCTCACAGCTGGTAGTTTCTCATCCTATGAGAGGAAAAAGAGATATGGCAGAAAGTCAGAGAAGACATGGATTTAAGACCTGGAAGAAATAAAATAGAAGAGAAAGTATTGGCTTGTTTTGAAAGGGCAAGGATAGGAAGAAATTACAGTATCACAGCAAGTAAGGGTGTCTTGCCCTGAGACTGGAAATTTAAATGAGAAACAGGGAAAAGGTTCAGATCTAGTACAGAACTGGTTCTTGAACCAGGGCTAGAGAAGGATGGGGAAACTCTATCAGCAGATTGGAACTAGAGTCACAGGGAAGATGGCTGCCCTCTGGGATAAGTGTAGGGGCTGAAGAGATGGCCTCGAATTTAAGAGCACTGGCAGCTCTTCCTGAGGTCCTGAGTCCAATCCCCAGCAACCACATGGTGGCTCACAACCATTTATAGTGGGATCTGATGCCCTCTTCTGGCATGCAAGTACACCTGCAGAATAATCATACATTAAAAAATATATATGTAAATAAATAAAGTTAGAAAGAATTTTTTTTGAGATAGGGTTTCTCTTTGTAGTTTTGGAGCCTTTCCTGGAACTCACTTTGTAGCCCAGGCTGGCCTTGAACTCACAGAGATCTACCTGGCTCTGGCTCCTGAGTGCATAGAAGGAATTAAAAAAAAAAAAAAGATAGAAGGAAAGAAAAGAAGAAAGGAAGAAAGGAAAGAAGGAAGGAAGGAAGGAAGGAAGAAATAGATTAGGACTGATTTCCAAGGAAACAACACTTAAGAAAGGGACAGAGAAAGAGGAAACTATTTAAGGAAATAAGAATAAACAGTCCAAAAAAATTATAAAAGTATAAACAGTCCCAACAAGGTAAGGAAAATGAGATCTAAAATGTCAAATGCTACAGAAAGATTGATTATAATACAAAGCTATTATTGCACTGAACTATGGGGAGTTGCTGGTGATGTTGGCCAGAGCAGACAGTGGTGAGGTGGCTGAAGACTTAGAGGGAAGGAAAGGAGGAGGAGCAGTAGAGAAAACCTCTTAGTGAGACTGATGTGGTTGAGAGCCAGACACGGGGCTAGGCTGCAGAAAGGCCCAGCCCACAGGGAATATACTCAAGGTTATTCAGATGACCTTAACCTTTGAGAAAATTCAAGGGCACGGGCAACACAGTGAGTCTAAATTTTCACAGATGCTGTGGCTCCAACTCAGACAATACTTTGCTTAGAAGTCGCAGACTCCTGGCACTCCTTCTGCTCTGGATAGAAAGCTGTCTTTTTCCTGAAGAGAAGTGATGCAGAAAAGAACTCCTGGGAGAAAGCCAAATACTCACATATTCATGGGGAAAGAAAATGGCAACACAGTAAAGCCAATCATTTGGAAAATTTTCCACATAAATACTTTTAGTCATTTGAGGTAGCAGATTTTCTCCAAATTAAACTGTTGCTATGAAAGTCAATGTCAGGAAATGGCTAAACTCAATAGTTTTAAGCTGTGCACTGAATCCCCAAACAGGAGCCTTGCATTCATTTCTCACTCTATTTTACGCTCCCTGAGTCTACACAGGTGGAGAGTGCCGCAAAAGAGGCATTTGCAACTTCTCTTGGGGGAGGAGAAGCATCATACTGTTCACAAGCAACAGCTGCAGCCAAGTCAGGCCAGGCATTAACAATAATCTGAGAAGGACTTTAAGCTTCCAGGCCCTTGGGAGGTTGGAGGGATGGTAAGCTTTCCTGTAGAAGTAGAGAATCCGTGTGTCATCAAGGAGACTTGACTATGTACTGCACTCTAAGAAGTGAGCAGACCTCAAGGTGCGGCAACACCTGGTGTCACTGAGCCCTCAGGAAGACGGAGGGAAGCTTATATGTGAAAATCCAGGTCTTCTGCCTATCTGGAATCATGGGGTAACTTCACTCTATACATCTATGGCAAACAAGGGGGGAGGCTTGCCACAAAGGGCACACAGCGGCAAGCACTTCAATTAAGAAACAAGAACAGGGGCTGGCAAGATGACTCAGAGGTTCAGAGTACTGGCAGCTCTTCCAGAGGTCCTGAGTTCAATTCCCAGCAACCACATGGTGGCTCTCAACCATCTATAATGAGAGCTGGTTCCCTCTTCTGGCATGCAGAAATATATGCAGACAGAATACTGTATACATAGTAAATAAATAAATCTTTAAAAAAGGAACAAAAACAGTCTCGTAGGACAACATAAGCAAAAGATAAAATAGAGCAGAGGGCCAGAGATTTAGTTAGGGTGCAGTACCCAACACTGAACTCTCCCACTGCAGTGTACCCGGGAAATGATTTGCTCTGCTGAAGTAAACTCTGTTTATAAACAAACTTCCTTCACAGAGCTGAAGCCATGAACGTGAGTATTCAACATGATAGTGTTAGACAGGTACCTGCTGAGGCCTCTCTACCAGAGGGACTGTAGCAGCAGTGTCTTAGGGAATGGGTGTTTACCTGTTGGGAAATCAATTCTGGGGTCATACCTCACTCCAAAGATTATTCTTCCCACCAAATGGATGAGAACCCCCATTAGTTGTAGGGTACCCAGGGAATGGTATGTAACTAAAAACAGAGGTGAGTCAGGAATCCTTCCAAATAGGAGTCTGTCCAGGGCAAGCCCTGAAGCTCTGGATTACAGCACCTCACTTCAGTCCTCCAGCCCCACAGAAGGGAAATCGGCTCCACTCAACTCCGGGAAGAGTGTCAGCAGAGATGGATCCCCACCAATGGTTATGTGAGTACTGACTCAAGGTGGTACCATCCTGGTACAGATGTGCATGAGGCAGGAACCAAGAGGACTCAGAGCACTTCTATAGAACCAGGAACAGATGAACCAGGCCCGCCCCAAACAGAGGCCGTTCTTCCAGCTTGTTCCTTTGTGAGATTCCTGGAACCCAGTTCCTGGCTCAGTATCAATGCAATTCATCAACACCGCTAAATTTCCACCTCCTCAGTGCCAAACACTACTTCAGGTGTTCAGGATACAGCAGTGGAGAAAAGGAAAAGAAATGTTCCCACACCGTGATGTTTTACATGATTTGTGGTTTGCTTTGTATATAGATGACTAAGTCGACACTCTGGCAAGGGCCACGTTGTTCTCAATAAGTTAGTGTTGGACCATCACATCCTGGGTTGGAGAGCCATTTCTTGAATCACTATGGGACAATGGTTCTTAGCTGTGACCATAATTAGAACCACTGGAACTTACCAAAAATGGATGCCAGGGCACTACCAATTCCATCAAATCCTACTGGTGGGGACCAAACACTAATACTTGGTTAGACATTCTCCTAGCAGTGAAAAGAGCCCAGGCTGAAGATAATGGCAGCCTGAGCCTAGAGGCTGTGCAGCTGGCTGCCTCTACCCCTGAGCCTCTGATTCAAAGATAGCGAGTGGAGCCTGCAATGAGCATTTTCAGTATGTTTCTGAATGATACTAATACTGCTGGCCTGGGGACCACATTCTGAGAACTACAACATAGTTAAATATATACATTAAAGGGACTTTACCTGACTATTGTTATCAAGACAAAACCAGGTACAAATTACTACCTAGGCAGGGCTTATTTCTGTCTGTGTGCTTCACATCACAGTTACATGCTTCGGGGTTAATCCCAACTGGAAATTTCTGATGCTCTTGGCATTCAACCCTGCCCTCTCCTACCTGCCTGTGTCCCCAAAACATATAGAAGGCAGGCTCCCTGGGTGACCACAGCCTTCTCAGGCTTGGGTCGGAGTTGTTGACGGGCAGTCTTGACAGGGGTTCTTACAAAGCTTGTTTTCCCCGCAGATGAACAAAACAAATCTTGATGACAGCTGAAAACCTCAGGCTCATATTTAGAATCAGTGAACTCAAGGCAGAAGAGGAGGCATGTGCTGCCTTTTCTGGGGATAGTCATTTGAGCCACAAAAAGATGGGTATTTTATCACCAGCAGCAAAACCCACAAATGAAAGTGAGGTCCATTTCCTGTTGGTTAGAGTAATTTCTAAGCCAGGTACCCAAATCACCTTGAGATGGAATATGGTCTTGACCTGGGGATGCAGGATTGAGAGCAAGGAGGACAAGGTGTGACCTGAGGGACCCAGGAAGGGCATTGCAAATGTCACATTGGCCTTTCCCCATGTGAATCCAACAGCCAGTTCTACCACTGTTTATTTACCCATCTCCAAAACCATTCCTAACTGTTTCTATGTGACTTTCCGTAATCCATTTTAGATCTTTACATATCCTCGAAGTTTTTCCTGCACAACTCTTTGCCAATAATATTATAAGTGGGAGTAGGGAATATAAACTGTGGAATCTACAGAGATTTTAAAATAATAATAAAACTGAAAAAAGGATTTCTTTTCCCAGTCATTATGTACCAGAAATCTTAACACACTTGACAATAAAATATCCCTCCCCTGGACCACATTCCATGACCCACTCTTAATTGCTCCTATCTACAAGTATTCTCAGTTCAAAACCAGTGCTTCCAGATGACAATACTTCCTTCGTGGCAGCCCCTTCAAATGGAGGCTACCTAGGGGAGCTGATTGCTTTGATCCCCAGTGACAATCTCAGAGATTCCCCCACTGACTTTACAGTTACATGGCCGTCTCTCTACCATGGTCCTTGGGCTCACATACTGGCTGTCCAGGTCACATTCACCACTGAAGGACAGTTCTTTGAAACTATAACCAACAACCTTTTCTTTCCCAATGGCCCTACCTCTTCCTCAACCTACTTCCTTAGACCAACTTGGAACTTAGCATCAGTTAAGACTGTTGCCATGGGAGATGCTGTTGATGATACCGACCTTTCAGCTCACTGTTACCTGCTGAGAAAGACTGCAGACAGCACATCCCTGGGGATTCATTCCTATGGACCGCCTAGCAGCTCCCCACTTGCTTTCAAATGGTCTTATCCTACCTACAGCTTTAGCTCAGCAAATTTTTCATTTCTCAATGTTGTTCATTGGGTTCTGTGTACCAGACACAAGGCTAAGCCTCTCTTTCCTAAAGTTCACAGTATTTAATTCTCCCTCTGCTTTTTCTCCCAGACATAGCCAGGTTTTTATTGCATTTTCTTCCTGGCTTTGGAACCTTAGCCTGAGGGTCACCAACATCCATGGATTAGCTTGCTTTCTTTTCTCTGGACATCTACTCTGCCAATCCCCAGCCTAATTCTTTGCTGCATGTATTATACACTGATTTAGAGCTTTACAGGATATTCATCACATTCCATGAACATTCTGTTTACTCCATCTGTTTTGGCATTCACCTTTCTTAGTTCATGTGTAAGTCGTTCCCCTCTGGAGCAGAGAAAAGCTCAGCGCCTGCTTCACTGGAAAGGCCTTTGGCATTCCTTTCTCATGCCTTGTCCTGATGACTTTGCCAAGGTTCCTCTTCTCCCATCTCTGGCTCTTCTTACCACAAGCTTAGCTCCTGTTCCTAGGATCATGCTCCAGAAATGGACTTCTTCCTTGCTTTTGTTTCAGTCTCCATCTCTAACCACCCAGTTCATGGTCTTCTCCCCCACACACAAGTTCTTCAAGTGGGTTGAGAAATGTGTCTATTGAATCGGACTCCCTTGTCTGACGCCATCTTCCTTTCCTTATTCTTTCTACAGAATCGTTTTGTAGTTGAAGAAGCTGTTCTCTCTTCTTTGTGCATGCTGGCTGCAGTCTGTCCTCTGCTCACTCCCCTCTCTGGAAACAACTCTCTTCAATCTTACCACAGACTCCAAATTGTTCGCTCAGGGGTCTCTTTCAGAGCCTCTTCCTGTGAGAACTGTTTGCAATGCCCATACTGACGGCCACCTCTCTCCTAGAATGTGTCCTCTCTTTTGTGCTTCACCCCCAAAGCTCTATCACTGGCTCCTTTGCAACTGTCTACCCAAGGCCCAGCATGAATCTTCTTATTTTCTCAATTGAAATAAAAAAAAAAAAAAACTTCTCAGAAACTGGACTCCAAATGTAGTTAGGTCACTGAAAGCCTTAAACTTTCCTCTCCTTCAAAGCTGCAAATCCTTTGATCTTTTTACCTTTCTTCCTGTAAGTTCAGGATTACTCTCAGACAAATCCCCCAAGAACAACTGTGCTACAGTGAAGGCTAAATGCAGAGCTACTGACTTACGGGCAGTGAGCAGAGTTGGCATATAACCAACTGACATCATCTTGTATAAACCTAGGAACACACTCAGGACAAGTCTAAACAGAAATCCAAAGGCCTCTTGACAGCCCCTTAGAGGTGAGCCACATGCATCTTGGGTAGAGCCAAGATTCTGTACAATCAATTATCTAGGGATCACTAGAGCTAAGGACAGAGAGTTAAATTTGTAGGGCTAAGAATACCTTATAACTTGAATGTCAAAATTTTCAACCTAAAATATTCATAGTAGAGTCATTTTAGCTACTTAAAAACCTAAGAAAATCACTCACAGAATGTATTACTTTGAGCAGTATGACGTCGTGGAGCTAAGAAAGTCTCTTATATGCTTAAGGAAATGACTGAGATGGCTTCCTGTTTAGATATATTAACCAGAAACTACCTTATAAGTTAGCGATGTCTTCTAAAAATAATGACTTAAATATTAAAATAGTTGACTTTTTAGTCCTTTCCTTCTAACAGAAATTGAAAACCAGAGCCAACTGCCTATTATGGCCAAATCTAGAAGTTAATAATTAAACTGCACTGTGGTAGACATCTGTTGTTTTGAATCTCTCTTGCATTTACTGTGGAGGTTGAGAATTGTCTCCCAGAGGCTCGGATATTTGAATATGTGGGCCCCAGTTGGTGGGGCTATTTGGAGAGGTTTAGAAGGAACAGTCTCACTGGAGAAAGCTTGCCACTGGCTGGGGGAGGGGAGTCTTTGAGATCTTAAAGCCTGGCTCTATTTCCAGTTTGTTTCCTCTGTTTGTGCTCCCAGATGAAGATGTGACCTCTGAGCTAGCTTCCTTCACTCTAGCTGCCATGCCTGCTGCTTGCTGCCATGCTTTCCCACCATCATTGATGGGCTCTTCTTCCTCTGGAGCCAAAAGGCGAAACAAACTATTTATTCCTTAAGTTGTGTTGGTCACTGTGGTGGTCTGAATGAGAATGTCCCCATTGGCTCATATGTCTAAGTACATGGTCCCCAGTTGGTAGAACTGTTTGGGAAGGATTAGGAGGTGTGGTCTCATTGGAGGAGGTAAGTACTGGAGGTGGGCTTCGTGGTTTTGAAAAGCTTGTGCCATTCTCCGTGTGTTTTCTCTCTCCTGGTCATGGGTCAAGATGTGAGCTTTCAGATGCTACTTCAGCTGTCTGCCACCTACTACTTCTACTTTACCATCATAGACTCTAACTCTCTGCAGCTGTAGGCCCCAAATAAACTCTTCTGTAAGTTGCCTTGGTTAGAGTGTCTTATCACAACAACAGAAAAGTAACCAACACACTAACCAACTACTATCAATCCTCCCTTGCTGAATTGCATCTTCTTATCCCATGTATGTCTTTTGAGGGACTAATTCAGAGAATTCCTCCCCTTCCTTAGAATAAGGATTTATCTGTGATCAGATATGGTTAATAATAGTAATAATATATTATAGAGATAACCACCGTGGTTGGCTCTAAGTAAGCGTGTGACTTCAGCTGAGACAATCAGAATCTTTGCGATTTATATTGTGGATACCAAAAAAGAAAATCTCTCCCCTCTGAGATCACTATGCTAGAAAGATTTTAACCTGGATTAACCAGGCCTCCTCTTCTTCCTAATGCCCATTCCATCCACATGGAGGAAATCTGTATCAGTGCACAACCAGATGCTGGAAAGGAAGAAGAGGGTAGAAGGAAGGAGGACCCAAAGGAAGACTCTGAGTCTGCATGTGTAAATTTCAAGGACACCAAGGTAGGCCTGATTACCATGACCAGAGGTGAGCAGGGATCCCTGCGGAATCCAGGCAGCATCCCCAAGGGCAGAACTGTGGCAGAGATGGTGCAGGACCTAAGGGAAGCTGCTGGCTGATAGGACACCTGAGGTAGGATGAGCCTTGGCACGGAAAGAGCAGCAGAGGTTTTGAAATCCTCCCTGCAATGAAATGTACAGGGTCTGAGTCCCTAGCAGCAGTGTGTAGCAACAGCACTCCAGGCAAAAAGGTTGAGACACACTAAAAAACAGGCCAGCCTGAGCTCCCAGCAGCAGAGTAAGGTGGAACAGCCCTGAGGGCAGCAATCAGCTCTGCAAGCAGAGCAGCCTACAGAGGCTCCCCGGACTCTGAGTGCAGCATGCAAGGCCACCGGCAGAGCAGGTAGTGGGACCTGAGGAAGCCACATCTCACAGTGGCTGGGTTACTCCCTTGAGCCCATGTGGTAGGAGATGGTTGAGAGCCCTTGTGGCTGAGGACTTGGACTGTAAAAACCTGAATGGAGGAGCTAGCAGCTAAAGCCATGCAGTTTCTGTTTGCTGGCTGTAAGAAGGTCTCTTTTGAGAGGACTCTGCACTGGCCAGCTAACAGCTTTCACCCTGGAGCAGATTGCCTAGGATGGCTACAGACTGCAAAGCACAGCTGTAGCTGAGAGGAAAAGTGCAGGGATTGTTTGAGCTGGCTTGTTGCATTCAGAAGAACTACAGCAAAATTTTGGTTGTGGGTTTCTTCGTATTTGGAATTTTAAGACTAGTAGCAGGTTTTCCGCGTGCAAAAGCCTGAGACTCATGGAGTAGGGGACACCGCAGATTGCCCGAGCCACGCAACCAGAATGCAGTGATGAAGCCAGGTTTTAGCCCCCGTGGGGGCGGCTTTGGTAGCAGAGGAGGCTTTGGTGACAGAGGCGGTAGAGGAGGGGGATGAGGCGGATGAGGAAGCTTTGGCGGGGGGATGAGGAGGCTTTAGTGGAGGTGGAGGTGGAGGTGGAGACTTAGGTGGAGGTGGAGGTGGAGGTGGAGGTGGAGGTGGAGGTGGAGGTGGAGGTGGAGGTGGAGGTGGAGGTGGAGGCTTCATAGGACGAGAAGGTAGAGGAGGAGGAGGTGGACGAGGTGGAGGCTTCCAGTCTGGGAGTGGCCGGGGTCGAGGCGGTGGCCGGGGAGGCTAAAGAGGCAACCAGTCAGGAAAGAATGTCATGGTTTAGCCTTATCTACACGAAGGCGTCTTTATCTGTTGCGGAAAGGAGGATACCCTTGTCACAAAGAATCTGGTCCCTGGAGAATCCGTATATGGGGAGAAGAGAGTCTCTATTTCAGAGGGAGATGACAAAATTGAGTACCAAGCCTGGAACCCCTTCCGTTCCAAGCTGGCAGCAGCAATCCTGGGGGGCATAGACCAGATCCACATCAAACCGGGGGCCAAGGTGCTCTACCTTGGGGCAGCCTCAGGCACCACCGTCTCTCATGTCTCTGATATTGTTGGCCCGGATGGTCTGGTCTATGCAGTTGAGTTCTCCCACCGTTCTGGCCGTGACCTCATCAACTCGGCCAAGAAGAGGACCAACATTATTCCTGTGATTGAAGATGCTCGGCACCCACACAAGTACTGCATGCTTATCACAATGGTGGATGTGATCTTCGCTGATGTGGTGCAGCCAGACCAAACCCGAATTGTGGCCCTGAATGCCCACACCTTCCTGCGGAATGGAGGACACTTTGTGATTTCCATTAAGGCCAACTGCACTGATTCCATGGCCTCAGCATAAGCTGTGTTAGCATTGGAAGTGAAGAAGATGCAGCAAGAGAACATGAAGCCCCAGGAGCAGTTGACACTAGAGCCCTATGATGGGGACCACACTGTGGTTGTAGGTGTGTACAGGCCACCTCCCAAGGCGAAGAACTGAAACTCAGAGCTATCTGGATTGGAAGAAATGTGTGTTGCTACTGTTGCATGTGTAGTTTTTTTTTTTCTATTAAAAGACTCAACTGTCAATAAATAAATAAATAAGACTAGTATCAGAATGCTCTCAGTGAAACATTAAGATTGGTATTAGAACTTTCTTTTTGAAAATTTCAGACTTAAAAATGGGATGGACGGGAGTGATTCAATTGCAATGGGACAATTTTGACTTTACTTACACATATAGGCTCTATCAATTGTGATATTGTTTTGTGTATGCATATGTACTTTATTAACTGTGGTGACTTATGAACTGTTTGTATAGAAATGGCAAAGTTTAGTTTTTTTCTACCCAGGCTCAAGATGCAGCTTTAAAAATTATAAAGAAAAGGGGAGTTAAAATACCTCAGTCTCTTTAATTTTTTTAAAAAGAAAACATTTTCTTGTCACTATAGTAGATTAATTTTAACTTGTGTTAATGTATCCTATGTTGTGTTAGCAAAAATATAAATAGTTCTATTAAGAAATTGCTTTTGGATGTTTGCTAAAGTTTGTAAAATGTACATAGTTCTATTGAGAGTTTGCTTTTGGATGTAAGTTTGTGAGAATTGTAATTATGTATACTAATATTCATGCTAGAATTATGTTAACCTGTTGATATTGATGAACCATGGTATGGTGATACTAAGGAGTTCTTAGATTTGATGCAGTGCATCAGAAGTTTATTGATTTATTTGACGTGGTTACATCAAGAGTTAATTGGTTTTAAAAAGGGCTTGGTATAGCTAAGACCGCTGTAGACATCTTAGACCCATTCAAAAAGGCAATTCCATATTTATTATCATCTACTCCTTTACTAGGAGGCATGGCAACCATAAGGAGTAGGAGTATTGCTATGACCCTTCCAGCTATTTGCAAGCTCTTAGTGGAAAAAATGGCTTCAGAGCTGCATAGTGTCAAGCTCTGGACCCTCCTCTGCCAGAGGCTGGTAGTCAGAGACAGGTAAGTCCTTCTTGCTAACTGTCAACCTAAGAGAGAGTAAACTTGGCAGAAAGTGTATCTTGATGATGGGTAAGGCTGTTTAGTGATGAAAGCAACCTAAGACACAGCCCACCTGAGGGGTTTGAGGGGCCCTTTATATTATTATTAAGAAAGGGAACCTGTGGGAGCCCACAGAGAATATCTAGTGAGAACTTACTCAAGGTCTGAGAATCTGGGCATGCTTTACCCATGTATAAGGAGATGATTTATTCACGGGTGTGTTTACCAGGTGTTTAGAAATGTCTACACTTGGCTGTGGAGTGTGCTTTGATCTTGCAGAGGGGAGGTCTTTTGCCTCTCCCCTTGGCATATTGTAAAAAGCCTTTTGAATAAACCTTCAAGGCTGCTGGGTATTGATCCAGGCCCTCCCAAAACTATCCTGTGTTTTTGTCTTTCTTCTCATTGGCTAGGTCATTCTTTCAATCTAATATTTTCTTATCCCCCTCTCATCCTCCTAAGAACCCTTTAAAAGGTGGGACCTGGACTCTCACAATCTGTGAAAAAAGAGAACATGTATGTTTTAATCTCTATAATAGAACAGCATACCACAAGCTGTACTAGCTGGTAACTTTTAGGGAGTAAGTTAAGTCCTGAGTGAATGTGTATTGTTTTACACAGGCATGGCCATGTCAAGGACCCCAATGTCTCATTCCCATAGACATGACAAAGGCTTTCTCCAGTGAATCTGAGAGGGATGATGGCAAAGCTTTTTTTCTGGTCTGTGTGCCCATGTTGAGTGTGTGCACAAAACTTATGCCATAGCTTTCTCCCTGGATGTTTATGGCCTGAAAACTCTTCTCCTGCAGAGAGTGCTTCTACCAAGATCAGTTAAACCTGCCTCCTAGTTCAGTCATATAGAATAACTGTGTTTCCTTGTTTATTTCTGTTAGTTATGCCATTTCCTGTTGAGCTGTACACAACAACTCCACCTCTCCATTTAACTGTATATAACAAACATGCTGAGTTTTCAGGGTGCTGTGGCTTCTCCATCAGAGAGTCCAGACCACCTGATCTTCTTTTCTGTGGCTATACGTCTGTCACTTCTTCATCTACTCTTTGGCCCTAGTCAGAGTTTCCAGATCCAAGCTATGCAAGGATGTGGTGCCTACTGGTTCATTTTCCAAATTCGTGGAATGTAAATATCCCATTGTATATTAACATGTGGACCATGATATATGTGTGCAAGTAAGTTTGGGAAAACCTAAAACAAAGTAAAACGGTGTCTTCATAGAAGAGTTGTGCATATTATTTACAGTGCTTTGGGGGCATATATACGGAACCTTTGAGAGGAAGGCTTAATGTGCTTATTGTCCAAACTTATTTGATAACAGAAAATTTTTCAGTAGAATCCAGTTTGGAGAGTGTTACTTGCCTTTAATGAGGCAGCAGGAGTTTTCACATATCCCCTTACTGACATGCACTGTGGTTTTGGATGACTTTCTTCATTACTATATTGTATTTCCTACACACACTGACTATGGCTGAAATTCCTTGGTACCTCTGACAACTAACAAAGTATATAAAACATAAAAGAGAAACACCACTGAATGAAAGACAGAATAAACGGTGAATGAAGTGAAACATCAATGCAAAACATCCCGCCAACTACCCCAGGAAACAGGAATTGACAAAATAATTGATATATTAAACATATACCTCCCATTTATACCTATAAAATAAGTATGGTTCTGTAAGATACTTAATCATTTGAGGAGGTGGGAGAGAAGAGGGATTGAAGGAGAACAAACCTCATATCTGATTTCTTTGAAGAATCAGGAAAGTTAAAAGCCAAACCTGGCAGACTTACTAAGACTGGGAGTAGGGAGAAGCATTGCGGGCATGAGCGACACACTGCAGCAGGAAACTTAGAAGGTCGTATTAATAAAATCAAACTTGAGTCTAGGTATTGGAGTGAATGCTGGAAGATCAGAGAAGCAGAACAAGCCACAGCTATCTCCCTTTGCCAGTTCCTCAGCTGATCCTGTTTCCTCAGACTGGAAGCCTCTGAGTCCTTATCCAAATGAATCTCAGCTGAACTGCTGCTCCAAAGCCTGAATGCTTAACCAGCCAAAAGCTTCTAATTTCTGGTCCTCATGCCTTATATACCTTTCTACTTTCTACCATCACTCCCTGGGAACTAAAGGCTCACTTTCTGGGATTAAAGGTATGTGGCACCATGCCTGGCTGTTTCCAATGTGACCTTGAACTCACAGAGATCCAGAGGGAATTCTGCCTCTGGAATGCAAGGATTAAAGGCATGTGCTACCACTGCCTAACCTCTATGTTTAATATTGTGGCTGTTCTGTCTCTGACTCCAGATAAGTTTATTAACATGCACAATATTTTGGGGAACACAATACCACTATAACACACTGTTTTTCCTTTGTCATAAACTGAAAGCTAAAATACAAATTCATTTACTAAACACTTGTATAAGAAAGCACTATGTACAACACAAATATGTGCAATAATCATATTTCTGCAAGGCAAATTAAAAAACCCTGAAGTGATGGTTAGAATTTTTTTTTTTATCACCAAATCAATTGAATTATAAAATGCCTACAGCACTAGTGAGGCATGCCTTTGAGTATATCTGTGAGTGTGTTTCCAGAGAGGATTAACTGAAGAGGTAAAATCCTTCTGAAATAGGGGTGATATAATCCCAGGGGCTGGAGTCCCTAACTGAATAAACTAGAACAAAAAGTAAAATGAACTAAGGGCAGGCATTTCCTTCTCTCTGCTTACTGATCCACTCAGATGTGAACAAGCAACTTCACTCTCCTGCTGCCACAGCCAAGAGCCAAATACTACCAATATTGCCTTTCCTGCCCTGAGCTGTAAACTGCTGCAGAATATTATTTTAACTGGGCAAAGATGTGTTACATTTATTTTTGCTGCAGAATATTACTTGAACTATGTAAAGGTGTATTGCTTTTGTTTATGCTTCATTTGTTTAATGGTGTAAGGGTGTGTGTTTAATTATGTAAAGGATTGCTGCATCTGTTTCACCTTGCCTGCCTGATTGGTCTGATGAGAGATGAACCGCCAATAGTTAAGCAGAGAAAGGATAGGTGGGGGTAGCAGGCAGAGAGAATAAAAAGGAGGAGAAATCTAGGCTCAAAAAGAAGAAAAGGAAGAATGAGAGAAGGAAGAGACAAAGGGGGACACACCCAGGACAAGAAGTCAGGCCACCATCAGACAGACAGACAGACGGACATAGAGAAGTAGCTAAAGTAAGATATACAGAAGAAAGGTAATATGCCCCGAGCCAAAATGTAGAAGAGAAACAGGTTAATTTAAATTAAAAGACCTAGCCAAAAAACATGTCTAAGCTAAGCTGAGTATTCAAAACTAATAACAAATCTCTGTGTCATGAGTTGGGAGCTGGTTGGTGGACTGAAAGAAAAGGCCTGGTACAGTGAACCAAGTAAATCCTCCTCAGGTTTCCTCTTGCCAGGCATTTGGTCATATCCCTGAGCAAACATACAGCTGCAACAGAGCCATGGGAAGGTAATACCCACCAAGTGGGCAACGGTGGAGCCTAATGCTGGATTTTGAGACGCACACACGGAAGCACTTGCCACATGAGCCTGAGAAAAGACATCTGTCTTGGCACCATGAGGAAATTTGCACAGTGGGTCTCATGAATGCGTTGATGGCAGACTTGGTTTAGCTTCATGATTAATATGCAATTGAGTTTTTAAAAACCTTTAAGATGACAAATGGCCATTTTAATGGATGTATAATAAGGGAACTCATGATGCAGGGTTGTTTAACAAAATAGACACTTTCTCTAAGTTCTTCCACTTTCATTTGTACAGAAATCAACAGCAACAATGTTTTCAAAGTCAAGAAAAGAAAAGTATAAACATGAGCAGTTAGTTTCATTGGAAGATGCTTTAGAGCAGTAGTTCTCAACCTGTGGGTCACAACCATATCAGCTATTCTGCATATCAGATATTTCCATTTCTATTCATATCAGTAGCAAAATTACAGTTATGAAGTAGCAATGAAATAATTTTATGGTTGGAGGTCACCACAACAGGAGGAACTGTATTAATCGGTCACAGCATTAGGAAGGTTGAGAACCACTGCTTTAGAAGAAACCGCAAAAGGGACGTAAGTAACATTTTTTGATGACAAAAGATCCAAAAGATGTGTTTTCTAAGCACAGAACTTACACAAACCATGCTAATAAAATATGCTACCATGCTATCAAATTCCAGTCCCTAGCTGAGTCTTATCTCCTTTTACTCCTTGTGATAACAGGCTGTAGCTGGTACCTGCGTTTCTAAGGTAGACACTGCACTGTGAAGCTGGAGCTGGAGCGGAGTCTAGACTTCACAGGCAAGTTGGAAGATGCAGTCCTGAGACAACAAAAGCAGCCCAACCCTTACCCTCCAGCCAACGATTTAAGTAAACAAGAGTCGTAAAGCCTGGCTTTTCAACACTGCTTTACACCCCCTTCCCCTTCTCTTTCTTCCTTCCCACATTTCTCAGAACTTTTGCAGCCGGCAAACATCAAAAGAGCCAGAGATTTTTTATAGTGATTCAGCTGCCCATGGCAATGCAGTCAACGTTGATTTTCTTTCAGCCTAGGAAATGATCAGCAAAGAGGCTCAACAAACAGCCTTAACATTTGAGGCAAAAAAAAAAAAAAAAAACCAAACCAGACCAAAACAACAACAAAACACAAATGCATAAAAATTTACTTTTATAAACACCTTGGGGAAGGTTGCTAGTTTTCCTCCTTTTTTGTTTTTTTTTTCTTTTTCTTTTTTAAAGTAACCTTTCTAATTTCCACTGTAAGAATATTATAGAATGTTTGCTTCATCAGAACTCTTTGGTGAGGGCTGGGACAACAGCTCATTTAGTAAAGTGCTTGCCTTGCAAACACGAGGGCCTAGGGTTACATTTCCTTGGACTCATGCACAAAAGGCTGGGCATGGTGGCATGCACTTAGAACCCTAGTGTCCTAGTGCTGGGGTGTGTCGGGAAGGCCATGGAGGATCCCTGGTGGCCACTGCCAGCCAGTCTAGCTTACTTGGTGACCTCTAGACTTAGTGAGAGACATTGTCTCCAAAAAATAAAGGGGGAAATAGAAGAAGAAACCTAACAACATCACACAAACATAACCACACACACATGAACATATATATATACACACACACACACACATACACACACGCACGCACGCGCGTTGCTGTTTAGCCATTTGAAACACACTTTTAGAAAACAATGAAATACACTAATACTGGTTGTGGCTTTCCTAGGGCACTTTTCGCTTATCACCTTCGAAGCTGACGTACTCTTGGCTACCGCTAGAATGTCAGTCAGCTTCGTCAGTGGCTCTGTCCTCGCTGTGTCTCCCTCAGCAGGCTTTCCTCTGCCTGAGGACCCAGCCTTCCAGACTAAGCCTTGGGATAAGTGGTCATTTATTTTCTTTAGCAAAAGACAAAAGCAGTGTCCCTGGCTTCCTGCCAAGGTAACCCTAGCATTGAGCATGATTGGGTGTGAGCAGAAATAAGGCTGCAGAAATCCTGTGATTTCCTTTCCTATATGAAGTGGGATATGTTCTCACTCATCTTCCACAGGGCATCTCTTGGGATAGCTCTCAAAGGAAATGGAGGAGCTTCTGGAGGAGCATCATAGACCAGAGGAATATAATGAAACTGGCTTCCAATAATACACAACCTGAAAAGTGTAATGCTATGTCAGAATTTTAATCAAACCCCTAAGAGGGTAGTAAATATGGAAAGGGGAACCTGGAAAACACACAGAGGAGGTGTTCTCATGCAAGTTTCTGGCATAAACATGACAGTGAAGGCTAACAAAATTTTATTTTAATGAATGGCCAAACATCGATCTATTTTGATATAGCTGACAAAAGGCAATGAGAAATCGGCTGTTGCTCCTTGTTCACATTCTTCCCAGAGCAGAGTGACAACTTGAAAGGCTTCTTAGAGAAGATGTCATCTCCCTTTCCAAAGACTGCAGTGATCAGGACCAGAGAACCCCGACCTGGCCCGCCATGGAGCTTAAACATGACCCCTGTAAACAGTGAAGTCTACTGGTTAAGCTGGAAAGGGGGTTTCAGTGCTACTCCTGAAAGGAGGGGGCTTTTGCTCTCAACTAAAGCTGCTGGGCAGTTGGTTCCATTGCCTGGGACTGAGCAAAGTTAAAGGTCATGATTCTAATTCTTGGAGGTGTAGCCAGCCTTGTCGTAGGGGTGAAGGGTGATGAGCTCTCCACAGACTCCACAGTATAATCCTTCTTTCAGAAAATCCTTATGTCTTATTATTATTTGTGTGTGGGTGCCCATGCCATGGTGCACATGCGGAGATTCAGAGGACAACTCTGTGACATTGGTTTGCCCCTTCTACCTCTAGGTTGGGTTCCACAGATTGAACTCGGGCTGCATCATCATCCACTGAGCCATCTTGCCAGCCCTGCATTATAATATTAATTGTCCTCTTTCAGAGATCATGGTTCATATCTGTCAAACTCTGTGTGCTGTGATCTGGGTGTGACACGCTCTCCCATAGGATCACCTGTTTGAACATTTTGTCCCTAGCTAAAAGTACTGTTTGGGAAGGCTGTGGAACCTTTAGACAGGGAGCTTTGCTGAAGGGATTCTGGGAAGGGAGTCTTGAGCTTTGATAGCCTAGCTACCTTTCTCTCTACTATCTGCTTGCTTCCTGACTGTGAATACAATGTGACCAGTCATCTCAAGAAAACAAATAATGCACCCTGTGATTTCCAACAAGAATGTTCCTGAAGGCCTCCTTTTGGATATATACCTTTCTCATACCGTATCCTTGGTTGCCTGAAGACTGTCATCAGCAAATCTGTCCTCTGCTGAGATCCTGGGTTTAGAAAATAATTTTATCACTTTAGCCAGACACAGACCATATTTCCTCCTTGTGTGTGTTCTTTAGACAGAAACATCCTGTGTAGACAGCTCCAGCTCTGTGCTTTAGAATGAGCGTAGGCCAAAGTGACATCAAAGGGGACAGAAGCAAACCTTTCTGAAAATAGACCATTCACCACCACGATTGGAGGAAACCCTAGCTGAGCCTGCTCCAGCGTGAGGTCACTTGTGGACGTCCTAGGAAGGGAGGCTTTGTGGAGTATGCTTTGATTAACCAAAACCTCTGAGTGTGAGGGGAAAACAAGCCTCAAAGAGCCTAGGTCTTTTAAAACATTTACAGCTTTCAAGCCCACACACGTTCGCCCGGTGAGTGTAACCCTTCCTGTTTGTGGGATTTGAAAATGCCATAAGATTAAAGAGCCACAAAAGCTTAGCAAAGAGAAGCATTCTCTGCACATCTGATGGAAACTTAAGACTGCTTCCTCTTCAGTTAATAGAGCACATTATAAATGCAAACAGTTGAGTGTTTGTAGGAATGCTACAAATGCACATGCTTATTAAGCATATAAGTATCGTGTTTTAAAATTGCCTATTTGTGTTAAAAAACTTAATTTCAAGGATATTCTCATATATATATATATATATATATATATATATATATATATTTGCTATAAAAATAATTTACCACTCAACTAATATTTCAGCAGTGCCATTTGCTTTCTCCTTAGACTAGATGTGAAAAAAAAACTCTGTTATTTTTTTTTTATTTATTTCCAAGAAATATTTGGAATGATATATATAGTACTAAGCATAAGGGAACATAGCAGAATTAAAAATCAAAGTTACCAGAACCAAAGAAAAGGAAGAGATGTTTCCAGGCAACTGCCACAAGTTAATTGTCACAGCTAGGCGAGGAGTTTGCTCCTCACAGGGGTCAGGCTTGCTCTCCAGGTGGGACTGCCACAACCGTGCCTGTTCAACACAAGTGTTTCCAGACCTGGCTCATCAGCAGGGGACTGGGCTTAATTATACTGTACTTCTCAGAAAGTGGGCAGTAAGCCAACTTCACTAAAATATATTTGTAAAATACAGTCCCTTGGGTCTACCCTCGGCTCTCTGCCGGGAGGGCCCTGCCATGTGCTGTAGTGTGGAATTTTTTTTTTTGCCTTGCTGGGATTGTAGCTTGTTGTATAAGAAATGTAGGGAAACTTGGCACCATAGAGTTAGAAATTATTCTAATGACTAGTGCTTTGGATACTGCACTATCCCTTGCTGGGTTTCCCTGAGCCAGTAATGCATTAGGATGTCTGGTCCAGAGCCCACTCAATAGTGACCCCAGGTGTTTGACCTCTTCTGACTGAAAGCTCTTCTTCCTCTAGCATCCTGTGGGAGTTTGAATAACATGTCCCCCATAGTCTACAGCATTTGAATGCTTGGCCGCCAGTTGGTGGCGCTGTTTGGGGAGGCTTAGGAGGTGTGGCTTTGATGGAGAAAGTGTGTCACTGGAGGCGGGAAGTAAGGTTTATAGACTTATACCATTTCTAGTTTGCTCTCTCTGCTTCCTGCTTGCAGTTCAGGATGTGAGCGCTTGGCTCCTGCTCCAGCCTCTGTGCCTGTGTGCTGCCACACTCCCTGCCTTGATGATGAGGATAGACACTAACCTGGAACTGTAAGCCCAAACACCTTGGTCAGGGTGTTGTATCACAGCAATAGGAAAGTAACTAACACACACCCATGCCATCCCCTCTGTTTCAGCTCCCAGAATACACTCAAGAGAGTTGTGAATGTCCCCAAAGCTGCTGGAGCCTCCCAGGCTCACACTGACAGGCCTGTATGTGCTAAGCTTTCAGTTTGTTTTGATTGGGATCCATTATATTGCTGGTCCTGGGCATGTTTGAGAAACTCTTCTTCTCCCATGCTCTTTATGGACCCACTGGGAAGAATGATCTGTTCTTTGCTTGTTGTCGATATTTACAATTGATTGATATTTACTGGCTTATTCTCCGTATTTGAGGTATTGCTTTGTGAATGTCATGTTCTCCAAGCGTTCTAAGACATGGTCTACTGTGACCTTTGCTATTTTCTACTTTCTAAAATATTCATTGGCTGATTGTCTTCAGAGGTGCTTCCCACATTTGATAATTTCATAGTGAAGCTACAGCCCTAATTCCTGTGCTATATCTATCAGCCTTCCAGTTACAGCTCTGGAGATTCACCATCATTTAACATTGATTCACCAGTGTGATGGTTAAATCTGATTGTCAACCTGCCTGGATTAAGAAACACCTAGACCACTGAGTGAAGTATACCTTTGGGTGTGTCCAAAGAGGATTGACTGATTGGTTAAGATCTGGCCTGAATGCGGGTGGCACCATTGTTTAGGCAGGGGTCCCTAACTGAAATAAAAAGGGGGGGGGAGAGAAAACTGGCCTTCTTTCTCTGTTTCGTGTCTGTTGAGAGATGAGCAAGCGATCTCACACTCCTACCACCATGGAGATCTGGTCCCACTATGGAGGTCTGGTCGCACTGTGCCCTCCTCAGTCATGATGGACTTTATATTCTCTCAAAGCATAAACAAACCAAAGTCTCCACTCCTTAGGTTGCAAAGCATTTGGTGACAGTGACAAGAAAAGTAGCTGATATAAACACCAAGTATAGTTCCGTCCTTCCTACTTGTTATTTCTTCCTGAGAGCTTCCGCCTGTCTCTTAAAATTGAGGATAGTGTCTATTGCCAAGCTTTTCCTAGAGATTGTAAAACTCTTGTCAAAAATATGTGCTACCTCCTTGAGAAGCGCCTCTCATCCCCAGCTCGGAGTCTCTTCTTTTGGTCATAGATTACCCAGTAAATCACTTTTTAAAGGTCATGTTCAGTACATCGTGGGACTTAACTTGGCTTCCAAAGCTATCTGCACTAGGCAGCAGCCACAATAGAGGCATCACCTCCATTCCCAGCCTCTTTAGTTTACTAGTCAAGACCTCAAAGTGCATCAGCTGTCACCCAGATTTCTTCAAATGGGCCCCACAAGCTAGGGCAAGTGTAAACTATCTGCTGAGCACAATAACTCAACTCTGGCATTTGGGGAAGTGCGCTGGGGAGACAGTGCAGCTGATAACGGCACATCGGGTCCTGACACTCGCCCTTCAGTGGCAATGCACAGGAGCTCACCAGGCTTTCCTCTGGGACTTAGGTACTGCTTCCTTTTGCTAGGGAGCCTAGGAATATAGAGGTTTGTAAGAGCCCCAGATCAGCTAGAGGGCACCACCTCTCAAATGTTAGGACAAATGCAAGCCAGTTCTTAAACATGCCCATTATTACACATTAAATTTATATAAATTTATAATGAAATAGACTATTTTTTAAAAAGGTATTAAAAACTCAAAACCAATCACTTCCTGTTTATTTTATTAATTTTCACATTATCCATCTCTGAGGTTAATGATGCTTATTATTAAACCAGTATGGTAAAAATAAAATAAAATAGTATATAATTGCACACCTCTTACAAACTCTGTTCAGTGACATCCAGTTAGTCATTTAGAGTAGGTTAGGGCAGAGGTGTCTGCACTGCTGTAATTGGTGCAAACTACAAATTAGGGGTGACTTCACTCCTTCTAGGCCCGACCAGTTGGTAAATATGTACCAGTACATTGTTGCCTATGTACAGACTTAGCACTGAGTCAGAAAACCACAAAAGGATGCTATAGTTAGCGGTTAAATTTTCCATTCTTGCTTCAAACTTTTCCACTTCTCACAACCTGCTTTCCTTCTATGTAGTCCAACATGCCTCAAGCCAAGGCCTGTGGAAATGTGACCTATATCCACAACACTGACCTACATAAAGTTCACACTGACTTACTTAGTGGACTTCTTCTTGAAGCTGAGGTTGAAAACCCTTTTACAGGGGCTTTTACACTTTTTTTTTTCTCCTTTTACATCTGCTCAGTAGTTATGAGCACTGGCCGTTCTTCCCGAGGACCAGGGTTTTCCATGTGGGTGCTGAGATGATTCTCAGCACCCACATGGAAACTCACAACTGTCTGTACCTTCAGGAGATTCAACACCTTATTATGGACTCCATGGGCATTATATGCCTGTGGTGCACAGACATACACTTGAGCAAAAAACATTCATGCACATAAAGTAGAAATAAAGGAAAATACTTTTTAATTCTCTTACAGAAATTTTATATTTTAGATATGTGTGCATCTACATGAGTTTGCACCTGTATGTGTGCTGTGTGTGTATCTGCATGTGTGTTTGCACCTGTGTGCACCTCTGTGTTCTAAACAGTAGCTGCATTGTTACTTTTGGTTGAGTAACTTAAAATAACTCTAAGTCCAGCTTAGCATCCACTAAAACTTGAGATAGGAAGATCATTGTGTGTCTTGGAATCAATACTTGATTTCTAAACAAGGAATTCCCGAGGAGGTCAGCAGACATGATTACAGGAGCAGAAAACTGACTCAGGAAATCTGAAGAAAGTAGGACTCCTTACATAGCAACGATAAGGCTAATGGCACACTGTGAGATCCCAGAGAGTGATTGGGAACTTTCTACAGAGGAATCATTGTTCTCTGTATCCAGAGTGAGTAAGCCAAAAGGGATTCAACTTACAGCATTTCATCAAAAGAATGCTAGAGGAATTTAGTAAAAGAAATTTGTCTTCAGATTTTTTTCTCTTACATTTAAAATCAACTATTTTAATCAGTGGTGCCTAGAATCTTAACTTGAAGGTAGAGAGTCTTATTACTAAAAATTAACTCCCAGATAGTCAGCAGAATGTAGGGTACTGAATTTTCTCTACAAATAGATATAGACTAAAGACTATATTTCTTTGTTGGTATATATGCATGCACATCATTTTGAGTGTGTGTGAATGCATGTGGGTGTGCATGCATATATGTGCTTTTGCATTTGCAGATCAGAGGTCAACACTGGACATCTCCCTCATTCTCCACCTGATTTTCTAGTCAGGGTCTCTCACTGAACTTGGAACTCATGGATTCAGCTAGGCTGCCTGGCCAGCCAGTTCCAGGGATCAGCCAGCTCCAGGGATCTTCCCATCTCTCTCCAGCTCTGGGATTGTATGTGCCGCTGCACCTGGCTTTTTGTATGGGTCCTAAGGCTCTTAGCTCACAGGTCCCTGCACTTGTGTGACAAGTGCTTTACCAAATGAGCAGACTCCACAGCCCTGGAGTCAAAGTTCCAAATTCAACTGAAGATTGTCTTTATTGAGGCTACCCAAAGCAGTGAGACTGTATTACCACCAACAGGATAAGGATAAAATACTCAAGATTCATGATACTTCAGATTCTGTTCTAGTTATGTTCCTGAGTTCCTTAGGCTGCCCAACACCCCAGGGCCTCACATAAACTGCTTCCCCTGACAACTCACCCATCCATCAGTGTGTCTAATCTCATTTGAATCTGCTTCAGTATTAACATGTAGATCTTTCTATAGCAATAGTACTCTGTTGTTGGTTGGTTTTACTCTTTACTCTTTGGGGGTCCCACCACCCAGCTCCCAAATCAATACACAGAGCCTTATTCTTACTTATGGATGCCTGGCTTTAGTTTGGCTTGTTTATAGTGAGCTTTTCTTAAATTATCCTGTCTTTTTTGCCTCTGGGCTTTTATCTTTCTCTATTCTATATACCTTTGTTTACTTCTTACTCTATGGCTGGCTGTGTGGCTGGGTGGCTGGTTCCTAATGTCCTCCTCTCCTCCTTTTCTCACTTCCTAATCATTCTCTTTTCCCAGAGTTCTCCTCTTATTTATTCTCTCTGCCTGCCAGCCCTGTCTGTCCTTTCTCCTGCCTTGCTATTGGCATTCAGCTCTTTATTAGACCATCAGGTGTTTTAGACAAGCAAAGTAACACAGCTTCACAGAGTTAAACAAATGCAACATAAAAGAATGGAACACATCTTTGCATCATTAAATAAATGTTCCACAGCATAAACAAACGTAAAACATCTTCAACTAATGCTCCACAACGTACTCCTTTTCTTACTATCACGTCAATTGACAATATAATTTCTACACAAGGTTCTTCTATTATCATAGAATCAGTTCAATCTCTATAATGCATTGCAAACAAGTTATTACCTTTAAAATATAAAGATATAAGCTACTATGTTCATTCATTAATTGCTTAAACAAACTATTTATATGTAACTAGTCAAAGTCATCAGAACTTACCTTATTAGAATTTCCCAGATTTAAGGCATCCAAGGGACTTCCATAACTTGGCCTTTATTTACCAGTCTCTTCTCTCTCAACCAGTCTTTCTCTAAACCAGGATTTTTTTCAACTTTCTCTAAAGTGCCACAGACATCTAGTCAGAAGGATATTCAGCATTCTTTTAGTCTTCTGACTCATCTCTGCCACACCCTACCTGGTTGAGTGCCATCCCCACAGCATCTGATGCTTGTCCTTGCCAAGCAGATCTCAACCTCCCACTAGGCCAAGGGAATCTTTAGGATAGGGATATGTATTCTTGGTCATGGCAGTATGCTAAGATTCTCAATAATAATGATCAAGTTTACAAATGAAATAGGTTGATGGATCTAGCAATTAACCAGCCCTCTGCTCCCTTATTAGATGCTGTCTATCGTCTCCGCTCCTCTTAGTGGCCAACTACAGCCTTTAGAATCATTGTTTTCTGAGTCACACTGGCAATCCGAATCTCCCCGATGTCCATTAGAGATGATTTTAGACAGGTGCTAGTCCACACCTTGGCTTTCTCTCCTAGTGGTGACTGGGATTTGATCAGACTTTTGGTAAAAGACTAAGAATTTTACAATCTGAAGAGCGAGGAGAGCATCACCTACTTTTTGGAAGACAGTTTCAGGAAGCTTTGGAAGACAGTTGTTATGACTTTGAGCTTTTATTTCTATTTACAAATGACCATTTAGAACTACCGTCCTGTAAGTATGATCTGAGGGGTAGAAAAATTAACCATGAACTCGCTTTAAATTGATCCTGGGTTCCATTTGCATGTCACCAGCGATGCAAACTTCGTGTTTTTTGTTGAAAAGAACAGAAAAGCCTGTTAACATCCAAGGCTATCACCTCCCTAAGGTGTAAGAGCAGGCAAAAACTTCCATTGTGATGAGAAAAAAAAAAATCAAAGAAACCTTGATTTGGAACCAGCTTTATCCTCACAACAATGACTTCTTAAGAGAGGAGCCCAGATCAAGAATGGAAACCCAGAGGCAGAAACTGGAAGCCAGTAGGCTATCTGAGCTACAGAGGGCTACTCCACAGTTGTGCATTGGCTTTTAGAAAACAGTGTGGGGATGTAGCAATGAAGTACAGATTCAGAAACATGTCTAGGTCCATGAAGAGCTCTTATTGCTTTGATTAGTCTGCTCTAAGATATATGATGAAACTTCAAGCATGGAAAGGAACTGACTCATAACTTTTAAAGACTTATATTGATATTAATTTAAAATCAATTGTTACATTATAAGTTTTTTTTTTAATTATTTTTTTTCTGGGTAAGTGATGTATCACCAAGCTATAGCCCCACCTGTAGAGAGCTGCACACAGCCACACCCATAAGATGGCGCTGGCTTCCGCCCCCACTTTCCCGATGGTGAGTAAACAACTCCATATTTGGCTTAGTCCTAGGATCTGGCTTGCTTCCGTGAACCTGAACCTATCCGCAGTGCCCACGTGGCAGGCTGGGGTTGGCCACCCAGGGACTATTTAGGTCGTGGGTGGGCTTTCCCCGGAGTCAGAAGATTGTTCAAGGTTCCTGAGTAAACTGCTGAAAGAAGAGCTTGGTGTTGCATCTTCCTTGCTGGTCGAGGCGGTCGTGACACCCATCCTTTAAATTGTTTCCCTATAACAGGCCTTAGGTACTTCTACATGATGTTTTCTGAAATAAATTGAGGTTTTTAACTCCAAGTCTTGTGTCACATGAAAATTGTAGGTAAATAATTAAGATTATCTTATGACAGTTATTAGTAGAAATATGGTTAACATAGACTATTATAAGGAACAAGAAAAGTCTTTTCCTTTGAGAAAAAAAGGGTCGATGGTGCAACTCCTTCAATTAAAAGCTGTGATTATGCACAGGCATCTTTTTCTCAACCTTTTCTCACAACGCTGTTTTCTACATGATTTTTATTAAAAGTTCAGAGGAAAACAGGATTGACTTTGTGTCAGGAGGCTTTGAAGAGCAGCTTTGGAGGTTTGGGAGATGCAGCTGGTGATGCTGGTGGTGATGGCACATCCCAGTGGGAAAGGGATACTAGGACATGGCTGGGGAGGTGGTGCTCAGTGTTGACTGTAAGCAGCTAGGTTCCTGCATCACCTGGTTTGAATGTGAACAAGTACCACGTTTCTCCCCCGACACTGGTTTTTTTGAAGTATGTGCAGTATTTCCTAAGTATTCATTTCCTCTGGATCCCCATTCCCCTTAACTACTTGTAGACAGGCAACTGAGATCCAAATAGGGCTGACAGATTAATAAATAAAGCTGACCTGAGGGCCAGAGCTGATGCAATGATTACTTTTGTAAGCATGGTTCTACTGAAGCAAAACCACACACACTTATTTACATGCTGTCACATCTGCCTTTGCCCTGCGACAGCAAATTGACTAATTGGAATAAAGTATTATCCACAAAGCCTAAAGTATTTACAATCTTTTCCCACCATGCACCAAACCAAAACATTGGCAACTTGTATATTAGAAAGTTGTTTGGGTTAAGGTAAACACCGTTTAGCACAGAAGAAATGTGCTTTGTAGTGTACCATGTCACAGGATGCAGTGTCAGGCTGCCCTCCCCCATCTGCTGCTGATGCATTTGCTGCTCCTTGCCTGGCCAAGGCACCGAGGGACGGATTTCTCCACTGTAAAAGTCATTGTTTCCCTTGTCATTGGTATTTCTTTGTTATAGTCGGCTCTTTATGATATCCAATTTCTCCTCCAAATTCTTCATTTAAAGTGTCTGTCATCCACTGGTATTTGTCTGAATTGAGAATTAAAAACTGGGCCTGGTAAGATGTCCCTGCAGGTAAAAGAGCTTGCTGCACCAGACTTAAGGTGCCCAGAACCCCATGTAAAGCATATCTGTGATCCCAGGGCTGCTGCAAAGGAATGGGAGTTAGAAATAGGATGCTATTGCTAGAGGGTCAGCCGGGCTGCAGTCCACAGCACAGTGACAGACAGAGACACTGTCTCCAACAGCAGAAGTCAAGGACTGACATGGAAAATTGTCCTCTGACATCTACACTCGAACACACACACACACACACACACACACACACACACACAAGTGCACCCAACACAAAATTAAAACATGCTTTAAAAACAGGAGTTGTCATTTTCTAGATTTATTACTCACTGTACAACAATTATTAGATAATAATTAGAAATCCATCTCTCGACACTAAATGCACCCATTGCTACTAGGGTGTCCCTATTTCAAGGTCTCTACAGTACTACTTTTTAGAGAAAAAATTAGTTAAAGGAAAAACTCTTAAGTTTCCATATTACTTTGAAATGTTTATTTAACATTGGTATCTTTTCCTTTATACTTAATGCTCATTTTGTTAGCAGTAATATGTTCATTTCTATGTTTTATGTTTCTACAAGGATAAATTATTGCAATTAACCAACACTAGTGTTATTTAATGAACAAAGTTTAGGATTTCTCTCTAGTATAATTTAGTAGTCCATACTTAAGTTTTTCTCTTTTTTAAAATTACATGCATTTATTTATATTGTTATGGGTGTGTATGGGGTCACAGGCATGACATGGTGAGTATGTGACAGTCAGAGAACATCTTGTTGTTAAGATCAGTTCTATCCCTCTACTGGGAGGACGCCAGGGGATTCATGTGCCCATTCTTCGTAGCAAGAGCCTTTACCTGCTGAACCATCATGTAGGCTCCATATTAAAATTTTTTTTGCCAGGCAGTGGTGGCACATGCTTTTAATCCCAGTAGAGGCAGAGGCAGAGGCAGATGGATTTCTGTGAGTGCAAGGCCAACCTGGTCAACAGAGCTCATTTCAGAACAGCCAAGTCTACACAGAGAAACCTTGTCTCAAACAAACAAACAAACACACAAACAAAAGCAAACACACAAACAAAAAAGGACAAAAGACAAAATAAAAAATTTCTTATTGCCATAAGAATGTTTCTTATAACTCTTCTCTGATTGAAAAATAAATAAATAAATAAACAAGTAAATAAAAAGGAAAAAACATGACTGCTCCTAGGTATGATAGAGGAGAAAGTTTATTGTAGATACATGGGCGAGCATAGTCAGAGGCAGGGACATCAGGGAGAATCAAGTGTAGACAATACCCTGAGCCATGTGAGGAGACAGGGAGGGGAAAAGAGAGGAGAGATATGGGGACCAAGTGTAGCAGCCAGGGGACCCAAAGAGCAGACAAAAAGGCCAGGTAACCAAAATTGTTGATAATATAGGGAAAGGAAGATGGGGGAAGGGCAGCATAGCTCCTGGGCTGAAGAAGTTTAGGGTAGGGGGCAGGGTATGCCAGACCCTATAACAGGTAGGCCCTAGAGATGCAGGGAGAACCTGGCTGTCAGTGTCTGCTTTGATATGTTAAGTGGGCACCTGGCCATTTGTCTCAGGTTTGGAACCTAACACTCTCGACTAACCTAACTAATTACCTAGTCCTCTCTAACTAACAACAGGAGCTGACTCCATGGGTGAGAATGCCTGCATGCAAGCATGACAACCTGAGTTCAGCTCAAATTACCCACAATGAAAAGCCAGGCATGCTTATACATGCAACTCAAGCACAAGAGATGGCACAGGGGCCGCTCCAGGTTCAGTGAGAGACCCTGTCTCAAAGGAAGACAGAAAGACAGAACGAGGCAGCCAATTCCCACCTCTAGCCTCTGCACATCCACACAGCCATGTATATGTACATTGTACTCACATTTGTATACTTACTACACACACACACACACACACACACACACACACACACACACACAAAGAACAAAAAACAAAAACAAAAAAACAACCGAAGACAGTACTTTATACATCCTCATAATGGCCTACTGGATAAGTAGTTGTCCTTTTCTTAGCCAACTCCCATCGAAGTAATGGTATAGGGCAAAAATATTAACAAATGGTGAATTTTGGTAGAAATTCTTGTACTGTGCTTATGACTCTTCTTGGGACTTTATCAAAATACAATATGAATGGATAGATGAAAAGAGAAAGAAAAGTATGGTCACTAATTCAACCTGAATTTCTAAAGGTACTCTATGCCCACATGACACTTTCCTTTTACTAGTTAACATATGCATTTGGTCCCAATGCTTCTAGTTCTGTCTTGCTTGGCAGAAGGATCAGATCATACCCAGAGCTCTGTGCTGTGTGCTTCACTGGGGAAGGAACAGACAAGGAATGCAGTGGAGTGGAATATGCATTAGCTAATGGGATGCCAAGAATTCCCAGTTTCCCTTCCTCCAAATCATCTAGTGGCTGGTTGAGCCTAAGAATATAAGAATGATTAGTATTCCCTGGAAACCCATAGACCATGCCAGCCAGGAAAGCATGTAGGCTAATGGCAATATTTCTGTGACCTTAGTATAATAAGAAAAAGTTAAATCTAAAAGTATCCTGGCACAAAACATCCAGGAAATCTGAGATATAATGAAAAATCTAATTCTAAGAATAATAGGAATAGAGGAGGGAGAATAAACATGGATCAAAGGCACAGAAAATATTTTCAACAAAATTATAGAAGAAAATTTCCCTACCCTAAAGATGATGATTATCAAGGGAAAAGAAAAAAGTATACAGAACACCAAATAGACTGGACCAGGGAGTTCCCTCAGCAAATAATAATCAAACACTAAACATACAGAACAAAGAAAGAATATTAAAAGCTGCAGGAAAAAGAACAAGTAACATATACAGACACTATTAGAATAACACCCAACTTTTCAGTGGAGACACTAAAGGCCAAAGAGGTCTAGACAGATGTTCTATAGACTCTGAGAGACTATCTACTAAACCCAGCCAAACTTTCAAACACCATAGATCAAGAAAATAAGACTTTCCATGATAAAACCCAATTTAAGCATAATATCTATCTACCAATTCAGCCCTACAGAAGGTTCTATAAGGTAAACTCCAACCTAAAGAGGTTAACTATACCTAAGAAAACACAAGGAATAAACAATCCCATACCAGCAAATCAAATTAAAACAGGGGTAACACACACACACACACACACACACACACACACATACTCACACAAATTTCTTTATAAACATAAATGTAAAAATACTCAGTAAAATATTTGCAAACCAAATCCAACAACACATCAAAAAGATAATTCATCATGACCAAGCAGGTTTCATCCTAGAGATGCAGGGATGGTTTAACCTATGTAAATCAATAAATATAATCCACCATATAAAAACTGAAAGAAAAAAAAACCCATGATCATCCTAAGTAGATACAGAAAAGAACATTGACAAAATCCAATGCCCTTCCATGATAAAAGTCCTGGAGAGATTGAGATTAGAGATACAAGGGACATTCCTCAACATAATAAAGACAATTTACTGCAAGCCCATAGCGAACATCAAAGAAACGGAGAGAAGTTCTAAGCGATTCCACTAAAAGCAGGAATAAGACAAGGCTGTCCACTCTCTCCATACGTAATTACCACAGTGCTTGAAGTCTTAGCTAGAGCAGTGGGACACCTAAAGATCAAGGGACACAAATTGGAAAGGAAGAAGTCAAAGTATCTTTATTTGCAGAGGACATGACAATATACATAAGAGACACTAAAAATTCCATCAGGAAGCTCCTACAGGTAAACACTTTTAGCAAAGTATCTAGATAAAAATAAACTCACAAAACAGTAGCCTTCCTATATACAAATGTCTGAGAAAGGAATCAGACCTTTCACAACACCTTTCACAACAGCCTTTAGTATAAAATTTCTTGGGATAACTCTAAGCAAGCAAATGAAAGACTTATATGATTTAAAAAAAAAAACCTTTAAGATACTGGAGAAAGAAATTGAAAAAGGTATCAAAGATGGAAAGATCTCTCGTGCTCATGGAAGAGTAGGATTAATATAGTAAAAATGATGATCATCCTACCAAAAGCAATCCACAGATTCAACGCAATGCTCATCAAAATGCCTACACAATTCACAGAGTTTAAAAAGACAAGACAATTTTCAGCTTCGGATGGAAACATGAAAAAAATTGAGGATAGCTAAAACAATGGGGAATAATGAAAGAACTCTGGAGATATCACCATCCCTGATCTCAAGTTGTACTAGAGAGCTATAGTAATACAATCAGCATGGCACTGGCATAAAAACAGATGTGTTAATCAGTAGAATAGAGTTGAAGACCCAAACATAAATCCACACATATGAACACCTCAGTTTTGATTTTTAAATAGCTAGAAAAACAAACCGGAAAAAAGACAGCATCTTCAACAATTGATGCTGATGAAACTGGATGGCTGCGTGTAGAAGAATGCAAACAGATCCATACCTATGACCTATATAAAACTGAACTGAAAATGATTCTAAAAGAGTGATTCTCAATCTTGCTAATGTTATGACCCTTTAATACAGCTCCCCATGTTGTGGTGGCCCACAACCATAAAATTATTTTTGTTGCTACTTCATAACTGTAATTTTGCTATTGTTATGAATCATAATATAAATATCTGTATTACAGTGGTGTTAGCCACCCCTGTGAAAGGGACATTTGACCCCCTACAAGGTCATGACCCATAAGTTGAGAACCACTGATCTAAAACCTCAACATATAACCAAATACACTGAACCTGATCGAAAGTGGGGAACAGCCTTGAACACATTACACTAGAAAAAGACTTTCTGAACAGAACACCATTAGCACAGGCACTAAGCTCAACAATTAATAAATGGGACCTCATGTAACTGAATAGCTTCTGTAAGGCAGAGGGCACAATACAAACAGACAAAGCAGCAGCCTGCACATTGGTAAAAGGTTTTGTTTTGTTTTGTTTTTTTGTTTTGTTTTGTTTTTAATCAACTCCACAATAGTGGACTAATACCCAAAATATATAAAGAAGTAAAAAAAAAAACAAAAACAAAAACTAGATATCAAGATAACAACTCAAGTGAAAATTGTTACAGATCTAAACAGAGAATTCTCAATAGAGGAAACTCAAATGGCTGAGAAACACTTAAAAAGTATTCAATACCCTTAGCCATCAGAAAGATGAAAATCAAAACTACTTTGAAATTTTATCTTACACCCATCAGAATGACTAATATCAATAAAACAAGTGACAGCTCACGCTGATAAGGATGTGGAGTAAGGGGAACACTCCTTCATTGCTAGTGGGAGTGCAAACTTTGTACAGCCACTGGAAATCAGTGTGGTGATACCTCAGGAAGATGAGAATTGATCTACCTTAAGATCCAGCTATACCAGTCTTGGACATATACCCAAAAGATGCTTCATCCTACCACAGAGAAACTTGCTCAACCATGTTCATTGCTGCTCTGTTCATAATAGTCAGAAATGGGAAACAACCTAGATGTCCCTCAACAGATAAATGGATAAACAAAATGTGGTACAGTTATATAATCAAATATTACTCATCCATTCAAAAGAATGAAATCATGGGTAAATGGGTAGAACTAGAAAAAAATCATTTAGAGTGAAGTAATCCAGACCCAGGAAGACAAATATGGTATGTATTTGCTTATATGTGGCTATTAGCTCTTAGGTCAATGTTAACCAAGCTACAATCTGTAGAACCATAGAGCTTAGTTATAGAGTAAGGGACTCTGTATGTGGGGTTGGGGGTGGGGGCAGATAGATCTCCCTAGGAATGGAAATAGGATAGTTATGGATGGATGAAGGGGGACTGGAATGGGACGATCAAGTGGGGAGGGTAAGAAGAGTGGGAGATAAGGGAGGAATATGGGGAGAGACACCTAATATTAAAGACCATTTGAGGGGTGCTAATGGAAACCTAATTTAATAGAAGCTTCATTGTGTGTGTGTGTGTGTGTGTGTGTGTGTGTGTGTGTGTGTGAGAGAGAGAGAGAGAGACAGAGAGAGAGAGAGAGAGAGAGAGAGCAGAGAGAGACAGAGAGAGACAGAAACAGAGATCTAAATGAAATCATCAAATACCAGGGGAGACAGAGCCCCAACTAGACATCTCTTGTCACCAAATGGAGCTTCCAGTACAGGAAAGGGTTACATCTAATTGAGTTGTTGTCCAAAAGGGTCCCATGGGACAAACAAACCAGGCTGCTGCCAATACTATAGGTTGCTCTCCACAAACGGATGGCAGGGCCTTATTGCTGAATGTAACACCTCCACAACTCACTGAACATAGAGAAGTCAAGCTGGTGCCTACAGTCTTCACCCTATGTGACAGCATCTTTGGTACAGGGCGTTTACTCTGCACACTACCAAAAGAGAAACATAAGCACTAATAACCATCTGTAGGACATGCCAGCACAATGGTGGCATAATACTTGTGCGAGTAACCAACCAATATCTGATTTGACTTAAGGCCCACTCCACGGGATGAAATCCATACCTGATGCTACTTCAGGAACCAGAACCTGAGACTAGATAGCCATGGGACCTAAGATAAGACCAAATATTACTGTTCTTCTGAAAGAATATAGCAATAAAATGATATTCTGCTATACCCATAGACCAGTCTTGCTCAGCCATCATCAGAGAAAATATGGGCTTTGAAGAAACTGCATATGAAGTTAACTTACATTGTGGCAAAAGTTAGCCACTGAACAACAAAGTGTCCTTGAATCAACTGCTGACAAACTGGACAGACAGGACATGAAACAAAGGACTACCGACTTTTGCCAAAACAAGTGTGGTTGTGGCTTTATCAAAAGGCATCTTGTGAGGCACCATCCCTGAAGTGGCCTTCGCAGTCCAGAAAAAGTACAGTGCCCTTTTCTTCGAAGGTAGCTGAACAGGCAGTGGGCCGATGGCTTCTGATGTGCAGTGGAACAGCAGCTGAAACAGTTATTCTTGAAGAGTAACTAAGCTCACATCTCTCAATAGTAGACTGGCATTTAATAGAGAGATGTGGAGAAGAATGGGATGCTTGCTTGTATATGTGGTATATAGTTATTATGCTTTTGTATATAGTTTTTCTTATATTTGTTATAACTAATCATAAGAGAAGCTTCCTCCAGAAGCAGACAAGAACAAATACAGAGATTTGCAGAGAGTGAGAAATTCATCTCTAAATATGATGTCTTCATCAACCATCTCCCCACCCCAGGCTCAGGGAACCTTGAAAAAAAAGAAGACAGGAAGAGTGTAAGAGATAGAAAGTATGGAGGGCACCAAGGAAACGAGGCTCTCTAAATCAACATGATCAATGCACATATGAACTCACAGAGATGGAAGCAATATGCAGAAGGCCTGCATGAATCTGCACCAGATGAGGTCCTAGAGCTAAAAGGAGAAGTAGATATATGATCCCATCCCTAACCCAGAAGCTATCTCTAATTGATAAACACTTGCAAATAAAAGTGTAATTTTCCCCAACAGAGTCTCGCCAGAGAAACACTGTCCTTCAGGGTAGGTTGCATTCCCAGCTCTAGATGGCCAACAGAAAACTAACTCAATGGCATCTTTGGAGGTTCTCCGTCTCATCATGTCATGTCAGGCTTCTCCCTCCCCCCACCTCCACTGCAGGTCCTTTGAATATATTTATTATGGTTTACAGAATTTAGTGTTTCTATGGGGTTCCTGAGTGTACAAACCAGTGGCCGTCTTAGTCTCTATGTTTTGTGCCTTTTCTTGGGCTCTTTTCCTTCTGTTCATTTGTTTTGTCTTAGTCCAATTTGCCAGTTTTTGTTTTATCTTATTATGTTATATTTTATTTAATTACTATCTCTGAGAAGCCTGTTTTTTTTCTAATGAGAGACAGAAAAGGAGTGGATCTGGATGAGAGGTGAGGAGGAACTGGGAGGTGTAGGTAGGGGGAAAACCATAGTCAGGATATATATGTGAGAAAAAAAATCTATTTTCAATAACAGAAAAAAGCAAAGACTAATCAGCTTTTCTCAGTCGTGTGACTGTCAGAAATGTTCACCAACAGATGAATGAACATGGTATACATATGTACAATGGACTTCTTTTTTTTTTTTTTTAAGGTTTATTTATTTATTTATGTATACAGCATGTTTGACTGCAGGCCAGAAGAGGGCACCAGATCTCATTACAGATGGTTGGGAGCCACCATGTGGAACCTGGGAATTGAACTCAAGACCTCTGGAAGAGCAGTCGGTGCTCTTGACCACTGAGCCATCTCTCCAGCCCCAATGGACTTCTTTTTGACCATAAAGGAGAATGACGTTAGGTTACTTGTGAGAAAGTGGATGCAACTAGAGATTATCATGTTAAATGAGTTAACTCAATCTCAGAAAGACAAATACCATATTTGCCCTCCTTTGTGGCCTCTAGATTTTATTTGGATGCATACAATCGTGTATGGCATGAAAGCAGAAGTGGACATTATCTCAGAGAGACATGTGGGAGGGGGATGGTAAGGATGAAGGAAGAAAGTTGGAGTGAATATTTTCAAACTATATTGTGTACTTCTGTGAAAATGTCGTCATGTAACCCAGGGCCACGTGCAAGGAGATAGGCCAAGGAAAATGAAACAGAACAAAACGAAAACAACATAAAATTCAGACCACAGGAAAAGAGAGACTACTTGGCCTTAAGCCACAGTGTCGAGCCCCTGCCTTTTCTACCATTCTGCTAGACCATGGAACGCAAATCTTGTGCTGTAAGGGGCCAAATGAAAAACACTTCAAGCCTGTGGGTTACACAATCTCTGGTACATTAATTAAATCAATCATTACAACACATAAAAGGAGCTAGAGACAAATGATTAAGCTTGGATCTGCTCCAGTAGAACTTGAGTTATGACAAGGAAATCTTAATTTCATATTAAAAAAATCTTCAATCATTTAGAAATGCTAAAACCATTCTTAGCGTGTAAACAATACAAAAGCCAGGCAAAGGGCAGGATACAGTCCAACTGGAAAGCAAGGGAAGCACAGTTCCACTTTGATACTGGATGCCTCAGTTGGCTGTAATGAAGGATCGAGGCTCCTTTGGATGGGTGATGGATCTGAGCAGCACTATGCTCTTAAGCCACTGAACAGACAGTATTGCATCCTAAAGCCCTAAGCTTAAGGAAGCTCATGAGCTGTTCTGTACAGAGAGGCTGGCTCCCAGTCTGCCATTAGAGTGGTTAACAGGAGTTGTAACAGAGACAATAACCATAACCTTGGTCTGTGTACCCCACAACCATTCAGGGCTGTGGAGAAGCCATTGTATCCACTGTCGGTACTTTGGTACCTTTATGTTGACAAGTCAGGATAACATTTATATGACTATATAAGAAAATTGACTTGCTTTTACATATAAACTTGTCTTATTTAAATAAATGTATACTGCATGCTGATACAAGTTGCTTAATACATTTTAATCCATACCCTGTAACAATGCTTCTCCAAAGCTCCTGAAACATAAGGGACATGAATCATCATGCTGTGCTGCTTTGGTCAGGGATGGTTTTCCTCCTGAGCTTTCTCCATGATAAATAGCAAATGAGCTAAAACATACTCTATGTAAGAAATTCTCATAGAAGAAAGGCCTTGAGGGATGGGGATGGATACAGGGAGGGGGTATAGCCACCCTCAATACTTAAATGGTTTTCAATGGAAAAAAGGTTCAATTTGTTTTATTTGGTATCAAGCAATAGAAGGAGGATTATAATGTATTAAACTACTGGAAACAGACTTGGGCTTATTATCAAAAAGGAGAGAAATTTTCCTGGATCTCGCTCCTGTAGACCAGGCTGTCCTCGAACTCACAGAGATCCGCCTGCCTCTGCCTCCCAAATGCTGGGATTAAAGGCCTGTGCCACCACCTCCCAGCTTTGTCTCTAATGAATTACCTGGAGAAGTTTTTGCTAGCGATTTTATTCCTTCTAAATGTCCTTCACTTCGTCGTGTATATGTGGCAGTAGATTTCATTCTCTATAAAATATTTTTCCTCAGTTTGAAGGATTTTATTTCTAACATATGTTTTCTCCCATTTTACTTAGATCCCAGCTGGGTATTCACAATTTAAAAAAAAAAAAAAAAAGGAGAGAAATAAGAAAAGGAAAAGAAAATCTATCTGTGTGCTCTAGAACCCAGCACATTCACCATGAGAGATGTGCACATGCCTGGGATGGATGAACACAAACTGGAGAGGAAGAAGAGGGGATTGGAACATTAAAACCACTGACTTTCAAGAGCTAGACCTCTCATGCTTCCGCTCAAGTATTTGGACATGGCATTCTTTGTTCAGGGTAAACGGCAAACACACATAATCAAAAGAGTAAGGCAATTTATTACTCCTCCAATTTAACCAGAATGAAGACAAGTAGGTTTTATTCAACAGCACCAGACCAGGGCCGGCTGTTTGGCTACAGTGGCATACCCTAGTTATATGGTTTCTTCCTTAACAACTATCTACTGAGAATGTGCTTCCTACACCATGCCAGACAGAAACTCATGGGGACAAAGACAGATACAAACCCACTCTCACAGAATTTATTGGAATTAGAAGTTTAACAAGTAATTTTAAAAAGTGTGTTAAGAGTGCACAGGTCAAGGACACTGTGGTTATATTTAAAGATGATCACAAATTCTTTGATCAAATCTGCCTTTTGAAAGTTTGGTTCAAAATCTTCTTCCCTTATCTTTGAATGGGCTTTTTAACTACTTTGCCAATGAATAAATAGAAGTTACACTGAGGTTTCTAAGGCTGTGTCATGAAAGCTGCGGGTTCTACCTTCCTTCATGGAAAATGAGCCCATGGAACCCTGAGGCATCATGGAGAAAGTCCAGCTTCCCTGAGGGTACCTTGCTTTGAAGAAGCCATACAGCATGGGAAGGGCTATACATTACTCAAGGTGACAGTTCCTGTGTCACTGTGATAAAATACCTAAGATAATCAACTTTAAAGGATTTATTCTGGTTTATGGCTCCTGGGGTTTCCAGGCCTATGACTTTAAATCCAAGGTGAGGCAGAACATCATGACAGGGACAATGTGGTAGAGGAGACACAGAGAGAGGGCAGAGGAGAGAGGGAAGGAAAGAGGGAGGGAGGGAGGGAGGGAGGGAGGGAGGGAGGGAGGAAGGGAGGGAGAGACTGAGATTAGACAACTTGATGTCTGCTTCAATGAAAAATGCCCCAATTACCTGACTTCTTCTGTTAGGCCCCATCTCTGAGAAGTTCCATCATCCCCCAGTAATGCATGAGCTGGGGACCAAGTCTTCAACACATGGGCTTTTGGGGGAAACTCCAAGATGCAAACTGTAACACCAGTCACACTCCATTTTTTAGACTAACAGCCCAACTAAAAGAAGCCATCATCCACCAGATCATTTCCTCATCCCAGCCACTGGACTTACTCCCAGCCATTCATGTCTTCCCAGGTGAAATGTCAAACAATATGGAACAGAATAGGCATCCTGTCTATGCCTAGTCTAAATGTCTGACCCACTGAACCTATGAGCATAAGAACATTAGCATTGTTTCCGCTAGTAAGTCATATGATGGTTTGTGATGTGAAAACAGTTTATCTCAGCAGGCTCCCAGCAGAGGACCTACCAAAGCAGGATGGACGTGATAAAGGGTAGGAGTTAGCAATGAGTACTCCCAATAGAAGACCTATCAGAAGTCTGGTGAGATGATTTATCACAGGTAAAGATAGTTGCGTTCAAGTCTGATAACCTGAGGTCGATTCTTGGGACTCACACGATGGAAGTAGACACAGCAGAGGCGAGAAAGCTCTTAGAACTTCTGGGGATCTAGTGGAGCACAGTAGCTGCAGAGCATAGGATTGCTGAGCAAAGCTAAGTCCGGTCATGGCCATTGCATTAGCATCCTTGAAGAATCTGAACTTAACCAAAGGGCGAAGAAAAGTCACCTCAGCAGATTCAGCGTGACCGTGAAGAATGATGTTTGCCCAGGAACAAGACTGAGGCCTGGCAGCTGTGTTCAGGGGAGGCGGGACAGTGAGTGATCGATCAGGTTTAGAGTGAAGAAGATCAAGATTTACAATACAAATTCCCTGGATTTAATAAGACCTTGGCCATGGCACCTGGAGGAAGAAAGAGAAGGCCTCGCCTTCCTCCCAGGCCTCTGACTGAGCAAGGGGCATTATTTAGAGAGAAGGAAACTTTGGAGAACAGGCTGGAGGGAGGGAGGGATAGCTCCATCTGGGGCGGAGTTTAATGTAGGTAGACAAGCCATGTGGGAAGCCCAGGAGGCTGATGGCTAACAGGACATGTATGTAGATAAGGAGGACTGTGAAGACCTGACCAGTGTGAGCTTCACCTCAGCTTTTCTGGGTTCCTTCCTAATCACACTGATAACAGCCACAGGGAGTGTCCCAGAAGCAGCAGCTGGAGCCAAGCCAGGGGGGGTGGGAAGCAGGGCAATGGAAGATAGAGAGTTCAGCCCAGATCCATAGGCTTTTTGTTCAAAGTAAAGAGTATTTATCTCACTTCCACCTTAAAGACAATCACAGCACTGGGTGACAGTGTTTATATTGGGAGGCAGCAAAATCAGCATTTGGTGACATCTTGCCCATCAGCTCAGTGTGTGAGTTGAAAAACCTGACAGTTTGGAACAGGAGTTAGAGTAATCATAGAAAGCTGAGCTCTGGTCCCACAAAGCAGAGAGCAACACCAGCAGACATGGAACACAGTGAAATCCCTAGTGCTCTGGTGTATTCTGGGTGACCTGAATATTCTCTTGAGCATGTCAAAACTTTTATGTTTACTTTTTAAACCCCTCTGATATACAGTACACTCATGTCTCTGAAAGGTGTGCTATTTCTTTTATCAAATAATTACAGGTTTACTATTGGGCCTCATAAGCAACATTTTAGACTGAAGGAGGATAGCCAAGAATTACAGAAAGAAAACAAACAAATGAAGCTATAATTACACAAAATGAAAAAATATACACCTTTCAGTAATGAGTTTAAATATCAATAGCTTCAACTAAAACACAGGTTAGTTGAATGGATTATGAAACAAAATCCATCTTTCCGTTGTCTATAACTTACCTTAAAATCTAGGCAAAAATCTTAGACTGGAAAAATTAAAAGAGTATTCCAAGTAAAACAGGAAACAAAAGGTGTGCTACCTTAGTATCTGACAAAATTGACCTCAAACCAAAACTGTTCAAAAGAGCCAAAGGAATACACTTCATTCTGACCAAGGGGACAATTAGGCAAGAAGACATTACAACCTGGAACACAGATTCACCAAACCCTGGTGCACCCGATTTCATAAGAAGCCAACAACTGGACTTCAAGACCCAGATTAACCCTGACTTGGTATCAGTGGGTAATTTCAATATGCCGCTTTCTCCAACAGGCAGGTCATCTAAGCAAACACTATGAACAAAGAAATGAGAACTAAATGGTATCATACATCAAATGGACCTAACAGACATCTACAGAATCTGTTCTCTTTCTGATTTTTAATGTAGGTGCTTAGAGCTAAAAATTTCTCTCTTTGGATTGCTTTCAATGTGTCTGAGAGGTTTTTGTGTGTCATGCTTTCATTTTCAGTTCTAGCTAGGATTTTTTCTTTCCTTTTTGATTTTTTTCCTTTGACCCATTCATCATTCAGTAATGTGTCATTTAATCCCCATGACTGTCTTACTTAGGGTTTCTGTTGCTGCAATGAAACACCATGACCAAAAAGCAAGTTGGAGAGGAAAGGGTTTGTATTCAGTTTACACTTCCCCATCACAGTTCATCATCAAAGGAAAACAGTATAGCATTTACCTAATTATTCTTTATCAATAAAAAGGTTGGGAGTCAGTTAGAGAACTTGAATGATCAGAGAAGAGGCAGAGAAGCCACCAGTGAGCATCTATCTCTTCCGTTCCTCCATCCAAAAGAGCTGCGATCCTCTCTTAGCCTTGCTGTACTACTTCCTGTTTCCTGTCTAACCTCCTCAGTCCTCAGAAACCTCTTCGGTTAATTTTGGTCAGCTAGTGGCTAGCTCCTCCCTCTGACTCAAAGCAAACTCTACTGTCAGAGTGTGATCAAAATACCACACAAGTCAGGACAGGAACTCAAATAGGGCTGAAATCCAAAGGCAGGAGCTGATCCAGAGGCAATGGAGGAGTGCTGCTTACTGGCTTGCACCCTCCAGCTTACCCAGCCTACTTTGTTACAGAACCCAGGGCCACCAACCCAAAGATGGCTCCACCCACAATGGGTAGGCGCTCCCCCATCAATTATTAATTAAGAAAATGCTCCACATATAGGCTTGCCTAGAAGCATTTTTTTAATTGAGGTACCCTCCTCTCAGATGCCTTTAGCTTGTATGAAGTTGACATAAAGCTATCCAGCACAATGAGTTTATGTAATTTCTAGAGATTCTTTAGTGGTTGATTTCAAGCTTTATTGCTTTGTGGTCATATAGGATACAGGGAGTTATTTCAAACTCTATATTTGTTTAGATAGGTTTTGTATCCCAGGATGTGGACTATTTTAGAGAAACTTCCCAGACCTGCAGAGTGGGATATATATTCTTTAAGGAAAGGTTTGTTTTGGCTCACAGTTTGAGGGTATAACCCATCATGATGGGGGAAGCCATGGTGACAGAAGTGAGCGACAGCTGGGCGTGTTGAATTCACACTCAAGAAGCAGGGAGGGCACCTTGGTAATGTGTGGCTCCTTTCTCCTTTTCATCCACTCAAGACTCCAGTGCATGGGATGATGCTGTTCACCTGTAGAGTGGGCCATGCCACTTCACTTAACACAGTGCCCTGAGACATGCCCAGAACTTTGTCTCCAAGTTGATTCTAGATCCTATCAAGTTGACCGTTAATATTAACCACCACAACTTGGAAGCCCATTGCCCAAGGAAGCAGTGCTATGGGGAGTTTGTTAAGTCCCTGAGCATGGCTTCAGGGCATGACTATGAACAAAAGAGGTATAGCCAGCATCTGTGCCCAGAAGCGGGAGAGAGCTGAGAAGGGGGCAGACTATGGCATCCCATGATGAGTGGCTGGACCAGCTGGGATAATCTGCAGAGGGAGCTGAGTTATTCCTATCGTCGTCCCAATCTGTATTCCCAACAGCTTTCTAGCCTAGGTCTGCAGCCTTTCTGATGAATCTGAGAGCTAACCAAATGGCCTTCCATTCAACGTTTTTACCACAAATTTCAGGTAGACATAATTTGTTGTTTCCATACCAGGACCTTGGTTAACACAAAGAGGTTGGACTGCATGCTTCCTAGGATTCCTTCTATATGACTCTATAGAATACTTTAAGTATATGAAAAAAATGAGCCAGGTTGCAAGCACACTCCTTCACTGACCATTTAGTTATTAATATTACTTTGCAGGGGGCAGGGAGGGAGCCAGGCAGTGGTAGTTCCAAGTGATAAGCATCAGGTGCATGGTACTGTAAACTTACTTGTATCCAGCACAGCAGTGGCATTTGGTGAAACATGTTGTTACCATTTTCCCAATGCCAGCTTTACACTTCAAGTAAACCTGCTAAGTTTCTGCCCCCTAGCCCTGCAGCTTTGTAAAAATACCCCTAACATCTATGTCTACAAGGTCAGATATTGATACTCCTGAGCTAAGGGGTGAGTGATAAGGAAATCAATAAGGTATATGGTGCCTGCCTACATTTCTCTCATGTTTGATATTGTGGGGGCACTGCAGGGCATAGGATCTCTTTGCCTCAGGGGAGGGCCAGCAAAGTATCTCTCCATAGAGGTGTGAACATGGAGTGGGAGAAAGAAGATACAGTTTCAAATAAGCACAGTACAAAGAGAAACTTTCAAACATCTGTATCACAAGTTATGAACCAAGGTAAAAGTGTTTGTGCTGGTGATGTCCCACCCCAAGCTAAGGAGCTATTGACATTTGATTGGTGTGAAAAGAGTTGGTTTTCCTGGTGAAACCTGGTGTATCAACCACACTCCAGGGCAGAATCCATGCTCAGAAGGAGTTGGCTGACCCAAACTGGACTCCTTGGGTTGGGGATGGGGTAGGGTGAATATGAAGTTGAGTAGGCAGGGAAGGGTTAAGGGTGTTGGAGGAGTTGGGGGAGGGGAATAAATATGATCAAAACACATTGTATCAAATTTTCTAAGAATTAATGAAAAACATTTTTAATGTTTTGAGCTAGGAGTGTGGTGCATGGTTGTTGACTCAGCACTTCAGAGGCTGAGGCAGAGAGGAAAGGAAGTTTGGTGCCAACATGAATTACAAAACAAAACACTGCTTCAAATTTTGTTGTTGTTGTTTCTGGGCAAAAGAATTTAAGATAAACAACTCTCAAAAAGCAGCTATACATCCAATTTGAAATGAGAGCATCTGTGGAAATATCATTGATGTATCCATATGAAGCAAAAAACGATGGCTGTTAAGGAAATGCAGTTATGTTCATTTTATATTAAAACACATTATAAGGCATTTCCAAATATTGCCTACCCTCCACCAACACATACCTAGTAATATTCTACTTTATGGTTTGAACAAGTTACTGTAACAGATCAGTTTGTCATGTAGTAGAAGCCCAGTTGTCTTTTTAATGCCTATGATTTCTAAAATCCTAGGTCAAACTTGTAAACAATAAAGTCAAAACAGCCCAAATGACTAAACAAAAGACACTCTCAGTAGCCTGCCATCCAAAAGGGACCAGAGCTAAGCAGCTGGACCTGCATATTTTACCAAATAAATCCTGGTTGCAGACCTTTAGAATGACCCTCAGCTGTGCCATCTTTCACAGCTGGTGCTCCGTCTGCCCACTGGCCCTAGCTTGCCTGGTTTTCCCAATAGAATGGCCACTCTTTCCTTTGTTCTTTAATATCTTAGTTCTGTCAATCATGCTTAATTCGGTTAATCTGTATTCTGGAACTACTTCAGTTAAACCAAGTTCATCCCTGTCCTTGCCACAATATCTGAGTATTCCCACATAGCTCATAAGTGCCTTATCCTTATGAATAGGTTATAAGAATTGTACCACTACCACCACCACCACCACCACCACCACCACCACCACCACCACCACCACCACAACCACCACATCCACCACCTCCATCTCCACCATCTCTTTCAAATTTCCTCAATGGATAGGAGACAACATGTTGACTTTCATTGAGGCATCTTTCTGGCTTCTATAACTAGCTGGGTAGTTCTCAAACTGTGGGTTGAGATCCCTTTGGCAAATGTCTATCTCAAAAAAAATATATACATTATGATTCATAACAGTAGCAAAAATATAGTTATGAAATAGCAACAAACATAATTTCAAGGTTGGAGGTCACCAACATGAGGAACTGTATTAAAGGGTCGCAGCATTAGGAAGGTTGATAACTACTGAACCAAAAGGCCAAGAAGTGATATCAGTCTTCTAAACTAATGCTGATTTGCAAAGCATTTCCAATATTCATTTTAAGGGCAAAGCAGATAGCTTTACTAAGAAGTGCACTTGTTTATTGGTTCCTCAAGATCCATGGTCGTCATCATTTGGCACATCCACTTATATGGGGATTTGCTTGACAGAGATTTAATGAACAAGAGCATTTCCACTAATTTGGGGAAATCTCTTGCTGAGAAGCAAAAAACCAAAAACAAAAACATAACAAATATTTGCCAAACTTGGGGCTAAGTCACTTTGCTAAACATTTTCTTTAAGATGTCTAGACACAGCCCTCAATACCACCCAATACCACATGCCAAAATGTGCACATTATAAAGAAGAACTGTATATTAGAGAGAAAAACATACGCCTTTTCCCACTTAGAAAATGCAACAACTGTCAATTTCCTGATGTTGGCAAGCACCCTAAAACACACACTGGATTAGCAAAGCCAATTTAGTGTGAGCATGGCAGCTGGCGCTGGGCTCTTTCTTCCCAAATGGTCACTGACATCTTGAACTTCAAATGTTTTCTGTTTTACAACACAGGCAAATGCTATTATTTGTGGGGAGGGGAGAATGACTAACCACTGTCATTCAAACTGTAGAAAGCAACATTTTTTTTAAAACAGCACACACAAACACAGAGACACAGACACACACATCTGGGTACTTGGGGGACAGTATAGGACACTTATGCTAAAGCAAATCTCTAGAATTGAGAGTTTTATGTACCTAACTTGGCTAAAATATCAGTGAAAGTATCTAGAAGAGATGTTCTTGGTATTCTCAGTACACAGACAAAGCAGGATCTCCTCAAGGACCCAATAGAGCAGTGGTTTCTCAATCTTCCTAATGGTGCGATCCTTTAATACAGTTTCCTATATTGTGGAGATCCCCAACCATAAAATTATGTTCATTGCTACATCATAACTGTAATTTTGCCACTGTTGCAAATTGTAATATAGATATCTAATATGCAGGCTATCTGATATGGCAGTGACCCACAGGTTGAGAACCTTTGCAACAGAGGCTCTGGAGAAATGGCTCAGTGGTTAAGAGCACTTGCTGATCTCATAGAGGACTGAGATTCAGTTCCCAGCATGCACAGTGGTGGCTTACAACTTCTTGCAACTCCAACTTCAATGGATCTGATGTTCTCTTCTGCTCTGCCCCAGCATCTGCACTCATATGCACATCATTTTTAAATGTTAAAAAAAGAACCCAATAGATAATTTAGGGTCCATACTAGAAGTGTGGATAAAACTCATTAAGACTTCAGAAACTCACATGTGATAGTTTGCCAAAGAATGTCCTCCATACAGCCTGGGATATTTGAATGCTTGGTCCCCAGTGGGTGGCACTGTTTGGGAAGGCTTACAGCCTGAGGCTTTAGTTAGAAGAAGTGTATCACTGAAAGTGGGCTTTGAAAGTTTAAAGACTTGCTTAATTGCTTCCTTTCTAATTTGTTCTTTCTGTTTTCTTCTTTAGTTTCAAGATGTGAGCCCCCAACTTCTGCTGCTCCAGCTATCAAGCCTGCTGCCTGCCGCCTTTGCTCAGACTCTAACCCTGTGGAACCATAAGTCCAAATCAACCCTTCTAAAAGTTGCCATGGTCACGGTGGGTTTAATTTCAATTCCCAGAATCCATGTGAAAACAATGTCAGGCACAATGGTGTGCACTTGCCACCCCACGGTTGAAAAGGCAGAGCTAGGCAGAGCCCTGGGGCTCACTGGCCAGCTAGCCCAGCCTTCTAGAGAGTTCCAGTAAGAGAGACTCTGTCTCAAAACAGGCAGGAGAAAATGCACAGAATGCCTAAGGGACAACAGAGGTTGACTTCTGACCTCTACATGAATATGTACTCACATACATGCTCACCTGCACACACATCAATGCACACACAGAAAGAAAAAAATGTTACTGATTTAGCTGACTTGGGTCCGGTAGCAGCATCAGGACATTCAGGAGCCCCCAGGCAACTCTAATGCTGCTCTGCTGACATTAGCCTTGACTAATAAAGTTCTTAGAATCTCAGTGTCTGTTTGTTGTCTTGCTCAGCTTCAGTTTCTGTTTACACAATGATGGCCTGAGGAGCTGATTAAGTGAACCTGCTTCTGGAAAGTCTTTTAATTACCTTATAAATACACAGTTAAAAATTAATGCATGAAATTACTGCAAAGGAGATAAGATGAGAAAGGCTGCTTATTTATGAAACCCTAAGAAACAGAAATGAAGATGAATAAGCAGAGGGTTGAAATTACATGTGTCAGGAGGATTGGCACAGTGGGTAAAGATGCCTGCCTACAAGTCTGAAGACCAGAGCTCAAGTCCCAGGATCCACATGTTGGAAGGCGAGAATCAGCTCCTACTAACTGTCCTCTGACTTCCACACATGTGTGCACACATTTGGACACACAGAAAATAAATTTAATTAAAAATTACATTTACCGTCAAAACAAGTAATTGAAAGATATAAAAGGAAATCATATGATAGCTACAAGAGGAAGGGTCTCAAGAAATGTTAGGGGGTTGTCTCAGGGTTTCTATTGCTGTGATGAAACACCAGGCCGAAGCAGCTTGCAGAGGGAAGGTTTGATTTGGCTTATTCTTCCATATTGTTGTTCATCATTGAAGGAAGTCAGGACAGGAACTCAAACAGGTTAGGATCTGGAGGCAGGAGCTGATGCAGAGGCCATGGAGGGGTGCTGCTTACAGGCTTGCTTCCCCTGGCTTGCTCAGTCTACTTTCTCATAGGACCCAGGACCACCCGCCCAGGGATGGCACCACCCACCATGGACTGGGCCCTCCCACATCAATCACTAATTAAGAAAATGCCTTCCAGGCTTGCTTACAGCCTGATCTTATGGAGGCATTTTCTTAACTAGGTTCTCTCCTCTAGGATGATTACAGCCTGTGTCAAGTTGAGGACTAGTCAACATAAGGGTTGAAATTCTTTTACATTTATTATTGTGTGTCTGTGTGTCTGTCTGTGTGTCTCTGTGTTTGTATAGACATGTACATCACAGCATGCATGTGGAGATCAGAGAACAATTTGTGGGAACCAGTGCCCTTCCTCCACCATGTTGGGTATGGGGATTGAACTCAGGTTGTCAGCCTTGGCAGCAAGTGCCTTCAAGTGCCAGAGATTGAAGATTTTTACCAAATATCTACAAGATTTATAATGACAAGGGACAGAAGCCCATCTGTATGGAAGGCTAGTCTAATTTTATTACACTGCAATTTTTAATAACCACAGGAATTAATGATGCCAAGGAAATGTAACAAATGAGGTGTGACCATTAGGCATCCTCACTTCCTCGTCCCTATCAACCCAGAGAATCCCCAGTGAAGTTCTGAAGACAAGATAAACAGAAGATTGTCCCAATAACAAAAACAGAAGTGACAAAGGACCACTGCAGCTACACAGAGCTGCACACTGAGGTGATGGGGGCTGTGACTGCCGCCTACCAAGGTTACCGAGGAAGGATGAGGAAACAGAACATTCCGAGACCCACATGGAGAAAGAGAAAGGACCGCTACATGGAAAAGAAGCTGGAGGGGGCTTCCAGCCATGGGTGGAAAAGATGATTAGAGGGAAAACTCTTAAGAAGCCAAATGACAAGGACTGAGATGGCTAGAAAAGGCTGGAGAGTGGGTAGTTATGCCGCTCGTCATGACAGGAGAGCAGCAGGGGCAATCAACTTCAGGGGATCTGCCCACCCGGAAGCAAAGCTCGGATGGGTGAACCTTGGATAGGCGAGGCCCTGATAGCCCCAGCCCGGGAATTTCTCCTGCTCCTACCGTGTCTTTGCATGTTTGCCGCTGCCATTTTTCTCTGGTATCTGGCCTGGTGTGAATGGGCATGCGGAGATCCCCACTGCCCTTAATGTAGTCTTGGAAATAGCCCGTTCTGCTGGGCATTTTCACCTGTGGATTCTTATGAAGACGATTTCCTCCTAAGCTGTACTGTTTAACTGAAACAATGATTTTATACAATATAGTGTCAGTTTAAATAGGATTATGATGACTGAGGGTCTTTAATAAATACAGTAAGGGATTATGATAAAGGTTAGCTTAGTGAGAAAATTAATATAGGTGAAGATAGGATAAAATATTGCCCCCGCTCCTGATAAAACAGGGGTTAGAGAGGGTAGAAAAATAAAACAAGGAAGTGTCACACAGCTAGAACACATGATTTTCTATTGAGGAACTGTATAGACTGTGGCTTAGGTTAATGATTAAGAAAAACAATTGAGTCCCAGAAGCCCAGCTAGCTCAAGTTCTTTTAATCTTAATGTTGGGAGATATGTTTATAGGTTTCTGTGTGCATCATAGCTAAAACAAAGCTTTAACTATGACATAAGGTTAGGTTAAGATGTTTGCTAATGGTTTTGAGGTTAAAAAAAAAAAGAAGAAAACAATCTAAAGTTTAGAAGGCACATAACTGAATGAGGGACTCATTAGGGTCAGAGAACAACAATGCAGCCCAATTATTCTTAGCTGAGGTGCCTTTCTTGCCAGGATGGGTTGGTGATCAAGGGTGATGATTAAACTCTTTGTACCCATTTCTGCCCTCAGCTTCCTGATATAAAAAACTGTTGGAGAGTGGGTATGTACCCTAAGGATTTAAAGTAGAGCTGACTGATTGGTTTTCATATATAAAAGTTTAGGTTTGTGATTCTTTTAAGATTCTCTATAAGATTAGCTTTTGAGATAAGTAATAAAATAATTGGTCCTTTCTTTGTAACCTCAAAATAGCATGCCAGCGAAAGAGCTGGTGGAGAAAAACACCTAGCTTGTTTACATTCTGTTAATCTATAACCAGTTGCTTGGCCGTGAATGGATATGGGTTCTTGGGACAACTTGTTTTTCACCTGTAATATGTAAAGTGTTTAATCATATAAGGGATATGGAAAACATGCTTTTTTAAAAAACTTGTATTCATTGTAATCATTCAGTTGAAAAAAATATAATGTAACCACATTGTAATTTTTATATTGCTTGCAAGATTTTGCTATAGTATATAAGCTGTAAGGGAAAAAAAAAAGTTAGTTAGAAGGAAAACATCAAGAACGAGAGAAGGAAAACACCAGAAAAGATGTAGAAGGTAAGTTAGAAGGAAGACATCAAGACAGGCAGAAGGGACACATCTAGGTAGAAATATTGAGACAGAAGATAATAGAAAGAACCTGAGAGAGAGAGAGAGAGAGAGAGAGAGAGAGAGAGAGAGAGAGAGAGAGAGAGAGAGAGAATCTTTCCTGGCCCCAGAGAATGAAGTTTTACTCCTCAGATAGAAAAGTCAGAGGCTGGCTGACTCTGTAGGCTCCCCCTCAAGTTCTGAGCTGCTAGAGGCTGGTCATCATGGCAGCGATAGAGTTAGAGAAATTAGACAATGTGAGGAATGAGCATCTTGTTAAAAAACAAAAACAGAGGCGGTGGTGGCACACGCCTTTAATCCCAGCACTGGGAAGGCAGAGGCAGGCAGATCTCTGTGAGTGTGAAGCTAACCTGGTCTACAGAGTTCCAGGACAGCCCGGACTGTTACACAAAGAAGCCTTGTCTCAAAAAAATAATTAATTAATTAAAATGGAAATGTTTATATTCATGGCCACGCTGAGGACTCCTGTTTCTGTTACCTACAAAATGAAAGACACATGTCTGAATCGGTATTTTACTTTGACATTGCATTGTATTGTCTTTTGTTTTTAAGCGTATTGTGCATGGCATCATTTCCCTGACTTCTCTCCCAGTGTATTTGTCAGGGTACTGACTTCAGTATGTCAGCTTTGGGTATTGGCATTCTGATGAACCGTTAGTCAGTCCTAGGGTTTTTCTGGCAGAGTCATTAGCGTCTCCTGTGTGCAGGATTACTGTCTCCAAACAGGGACGCTCTGCTTCTTTCCCTATGGGGTCCCTGTAATTTTCTTCTCTTGCCTTAGTTTTCTAGCTAAGACTTTGAACATTCCATGGAATAGAGGTGGAGATAGTGGGCAGCCCTGTCTTGTTCCTGATTTTAGTAGGACTGTTTCAAGGTTTTCTCCAAATAGCATGATAGTGGTCATATAGAGCCCATGGTTTGTCATAGGCGGCTGTTACTATGTTGGGGTATGTTCTCTTCAACCATACTGCCCAGGACTCTCATCATGAAGGGATATTGGATTTTGTCAAGGGCCTTTGGATATGGATATGATCATATGATTTCTGGATTTAAGGCCCTGGAGATGATGTATTAAATTTATTGATTTATGTGTATTGAACAATTCCTGCATCTCTGAGATAAATTCAACTCGATCACATTGAAGGAGATGTTTAATGTGTGTGTATGTAAATTCAGTTTTCAAGTATTTATTGAGATTATTTTAATCTGTACTCATCAGGAATGTGGCCCACAGTTTTCTTTTGTTGTTGCATTTTTAACTGATTTTAGCATGACGGTGATACCGGCTTCCTAAAAGGATTTGGAGGGATTGGTTGTAGTTGTTTAAACATGTGGGAGCATTCTGTTGTGGATCCATCTGGACCTGGACTTCTTTAGCTGGAAGATCTTTCTTTAAAATTACAGTTTCGATTTCCTTGTTTGTAACATCTAGTAAATTATTGATCTCATCTTGGTTTAATTTTGTAGGTTAGCAGCATCTAGAAAGTCATGTGTTCTTTTAGGTTTTCCATCTTAGCAGAATACAGGTTTTAAAGTATGACCTTATGATTGGCACCTGTGGGATATCTCCCTGTTCATTTCTAATTTTATTAAATTTGTGACTTCTCTCTTTTTTTGTTAATTTGGATAAGGATTGATCAACCTTTTATCTTTTCAAAGTACCAATTCTTTGTTTCACTGATTCTTTCTTGTTGCTGTTGTTTTGAGACAGGATCTCACTATGTAGCTCTGGCTGTCCTGGAACTCGCTCTGTAGACCAGGCTGGCCTCGAACTCACAGAGATCCACCTGCCTCTGCCTCCCTGGGGGTTAAAGTCATGCACCACCACCGTCCGGCTTGTTTCTTTGATTATTAGAGCTTCTATTTCACATTCATCTCTACCCTGGTCTTTGTTATTTTCTACGTCTACTGCTTTGCAGTTTGCTTTGTTCAGGTCTCCCCACACTCTTTCATGCTCCATTGTCATCTGACTCCTTTAGACCTTCAGTGTGAGCTCCTGGAGCTTTGAATGCCTCTGTTAGGGCAGCTTTGATTGTATCTCAGAGCTTTTTTGTATGTTATATTTTCATTCTTTTCAGAGATTTTTCACATTTCCTTCTTCCCATATTCAAGGACCCATCTGTCAGTCACCAGCATGTGGATTATAGTCCCCTGAGTCTGGCTGTGTTTTCACGAGTCTGTGCAGTTTCTTTTGCTAAGGATCTTGGGCTCTATTCTCTTGTGGTCAGATGTAATTCACATACTTGCTCCATTTTCCTAAACATGATGAGATTTGCCTTTGTGATTCAGTGTGCAGTCTATTTTAAAGAAACTTCCATGGGCTGCTGAAAATAATGTGAATTCTCTCATGTCTGGGTAGAATATTTTGTAGATTTCTGTTAGGTCTATGGACTATGGACTATATGCAGTTGGTCTATGATATCATTTAACTCTGATGTTTCTCTGTTTATTGTTTGGATGATCTGTCCACTGGTGACAGTGGACTATTGAAATCACCTACTATTAGTGTTTGGGGTTTAATCTGTGGTTTAATGTCAAGTAGTATTTGTTTTATGAATATTGGTGCACCTGAGTTTGGGGTGTATATGTTTAGAATTGCAATGTCCATTTGGAGGATCATTCCCTTGACCAGAGTCAAATGTCCCTCTGAAGTAGTTTGAATGTAATTGGCCCCCATGCTTTCCCAAGGAGTGGCACTATTAGGAGGTGTGGCTTTGTTGGGTGGGTGTGGCTTTGTTGGAAGAAGTGTGTCACTGTGTGCGTGGGCTTTGAGGTTTCCTATGCTCAGGATACTGCCTAGCAAGTCAATTTCCTGTTGCCTGAAAGATGTAGGACTCTCTGTTGTTGACTGTTTTATTTTTTATTATTTACAGTGGCTGTCCTTACCCAACTGCTGTCCTAATCAGCGATAGTAAATGTCACCGCCAGCAGAGGTTCTCCGCAAAGGCACCAACTCTTTCAAAGCTACGAAGGGGAACTCTATCTACATCTCCATCCCTCTAAAGAATTAAAGATTCCAAGGTTGAGGTGGAATTCTGCTAGTCCAGAGAGGCTGACGAGCAAGTAGCTAACCTTCTCCCTTTGCTTACATCTTCCAAAAAGTCCAGTGTCCTTTTACTCAGCCCTCACTTAAGAATCCTAGCTACCTACACATGGTTCCCCCCTACCACTTCCTGTCAACTACTTGCTGACTCAGCCTTCTGCTCACAGGTTAATTTTACTTAATCAAAAACAAATGTAACACATCTTTGCATTGTTAACGAAAAGTAGTAGGAAAAAAAATGCAATATACTTGAAAATAACATTCCACAACAACTCTCAGCTGTTCCTCCAGCATGTCTGCTTGTTCCCTGCCATGATGACAATGGACTGAACCTCTGAAAGTGTAAGCGAGCCCCCTCAATTAAATGTTTCATTAGAAGAGTTGCCATGGTCCTGGTGTCTTTTCACAGCAATAGAAAACCCTAAGACACCCTCTTTATCTCTTCTAATTAGTTTTGGCTGGAAGTCTGTTTTGTTGCTGGTTAGATTGGCAAGACCTACCACGGCACTCTCTGCTTACAATACTCATTTTCATCTTCTCGCTCAAAGCCTTGAAGGAGGGGTGCAAGTTTTGTGAACAACAAAAAGGTGGACTCTGTTTCCTTATGCAGTAGGCTAGCCTGTGTCTTTAGACGGCAGAATTGAGGCGATGATTATTCAGAGTTGTTATTGACAGATGTGTATTAATTGCTGTCATTTTTATTTGTGGTATTTGTTTGCTTCACTGTTCTTTTCATAACAGCTGTCCTGGTATCATTTCTTTTTTTTCCTGTAACTGGTTATATATGACCATCTTTCTTTTTAGTCGGAAGTATCCTTTCTAGTATTCACTGCAGGGTCGGCTTACTGGCCAGAAATTTCTTTAGCCTGTTTATTATGGAAAGTTTTTCTTTCTCCTTCACTTAGGACCAATAATTTTGCAAAGTAAAATACTATGGAATGGCCTCTGTGTCTTTTCAGAATTTGAAGCACATTGCTCCAAGTCTTAAAACCTTCTGTCCTTAATTAAAGTGTCCATTGAGAAATAAGCTGTTATCTGGATGGTCCTACCTTTACATATGACTCAGACCTCTTTCTTATAAGTTTTAATAGCCAATTGCTGTTTTGTATAGTCAGTGTTTTATTTATAATATTAAATTAAGAGTTGCTTTCTGTTACTGTCTATTTGGCATTCTCCATGCCTCTTATACCTGTCTTTCCCTAGATTTAGAAAATTTTCTTCTATGATTTTTAAAAACATTTTCTGTGCCTTTGGCATGGGTTTCTTCTCCTCTTTCTATGCCTATAAACTCATAGCATTGATATTTTCATGGTGTCTCATAGATACTGCATAGTCCGTGTGGGCATTAAAAAATGTATCATTTTCTTTCATTGAATGATCCAATTCTTTACCTTATCTTCAGGCTCCATCTCCCCATATTCCTATTTTTCATGTGATCCATTCTGTTGATAAGGCTTTCCTCTGATGTGTTCACTGATTTTTTTTATTATACTTGTTGAATTTTTCATTGCCAGCTGCATTTCACTTTGGGTTTCCTCTAGCATCTCTATCTCTCTTTTGAATTGTATTTTCATATACTGAATTGCCCTCCTTATTTCATTCAGCTGCTCCTTGTGTTTTGTTTTCTCTTACTGTCTTCTTTAAGTTCATTCAGGCATTGATTCATGCTCAATCACTTTGATTATGTTCATAATTGTTTTTTTTTTTAATCCCGTGTCCTATGTTTTGGCTAAGTTGTTCTAACAGTTATTAAAGAACTAGTGATCTGGGAAAATGGATGGTCTTGGGGTTTTTGTTGTTGTTGTTTGTTTGTTCGTTTTGTTTTTTTGCATTGCTTGTCTTTCTGTGATGACTTGAGAACCTAGATTTAAGCTGTTGGCTGTGACTCTTGACAAGTGTATTTAGTTCACCTGTATTGAGTGGGAGTTTGGATCTGTGCCTAGTGCTATCTTGATTTGCTTGGTTTTTGGATCAGCTAGGAGATGTTTGAAACTCAAGCTGTGACTACTCTGTTCTGATTCACAGATGGAGTCTCTGGGGTGGACTCCAGCTCACCTAGGGGAAGGGGTAGTTTCTGAGAGCATAGATTTTCTGATGGTGTGGATGAGGTACTGGAGAGCAGAGCAGGTAAGGACTCCCTCTGTAGAGTGAGCAGACAATGGACACAGATCCTTGGATGATATAGCCAATGGATACAGGTCCAGCATAGATTTTCAGATGGTATGGATGAGGTGCTGTAGGGTAGGGTAGGTAAGGACTCCTTCTGCAGGGTGAGCAGACAGTGGATACAGGTCCTCAGATGGTAAGCTTAGAATGCCAAAGGGAAAGGATGATTTCGGTTCCACCTGCAAAGTAAGAGGAAGATTCCCGCAAAGAGGGTTGAGTGAGTCCTGAGGTAGTGGGGATAGAGCGCCCTGAGGAGAGAGTGGGGTCTCTACCTGAAAACTGAGTGACATGGGTCCTCTAAAGTATGAAAGATGTCCTGGGAAGATGGTGGCCATGAGGGAGCAGGGCTTTTCTAGCTACTGGGTGGCGAGGAGTCCCAGGTTTGAGGTGTCTGAAGGAAAAGAGCCAAGAGGAGCATGGGTCCTGCCAGATGTATGGGCAGCAGGAGAGTCCCAGAAAAACAAAGTGTTTGGGGTGTCCAAGAAAGTACCTCAGGTACTTTCTCTTTAAATATATATTAAACATTTTGAAAATATTAACTTCACATATTGATTTTTCCTGGAAACACTTCCTATCAGCCATCCCATTATTGAAAGAACAATGTCAAACAGTTTGCATACCACATCCACATCCTGCTCCTTAGTGAACCTGGCTGGGATGGTGGGGAAAAAACAATGCTGGTATGGAAAACTCATTTCTCACTTCTCTAGAATAAAGTGACTCCAGGGAAGCCCTGCATTTTGCATGCACTATGTCTACACAACACAGGAACAGGGTGAGTTGTCCAGAGAGCATGGGAAAGCATTTATTTTTCATGGTTTGAAGAAGGTCTTATTAGAAGCACAAGCCAGTTTCTGAAAAAAAAAAAAAAAAAAAACCCAGGATCTGGCAGGTTCTGGAAGGAGAAAGAACCGAGAAGGGATGATCAGGACCACAGGTGATGTCCATGCATGGACTGTGGTCATAGGTGTGGGTCTGCACATTAAGGGTGAGTGAGACTGGTTATGTCGCCAGCAGATTCCATAGGGACTGAGACAAAAGACACAAAGGGCATCATGGCAAGGGCAGTGAAGACCCAGAAAGATGCAGGAGGATGAGTAAACCAAGATTCGAAGTATGTACCAAGTCGAATGTCAGTTCTCTAGGGCAGGTGCTCTACCTGCAGCTGCCACCCAGCTCTCCTCCACCAGGAGACGGCCAAGTTTGACTGCACATGTCATCTTCCAATCCAATGGCAGTCACTGATGACAAAGGCTATTCTGCAGCTGAAATGTGACTGGTTTGAATTTAAGTACGCTCAAAATATAAAATGCACACCAGATGTTAAATACTTAGGATGAGGAAAAGGCTGTAAAATATCTCATTAGTGGGTTTTATGTTGGCGATGTATTGGAACTATAATGTTTGGGGGTAGTTATTGAATTAAGTGGAATATATTATTAAAAACAATTCCACATGCTTCTTTTCATATTTTTAAGAGGATACCAGAATGTTTTGATTACATATATACCACTGTTTTTCACCCTAGAAAGAGGTTGGCCATTGAGGTAATAAGGAGAGTCAGAACATATGTCAGTCAGTCACCCTACCCAACCCTCCATTTGGAGGAGGCCGCTTCATTACCAATAGATATCATAGTTAGCATTCCACCAAAAGATATCATCTGAAATGGCATTGTTCTGCAATGCGAATTTGAGATACTTCTTTCAAAATATACGTGTGTGCGCACACCTATACATGGATGCAGATGTGTGGATACCATGTGCACTTGTAGAAATTAAAGGGAAATCTTGAGTACTGGTGCTCATCTTTCATGTTGTTTGAGATAGGTGTTTTGTTTGCTGTTAATTCTAGGCACTGGTCTGTGAGCTTCCAGAGAATCCCCTGCCTCTATCTTTATTTTATTTTTTATTTTTATTGATTGTGGATTTCACATTGTACATTCCCATCCCACTTATCTGTCACCTCATACCCACCCTCTGCCCCTTGGAACCTCTCTCCTCCCCAACAAAACCAAATTTAAAAAAAAACCAAAAAACCAATAACCAAGCAAAACAAAGCAATAGAAAAAGGAAAAGAAGAAGGAGGAGGAGGAGAAGGAGAAAAAGAAGGAGGAGGAGGAGGAGGAGGAGGAGGAGGAGGAGGAGGAGGAGAATCTTATTGTGGAAGCTGCAGTGTGACCCACTGAGACACACAGTTTACCCTTTAGTCCATTCGTCTTTACTTGCAAGTGTTCATTACCATGAATCATTGGCTCAAGGCCTCTGGTTTCTACTACACCACCAATAATGAGCTCTCACTGGGACTCCTCTTGGATATCCTGTTGTTAGAGATCCTGCTGTTTGGGATCCATAGATTCATCCCCTGCACATGCTCCAACAGTTCATAGATTCGGTGGATATTAGCGTAGACCAACTCATAGCCCTGGTTCCTGGCCTGGGTGGTAGGTAGGTTGGTCAGCTCGCTAGCTTTCCCTCACAGTCATTACTGGGGTGAGTGTAGCATGAATTTCTAAATGGTCTTATTTAATACAAAAAACTCAGGTGAACCAAGTATGGGGGTGAAAAGGTCAGAGAAGCAGAACAAGCCACAGCTAACCTCACCTCACCAGCTTCTCAGCCGATCCTGTTTCCTCAGACTGGAAGCCTCTCTGTCCTCATCCGAACGGATCTCAGCTGAACTGCTGCTAACAGCCTAAGCTTAAAATCCTCTAGTTCCTGGCCCTCCTCACACCTTATATACCTTTCTGCTTCCTGCCATAACTCCCTGGGATTAAAGGCACGTGTCACCATACCTGGCTGTTTCCAGTGTGGACTTGAACTCACAGAGATCCTGATGAATCTCTGCCTCTGGAATGCTAGGATTAAAGGTGTGTGCTACCACTGCCTGACCTCTATGTTTAATGTAGTGGCTGTTCTGTTCTCTGACTCCCAGATAAGTTTATTGGGGTGTACAATATATCAACCACAGATGAGCTCTCTGGCACCACCTCTGCTAGCTCACCCACTGTAGCAAGCAGCAAGGAGCTGGGCCAGTTCTTCTGATCTCAGGTCCTCAGATCCAGGTCCTCCTCGCTTGTATTGCCAGGACCAGTTCTACCGTTTTGACCATGCAAGGTGCAGAGCCCTCTGGGTTGCTGTAGGGGGCATATGGGGGCAGAGGGGTGTGTGTGGAGGGGAATTGTCCTGCTTTCACAGCCTCAAGGCTGGCTCATCTCCGACTCTGACAACAGGCTCAGCTCTAGTGTTCTGCCTCTATCTTGACCACTGGCTTTGCAGATGTAAAGCCCTTAGCATTAAATGGGGTTCCAGAGCTCTAACCCCGGTTGTTCACACTCATGCCGCTGACACTCAGCCCCGGAGATAGCTTTAATGGAAAAGTTTCCTTTTCTCTTTGCTACCCTGTATCAGGGGGCCTAATGAAGAAATTGAGATCAGTTATTGAGAAATCGAGGACCTACTCTTTAAATGGGCTTGGGGAGGATACAGTGAGTGAGCAGTTGATTTGTTAGGAGCTGATATCATGTTACATACAAGTTTTGAGCAATGGTTTTAAAAATAATACTTATGTTAATATTTATTTGTTAGCAGTGGGAAATATATTGCTCTGAAAAACTTTTAGAAGGTAGACTCAAAGTAATATAATCTTTAGCAATAAAAAGGAAGAAATTGATGAGACACGGATGGACTTCAAAGAACCCAGATGCAGTCCATTTGTCTAAAGTGTCCAGGAAAGGCAAATCCACGGTGGCAGAAATAGACTAGTGGTTGTTGTGACTGGAAGAGAGACAGGCACTAAAGGAAGTGAGCAGGAGAGAGCTTAGGGCATGTTGGATATTACTGACAAGCTAACTGTCACCATGGTGACACAACCCTATAAACTTACTGAAAGATCACTGAGGCATACACTTAGAACAGGGGGCTTTTGTGATACATAAACTGTTGTTCTTCAGTTGAATTTTTTTTAAAAACTATAGCTGGGTTTAGTGGCTTCCAATACAGCATACCAGAATTTTGCATCTTTTTAATAAAAAGACATGGAAAGTACAAAAGTATCCTAATAGCCACTGGTTTATTGTCAGGACAGTCAAAATAAAATGAAAGCTACTTAGAAATAAGACAGTGAAAAATATCATTTCATATTTTACAGAATGTTGGCAAAAGATATACAAGAAAGATTACAGGCAAAAAAAAATTGATTGTAAAATAAGAAATTGCAAACAAAGTAACTAAAGCTTTCAACCCAAGGGGCAAAAACAAAGCAAAACAACAAGAAAAATCCAAAAAACAAAAACCAATAAATAAAAACTGAATAAACAAAACCTCTTAGCCACCTAAGACCAGAAGATCAATTCAACAAGATCAGTCAACGGATGAATAAGCTACTCTTACTGAGGTACAAAATACACACACACACACACACACACACACACACACACACACACACACACACGAGAGAGAGAGAGAGAGAGAGAGAGAGAGAGAGAGACAGAGAGACAGAGAGACAGAGAGAGACAGAGACAGAGACAGACAGACAGACAGACAGACAAACAGTTTAAGAGGCCATGGTGGGGAGTTGGGAGTGAGAGGAGATAGTTGGGGTGGGTATAATAAAGGCAGATTGCATGGCTGTATAAAGTCAAAGAATAAAAAAAGATATTAAAATAACAACAAAACAACTTCAACTATACTCAAGGTCAGGTTTCTTTCTCTGACTTCACCTTCAATGACATGAGTTTGCAAAGTTAATTAATTTCAATACTTCATACACATCCTAGGCTTCATACCTCTGCACCCCTACAGCTGCTATCTTAAGGCAGACTTTTTCTCATCTAAAAGGAACTTGAAATTACCTTCTTGGTCACAAGTTTCTACCTCGATGAAGATAATTTCTATAAACTTTCACTGGAAAAAAATCTATGCGAAGAAAGAAGAGACTAGAATGCTATTATTTTGGCAGCATGTTTCTAGATTGGAGATTAAATCTTGTGTATATAACAGCTTTCCTTAACATTATTTTAATGCAAAAGGTCAACAGAATTTGTAAAAGAAAACTGATATGAGAGTAGTTATTTTTGAGAATTCTTGTCCTACTAGACAGCACAAGAGAGTGATTGAACAGCATGGTGTCCATGCAGAAGCATAAATAGAGATCAGCTTTTATTTAATCTAATTAAGAGTCCATATGGATATAAAAGTATAATTAGAAATGTGATATATAATAAAAGTGGCATATTCAATCAAAGGGTAAGGATGAATCATTAGCAATTGGTTCTGAGATAGTTAGCCATCAAATTAGGGGGGAAATAAAGGAAGTCAGACAGTCAGCTCACATCATTGATGAATATAAATCCCAGATGGCTACATGGCTAATTTTTAGAAGAAGAGTGAATAGCATATTCTCTTTTATAAAAGATTAGGTAGGGCTTTGTTTTGAGGGCTACCATGGATCATTTTGAAAGTTGTGCCAGGTTTTGTCTTTGTGTGCAATGCATGGTTCAGGAGGAGAACGTTTTTCTAGTTTGTCCCTCTGCAGCAGAGACTGACTACACATCACTGCCAGACCAGGGCACCTTTTCTAATTGCTCCAATGATATTCTTTGCTAGCAACCACCAAACAGAGTTAACAGACAATCTTCAGCTAGACAAACATTTTGTTTTCTTCTGGATGGTGAACATGTCTACTGCATTTGTATGTGCACACCTTCATTCCCAATGGCTCTGGGAAAGGGTAAAGCCTTTTACAAGAGCATTGGTGCCCTTATAGAAGACATCAAAGAACTTGTCTCTCCCAGCCAGTAAAGTAAGTCTCCATGAGACGGCTGCTCTCTGAAGGCCAGGGAGGGAATTCTCATCAGAACCCTGTCCCTTTTGGGGTTTCTAACCTCCAGAACTAAGAAAATAAATTTCAGATTTTCAAACCATTTTTTTTATACCTCTAGCTGACTAATACAATGGCACTATATTTTGTATTTCGGTGAAGATTTGTTTGGTTTTCTTACCCTTTTATCTTTGTCTAGGTACATATAGATAATATCTATGTACTTTGTTAAACAGTTGATAATAGCAATGGATTCCAGATAAGACATTACATGAGCACAGGCATCAAACAGCAGCTTGCATTAATATAAATGGCTTCATTTCTATAAGAATGGCTTTATTACTACATTTTAAAAATAGTTTAAATATTTTGACAAAACTGCATTAGAAACATCTTGTCATTAAAAAAAAAAAAGAGGTCAGTCCATGAAAATCACTTATATAGAATGTTCTTACTATGTTGTAGGCCGTGAGTTACATTTACTGTATATCTGATATTTTAATCATTTGAAGTAGATACTATCTATATATTCACTGTAAAAACTAACGCCCAGAGACACTAGTCTACCCAAACTTCATAGAGCTGTAAAAGGCAAAGCCAGGCTCTACTGGCAACAACCCAGTTCTGGAGCCTTCTCTCTCATGCTCAAGAAAATGGGGTATTTGGAACATGGAAGGCTAGTGGAAATGTTGACAAAATAATTTGAATAAAATGAGATGTGGATGTGATTGTCTTTTTGTTATGTCAAGCCACAGGAAACCTCCAAAATGCCACTATTTTTAACCACAAAAAGGAAAGTTTCATATTCTCCACCCATCAATTTGTTGGTTACTTTCATGAACGTTCATCTTCCATAGTCAAAGCAGAAATAGGTAAATGAGCAGAGTTTTCAAACTCTCGAGGGCACATCTGCATATCCTGATGGTAAGTCTGGAAGCTAATGTTTTAAGTCTTCTTAATCTGATGTGAAGAAAGTGCCTTAGGTTAAAACATCAAACATGATTTTTATTGTATTATATTATTAGAGAAAAAATGTTTTAACCCATCTACCAAACTTGTTAGTGCCAGAGTGGTTACAAATGAATATAGCTTCTGGTCGTTGTCAGAAGTGAAATCTCTTTACATGTTAGACTACATCTCAAAAAATATAGAATGAGAATTATATTTCTATCTATATCACTTTTTTAGACAGGTATTATATATCCTAGGCTGGTCTTGAACTTGCTATGTAGCTAAGGATGACCTTGAACTTCTGATCCTCCTGACTCCATCTCAAGTGCTGAGATCACAGGCATGTGCCACCACACCTGGGTTTTGTGGTGTTAGGGACTGAACCCAGGGCTCTGTGGCTGTCACTCAAGCCTTCTTTCAGTGGTGCTACATCCCCAGCCCACACAGCATCACAATGTTTTTGTGGAGAATTATGGCTTGGATATATCACATTTGAAAGCCCTTCCTTGGTGACTTACCCATTGGTATGCAAGGGTTGGCTTCACAATTATTTAAATCTGCATTATTCCATCAAAGGAGTTGATATGTATATATCACAAACTCTTAAAAGTGATCATCTTTCTAGCCTTCAGATGTTTTCCAGTGGACAAGACAGAGCCTTAGGGAAGGTAAACAACTGATGTTCCCAAGGTCATACATTATTCAAAGTTGAGGTAAGAATAAAACCCAGAGCTACAGCTCCTGGTCCTCGGTCCTTTTGCTTTGCTGTAATATGGCTATTTTTTCCTGTTATGTAATACACACTAATCTGATTTGCTTTTTCTTCTTTTCAACTGAAGCTCTGAATCAGCTAATCTTGATAATTACTAGGACAGGAAGCGAAAGGCTGAAAATGGTTCTGTAATCAGAGAAGCTCCCTGCTTTGAGAGATGTTCTATTAGAAGCATGTTCCAAATGCTGGGACTCCACATCTGTTCTGCTTTTCACTCCCCTTGAGTTCCTGTGGCTCTCTTTCTTTTCCTGGGGGAACTTAAATGGCCCAGCCAGTGTCCTGACCTCGGTCTTTGCATTGCCCTTTGGTGCACAGCTGTAGGGGCTCCTGTTTACTTCTTTCTGGCCTGCAGCATGCTCTGCCCTCTGGTAACCACTTGTATCTTGGCCTCACTTGCTATTTGCTTTTTGGTTGTTTGACCTCTTGACCTTGAGCTCAGGCTGTGCTACATTTTTGGTCCCATACTCAATTCTAAAATACTGAGATACCTGGAAAACAATGTAATTATAACCCAGGAGCTGGTTGGGACAAGAAACACCTATAACTCTGGGGACAGTTCTAATTCTAACTTTTTTCGTCTATAGGGACTCTCCCTCCCTCAGCCAAGAGACTTCCTTAGTGTCCACTTGATCCCTTTATGTAACAGATTTCCTGATAAAGAATATAGCTCTTTATTTTCAGATTTTCCTTTCCAGATTACTAGGATTTTTTACTGTTTTCTTTTTGGCCCCAATACAGCAATCATTAAAAAAAAAATGTTTTAATCTCTTGGGGTAACACATAAAATAAGAAGACGAGCTCATTATCTCCAATGTCCTTCTCAGCTCTGCAGTTACATAATTGCAGGAAATTCTAGGGCACATTTTCATATATGACTTTAGTGAGTTCACTGGAACATCCACAGAGCTCTGTGTAATTGTGGATTGTCTTTCCCAGCCTCCGTCACAGTAAGTGGACCCTTTTCTTATTAAAATAATGGCTTCCTCCTCCTGGGTCAAAATATTAAATCACAGCTACCGCCAGTAGCATTTCATGCACACAGTGGGCAATCAGTTGCCAGAAAACCCTCTGTGAGAGCTTTAACTAGGAAGTCATCAAAGGAACAAAATGGAAAACCGGAGGTTTAAGTAGGAAAGTGAGAGTTTAAACTATATTATAGAAATCATTTTATCCATTTGTAGATATAAATATTGAATGGCAACATTCGGTGTGAATGATGCTCGCTCTGATATCGTTTATCCTAATGTATTGCAGAAGGCGCTTTCGCAGCCCACCATGGCGTCTCAAACCTCTCCCTTACCTTTCTCTGTCTTTCACTGACTGTTCAGCCATTAATGTCTTCAACTCTTCTAGACGCTGGAGATCTCTCATTTCCATGTCTTGCCACTTCTGTTGCTTCTTAGCCCAGTATTTCCTTATCTGTCATAGAAATGTTACATCAAATTTAAATTAACACTGGATAAAATGGAGGAGGGGCATGACATTATCCAGTAGCTCATACAGCAAAAAAGCAGATTGAAATGGCATTTCATCTTTTTTGTGTGTTTGTGCTTTAGAACTTCCTATAAGATATTGGCAACAGCAAAAAAAAAATAAATAAATAAATGAACACACAAAGGTATGAGTCTCTGCCATGCTCCTGGCTTAACGGTTTCTGAAGTGGAAATGTAATGTGTGCTGAGACCTAGGTTTTAATCTATGGCTGAAATCATTGACTTTCAGGGAACCACAAAAATAAAATAAAATAAAATAAAATAAAATAAAATAAAATAAAATGTGTTACTGCCTCTGAAGAATATGACCTACCTGTTACCCAGGAGTATTTTTATCCTCTTATGGTAATGCAATCTTTAGCAAATATAGCATTAAAACTATTTTTACCTTAAAAGCATGGGCTTATTTATGCTAATGGACAGCAGGATATAGAAAGCTTTATGTTCCCGGGGAAGTGGCAGGAGATGGGTGGGAGGAAGGAGGGAAAGAATGAATTAACACGGTTGTGGTAAAGAGCAGTCTCGACCTATGTGGTAAAATCAAGGTCGTGCTCACCAGGTTCACAAAGGTGGAAAGCATTGCTCTTCCTGAGCCCTGTTTTCTTCTCTCGATGGAAGCCAACGACAAGGGTTATTTGCAGGGAGCCGAAACCATCTCTGGTTCCACAGTGTGCTTAAGCCACTCAAGTTAATAAAAGCCTCTTCTGCTACTCCAGGCTGCCATGATGCGGGCTCAAGACACTGGATCTTGCTAGTGAAAGACAGTGGCACTTCAGTGGTGACAGGCAGCAGTCTGCAGGGTAACTGGCTAGCATCACCTCCAGGGTGACACTTCCTCTTCGGAGTTTGGATATGAAAAGCTAAATGCTTTCCCGCCTGGCCCCAGCATCATGGTCTCTGCCCTGGGAGCCTCTCAGGAGGCAGCTGAAGCTCCTGGCCACAGCCAGAGAAATGCTGCAGCCCGCAAGGAAACCTGGTGTAAGGTGGCACCCACGGGACATGACTCAAGTCAGAGTTGAAAGAGAAAAACCAAAATGATGCCAAAAACAAAGATGGAGAGGGGTAGGGTGGCAAGGTGGGTACAGTCCTCCTGATAAATGCCAGGAACCCTAAGTGCCAGGCAGGATAATAGTTTCATCATCTCCATTGCAAGTATAAGAGGTCTTTATATTCTTTTGCATTATCTTATAGGGTTTTTTGTTCTGTTCTGTTTTGCAATAAATGTCTTTCATTATCAAGGTGGCGCTGCTACTTCAAAACTAAGTTTGAAAAAACACGACTGTAAGATGAAAGAGGACTGACTCTCTCCTGGGCCATGCCAACCCAATGACATGTGCTTACTCTTGACCTTGGCCTGGAAGGAAGACCATGGCTCCTCCTGCAGACAGGCTGCTGAAGCCCTCTCATCCCCGACATGACTTGGCATGTTGCCTTGTGAAGATCAGAGTATGATGCCCCCCTTTCCTTTCTTCCCTCCATGCCTCTGTTCTTTCTTCTCTTCCACTGGCCCTCTCTCTTCCTGCCTCTCTCCTTTCTCCCTCCATCGCCTTCCTGATGCAGTCATTAACAGTGCTTAATCCTGACCTGGGCCCCCCAGAGACCCGAGGCCACAGCTGACAGGTTTCTCACAGCCTCACACTTCAGAGCACTTCTTCCTTGCTATAACTAGACTCTTCGGAAGAACTGCTCACTCTCCGACATGGCATTCTGGGGAGTGCTTTTCACTTGTTATTAACTATGACTTTAAAAACACTATCACATATTTCTCACACATAATTCCTTCTATTTTCCATATTTGTATTGTCTGAATACAGCACCTGTTCTTGTCAGTGCTAAGTGTGGACTTCCAGGTCCGTGTCAAGAATAACCTCAAAGCTACCTCTGCCTGTCTAGGCACCATCTGAATTTCCATTCAAGCTGTTATTCTTACAGTTCTTCTAAAGAACTGTGTCCTGCTTCAGCATTTGATTATTGTTAGTGTTCTACCACTTTAAATTATACACCAATAGACTCTCTGATAAAATTGGCTCCTCTCCACCTTCATCCTCTGGGTTCTGACTCAGTACAGTTTAGTGTTTGGCCCTCAACATGAGGCTTTGCTAAGCAGTACATCCTCTCTCCCGCTTGATGGCAAAACATGTGATTTCCTAATCTTGGCATTCTGAGTGTCTTCTAGAACATAGCATGTACTTAATAACCATTAGATTAATGATACAATTGTATGAACAGGTACCAAATTCATGGCTTTGGTGGGACCCTCCGTGACAATTATTTTTTAGATGAATGCTTGGTCAGGAGCTCCCAATTTCTCATTGGCACTCCAAGACACGTTCCCTATGTTCTGCTCTGCCCCCACCGCTGCTTTCTCACCCCCACCAAGGAGAGGAAGGGCTACCCTTCCTTCAGTGCTCATAAGCATGTACTCCAGAGACTCAGAAAGACCCCGACCCCAGGACAGCTCTTCATTCTTACATCTCCCTCCTCCCGCCTCGGTGCCTCTCTTCATTCCACCTCAGTGCTCTGTGTGCTGCTTCCTTCTCGGCTGGCCAATGAAACACATCTCTCTCCAGTTAAAAATCCGAAGAAAGACTTCCTTTATACCACCGAGGTGGTAGCAGTATGCCGTTCAAGGTCCTTTTCTGTTAAAGCACCTGAGACTGTTTACTGTGTTCCACTTTTACATCTGTACTATCCCCCACTCACAGCGTTCTTACCTCTGCCTTCTAAAGAGGAGGGATTTACCAAGCAACAGGGAAAGGTGGAACAATTGTAGGCCAGTAGTAAATCCAAATGTATCAGTAATAATCCAGGCAAACTCATTGCCTTCACTTACAAAGGATCAAATCAAACAATCATTTCGATTCTTATTTTATCAATAATTTGTATTTCTGTATGTTGCTATTAACCTTTATGTTTACTGTTAAAACATTATTGGCTTTGGCATTCATTTGTTCAATAAATATTTATTAAAGACATGCCTAGAGCCATATACTGTACTATTTACTTAGAATATGGTATTTGTTGCAATTGTCATAAAATTGGGACTTCATAGAGGAGAGACACAATAAAGAAGTAAATGAATGAACAAGTCATTATATATCCTGTTAATTCCTAAAAAGGAAGTAATAGGGTGATAATTCAGAACAGTTTGGGTGGCTTTATTACATGGCATTTTCAGATGCCTTCAACAGGACATTTGAGGAAAAGTTGAAAGATGAAAGTGAGATGGCCATGGAGGAGAGAGAGACCAGTGGAGGATGAGGAAGCCATGGGTTCGGTAGCATTGGCCAGGAAAGAACTCTCATGTTCTGGAAATTGAGAGGAGACTGAACTAGAATTGCTGGGTAAATCCAGAAAACTAGAACTGGCAGCCAAATCTAGAAGACTAGAATTGGCGGGTAAATCAACACAAGGGTCCAAACTGGAGAGCTGCTAGGGGTGTTGATGAGCAGGCCAGGATTCAGAAACGAGGAATTTCAGTCAAGCAGTGTCAAGGTGTGACTCTGGGTGAAGAAGGACGGCTCAGCCTGCTCAGTGCAGAGTGGAGAGCAGAGGCGCCAAGGAGTGAGGAGATCAAATGGAAATGCAAGGCTAAGGTGGTCACTTGGACTAAGAACTGGAGTGCAGTGTAGGGGTGAGGCATGCTTGAGTGTGGGACCTGCAGGCTTGTCGAGAAGTTTTGCATATTCAAGGCCTGGAATAAAGAGCAAGCAATGAGTCCCAGCATTTTGCTTTCTCAACTGTGAGACTGAAGCATCAGTAACTGAGATGAAAGAATAGGTTCATAACAGACTCGGAAAAGAAGGACAAGCAGAAGGTCACTTTGGGGCATGTAGCTCCTGATATGCCTGGAACAGCTCTAAGAGGAGACAACGGACATGTGGAGGTGTGAATTGCCACAGGGAGGACTCAGTCCTGCAGGCTCAAATTAAGTATCTATTTGTGGGAAAATATCTGATGTCCGAGAGTAGGGAGAAAAGATGCCGACCTTATGTACATCTTCATTTTCACACTTTTCCCTGGAGAATGGCTCACCTTCTCACCTCCACTGTGGCATCTCATTATGTTGTCAAGACTAGATCAAGCCTAGCTCCATCCCCTGCAGCAAGGATCCTTCGCTTATTATTTATTAAGCTTCTCTCCTTAGTTCTTTTACATGGCACTTCCTGGAACTGTTCCTGGTCTAGGGAGCCTTTGCTATATGCCTGGGATTGTGCTGCCCTGCCTTTTTGATTGGGAAACCCCCCTCTTGGCCCTCTTTTAAGGTTTATCCTTCAGCACTGCATTCTTAGCCAGACTTCCTTTCTCCTCGTCCAGCTATGGTGAGGTGTGCCTGTTAGAGCAATATTTATGTTTTTTTGGCATAGCATTTCCTGTATGGACCTTTGTTATTTATCATTGTATTCCTAGTACCTGATATCATGTCTGACATATACTAGAGTTTAGATGGTCACAGTTAGATGAGTGGACATTTCTCCTGGTCTCTGGCCCAAGAATAACAGTTGTGGATGGGAATTGGGCCAGCAGTTTTATTTGTAAGATGGTGAAGTCTGAACTATGTACTTCCCCAAGGAAAGTTCCATTCACATCTCATCAATTAATAGGAGCAGAAAGTGTGGGTGGGGAATTATTGGCTCTGTGAGCTTCAAATTAAAATCCTGGCTAAGGACGTTTAACTAGACCTTTGAGATATTTGTTGAGACACAGATCCTAAATGCACTGAGTTTTAGACTTCTTGTGTAATTTTTAAGACATTACGGTGATGGCTATTTAGACAGTTGATATAAGTGATAAATTGAATGTCAAGTTCTTACTTAGACGTGAAGTTTCTAGCAAAATAAAACAAGCTCTCATTGTCCTGCTCTCCTGTTTTGGATGCTGATTTGACCTGGATGCAAGATGCGGATTCACAGTCCCACATCTCCATCATTTTAGTAGACTTATACCAGCGAAAGCGTGAACAAACCAAGGAAAATAGTCTCTGCATAGATTTATGTACCAAAATGTAATACTATTTTTTCCAGAGCATTTAGAGCATTTTTATATCCTATCTCACTTTAGCCATCTTCAAAACAATTTGTTCCTTATTAAGAAGCCGACTAGAAAGCATGGTGTTTATGCTCTAAGCATACATCAGAGTTTTCCCTTAAAAAACTTAGACGAGTGTCAACCAGCCATTAAATTCACCATGAAATAAGGCTTTCTTACTTACAGATAGAAAGCAGAAGCTCAGAACAAAAGCATTATCATAGGAAAAGGGTTGGCCTCTAATTTCAAGCTATCTGTGTGATATTGAATCTTTGAACAAACAGACTTCTGTACAGTGTTCCCAAGTTATTATCGCCAGAACTTTAATAACTTTGCAGCAGGAGGTCATACACTTAACTAGACACACAGACAGTACGATACACAAAGGTTAAAGTATCCAGTCTCTCTCCCAACAAAGCATTAAGACAAAGCAAACTGTGATTTCATCTTCTGGTTTCTAATTTATTTAGATAGCTCCTTTCAACTTACAGCCAGCCTTTCTCCTTTTGGTCTGAAAAATGCAGCCCCATAGAAAAATGTAGCAGTATCATATATAAAAACACGACTAGACGTCATAATAAACATATTCATTTTTACTTTATTTTTCCTGTTAATTTAGCAAACATAATAGTACAACCACCTCTGCTTTGGCACATAATTTTATGACCTCCTGAAAGGCAAGAGACATTTCTTATACAGTGGCATTTTTTGTATCCAGTGTCATCATTCAGGAGGGAAATAAAAACTCATTGTACCAGGCTTTCTTTTTCTTTTGGGCCACAAACCAGCTCCCAAATCATGACACTGAGACTTCTTATTAGTTATGAATACCTGGCCTTAGCATATGCTTGTCCCACTAGCTCTTACATCTTAACCTATTTCTCTTCATCTACGTTTTGCCATGGGGCTTTTTACCTTTCTCTCTCTCTCTCTCTCTCTCTCTCTCTCTCTCTCTCTCTCTCTCTCTTTCTTTCTTTCTTTCTTTCTGTCCCACTTCCATTGCTTCTCATGTCTGGCTGGCTTGTGGCCCCAGGCATCTCCATATCTCTCTCCTTCTTTCTTTCCTTCTTCTCTCGAGCCTAGATTTCCCCTCCTCCTTATTCTCTCTGCCCACCAGCCTTGCTTATCCCTCTCTTGCCTAGCTATTGGCCGTTCAACTTTTTATTAGACCATTCAGGTGCCTTAGGCAGGCAAGGTGAAATAAATGCAACACATATTTACATAATTAAACAAATGCAGCACAAATATGTAACACATCCTTACATAACAAATGTAGCATAAACAAATGCAACATGCCTCCACACAGTTAAAGCAATATTCTGCAGCATAAACAAATGTAACACATCTTTATATACTTAAAGTAACATTCCACAACAACTCATCTGCTGAATTGATGCAATGAAATATTATGCAGACAGGAGGCATTGAATAAAATACTGTTCTGGGTTTTGCTCATATAAATCCCAATGTACCTGAATAGACAATAATAGTGCAACGTACCAGTCACTAAACTGATTTGTAATGTCACGGGGCATGGTATTTCATCCCAAGACTATGCATGCCTGGGTCAAATTGCTCAGGAGAGCCAAATCAAGCTACTTGATGCCAGAGGTGAACTCTTAGCTACTCTTACTCTCAAAATCTTTCAGTCAATGTCATCTCTCCTGTGTTTCGTGCTTGAACGTAAGTGTGAATCTACCCAACTGACATCAATTTCCGAATTGAAAAGACTAGCCTCAGGCTGGAGAGATGGAAGGCCCAGCAGTGAAGAGTGCTTGTGGCTCTCAACACAGGGTCCTGGCTTACTTGCCAGCATTCAGCCCATGGCTCGTGACCACTTCAATGCTGGTGCCAGGGCATCTGACATCCTCTTCTGGACTGACTTGCCAGGCACCTGTGTTCACCCATGTTCATGCCCATACACAAAATATACATATACACCTTACTAAAACTGAATTTAAATTTTAAGGAGTTCCAGTGACTAATTCTCAAGGCCTTCATTGTGCAAAGCTCTCTACAAGAGCAGGAAATCAAAGCCAGATCTCCAGTGTACAGAAGAGGAAGTCAATTTTACGACTATACTACCTGGTTATTTGAACTTCATGGATATCTTTCTGGCCAGAATTCAAATTGCTCATATTTCTGATACGTTCCCTTGCCCTAAACTTGACTATTTCAGACATTGAGTTACAAACTGATAAACAAGTTCATCCCTGGCTAGTTAGAGAATAAACTAGCATACATTTTCTCCTGAATGATAGGATAAGACTGCGAATAAGGGAACGGGCCAGCAAGACGGCTCAGTAGACAAGAGCCATTGCTACCCGATGCTCTGAGCGTCACACGATTTAAGGAGAGGACCAGTTCCCATAAGCTGTCATCTGACTTCCACACATGTGCCACAGAATGCATGTGAGCTGTACACATGTGCTATGGAATACATACCTGTGTGCATATGTGTACACATGCACACAAATAATTACATTTTTAATAACAAGACTTTAATTACTAAGAAATAAGCTTTCAAAGTGCAACAAGTATGGAAATTGACAGATTATATGTAGTGTCTTCCTTGGCCTCTGGCCTCTGGCTGCATTCAGTAAAAGTGCAAGATGGGAGCCTAGAATGAAGCAGGATGGTGATGCCCCCCCCCACCAGCCTGCTCATTACAGTCTTAAAAGAATGAAAAGAATGGCCACAAGAGAAATATCCCAAATTGTTAGATTATCAAATGAACTATTTGATGAAACACCACATAAGCAGTAAAAATCCTACATTGGAAAAAGGGGAAATACACAAATACAAATACTGACAAGTAAGGAGAAATAATGTTTAAAAAACATACATTTGTGTATGAAGAAATGTTTAAAGCCATTACTATTAAAAACTTTCTTTTGGAAGTGATTCAGGTTTGGGGTGTTTTTCATAGTATTTTGTATGCTTGTCTGTATTTTCAAAACAGACATAAAATACTTTGTTATTACAAAAGTTTGCTTTTTAAATGTAGGCAAAGAAAGCACATTTTTAGGAAGTGCATCCAAGGAGCATGGCTATTATTCTTTCCTGAAGTTCTGATCTTCTTGTATCAAGCCGAATCATAGGATAGTGTATAGAGGATTAATCTTGTCTATATTTGTATAACACTATCCCTTTCTGCCAGCTTGCATATGGCATCATGTTCATGTTCTTTAGAGATGTTTCATGGAATCATGATTTAATTTAGGCTTTATAAAGGCCTCATACAAAACTTCTATTAAAAATGCTGCCTATAGGATAGGTCATTTTTCCTTTCAATATATGGTCCAGCTCCTGATATACTGGTATGACGCCCATTAGTAGCAAATGGGAACTAAATGCTCTTTTTTTTTTTTAAACTGAGTCCAATTACAAAATCTCTCTTTACTTTTAGTTTGCTGACATAACTATATTCCTATCCTTTTAATTTATTGACTCTTATTCTCTTAACTGATTTCTCAACACAATGACTCTTACAAATAAACACATGGCACCAAAAAATCAGGAAAAATGGTAAAAAAAAAAAATGTGCTAAAAGGAAAGTTGAAGGGGAAAAAGAGAGTTGAAATCCGGGCAGTGAGGAGCTGAGCAGCACTGAGCTGCTTCTCCACCTGTAGACCAGAGACAACATTGTGGGAGGGGCAGCAGATGGAGCAGAGACCTTTGGTAGAAAGAATGATAGTCAAGCACAACCCAACAGGGCAAAAGGGTGGGGGCGGGGATCACCATCCTGCTTCATTCCAGCCTCCCATCTTGCACTTTTACTGAATGCATCCAGAAGCCAGAGGCCAAGAAAGATATACAGAAAAACCCAAGAGCCACTGAATGAAGGGTGGAGAGATTAATTTCTTTGACTCTAAGTATTTAGAAGTAGTTGATACCTACATGGATGCAGTAGTAACGTTTTAGGCGGCGCTCACTTTGGCCACTCCTTCATAGCAGAGCTTCCCACACAAATTGGTAATAAACTGCTTTCTGTTGTGATGTATCCTATGTCCACATAATAGGATGAGCCAAGAAAGTATTCTGGGGTAAACACATTAGTTATCTCACTCTTAATTGAAATGCCAGGTGGATTTAAAAATAACTGTCATGGCTTCTTTAGGAGAAAAGTCTGTTTTCAGGATGGGCGATATTACATAATGAGCATGTCATGTGTTGACATTGCTGAAATGAAGTGGCCCATAATCTTGTTTAATTTCTCTCTTTTCACTATTCATTAGGAAAGGAGTTTATATACTAAGGATGTTGTATTTCAAGACATGAAGTGTTAGGGAGAGTAAAAAGTAATCAGGCCTCAGAGTCATTCAATCATGACTTCTTAGAGCTCAGGTGATTTTTGTGAACATTTAATCCAAACACTTCACTTTACAACTGAGAGGGCAGAATCCCACACAGGCTGCATAATGCACTCAAGGTCATCCAACATATAGGGCTCCTGGGACTGTCATGGCTTCCTCTCCCCTTGAACATCAAGGCATATGCTGTGTACAGCTAAGTGGTTGTATGTGGCATATGCAGCAAACATACTCACTCAACCAATAGTCTGTGAGTTCCTGGTACTATGCACTGGAAATAAAGAAATGAAATAAACAACAAATTCCCATTTCTTATGAGTGTGAATTCTAGAAAAAAAAGTGAAGTTAGTCTCACACACACACACACACACACACACACACACACACACACACACACGGCAGGGGTGATAAAAACTGAGAAAAAAACTAGGACAGTATGATAGATGACAACGAGAAAGGGGGTCACCAAGGATGTTTTCACTAGCATGAAGTTTGTTTGGGTCCTTCACTGAACTGAGAAGTGGGTTGTGCAGACATCTTGGAGGAGGAGGAGAGTTCTAGGCACAGGGAAACACCAGTCATACGGCTGGGAGACAGATGCTAAGGAGGAGGTATGCTCATGGAGGAGGAAGCACATAGGTGCATCTGGAACAGAAGCAGGTGGGAAAGGGTAGGAGATGAGATCCAATCCACACTGGGTAAGTGCAGGGAAGAAGACCAGGCAGGGCCTTTGAGGATGGTGAACTTTTATTTCTCATGGATGAGGACTCCATTCGTGCAGTTTTTGGCAGAGGAGTGATATAATCTGAAAGTGAGTTTTACAAAGATTAGCATGGCTGCTTTGAATAAAAGAACATGGGGGTGGAACATTGAGATAGGAAGAAGAGCTAACTGGGAGACCAGGGAGCTGACATAAAGCTTCTATTTGATTTTAAAGACAGAGCTTCTATCCATGTCAGAAGGTAAATGTATGAAGGGAAAATATGAATCAACAGTGACTCCAAGACTGTTGGATGGAACATTGGGAGAGCAGATTCCATCTGCATTGAGAACAGGAAGGAAATATGACATTAGGGAATGCAGTACCACAGCTTTGGCATTTAGATTTGAGAGAGTTGGGTATGTAAGCGTAGACCTCAAAAGGACTATTAGCGGTACTACTTAGCATATAAATGATGTGATGTTATATTAAGTTAGTTGAGATCTACCAGATCTACTTAGATGACCAATCCCTCAACACAATCCAAAGTTTAGGAAATCGAAGAATGAGGAAAACCCACCCAAGCTGACTGAGAAGAAAGTCCCACTGTGGTGGACTGGCTTCCTGGAAGTAAATCAAATCGTTTTCCAATGACGAGGCTCTGACCAGTTCTGTCATAACAGTTCCAGGAAGATGAGAGCTAAGAATTGACCACTGGGATCAGTCAGTGGAACAAGGAGGTCAAGCAGAAGCTTGCCAAGTGCAGAGTTGCTGAAGTTGAAGGGTGCAAAGGTTCAAGAGCACAGGAGTGGAGAAAAAAGTGTTCCACATCACTAATCATCAGAGAAATACAATCACAATAACCCTGCACACCACCTCACTCCTGTTGGAATGGTTACTGTGAAACAGGAAAAAGTTAACAAGTGCTGGAGAGGATTATAGAAAAGCAAACACATGCACACTTGATGAGAAGGCAAATCTTGGAAGACAGTATGGAGGGTCTTTTAAAAATTAACAAAGAACCACCATAGTCCATCAATCCTAATACCGGGGATATCACCAAAGAAAATTAAGGTAATATAATGAGACATACTGTGTTTCCATATTTACTGAAGCACTTATTTACATCAGTGAAGAAATGGAAGCAATCAAGTGCCCATCTACTCATGAGCAGTTGAGAAATAAGAACACAAATTACGAGAGATGAACTCTTGCCAATCGTGGTACTCTAGGTCATCATTAAGTGAAACAAGCCAGCACAGGAAGTAAAGCAGCACAAGATTTCCCCCATGTGGAAGGGGAAATGCTGACCTCACAGAAGCTGCAGTGGCTTCTGCAGGCTGGGGGCGCACAGGACAGGGAAAAGGTAAGCAGGGAGTGCTAAACCGTAGCTAGAGAAGCTTAAGAAACTCTCATCTACTGTCACGAAGTAGGTCTGACTGCAGACAATACCCATGTATTGTGTATTTTTAAAAGGCTTGAGGAAAGAATGTTAAATGCTTCACCATGAAAAAGATAACTGTTACAGGACATAGACACATTTACTCTGATTTTAAGCACCATACACTGCACAAACATAGCAAAATATCACACGATCTACTATAAATATGTGTTTTTATGTGTTGATAAATTAAGATAAAATTAAATTAAGACAAAATTTAAGAAGAATTGAAAGGGGAAAGGTGGACACTGAGTTCAGGATGTGTAATGATGATACTTTCTAAAGAGCGATGGGACCAAGAAAGAGAATTTGTTAGATGGAAGATATTATGGCATGAATTTAGAAAAGAGCTGGAAGATGGGGATGGTGGGAAAAAGATTGGGCAATCTTGAGTAGGAAAGGTGATAAGATTCAATGCACAGATCACAGGACTGGCCTTGGATTCTTCAGCATTATGAAGAAAGGAGTATCAGGGTCATGGGTATGGTCTCTGATGGGTTGGTAGACTTGATCTTAGAAACCTGTGGAAACTCTCTTGTGAAAATAATGTCAGTATGTTAAAAAGAAGAATGCATCTATGGCAACTTCCTTCATCTTACTTAACCCCCTCAAAACATGATAACAAAGAGGAAATGAAAACTGTGAGTTTTTAAAATCAGCTTGCAACATAATGTTATCATTCTTCTCTTTTTGTTCTTTTTTGGTTTTTCAAGACAGGGTTTCTCTGTATAGCCCTGGCTGTCCTAGAGTTCACTTTGTAGACCCGGCTGGCCTTAAACTCACAGAGGTCCTCCTGCCTCTGCTTCCCGAGTGCTAGGATTAAAGGCATGTGCCACCACTACCTGGCTGATTATCTGATTTCTTATGGAGCATTTAATTACAGGTCCTCATTAACTCAGAGAAATCATAACTATTAAGAATATGGAAACAGACATTATCAGTTTTGGGCACTTTAAAAACATAAAAGCCAATTGGTACTACTAAGGAGTTTTCATATTACCCATTTCTTATCTGCTAAACATTATGTGAACAAGCGTAGGAGGACTGGGAAAAGATAACTCCAAGTTATTGAGGGTTCAGGAAACTGAGGTTTCTCAAAATGGATTCATCTTGAAATTAATGACAAGTACCAATCATACTAAGGACAGCATAAACAGTACAGCAGCATTTAAAGAATAAACCAGGGACCTGGTGGTGGTGGCGGCAGTGGCAGCAGCGCACGCCTTTAATCCCAGCACTAGGGAGGCAGAGGCAGGCGGATCTCTGTGAGTTTGAGGCCAGCCTGGTCTACAGAGTGAGTTGCAGGAAAGGCGCAAAACTACACAGAGAAACCCTGTCTCAAAAAACAAAACAAAACAAAACAAAACCAAAAAAAGGAATAAACCAGGACCAACCCATTTAGGGCCAAATCCTAGTCATACTGCTTCACAGCCCTGTGACTTTGGGGACATTATGACTTCTATGGTCAGTTACTAAGTGAGGATTACATGGCTATCCGTCTGTCCGTCAGAGTTGTTAAGAAGATTAAAATGAACACAGGTACTCACTGAACACTGCAAACAGCGTACAAATGGTCACTAATTATATCAGATCATTATGAAAAATCAAGACTCAGCAGAAAATATAGCCAAACAGGGCACCTGGAGTTAATTCTTACATTTCTCTTTGTAAAGCTGCCAACTGGGAAAGCTTATGCAAAAAAAAAAAAAAAAAAAAAAAAACAAATAAGTCTGGCCCTTGGTCATCCTAGGCTTTTTTTTTTTTTTATATGACTTTTTCTTAAAATTATATCATCACAAAAGATAGTAAGGTCCCTTGCTGGGCAGTGATGGTGCATGGCTTTAATCCCAACAATTAAATTTAATCAGGAGGCAAAGGCAGGAAGATCTCTGTGATTTTGAGGCAAGCCTGGTCTACAGAGTGAGTTCCAGGACAGCCAGGGCTACGTAGAGAATCCTGTCTCAGGAAATAAAAAATATATATATATATGTGTGTGTGTGTGTGTGTGTGTGTGTGTGTGTATGTATATATATTTATACACACACATACACAGCACACACATATATATGAAGGTCCCATCATATTCCTCTTAGAGAAAAGCTGCAGGGCTGTAGATATTGCCCAGTGGTTACGACAGCTTGTTGCTTAAGTTTGATCTTCAGCACCCACATCAGTTGCCTCCCCCCCTCCCCACTGCTGATAACCAGACCTATGGCATCTGCTGCAAACCTCTGCTGGGGTTACAGGTGCCCACAGCCATGCTCGGCTTTTTGTGTGTAAGTCGGAGACTCCAGTTTGGGTCCTCGTGTTGAATAACAAGCACCATTACACAGTGAACCTTCTCTGAAACCCTGAAGTTTCCATTTTATAGACAGTTGAGAACAACCAAGATGGCTTACTGTTGGCCATCCCTGGGAAGTCGTCATCCTACAGTTCCTGTCACTTGTGAACGTTATACTGAGAACTGTTTTCAACTTACTCAGTCTCGTGTAAACAGGGCAGAATCGGTTCACTTAATACGCTTACTTAGGTTCATTTCTAAATTTTAATAACAAATCAAAGAACATTGGGAGCATTTTTATATAAGATGATTCTTGATTTCTTTCTTTCAGTTAATTAAATGTCCTGCTCAACATTAACTTTCTACCCATAAAATACTATCTAGAGGACTGGTATTAAATTTTCATAAGAGAAAGTTGGAATCCCAGTTTCATTTTGAGTTCTTTCTGCATAAAATATTTACTATCTTCTCCTTATCTAATCATTGTGAAATGACAATTTATCCATTACATTTCTTTAACTCTCATATTCGGCTGACTTCATCAGATTCTAAAATTAAAAAGAATCATAAGGAAGGGCCTGGAAAGGTGGCTCCATGGTTAAGCATACATACTGTTCTTGCAGAAGGTCTCGGTTCAGTTCCCAGCACCCATGCTAGGCAGCTCACAAACACTTTAACTCTAGGTCTAGGGGATCTGCTCCTCTCTTCAGGCCTTCATGGGCACCCACACCTAGGTGACATTCATTCTCTCTCTCTTTCTCTCTTTCTCTTTCTCATTCTCTTTCTCTCTTTCAGTCTCTCAGTCTGTCTCTATCTCTCTATCTCTTTCTCTCTCTTCCCCTCTCTCATGTACACATACACACAAACAAAACTATTTTTTAAAAAGAATAATAAATAAAATAAAACACCCCCCCAAAAAAAACCCTGCAAAACTCCATACCTACAAGTTATCAGCTGAGAGGACCAGAGACAGCCAATGGGAATAGCTCTAGAGGCTGCTCCTCAGCTCCTCAGCTCCTCAGCTCCACTGGGACTTAGCTTTCACGCAGATGGTTCATTTGCAAAGAATCTCTCATGAGAGTGAGGTCAAGTTTTGTGTTTGGAGGGAATCTAAGACATGTTTCCAAGGTCCCCAAAGGTCATGGCTAAGCTCTCACTGTGGTATCTGTTTTCTGCAAACATGAAAGGTGCTGAATGCCAATTTTCATCATCTGAAAGTCACCATATTGCTAAGTGTCACCATAGTGCTTCTGTGTGGATGTCTCAGCTGGTACAAGTGAAATATTACATAAATTGACAGTATTTTCATTCTATATCATTTTATTGTAACTGCAACCCAGTTAGATATCTTTCTTTCCCTCCTCAAAAGTAGCCTTGTTCTCTGTGTTACACAGGTTGGGGGAGAGTGTCAGCCAGAATGGGAAAGGACCCAGAGGAAACAGAGGATCTTGGCCAGACTGGGCAGATACCATCTCTGAAGGTCTGTTTTCCAAGCACCACTATGATTTCCAAAGGTTCTTTTTCCCACTCCCTAAAGCCTTGTAATCGTCTTTACCCTCCTTTCCCAACATCAGAGCACTTCATGGGGATGAGAGGCACTCAGTCGCAGGAATCTGAAGGAAATCGCAGAGGACAGTTCCGTACCCCACAGTTCCTGTGGTGCACAGATGCATGTGCTAGCAATTAAGGGCCTAAACTGAAAGAGGAAGATCATTAGGAAGAGAGCTGTGGAGCCCTGCTGCAGTCAGCCAGGGCAAAAAGTTTATTTCAAGACCTGAACTTTGATCAACCACAGCTAAACTAATGATGCTGCTACCATGGAGGCATTCACACCAGGAAGCAATCAGACCAGCAGGGGCCAGAGTGGGGACAGATAGCCATGGCATGATGCTACAAGGCCAAGAAATGAAAGAGGAGGCAATGTAGGCGTTGATGAGAACAAAGGCATCTCCCAACTGCCGTGAGCTAAGGGAATCATTGGTGCTCCTTGCAGGGGGCAGGAGTTACTCTTAAAGTTACATTAGAAATACATATATATAGATATTTTGTGTCTATCAATATGAGCATATACAATATATATATATAGTGTGTATGTATATATATATATATATATGAAGCTATTTAATTCATTGTGTGTAGTCATATTCAAGTTAACTAATTTCAAGCTCAATATAATTCACCCTATTTTGTAGTTTTTGTTTTTCTCGATTAACACTTTTATTATCCTGATAAACTTTGAAACTCAAATCTCCCTGTATTACTACTAAGGGCTTCTATTGACATAGCAAGAATTGTATACTATCTGTGTGGCAGGGCAGGTAAACACAGCCTTTTAAAAACTACCAGAAGAGGGATAACTTATAGTGGAGTGTCCTCTTACAATAGCAGGGAATTTGCAAACTGAATAACTGGGATGTAAGATATACCACATTGAAAGGTACTGGGCTGTAGTTGGAGTTTTCCTGCCTGGCCCAGTCAGGACAAATCTCTCTTACCCGCCAGTCCCACAGTCGCTCAGACCCAACCAAGAAAACACACAAAAACTTATATTGCTTACAAACTGTATAGCCGTCACAGGCTTCTTGTTATCTACTTCTTCTATCTTAAATTAAAACATTTCTGTTAGTCTATACTTTGCCACATGGCTTGTGGCTTACCAGTGTCTTTACATGTTGCTTCTCATGGTGGCAGCTGGTGGTGTCTGTCCCTCCGCCTTCCACTTCCCAGAATTCTCTTCTTTCTTGTCCTGCCTATACTTCCTGCCTAGCTACTGGCCAATCAGCATTTTATTTATACAGAGTGATATCCACAGCACTGGGCACACGATAAGTAAGTGGCTAGAGAATCAACCCATCTGGACTGTTGGGCTTCTCCCCTCTCACTGTCGCTCTATCTTACCAGGAGCCCACATCACTTCCCTATATATGAGGCAGATAGGTAGAGAGAAGGCAAAGGCAGCCCACCACACTCCCACCTGAGGGAAAGCAGCGGTGTCCATGCTCAAGGAAAAGTAAAGGCCCTAATGTGAGACACAGTACTTCCTTAAAGAAGACCTTGAGATTTCAAAACAGAACCCAGTAGATGTATAATTTACAATAAAGTCAGCAAGTCATAAAGCTTATGAGAAACAGTGTACATCTTATCTTTTTGAACTGTGTGCTAATGAGTCTGTAGTTTGCAGTTTATGGCCACCCAGACCCAGGGGATGAACTAGTGAATCAATGGTCCTGTGGTTTAGAGTGAATCACTACAGTTAGCTGCATGCTCTATGTTCTCATCAGAATGTTTCATCTTCCTGGTACTAAAAACCAGTTACACAGCCACCAATGTTGATCACGTAATACCCCTTTGAGGCATTCTCTCACTAGCTAAGAACAAGCAGGAAAAGATAACACGTACTGTACCCATGACTCTGGTTTCTGAATCTGGCTTAATACTATTGCCTCTAGTTATTATTAGCTGATTTCTATTTGAAATGTCCAGATTTGATCCATGGTGTGTTTCTAGCTACCTTCCACTTGACCAGTCCACTACAACAATATTAATATCAGTAATTATTGTATTACTTATAGAACTCTTTCTGGGGTACAGTAGTGTGTTAGCTGCTTCCTAGGTTTTGTCTCAACTTTTTCAGTATTATACAAATAAACACAAACACTGAAACTCAGGAGATAAAAACAATTTTCTCCACGGTCACACGATTAGCAAGTGACACCTCTGAACTTTGGCCAGATCTGAACAAGGAAAAACAAAACAAAACAAAAAAACCTATGCACTCAATGTACTTGGAGCCTTGCCCCGCTTCCAATAAGCTCATTGAGTTTGGGGCCCTTCACATTTGCTACCCAGTTTGCTGTTTGTTGATTTCTCTTTCCACAATGGCTCATCTCTATCTTCATTTGGAACTGAATCTCTTTAGATCTACTTCAGTATCTTTGAATGGGTATGTGTTCAGGTTCCTTTCTCAATGACATGGCCAATGTACCATAGAGTTATAGCTGATATATGATGAAAACAAAAGTGTCTTTGGACTGTTCTCCATCCTTAGTTAAATTCTAGTTCAGAGTCATGGGCCTGCCTTGGGATATCAAATTAATACTAAGTCTTGTTAGGGAATGCTCATCTTCTAGTCCTTGGTAGCTAGAACTCATTCCCCACTGCCCAAAAAAGTTCAAGGTCAAAATGAAGATATGAGTACAGCTTAGTCTCAAAATGCCACTTGTCTTCAGGAAGCACTTTCCATTTCCTGTCTGCACTCCCCTTTCCAGCCTGTCCCCATACAGGGAGATACAAGGAATCTTAATCTCTCCCGATCCTGGATGAAGTCTGAGCCATGAAGGAAGTATCTGGAATGCCATGTACCTGTAGGTGCCAACCTTAGCCTCTAATACCTACACTGTTTAATTCAGTCCTCCATGCTCAGGATTCCATACTCTGAGTCATCCCCACTCCTTTATTATGAATGGTAGCACAGGGTGACAGTGCCAGCTGAGACACTTTGTCATCCTGCTTTTCCCCAGTAGGATTCTGGGCATGTGGTACCCCTTTTCATGCTGCCCTAGTTTAGACATCATCTCAAGACCCTATGTGTCTTTCATAGATTCCCATGATAAAGATTCCCACAATCTTCTTAAATAATCCTCTCACTGTTTTGGTCTGTGGAGGTGGCTGAGAGACTTCACCCTTAAACTCCCAAATCTTTCTAGCTTTGAAAGATCCAAGGGGAGGTCTTTTAAATGCTGACCTTTTGTTCTTTTGAAGGCTTCAGTAAGGGATTATATAATTGTAAATCTAGTCCACTGTCTACCCTGTCCATCAGGATGGAGTCACTTTACTGGTTGAGAGTTTTCCTAACCATCAACTCTGCATCTTTTTTGTTGAACAGTTCTTCAAACTTATCTTCTCCATTTAACTATAAGCAGCAAAAAGAATCCAGGCAGCACCTTCAATGTCTTGAAAAATTCTCAGATCTATGGAGCTCATTACTCTGGAATTTCTTCTCCATGCAGCTTAAGACTCCCCAAGCTCTAGGATCTTCTAATGGTAACCAGCCTTTCTCCTGTTCCCCATACCGCTCACCACTTTTCCTAGAGTTCTCATCAGCCATGTCAGTAACATCTGATATTTATACTAGCAGTTTGTCGAAGGTAATCTAGTCTTTTTATATTAATCAATCTCAAAATGATATCCTTGAAATTCTTCTGGCTTTTCCCCACTTCCAATTCCAAATCCACCAAATCCACTTCTACGTGCTTGCTATTCCAGATACCAAACCCGCTTTAGTGTTTTGTTTTGTTTAATTACTATATAAATATTACAACAGATTTGGCAGTGTAAAACAAGACTCTTTTATTAGCTCAGAATTCTGTAATTCAGAAGTCCCACACAGTGGAGCTCTGCTTTTGAAGTTATAATTCTGAAATCCAGGGTTTGGTCAAAACAGAATTCTCATCTGGAGAAAAAATTGCTTCCAACCTCATTCTTGGTTTTGACAGAATTAAGTTCCTTATGGTCACAGGACAGTGACTTGGAGCTTTGCATTGCTTCGCTGGCTCAGTTCTGCAAGGCTCCCCACATTCCCGGCCTGATGGCCCCCTCGGCCTTTTGGTCATCAGTGGCAGGTTGTGTCCTTCTTGTCCTTCAAACCTCTTGCCACCCTAGGCAACCTGCCAGCCTCTTCTCTAAAGGGCTCCTGTGATTGGGTCATTCTGATAATGTCTTTGTTTTACAGTCACCTGTGCTGTCTGATCTAAGCTAAGCTTAGGAAGAAATTCCATGTTACATCCACTTCTGGTGAGGAAGGGCATAGAGTAGGTAGGAAGGGAATCTCTGGGGACATCTTTCAAGTCAGCTTGGTCGGATGTACTTGCTGGCTCCTCTAAATCTTAATGGTCCTAAAGAAGCTGGGTTTACATTTAAAGATCTTAGGTTTTATCAATACTCTGTGTCCACCTCTTCTTTTCCTCCCACAGCTTTTTAGATCAGTATCTAAAAACTTGATAGTACACTATCAAGTTATATAGTACCTCAAAAGAGACTTCAACATTTTTATGAAATTTTTCTTTCATATGAACCCACAAATTCCCATACTGGGAGAACAGCTTTGACATGAACTATAACTTATCTCAGGAGAATGCAGCTTCTGGAATCTTCTGAGTGAAACAATTGTCCCAGCCGTCTAACCTGCACTCCATTTTCACTGTCAGTGCTAGATAGCCTATGCCCTTTGGTTTCACACTGTCTCCTCCCCAGGGGTTATCTGCAGGGTGCAAGTAATTCTGGGTCTTTGCCAGAACATTCAAGTGCTAATATCCCACTGAAGCTGCGATTTGGGGCATTTACTGAATTAATGTCACATGAACCCAAGAATTCACAAAATGGCAGATCCCTCCCTAAAATATCTTTGAGATAAGACTGAATATTAAATACCCACTGGTGGCATGCTGATTTCCCTAGTCATGCCTCCCAATCAGTTGCTTACAGTGCTGTATTAGGAATTGGCTAAAAGTTTTCAGAGAACTATAAAACACTACACCAAGGAAGACATATTGAAGAACCAGCCTGCCTCCACCTTAGGCTTAAAAGTCATCTTATAGTAAAGACAAACTAGGTTAATTCTTGTTTATGATTAAACCTCTGTTTCTCAAGGACTGGGCTATGCATACCCAGGTGTAACCTTAACTATAAATTGTTTTGGACTGCCTGTTCCAGGAATGGCAATTATGTCTTTGTTTAAAAATTGTTTATAACCATCTTGTAATCCTATCTTTGTTTCAAAATGTTAGATGACTTCCTTCTTGTGACTGCCTGTTGCTATGACTACCTTGTCATGCCCACCTTGCAATTATGTCTTTGTGTATTCTCTTGTACACTGTAAAGATTTGTCACTCAAATTGATTTAATAAAACACTGATTGGCCAGTAGCCAGGCAGGAAGTATAGACAGTGTGACCAGACTAGGAGAATTCTGGGAAGAGGAAGGGTGGAGTCAGGAATCACCAGCTAGATGAAGAGGAAACAAGATGAGAATGTCCAACTGAGAAAAGTTACCAAGCCATGTGGCTAAGCATAGATAAGAATTACTAGTTAATTTAAATGTAAGATCTAGTTAATAATAAGCCTAAGCTATGGGTCATGCATCTATAAGTAATATTAAGCCTCTGATTCAATTATTTGGGAAGCAGTTGCTGGGTATTTGGGAACAGGCAGGCAAGAGAGAAACTTCCACCTACAATCTGGTTTTAATTAATTGCTTGTTTTAGTTAATTTGGCCATGATGATTTGGGTCAGGGGTCTTTCTCCTCCCACCTTTGGTATTAACATTGTGTCTCTAGTATATGAGCCTTGATCACAATCTCCATCCTGGGAGAAAGGCTGGAACTACTTTGCCTTGGAGTCCATTGAATCCTAGACTTGGCATCCCATAACAATGAACCTCCTAAAATCCTATTTTTATGATATTTTCACACCATCCTAAGAGTCACACACAGCAAAAGGGTGGTACAGAGAACAACACTACATATCAGTTAGTTTAAGGCCCATCAAGCACAATTTCGTTTTTTACAATAGTTCTATGTTCATTCAAATTGTGAAAATTACCTACCAGCTAACAATTTAGCTAGTCTCAGCTAATCAACAGTTTCCTTGAATCTTTAGATGAAACCATGAAAAGTATGAATATTCTATCCAAATGCAGTTTTAAACCAGGGGAAAAAGTAATCTAAGGTGCTGGGCACCTATAAGAGTAAATTTTAGCACTAGACACAAGCTGAAACCTTCTCTTAGCATATGAGCCATGAAAGATAAACTGCAGGGAAGAAGAGGGCATCTTGTCCAGACATCCTCCAGTGAGGTCTTCCGCACGGCAGAGCTTCTCCGGCTCCTCTGCTGCTTCTTTATGAGTAAGGAGAGTCAGGGGTAAAATTGCAGTGGGAGAATGGAGGTAAACTGCCTAGGGGAGCAGCATGTCTCAGTCCGAGGACACTGTCTGTAGGATTATCACCTGTAGCAGATTATCTGCCAAGTTGCTATGATGCTCTGGAAAAACAAAATTTGCTTCTAGTATAGAAAATAGTTAAGACAAAGAGAATGTAAGTTTGCAATTAATAAAGGTAACCAGAACTTTCAATAACTCTTGATAAAGGCACTCTCCAACCTTAAATATGTAGAAATGCTGAACAAAATCACACATACACCACACACAGAGACACAGACACAGACACAGACACACGCACAGACACAGACACACACACACACACACACACACACACACAGAGAGAGAGAGAGAGAGAGAGAGAGAGAGAGAGAGAGAGAGAGAGAGAGAGAGCGAGAGGCATATACACACAGGCACTGCCCCAGGATTAAACAGAAAGATAGACTCCTAAGTCAGACCAAGGAGATGCAGCTGAAGTCAGAGGAAGACCAGACCCTAACAAGGGACTGAGTAGCTCACAACTGGCCTTTCACCTTGCTAGGAGCTGGGACCAAGACAAAGAACTTGAGCAGACACCGAGCAGGGATTATCACACCATGATGTGGCTCTAGGACTACTTATGCCTGGGCACCAGAGGATCAAAGGGGTCACTGCAGAATGCTAAGCTAGTGTTGGCATTCACACAGGCTCACAGCATGGTGTCCCGGGTCCAGACCATAACACAGAAGCTGGTTCTGAGCCAGTAAAATGTACATGGCCCTCAGCAGAAGCAAAACTAAGAGCTGTCTTCAGAGGTGGTGTCATTACTGGATCTCAGTTCAGAAAGGAAGGTGCAATTCACAAAGAAAACGTAAACGCCTTCCTTCTGTGGCGTTTAAAATGTCTGTGAAACTGTAGAAACTTCAGGCAATATTAAAAGGCAAATGACCAGAGGAAAAAAGTACCTGTAACTCCAATAGCTGATTTAGATGTGGCATCCTGTAATTATAAGCCCCAGCTATAGAGTAATAAATAAACAAATAGAAAAATAGATTAAAAGTACAAATAAGAAGTCTATAAGGGGCTGGAGAGATGGTTCAGAGGTTAAGAGCACTGGCTGTTCTTCCAGAGGTCCTGAGTTCAATTCCCAGCAACCACATGGTGGCTCACAACCATCTGTAATGAAATCTGGTGCCCTCTTCCTGCCTGCAAGGACACATGCAGGCAGAACACTGTATACATAATAAATACATCTTTTTGTTTGTTTGTTTGTTTTGTTTTTGTTTTTTCGAGACAAGATTTCTCTGTGTAGCTTTGCGCCTTTCCTGGAACTCACTTGGTAGCCCAGGCTGGCCTCAAACTCTCAGAGATCCGCCTGGGCCTGGCTCTGCCTCCCCAGTGCTGGGATTAAAGGCATGCGCCGCCACCACCGCCTGGCTAAATAAATCTTCTTTAAAAAAAGCAAAAAAAAAAAAAAAAAAAAAAAAAAAATCTATAAAAGAAAAAAATTCCCAGTAAACATAAGAAGATATTCAGTCTCAGAAGCAACCATGGAAATACAAATTAAAACACTAATGAGGTGCTTTTCACATTTATCAGATCGGCAGAATTTAAAAAAAAAGCAATTATAATAACCATATAAAGTTTAGAAATCATATGGAATGGAAATATATTGATCCTACCACATAACCATTTCACTCCTAGAAGCACCTGGAGAAAGTTCTGGTTAGGCCAAAGGATGTTGGCCTGGCTACTACAGCTGCACAGCAGACAAAACAAATGAATCTTTGCAGGCTGAACTGAAATCCGCTAGGGAAAATGGAGAAATCGGCAGTTGTGTCTACTACGGAATACTAAACATCAATTAAAAAAGCAACCAGCTCTACTCCACACTGTGAACACAGGACTGGTTTAAAACACAAGCTGGGGTGGGAAAAAGGAGTGTTGCCGAACGGTAGTGCTCGCAAAAAGAAAATTAAATCATAGCCTACATGTTAAAATGTTTTAACGGCTATACCGTTATTCTGGGATGACAGAAACAAGTGAGGAAGGTGCTGACTAAGGCCTCAGGAAAGGACTTCAGCTTTGTGATACTCGGCCTGCTCTTTCTGAAAATGTGAAATAATGTAAAGCATATTAAAATTCTCACTGCTACATGATGGGTACTAATATATTAATCTCTGTATTTTAAAAGTATTCCCTAAATGAAAAAAAAATTATTGTAAGAAGAGAATAAGCGAAATAAACCAGATACCTTGGTCCTATTCAATTTCTTTCTTTCTTTCTTTCAGGCTGGCCTCGAACCCAGAGATCCACCTGCCTCTGCCTCCTGAGTGCTGGGATTAAAGGCATGTGCCACCACCGCCCGCAGGTCTTACTCAATTTCTAGGGGTTAAAATCAAATCTCAGAGCATCAAAAACACAGCAAGGTTGCCACAAGATCTTGTTCTTACATTGTCTACATGTTCCTCATTATCATGCAAGACACTAAGTAAGCCCCTGCAGGCAGCTTAATGGAGTGCAGCTGGAGCCCCAAATGCACTAGGCATATGGACATCTTGACTTCTTTTCAGCATCTACTTCCTTCATGCTCCTAGGTATAGCTTAGAGTTTGCACTCTAAAACGTGGGAAGGGTGTTGCAATTAATGTCACAGAAGGTCTCCTGCATTTCCATTGTTCCTTCTTGCTTTACTAGTCCTGCCATCATCTTGACCACCACAGCTGTCAATCATTCCATTACCCTTTCTGTGTTTGTTTGTTCACTTGCTTAGGTATTTCTGAAGCTAAGTGTCGTCCCTTCCTGAAAACTCAGAAAGTCTTTCTTTCTCACCTTCTAAAACTCATTTCTGTCCCTTCTAGGGATTTTATGTCGTGACTGCAAAGAAAACAGTGAATACTTTCCTGCCATCCTCTCCTGAGTATCCATGCCAACTGCCCAACCTGAATCTAACTTCCACAATTCAGTGTGCTCCCTCCCATGATCAATGATTGACTTATTTTATTTGTCTTGGTCTTTATAAACCTTTAGAAAAAATGGCAGTTTACTTAAGGCCCTTTTCATGACACTGAAGGGGCTACTACATGTAACAAATGCTTAGATATATAACAATGCTTTCTGTGGTCATACTTGAAGCTAAGACATGCTATGAAAGCACCCTTGATAGAAGACAAAACTAGGGATATAGACATCAAATACTGGACTTTCATGATAGCAAATAATCGGTAAGTTAGTTGCCCCACAAAGATACACAGTTCACTACCATCATCTGAAACATGGTCAATATCAAGTAATTATTGATGTTTGTGCAGTTATTCCTTTTAAAAATCACCCTTCTTGTGGGCCTGATAAAACCACCCAATTTACTTTTTTACAAGAATAAATAGAATTCAATTTTTAATTAAAACACATAAAAGCTGTGAAGAGTGACCCCTTGCGGCTGATTTTGTCAAGTGGCCACAGAACCTTTAGGGTGTCGCTTTGGACATGTGCTACTTTCCACTTCACTCAGCTTTCGGGTGAAAAGGCATGGCACAAGTCAAGATCAATGACAAGTGACGAGTCAGCAATCCAGCCAAGCTGGCTTAGAGACTGAAAGTCCATAGTTCTCCTTCCTCCCCCAATACTGAACTTTGAAAGAAACGCTCCTCAACAAGGGCTTCCCAGACTTAACCATGGTTGCAAGAACAAAAGGTAGTCCACCAGTGGCCATGAGTCAATCAGTTGTTCTTAGCATTATAAGCAGCTTTTTTAAAAAAAAAAATCATTTTTCACATCATGCCGATCAAGTCAATCCAGGTGAACTTTCTGGGCCCTCGTATACAAGACTGCAGGAGGTTTGCCAGAGAATCGATTTCCTTCCATTGCACTGGTCATGAGGTAACCACTTTCTGAGAATGGTTTTCAGAGTCAGCAGTTCCATAAGATGTTGCTTGATAATGCTGATAACGTTTTCTACTAAATATCTTTACTGCAAATTCTGGAATTTTTATTGTAGCAACAGGTAAAATGTCTAAATTCTGTAATAAAATAATAAAACCAACCCTCCAGCCTTTCTATCTTCTGTAGAGCAGCAGCACACTTTAGTGTGCATGAGAGTTTGGTGAGTTTTTTTAAGATTTAGAAAGAAGAATTTGCTCCAAAGAAGAATGGTAAATTTATATAACTGAAAAAAATCTAACAAATAATAAGTCAGGAAGTGAAGTCTGTAAGGGCCTTTTGACATTGCATGAATTGTACACTGTCCCTGATACAATGTATTCTGCCAGCAAGTACATCTCAAACTATCATTTGCCACATTACCATAAACCAAAATGCTCTCCCAGTACACTAGAAGCTTTAAAATGTCCCTCCTTAGTGCAAGACTTAAGAATAAGAATAACCACAAATTTTGCCTTCTCCCCCCAATATAGAATGAACTAAGTCGCAGATACCTTGTCTGCAAGGCAACAAGACAGGTTCTCTTCCATGCTAGCAAATCTGTGACACTCATATAAAAAGCAAGACTTTGCTCGTTCCTCACAAATGTTCCCAGAACAGCCTGGGAGAGTTCTGTGTCAAACACCAAAGAGAACCAAAGCCCAATCAAGCAATTAAGGACCCACTCCCACATCCAGGGAAACAGGAGGTTTTATACCTTTATCTTCGCCTCTTCTCTTTGTAGCAATTCCTTCTTTTTCCATAGTTTTAATTTCTCCTCTTCCCTTTCTCTTCTTCTGACTGAAATTTCCATTTCCAGTCTTGCTAGCTCTTCCTGATGGGCTCGCCATTGAGAAACCTGAAACACATAGAAATCCTTCATTTTAATAACTATGCACTATCACAGGATTTCACACGGGACAAGTTTCTGCGTTAAGGAGATCAAGTTTTTCCAAACATACATGTAAATTTTATATGCATATGAGGATATGATATGTGTGCAAGCTAGTATAGAAAACAGCAACTTTAAAATAACTCATTTAGACACTCCTTAGCTGAACTCAGAAAGTCATAAAAGTTTATGATTTTCCTGCAAAGAATCTGCAAACTTCCAAAATATTCTAGGCCAGGAGAGTAAGCCCACCCTTGACATTGCCTAGAATACCAAGACCCACAGGCTGGATGACCCAGAGACCTAGGATAGAACCAAACATGACTGGAGAAAAAAAATAAAAGAGGTCAATGTAATGATGCCTAACAATATTCCACTATACTCAGTGATTGGCTCCTACACCAATTATCATCAGAGAGGCTTCATCCAGCAACTGATGGAAACAGATGCAGAGACCCATAGCCTAACATTAGGTGGAGCTTGGGGGAATCCTGCAGAAGAGGGGGAGAAAGGATTGTAGGAGCCAGAGGGGTCAGAGACACGTCAAGAAAACCCCCCAGAACCTGCTATTCTGTGCTCATAGGGACTCACAGAGACTTAACAGACAACCAGGGAGCCTGCATAGGACTGACCTAGGCCTTCCACATGTATGTGAAAGCTGTGTAGCTTGATCTTCTTGTGGAACTCCTAACAGTGGAAGCAGGAGCTGTCTCTGATGCTTTTGCTGACTTTTGGGAACCTATTCCTCATACTGGGCGGCCTGGCCCAGCCTTAATGCATGGGAAGGTGCTTACATTTCGATATGCCATGTTTTGTTGATATCCATGGGAGACTTGCTCTTTCTTGAACAGAAACCAGAGGAAGAGTGGATTGGGAGGTGGGGACAGAGAGGGGCTGGGGGAAGGAGTGGGAGGAGAGGAGAGGAGGGAAGGGAAAACAGTCAGAATGTTAAAAAAAAAAAAATATGGTAGCTGGAGCCATTGAGATGACTCAGCAGGTAAAGCATGTGCTGCCAAGCCTGATGAGCTGAGATCAGTCCCCACATGAGTAAGAGAAGTAGATTCCATTCCTGTAAGTTTTCCTCTGATCTCCATACAAATGCTGTGGCACAAGTGTACCCACTCACATAGACACACAAAAGAAATAAAAATGTAATTTAAACAGTAAGAGAGAGAGAGCAATCAAGGAAGATACCCAATATTGATTACAGGCCTCTACACATATATGGACATGCCCACACTGTTCCAGGCCATCCAGTATGAGGAATAGGTTCCCAAAAGCCAGCAAAAGAGTCAGAGACAGCTCCTGCTTCCACTGTTAGGGGTTCCACGAGAAGACCAAGCTACACAGCTGTCACATACATGCACACATGTACAACAACCACCCCAATTCTGGAATTAGTCCTAAGACCTTAAAAGGTTTAAGAAGTGCTGACAGATTTCAGCTTCCTTATTTTATAAGCATGGAAAGTGAGCATAAATTAAGATGACAACACAGAAAAGAACTTCCTGGGTTTGAATATGGATATGGGTAGACAAATATTTTTCATCACTTTTGTCAATATGTAAATACGTATCACAATACAAAATACACATAGCCCTTCATTCATGATCCCTGCTTCCAAGTAATTATCCAGAAACTATTGTACTGGTTAGAGTACTTGCTTGTTTGTTTGTTTGTTTGTTTGTGTCAACAGGACACAAGCTGGAGTCATCTGGGAAGAGAGAACCGCAATTGAGACAATGTCTCCACCAAATTTCCTGAGGGCTAGTCTATGGAACACTGATGTGGGAGGGTCCAGATCACTATCAGGCTATCAGCAGCATCAGCCCTGGGCACGTGGTCCTGGGTTCTAAAAGAAAGCTGGCTGAGTAAAGCCACAGAAAGCAAGCTAATGAGCAGCATTCCTCCATGGCCTCTGTTTCAGTTCCTGCCACCATGTTCCTGCTTGAGTTTCTGACCTGACTTCCTTCCCTTCATGATCAACTATCAGCTGTAGGCTGAAATGAACCCTTCCCTCCCTCTGTTGCTTCTGGTCCTAGAGTTTTATCACAGCAACAGAAATCAAGCAAACACTACAACCATCAACTAGACAAGTGCACAAAAATGTATCTTAGCAATGCTCTCTGCAGCATAGTTTAAAACAGGAAATTTGGGAAAAGTCTAAATGCCCAGCAATAGAAGTTAGCTGAAACCAACTTTGGTATATTCACACAATACCTATGATTGAGAAAAGATGCTAAATTTCTGTATTTGTTGATATGAATATTTCTATAATATTTTAGATGCAAAAAATGTAAAACCACATTTATTGCATGGTCTCATTAGCATAAATTCTTTGTGTGTCTATGCAAAGAGAGACTAATGGAAGGAGGTTTGCTCACATAATAAAAGAGCCTTTCACTATTATTTTGAAAGATTTTTTAAAAGTTACTCTAACCTTTCTAGGTTGGGTGAAGTTAATATAGCCTTTCTAAGCTGGGTACATTTTTTTATAAACATATATGTTCTATACATAAAAAACAAATCAGACTAAAGAAAAGTAAAATCGAACTTTTTTCTGATACTTGTACACATGTGGTTGACAAAGCAGTGAGGAAAAATGCACAAGTGTGCAAAACTCCAGTTACAAAAAGTAATGCATAATTTTGCAAGTATTTGATTCAAGCATCATTCATTAATAACACACAAAATTAAAAATTGAAAAATAATGTCACCCAAATATGATTAAAGTGCCTCTAAATCATTTAGCTCTTTAAATATTTTATATGAACTTCAAATTTGTAGTTTTCTAAAAACATATCTGGCCATGTCTATGAAGATAAGAAAGAAAACTCCACCTCCTGGTTTGCAAGTACAGTGTCTACCTCATCGCCTATCTCTAATCAGCAAGGCCCAGTTCTTTGGACCTGGGACCTAGAACACCTCCTCTGTGTCTGATTCCAGCCACATGCCTTGCCTTTAAGTCTTTCATCTGCAACTTCTACAAACAAAATCAAGAGTCCTGACAACTGTTACCAACAGTCTCCCTCCTGAACACTCAAAGGGATAATTATGTTCTCTCCTCCACCTATTGACCATCTTGGCCAAGAAAAGATCCTTCCCTTTGCATGCCATGCCATAGCTCTCCTGCACCTTCAACACTACATGATTGTCTCTCCCTGCCCCTTATCCAGTCAACCCCACGCCCTTTCACCTCCAGTCTTTCCCTCTATTTCATTTTTTAAGCCAGTTCTCTGAAGACATCTCTTGGGGAGGCTGACTGCAAAACCATCATCAACTCTTTCTGCCTGTAATCCAATTCTACATAAATTCTTAAAGACTCCTATTTGTTCTTACTTTTAGGATCCAGACTTCCAAAGTTAAACTTGGGGCCTGTGGTCTTGCAAAAGCTTCACACCAACACCAGGGTACATGTCTTTCCTCAAATACCTGCTTCTGTCAACGGGACCACAAGTCTCCCTGTAGTATGGATTGTTTTTATTGTGTAAATCCAACAATATAATTGTTCCTTTTCATTTCACAATAAGTTTTTGCTGATATATATAACATGATGACTTTATATTTGTATGTAGTTTAGTGATTATATAATATATATATATATATATATACATTTAAGCTGAAATGAGATTATGATAAATCAATTTTAAAACCATTTGAAATTAGTTGTAATTATCTAGTTCACTCAAAATCTTTTAGCCAAATGTATTGAACAAGACTGGAAGGTTCATGAGGGTGATGTCAATTGATTAAGTTGACTTTCTCACTCATAACCCCACATTAATCTTGTTTATATGTAATCTCTAGGTAAGCTTGTTCCTTGGCATTGCCTCAAATGGCCATTCTTATCATTACTCTTTTTTTGTTTGTTTGTTTGTTTTGTTTTGAGACAGGGTTTCTCTGTGTAGCTTTGTGCCTTTCCTGGATCTCGCTCTGTCGACCAGGCTGGCCTCAAACTCACAAAGATTGGCCTGGCTCTGCCTCCCGAGTGCTGAGATTAAAAATATGTGCCGCCACCACCCATCTCATTACTCTTTTTAATTGTATGTTCACACCAACTCTTCAGTTAAGTTATTTTATTTAATCTGTATAAGTGTTTTGCCTGTATGTGTGTATGTCCACCATGTGCATGCCTGATACCTACAGCAGCCAGAAAAGGGCACTGGGTCTCCTGAAACTGGAGCTACAGACAGTTATAAGAAGCCATGGAAGTCCTGGGAATTGAACACAGGTCCTTTAGAAGAGCAGCCATTGCTCTTCACCACTGAGCCATCTCTTAAGCCCCCAACTCATTCTTATTCTTAACTTCAAGGAGTGATAGATACAAATACTCCCTACTTGGAATGTCTTTAATTTTCCTCTGTTTCATAAGATGCTTATCACTCAGCTGGGGCCCAAATCATGACTCACAGCGTTCAACAAACATTCTCCAACATGTACCATGCCATAACTGCTCACTAATTATGCTGAACATATTGTATCCACTTAGAACATATTTCATACACCTGCCTCCACCCTATACTGTCAAGCCGATACTAGTGCATGATAGGTACTTAATAATGACCTTATATGTAATTAATTAAACTAAACTAAGCAGTTTGCCCAACAATTTGCCTAAGTTGCCATTTTCTGGGACTTGCAATATAAAACATCCCTCTTCTGTTCTCCAGAAAAGATAAAGTATGTTGATATTTTTTTTTTGAAGGCTGCAGATAGTTTGTACCACAGAATTGTGAAACTACAGGCAAGTCCAATAATCACAAATGAGTGACTTACATATGTCAGAGAACATATGAACAAGAGATAAAAGAAGCAATGAGGCCAGGGAACCTAGAGTAAGACATGAGCCTTCAGAAACCAAGCTGCTTCCACTCCATGTTGGAATCGCTGCAACTGCCAGGGGCCTCTGACGTTTACCTGAAGTCAGTAACTCATAACATTGTTTGTGATTATCATTGTACGCAAAGACATGATTATTGAAGCCAGACTTGTGTGATCTTGACAGTGAGAGTCAGGCTCAGTAACAATGGGTACAGTCAAATGGGGCTTTTCAAATCACACAATGGATAAGGGGAAGAGCAGTGAGAAAGGGCACCACTGGGGGTTGGGTTTCTTACCCAGTGGATCCTCAGGAAAAGGGAGTTGGATGTGGAGAGAAAGACAACCCATTGCTAGATTCTTCGGAGAGGTCTAATAATAAGAAAGTTGGCAGGTGGGCAGAGGACTCAATAGCAGCACAACAGGCAGAAAAGGCACAGAAGCCTTCTGAATGATGCTGAGTGAAAGGAAGAATAGCTTGGAAGAACATTCTGGCGATTTCATTTTAAAGGCTCTGCTAATTACACAGCTCTAAACAGAGCATGTGAACATAACCGTGTGACAATAATAACCATGAAAGAACATTGCCTCCCTGGTAGCCAGGTGCACGTTTTAAGAAAAGCGTTATTCACATTATTAACTATAGGACATTTTTTTCCAGATCTTTAGTTAGTGCTTTAATATCCCTGCCATGTGTGTCATCTCTGAATGAGGTATTAGCCCAAGAGAGGGCAAACAGCACCAAGAGTGTGTTCATCTGCTACAAATAACTTTAGGACTTAAAATGAATGCTTAGCATCTATTCCTCACTCTTGCTGTAAAGTGAAATAAATGGTTAAAATGAAGTTGATATACACATACATTCTCAGAGGGAAAAATTAAAAAAAAAAAATACAGCCCTGAATACTTCAAAGGCAATCACTGAAAGTAATGTCAAGGTAACAGTGTTAACACATTTTTACATCAAAGTTGTGGGCTTTAAAAAACAAATCCGTTATGTCAATACTGTTTAGAGAAAATGAATATTGAACACAGACATTTCCATGGCTTCTCTGCAACTAACCAACAATATTACTATTTTGAATAAATGCTTCTCAAAGTTTTCACATGTTAAAGGAGGGACTGAGTTGGGTGACCTCAACAGTACTTATTATTCTGATTCGATTTTACAGCCCCCTAATATAGAAAGGTCACAATATATGACATACTCTGCAGTTTAATTTTCAAGCATAATGAATAGCAATGAGAAACATCAGTATTTTATAGGCCTTTTAAACAATTACAGATAATTAAAAATTAATGGTACATCAGTCACACTTATGGAAGCCTAAGTAAGCTGTAGTTATTTTGGGAGAGAAATCAAAAAGGTCCTGTCTGACCAGTTCCCATAACTGATAATAATAAAACATTAAAAATTACATTTGCCAGGGCTTATAGTATGCTTGGCCTATGCTATGCTTTTCAGAGCATTCTATGATGTGATATAATCCTAAAATTCTCAAGCCTGCCCTTTATCCTTCATCTGCCTACCTCTCTTCCTTAACCTACTTAAGTAAAGGCTTGGATTCATTCTCTCCTGGGAGGCTCTAACTCACCACATCCAGACCAGATGCTGCTCTATGTCCCTGGCATCTTGTCACTCTTCTAAACAACATAGATCAAATCCTTTGGATGGGCTCCCAGTTTCTTAAGAACTGGTGTAAATTTGTGTTGTTAAGTTGTCTGGAGTATACATGGCATGGGGGTGGGGAGTTGGCAAGTGTTCTTAGAGTGTTGTGCCCCATGGGCCATGTTCTTAACATATGCTTAGCAGTAAGATAATGGCATTTTGTGTCTGCCCTAGGATTGGCTCCAGAAAGTTTCTTATCTCATGCCTCCATCTTCTGATGCCTCCATTGTGGAGGGACCCAAGATTTTCCCAAGTCCCATCTCTGTCTATGCTTCCTGGATTTCATCAGTGCTTGCCTAATGGGAAAAATATCTAGAAACTTTGTCAGGATTTTCCACTCCCATCTCATAGTTCTTTGAAGGTTAGAATGCACGTGTAAGAAGCAGCGCAGAAATCCTTTCTCTTTTTTCTTTATGTTACTATAAGCTTCCAAATTCAGTTCAGCTGAATAAATGTCAATTTTTCATTTTATTCAACCTTTAATACTTTGAGAGCTCCATTAAAATTCTTCCCAAATGTTCCACCATTTTTCAGTGCTTCAGGCCTAGGCTTTTCTATCGTATGTGCCCCATTTCTGTTTAACTCCACTTGAGAAATGGTCCTGTGACTGTAGATGTTATTGAGGCTTTCTGTTCTCTACTTGGCTTGTCCTCTTTGCCTCACAATTATCCTCTGGATTCTCGAGTAACTTCATAAGTGCATTTTTATCACCCCTCTTTGATAAGTGCTTTCCATTTTCTGTGGCTTTTTATTAGTCTTTTTCAGACTCCCAGAGATTATACACTCTTTATTATCTTGACTGCTCCATATCTATTACTTTTCAAACGAAATGTAACTCTTGACTTAATTGCATCCTGGATGGCCTTCCCATCCAAAACAAGACTTCCAAAACAAACAAACAAAAAAACCCTAAATTCCAATAAGCAGAATAATAAACAACTGGGTTGTTTGTTTGTTTGTAAAGGACAAAATTTACAAACCTATCAGACAATTTTATAGATGAAGCTGATAAAGCCCTGTTGTCTAATAGAGTGATTTAGAATCAGAAAGTCACTTGCCTATTGATTGCTAAGTCTTAGAAAATCACCTTCCAATGTGAATATTAGCTTTTAAACTTTCGACAGGCATTCTACAATCTGTATAAACAGAGGTTAGGCATAGAGTAAAGGACTAGGGGAGAGGGAAGGATCTCCAAAGCAGGGAGAAACAGAATAAACAGTTATGGAGAGATGGTACAGGGTGCGGGAGGGCCACTGGAATGGATGTGTTAAATGAAGAGGGAAATGAGAAAGAGAATACAGGGAGGTATGGATAACACTAAGGGCCATTTGAGACATCATGTGGAAACCTACTACAGTAGAAGCTTCTTCACACACACACACACACACACACACACACACACACACACACACACGTATATGAAACATGTGTGTGGGTGAGTATGGGTGTAAAAAAGAAATCTAAGTAGAATCACCAACAAGACTTATTTTGCCGCCAAGTGAAACCTCCAGAAATGGTTTATATCTGAGTTGTTGGTCAAAGGACCTCATGAAAACCTCCAAACAACTCAGGTGATTCCCAAGGCTATTGGTTGCTCTCCACAAACCCATGCTAAGTCTCTATTGCAGAAGACAGTACCTACATATCTCATTGAACTGGGAACATCATATCGGTGCCTAACTAGAACCTTCATCCCTACCGACTAGTGTTTTTGGTACTGGAAGGTACTTTTCATGCTACCAGAAGAAAAAAATAAACATGAACCCAACTACAAACTCTTCAATCTACAATGGTGACTTGCCTGCCTGATACATTAGGGCACAAAATATTAGCACTAAAGTTGTGGGAGTGACCAATCTCTCTGATTGGATTTAAGGTCTACTCTGTGAGATGGAACCCATGCCTGACACTTCTCAAGTGGCTGAGAACCCAAGAACTAGGAGAAAACCAAATATTAATTGTTCTGCTAAAGGAACATGGCAATGAAATGACTCCTAACCACATTCTACTGTACTCATAGATCATAGTCTTGCTCAGCCATCATCAGAGAAGCTTCCTCCTACAGGATATGAGAACTAAAACAGAGATCCACAATTAGACAATGTGTAGAGAATGAGAGACCTTGGAACACTCAGTCTTAAGCTGGCTATCTTCATTAAACACCCCCCTCAGAACTCAGGCAGCTATTCAGAAGAGAAGGCAGAAAGAGTGTAAGAGCCAGAGAAGATGGAGGACACCAAGGAAGTGGTGCCTTCTAGACACAACAGGACCGATGCACATGTGAAGTCATAATGACTGTGGCAGTATGCACAGGTCCAAGCCAGGAGGGCCACAACTCTGAGAGAAGTGGACATGAACCCCCATCCTAACCCAGAATCTATTTCCAAACGTCAAGTGTTCACAAAGGACAAATTAGTTTTCTCTAATGGAGTCCCACTGGATATACAAACCATAAGTAAGGGCAGGCCCAATGCCCAGACGTAAATGACCAACACAAAATAAATTCAATGGTATTTTGGGAGTGTGTGTGTGTGTGTGTGTGTGTGTGTGTGTGTGTGTGTGTGTGTTTCTCATGTGTGTTTTGTTTTATTTCATTCTGGTTTGTTTTCTCATTTTATTTGCCTGTTAGTTTTCTAAAGAGAGAAAGAAAGAAGATGTGGATTTGGATGGGTAGGGAGGTGGGGAGGATCTGGGAGGAGATGAGGAAGGGAAAAATCATGATCAGAATACAGTGCATGAACAAATTTATTTTCAACCAAAAAAAAAGAGAGGGGAAAAAATCAGTAATAGTTTCTCTTTAAAAAAAAAAAATCACTTTCCAGTCCTTTTAAAATTTAAAAGGACCAGTTCAGTGTTTTTTTCAAACAACTTATAATTTGTATTATAAAAAATCAATGTTGTGAATAGCAGCTAGCATTTTTGTGTAAGTGGAAACAGAAGAAAACAGCACGCCTCAAGTAATGCAGTGGTAGTATTTGTAAGAAAATTTTGTTTCCATTATATGTGTGTTCATTTGTGGTGTAATATTCTTCTCACTATGGGTCATGGCCAAAAGAGCTTGGAAACCCTAGGAACTCACTATAATGCTTCCCAAAGCGAAGATGCTATGGCTCCATGCTCTAAAGAAAAAGCTATCATGCCGACAGCATTGAGCATAGTCCTTCTGAAATCCATTCTGAAGCACAGTACTGACTGGAGAAATGAGGATTTGAAGTCATAAAGCAGAGCTTGAGTTGTGCCCTTGTGACTTATTAATGGGTTCCCTGGAGCATGATGTTTAACCATTTTGAACTTCAGGTTAATCTAAAGTGGAGCAATAATAATGCACACTTACAAATACCATCCATTTGCATAAGCCCAAAACTCAGGAATTACCTCAGCATTGTGGGCCCATGATTTCCAGATACACAAATCTTGTTGGCCACACTGACTGGCCTCCCCAACCACCTCAGCAGTCACCAGCCTCGCTGTGTGAGAACTTCCCTGACTCCATTCTTGCTACTCCCACTTTCCTGAAGCCAGAGAAGATAGCTTCAAACTACACATTTGGTCATACTTTCCTCCTTTTCACCCCCTCTTTTCCTTTGTTCAAAAGTCTCCACATTAAGACTATAGTTCATGTTCCATACACTATGAATGGAAATGACGTCATCAGCTTTCTGTTACTATAGCAAAAGCCTTTCACATAGTGAACAAGAAAGAAGAAACATTTGTTTTGCTCAGTCTCAGAAGATCCAGTCCATGTCCACTCGATTTCATGGCTCCTGGGTAAGCCACAGGTCATGGAGGGGGGCGCATGGTTCAGCCACCAGGAAGCAGAGTAAGAGACCAGAGTGCCACATTCTGTCTCAAGTATGCCCAATGATCTAAAACCATAGTCCTCACTTCTCTAAAGGGTTCTACCGCCTTCCCTCTGTGATTGGTACTATATATATATATATATATATATATATATATATATATATATATATATATATATATATATATATATATATATGTATGTATATATGTATGCATGTATAAAGCCATATCCCTGGTGGATAGAGCACATCAATTTGTTCTCTCTTTTGTTTCACGAGAAATTGTCACAGTGCCTAAAATAGGCAAATATTTAGTGGAGGTACTTTAAATATAATGAGTAATTTATTATCTTACATAAAAAGTTTGTTCATGAATGATGTCATATGCATACATCACAATTGTATTATACATTCCCCATATTCTGGAGACAATATTTATGTGGTTTTCTATTGCTGTGTCAAAGATCATGATGAAAAGCAACTTTGAGAGGAAAGATTCCAGCTTACACTTCCAGGTAACAGTCCATCTCTGTGGGTAGTCAAAGCAGGATCTGATGCCAAATCCACAGAGGAATGCTGCTTGCGAACTTGTTCACTATGGCTTGTTCAGTTTGCTTTCTTACACACTCTGCCTCTCCAAGGGTGGCCCCACCCACAGTGGCTGAGTCCCACATCAATCACTTATCAAGAAAATGCCCCCACATGCTTGCCTACAGGCAATCCGATAGAGGCATTTTCAAATGAAGTTCCCTCTTCCCCAGAGACACTGGCTTGTTTCAAGTTGACAAAAACCTAACCAACACAACCACTATGCCAAATTTCAAAAATATAACTCAATAAAATTTACTCTTAAACATCTCTGTGATCTTAAAGACATCCTTTTAAAAAGTAAGATAATTTTCTGCCCAGCCCTAAATTGAATTCTGCATCTCGGCTGCATGACTGAGTAACCCAACCCAAGAACCTATGACCTACTTCACTTTGACTCTTAGCTCTGAGCTTTCTCCTTTGGCTACAGCTAAAAGTGAAGTACTAATAACATTCCTAGGACATTTGCCTAACAAGGCATTCAGTTAACTAATGCAAGAGAAATAGACTGTTGAGAAGAAGCTATCTAAAAACTTTCTTGTAATTAGGGGACTGGAATGCCTAGAGGGAGAGGAGAGAGATCCATAGCTTACTGTGTAATTCAGTATCAGTAAATGATTTTAAATTCACAGGTCTATGTTAACATAAACATACACCTCAACAGTCTGGATTTCCACTACAGTTATTATTTTAATGAACAGGACCTCAAGAGAAGTTCTTACAGATCAGTAAACACTGGGGCACTCCGTTTTAGGGGGCAAGACCAAGCTGTGAAATGGAGGACAATGGCAAGAATGGAAATTGAAGAAAGTGATTATGGAATGCGCAAGAGTGATTGCAATTTACAGACTCCCTACCTTACAAAGATCCTAATAGAACACCTTCAGTATTCTTTCCCTTTCAGCCCACTTCTTCCTAGACCGAGCACAGAATTAATAAAAAAAAATGATCTAAGGATCATAGCAGGACTTGCAGACTCTTCGCATGAGAAACTCATTACATCTCACCTATGTAGGAGGCCAAGCAGAGAAGTCAAACAGAGATCACAAGAATATTACCTGGGGAAAACCATAAAAGAAAGAGACTTCCATTATCATCAGCATAGCCCTTTCACTTGTCTTACTCAGTAATAAACATTTCACACTAGATATTTGTGTACTGCCTGATGCCTTTTTTCTAGAGAGCACAGCCAGAGTACAATGGGTGGGGTGGGGTGGGGGTGGTATCTTCCAAACAGGGTGGGGGGAGCGGAGGGAGATAGAGAAGAGAGGAAGAGGAAGTATAAACCACAAAATTAATGGCCAATTATAATTATGCTTAGAGGCCTCCCTCAGATTATCACCAAAATGCTAATGGAAGTTTAGCACATCCATTACCTGAGCATTTGTGAGAAGCTAAACTCCCCTGGACTGAATTTCTTCCAAAAAGACATTATGAAAGAGGCAGGAGGCCGCGGTGGTATTACAATGTGTCCATAGAAATGGGGAATCTTATTTTTTCCCATAAAGTCATAGTAAACGTCGAAAATGAATGTTCTGAGCAGATAAACACTAAACAATGTGGAATCCATTCATTTTATGTTGGAGATTCAGACAATTTTACTTGTTAATGACAACTCCACTAAAGCCCATTTACACATTCTTCCAACTTCCCCAACACTCTGCTTATGTTTCTCAGAGGAATAGATATGAGCCGGCACAGAAAATTCCATACTATTCAGCCAAGGAGACTACTTTGTCCTAATCCATAAAACCATATTAAACTGAACACATAAAGCATGATGGTGTGACTCTAATTGCCACTTATGTTGAGAGATTTAGAAATCTGAATTTTGTCTTTCAAGGCACCCTATTTGCTTAGTCATGATTATTCCCAGCCAGAAAAAAAGAAGATGCCATCTGTCACAACAGAGCTAATGCAACTGCCTAGTAATTCTATACATTTTTAAGTGCAAATGGCTTGGCTTTCTTTAACACTGAAAATATCTTTGTATTTTCCAAAGCGTCTAGTGAGTTGTGGTATTCTAGTTTTCCCATGCATCTGTACTCATCTCATAGATCACATAGGCAGGAGCTGGAATCCTGAATGGTATTGTCATTTGTTTATAAAGTAGGGTATAGTCTGTGAAATTAACAAGAGAATGATTCTAACTCATAATCAAATTAGAAGCATATTTTTTAGAGTTAGGAACATATCAGAAGTAATACAATTGTACAACTCCATTAGGTGGCTGGACCACATTCTGTGGCATCTCCATGGTCTTCTCTTTTTGTCCACTCCTTATCACTCAACACACGGGGGCCTCCCGTACCACAAATGGGCTCAGAGCTCCCAAGTCTGCGGCTCTAATTTCAGGTATCCAACTAACTGTGAGGCTCTAGCAGAGATCTAACAGCCACAAATTCAGAACGGAACCACCATCCCTCCCTCAGAACCTGCATGACCTAACTAGGTTGGTAGTATCACAGGTCACCCAGTAGCCCAAGTCAAGAGCAACCCTAGATGTTCCCCTTTCTGGTGTATTTTACATCCAGCCCCCAATCCTGTGCCACAGAGATCACAATGAACTAAAAGCATAACATTCAAGTAAATGTTCATCATCTCTTTCCTAATCTAATGATGGCTTCCCAGCAGGCTCCCCCTCTCAAATTTTACGTTAAACTTTCTATAGTGAAAAAGAAGATCACATTACTATTCTATCCTCAGCCTTTGCACAGGTTCACATACCCCACAGTAAGTAGTGACTAGAACAGGGTACACATCCAGCATGCCCCACCTAAGGGCATCTAGGTACCGCATCTTTGAGCTGGTCAGATGTTGCCATGTGAGAACAAAGATAAGCATCAAGTAAGTGTATGAGTGTTTTGTGTGTGTGTGTGTGTGTGTGTGTGTGTGTGTGTGTGTGTGTGTGTACACCATCTGGGTCCCTGCCACCTGAGGACGTCAAAAGAAGGCACTGGACTCTCTGGACCCAGAGTTTGGGTGGCTGGGAGTTGCTATGTGGTGCTGGGAACCAAATCTGGGTCTTCTGCAAGAATGCTATTACCCTCTGAGCCATCTCTTCAGCCCCACACTGTGATTACTTGATAGCCAAATATTGTGCGAAATGCTCATAACAATTAAGTGGTTCCCTGGTTTGGTCTGGTTTTGTAAAGAGAACATTTAAGCTGACTTCAAGTATACAACTCAGTTTTACTAACTGTGGTCACAATGCTGTAAAGTCTAAATTTCTTGATTCTACAGCTGAAAAATTTATCTTGAACAGAAAGTCCCTCCTCTACCTCCTAACTGCATTTCTACCTCCTGCTTCCTTTTCAACATGAAATCATACTTGTAAGTGGTATCATCATAGTGTTGGAAATCCTTTATCTGACTTAATTTACGGAGTACATTGCCCACAAAGTTCATCCACATTGTCATAGATGCCATGATTGCTTTCTTTGCTTGGCTAAATATTTCACTGCATCTGGATTACATTTCACACACACACACACACACACACACACACACACACACACACACACACACCTCTCTTGGCGACCCTTGCATTACCACTATATTGGGGTTATTTTTAAAATGCTGAAATGAACATGGGAATGCTGACACCATGTTGGTTTTATTTCCTTGGCATGGTGGTTTTAATTCTTTATAGAACCTCTGTATCATTCTCATTAGGGTCTGAAGCTGTCTGCATTCCCAGCAGCTCACAGAGCCCCCTTCCCTCTGTATCCTCACCAGCACTTATCGCCTGTCTTCTCTATTTTTAATTAATGGGTTTTCATTGGCAACTACTAGAGTAATACATTTTCCTAAGTAATACATTTTCCAATCACGTTAAAATTTTCTAAAGCACCTTCTAATTGGACCCATGATTTATGAAGTGGGTATTATAACATATTTCTTAGGAATTTAAGAAACAGATAAAAATATTCAGGTTCACAACAAAAACCAAAACCAAAACCAAAATCAAAAACAAAAACAAAATCTCAGACCTGCTGACTAGATTCGCTGGCTGAACGATAGTCAACTGAGAGTCCTCCAACAGCGCATCTCTCGGGATCTGGTAACTGCAGATTTGCAGAGGCATTGAGTCAGTTCCAGTGTAGAAATGAGGCCAAAGTCCGCCTAGAATGGAAGTCTCAAGCCTGCAGTCCCCAAACCAGCTCAATGTATAGGTGCTTCTGGAACATTCCCATGAGAGAATGAAAGAGTGATAGCTGATAAGATTAGTAGGGAGTTGCTATTCAGTGTTACTGAGTTTCAACTACACAAGATGGGCCATTTCTAAAACCTATCACTGTGCCTGTTAGAGATGGCTGGTTCAGCAGCTCAGACCTGCGATTTTGTAGGAACTAGACCATCTCCTTTCTTTTTGGTAAAAACCTTACTACTGGGTATAAGGTGGTATCAAATGGCGACTTTGACTTCCTTTTGACAAGCTGAACACCTTTCCATACACGCTTTGGCCTTGACCAAACCTCTGGCTGCTCATGTTGTGGTCACCACCTGCTCACAGGCATGCCCCAGCAGCAGCTCAATCTCACTGCACTTGTACCCTATACCTCTCACCATCTGCTCCCAGGTTTCCTGTCCTCTTGCCCCCATGTGAAATATTCGCAGGAGCCTGTTCATTCTAACAGATGAACACACTTAGAAAAACAAGAGAGATATGCAGCCCACGACCAGTGTTTCATGGGAGCTGGTGGGTACCCCTTTTCATTAATCCTTTGGAAGAATAGTTTTAGAGCATGTTCTCTGGGGCTCCTCACAGCATCCTCAGTGTTGCTCCCCAAAAAAAGACCAGCATATAACACATCCAGGAAATGGCCTTTTCTCCTTTGTCTACTCTTTAAAGCTTTGTTTTTCTTCCTAGAGATCATTTTCCAAATTTAATTATCTGTATGCAAGTGCTTAACTGGACTTTGTTTAGGAAATATTCAGAAGTCACCTTTGGAAGCACTTTAGTTTTAAGGGAAAGTGACTACCAGAGCATAGAACCTACACTAATTCTGTAAAGGACTGAAGGACACATTGACCCCCTCCTTTGGTGACTATTATTTTTAATCATATCTTCAGTGAAGCTAAATTGTGGGCTTTTTTTCAAAAACAAATCTCTTCAGTTAGAATCACAAGAAGACATGTGACTATAATATTTTGGATTCATCAAAAGCAGTAAGATCAACTTGCTTAAAAGTTACCTTGTGAAGACTAAAGTAATTTGTGTGTCTGCACTGTTTTATTTCACTTACACGTTTTGTAAGGCAGCCTCGCAGTCTTGTGGAATTCATACAAGACTGAGGTGGCTTGTGTAGGAGTCAGTGCTAATGGAAGGAAGTGCTGTTGTCTACCAGCGTTCACAGCAGGCCTGCAGAGAGGACCTGAGCAGCAGTGACCTTGTCACTCTGTGAGGGGAGGGCAAACAGCAAAGGAGAGAGAGAGCCTGTTCATTTACAGGATCCTGATCACTCCAGCCACTAAGGCTGTGGCCAGATGGTACAGATGAAGTCTACCCCTCAGAAGCTATCCACATAGAGTGATCTGCAAAAAAAATTGGGGTTGTTACCACTTGACATCAGAGTCCATTTCTGGCTTGCCACAATGATGTAGCTTTTGTTAGCAAGCACAAGAAATGTGTTGTGACAGCTATTCTTGGTTGTTGACTTGACTACATCTGGAATTAACTAAAAATCCAAGGGACCAGTCACAACTGTGAGGGATTTTTTTTCTTAATTAAATCATCTGTAGTGGGAAGACCCTCTTCTAATTCATATCTTTGAGGTGGGAAAGTATACCTTTAACCCAGATCTTTTGAGATGGGAAGATCTACCTTTAATCTGGGCCATAGCTTCTGCTGGAAGCCTATATAAAAGATGGAAGCTTGTTGTCTGCTTGCTCTCACTCTCACTGGCAAGTCCATTCCTTCACCAGCATTAGAGCCCACTTCTTCAACATTCTGCTTATACTGAAGACCAGCTGAGATATGTGTAGCCTTATAGACTGAACAACTCCTGAATTATTGATAGACAGTCATTAGTGGATTAGCTGGACCACAGCCTGTCAGTCATTCTAATAAATCCCCTTTATACATATAAATACAATATATATGTATATATGAGAGTGAGGGAGATTCAGGCTATAAGTTCTCTTCCTCTAGAGAACCCTAACAAATGCAGTTGGTCTATTCAGGATGATGCATTTCCCAAGTTTCCAACTCAACTCTTGGGCACGTATTATCTTCTGCTACATATATACTGATTATATGTCCAGGCACTTTGCAGAGGGGGACATTTTTCTTATTCTGAAAACTGATGAGTAGACAGAAGCCACCTATGTGCATCCTATCAGAGGACAGCTACAAAGTTTCACAGGTGCTGGCAAAACACTCCTGAGGAATAGGAGCGATCTGAGTGGAATGTAATTTCAAAAAAAGTACATAAAATTATACAAATATATCCTTAATGTTTATAATGATTAAGCACCACTGCCTGCATGAAATAAGCCCACTCATTGTTTCAATTTAATCAATATCACCTTCACTTTCACCATCTAATGGGATTAATGAAGCCAATTTTTAGCTACATTGAGAATTTTATTTGTATTCTCTAAATCTCTCAGATAATAATTCAACATTATCTGAGTAGCTGGCAATATATCCATTTTTATTATGCTGAAATCCAATGAGATGAAAGTGTTTCATATTTTTAGTTAGGGATATATCTATCATTTAAATAATAACTTTTAAAACCAAATGTGTTTATTTTATCACAAAAGAAAATCCGTCTTCTGGTTTCTTCGTTTCCCTTGCTACTTCAGCTTGGAAATCTCAGGCACCTTGCACCCTCTGTGCCTCTTTACAGGACCTCGAGTTAGTCTTATTGAGCTTTGTTTGTATTCTTTCTCCTCCAGTGAAGATGTAAGTCTGATGCTTGGCTACCTAACATCAGGGCCAATTACAAGTCATCACTGAGAAGACATGAAAGGAGCTGGGCAGGTTGAAAGACAGCATTCAAAGATGGTTTCATATTTACAGCAGGAGTTTCTAGAGAAAAGTCAAAAGGCTCTAACTCAGCTTCAGATAGAATAATAATCTTGGGGTAATCTCAGAGACAAGCAGAGAAAGTGCTGGGGACAGGGGCTGATAACCAGGTGCTGCGTGCAAACTGGTCTCCTTGACAGAGGGGTCAGACTTCCTTCTCTGCATCATTGGTTCATGGAAGGTGAAGAATGGCTCTTGGAGAAATAGAATAAAAGATCTGAATGAAAACAAATAAGAAAAAATACACAAGGACTGCCAGTACTCTGGTGATTCTTATCTTTGACGTTGGTAGGAAACTCTACAAGCAGGACTGTCACAGGTGGCACTCTTCCTGGGTGGGTGGGGTATACCTAGAACTCCAAACAAAGGTGCAGATTCCCCTGCAGCAGACACGGAGTCCATATACAGAGTCTTAACGCAGAGGCCACAGCAGTTGATATAAAGCCTGGTGTGGGAGTTCGACTCTTCTGGAACACTGAGTACCAGTTCAAGGGGAAGCGGCCTACAATCTGCTGTGTCAGCACTCACTCTTCGGCCCACTCAATGGGAAGGCAGGGAACAGTGCAATTCATAATGCATCTCTTTAGCCTTAAAAGGTACCCGCAGAAACCAAAGACTTGTAATAAGTAGCTGAAGTAACCATTGTGTTTAATAGCTTAGTTTAATCATTCTACAATGTCTATCTATACCACACCAACCTGTAAGTGTACCCCAGAAATGTAAGTGCTAATTATTTGTCAATTAAAATAAAGATTCAAAGCCTTCATGGCATAAAAGGTGGATTCGTTTTTTTCTTCTAATGTGACATCATGACTTCAGAAGGGAGTGGAAAATGAAAGTGAGAAGTGAATAACCTACTATAAAAACAGGCCAAGTGAAAATGTGTTTCCTGTTCCACAAATTATAGCTATAGGTGTGCACCTGGCAATGGTTGAGAGGAAATTTTTCATAAGAGTCATACAGACTTGCTATAGATGCAAGAGGAAGAGTTAGATGCATTCATTACTGTGATGATAGGTGCGACAGCTAGGGGACAGCAGTGGAGGTGTTTTATGGTAGCTACCAGTTTGTGCTCCATGCCTCAGGCTTCTATTACCTATGTATGACTGCACATGAAGTCACATTAGCTTCGTGGACCAACGTATCCTCTATCACACTCACTTACTCTCACCAAAAGGGTTGTCCAAGTGTTTCTGGGGACTTAATAGAGGATATAGTAATAAATATGTGTCTAGCAGGCCTTTGCTTCTCTCTCTCAGCAGACCTGGGAGCATCTGCCATCTCTCTTCACGTGGGCTGCATCTTCAGCATCTCTCCATAGAACTCTCTGGATACCATGTCCTTCTCTCACAAAGCCATCACACCTGCAGTGGCTAGCCAGCCCTGTACTGAATTCCCTCCTGGCTTCTGAGCCGCCCTGAGTCTGGGTTCCTTACACACATGAGTCATACACACTCAACTTCCTGGTGGAAAGACTTGAGTCAGTGTATTGCTCCTCTACCGTTCTCTCTCTACTGTCTGAGGCACCCAAATGCCTTGAGAGGTAAGTAGCCTGGGACTGTAGGCTCAGTTTAGGTTCAGCAGGATGGCCCTTGCTACATTACATCCTATGGAGACCATCAATCACACTTCCTCAAAAGATTATCAGCCCTTTGAAGAGGATTCAAATCTCAGCCACCATCTCCTCAGAGAAGATGCTGTGTCTTCCCAGCCATTTCCTGGCTGCTGTTCTGGGCTTCCAGGCCACTAAGGCTGCTACATCCATGGCAGTGTTCCAGGACAGAAGTTACTTCAATTACAGATAACTCCAGGCCACAAGTACTATATGAACTTCAAGATCTTACTGTTTTCCAGCAGATCCCATTGTTTCTGGATACAAATAATGCCTCTAGCTTAGTGCCTAAGGATTCAATACATAGTATGTGGACCTATGCATCGCCTATGAGCTTGAAGGAAATGTAATCTCAGATTTCCAAGTGATTCATGTTTACATTAAAGTTTGGAAAGAGTGTTACAGATCTCATCCCTGGTATTTTCCATTTTGCAAAATTCATGTCACTAACAGTGATACTACTCAATGGTTTGAATTGTGAGGGCAATCCCCCAAGTCCTTCTGTACCTGCAGCCATCACAGCTACTATCACCCCACACAGAAATGCAAGCATGTTTTCTGATGGCGTCACATCCAAACATCTACACAATCAAATACATGTTATTTTATACTCGGTGTTACAGTTTTATTTCCTTTTTTACAGTTCATTGATTTAATATTCAAATTACATGTATACTTTACATGTGGTTTCTGTGGCTTTCATTTTGAGAGTGTAGATAAAGTCTTGCAGAGTATGTGTTACAAATCAGGGACACAGGGTCTGAAGGAATTGACAACCACTGCCAAGGTCATGAGAAGTCATTTAGCAATCTCTTGAGCAGAGAAGCAACAACAACAGGGTCAGAGGGGTGGCCTCAGGTTGCTTATTCTGGTAGCTGTTTGAATATGGATTTGGAGCACAAGGTTGGTGTTGGAGGGACCACCGTGGGAGAATCTGACTGTAGTTCAAGTGAGTTAGACAAGCAGATGTAGACTAGAGAAGGAGTGGGTCATGGAAGGTTCAAAAAAAGCCACGATGAGAGGGGTTCAAGGTCAGAGTCAAGTGGGTTCACAGAATCTACAAACATTAGCAGAAAGGGTAGCCACAGATCTGTGTGCAGCTGAGAATGAACAAGGCCAACTCATTTTCCCTCAGCAGCTGCTGGAGGGGGAAAGAGGAGAAGGAATGAACACATTTGCTCATTCTCCCTGGATAGTAGTTTTCTTTATCCCCACCTCCCCAAAGCAGTCCTGTACACTCAATAAATGTCACTGTCAAGAATGGGCAAAATGAATTCCAATCCTAAGAAAAACGCCCATGAGCTCCAGCAATTCTGGCTGGTCAGTTTTCTGTGACTCAGTGACCTTATCTGTTTCTCACAGATAATAATTTGTCCTCTCTCATACAATAGCATCAATGACAGAGGAATATATGTTATAGCATTTTTTTGTCAAAGTCAAGGAAGCTAACAGAACTGTGATTGCTGTATTGTTTAGATGTGGACAGTATAACAGGTTTGCATCCAGAGTACCTGTGTGCACAAGTGGATACCATGCATTTGCTTCCAGGAAGCAATTAGGTATTTCTTTCCTCAAAAGGAGTAAAAAAGAACCCTTCAATAGTAAAACTTTACTGTGGCTGCACCCTAGGGAATGTGTGAACAAAGGGACTTAACAGTTCAGTGGCTTCTTGGAATTCTCTTTATTCTTCGGTCCCTGTCAATCTCATTTTATAATCAAAGTATATTCTTTGGAGATCTCTGACAACAGCTGGAAGTCAGGGTTGCAGTTGGTTATATTTATTTAATATATTTTGTAAAAGATTCTTAATGGTAAAATTTTAAATTGAAAAAAATCCTTGGAGAAACTCTTACTGCTTCAGAAAAGTATAAGCAGTCCTGGTGACTCTAAAAAAATGATACAGTGTGATGAGAGCTTCCTCGCAATGGAAGTTCTGGGCAGCATCCCTGTGTACCTCTGCAGCAGCACCTGCAGTAACCAAGGAGTTGGTGGTCTGAGCCTCTCTCTGTTCACTTTAAAATAAAAGAATTGTCATAATGCTTCTCTTGCTGGCTCTCACTCTCTCTTCTTGTTCTCTTTGCCCATCTCACTTCTCCTCTCTCCAAAGTAAAACTACTTTATTTAATCAATTCTCTCAAAATGATGGTATTTATTTGCAAAGTGAATATTTGACTTGAAGCCTTTTAAGAATCTGACTAGTTCGGGATGAGGCAAACATGAACTTATTGGGTTTGCATTCAAAGCTGCTACATTACACTTGGAAGGTAACTGTAAAACTGGCCACGCAGGTTATGTTAGGTGAGCTGAGACTCCATTCAGATATCCACAATGGCATTTCCATTGTCACTGGTGAGGACTTTCCTTTCAGTCATCTGAAGTGCTGTGAACTAAGAAGGCATCCAATGTAGTTATTTCTACACAGAGAACCATGGCTCTGAGATAGGCAGGGCATGTGTCAGTAAGGTCATACTGAGCACCATTATTTAGAGGTCATGTTGGTTAGAGAATATGTATGCTTTGTTCATATGACAGATGGAAAAACTATGATGCTTCATGCTAATTACCAGCCTATAAATACAAATTGCAAACTGCCCAGTTAACACAAGAAATTCAGTCACACATGCAAATCTACTAAAGAGATACTAAAATTGCATTTTACAGGAAAATCACAGAATTTCAGAGATAGAGATAATTTAGTCCAACTCTCTTCTTTGACAGATGAAGAAGTTGGGGCCTTGGGATATTGTGATCTATCCTCATCAACACAGACAGTCAATGCTACTATTTAAGAGATTCTCTTATGAAACAAAATTATTAAGACTAATATAATTATAGCTTTAAATCCAATTATGACTTACAAGTTAATATTGAAAATGTCTTAAATATGTCACAATTGAAGAGCACTGCCAGGGTCCCTGCACATAGTTACTCAGGACAGATGAATACGTGGTGCATCACAGATGAGTGATACCACGTGCATGTGAACATTGGGCAGAGCAAAGCTGAGTGACTATTCACAGCAGCCTTGGCCATTTCATAAAAGTCCTTTTTCACAACTTGGGGAATTATTTTAAATCACTCTGTATTTCCTTCAGGTAATAACTACTATTCATGATACTCATGGTTCTATAAGTACCAAAAATATGCCCCAAGTTAGGCTAATGTTTTACCATAATTGAGAATAACAATTGAGCTAAATATATTGTTGATTTTTTTTAAAATCACTTAAGTGGTCTTTAATGAAAGTTGTGCATCTGGATAGAGATTCTTCTACTCTAGCACCTCCTCAATTGTTTCTTTCTTATATTTGCCCTCCTTACTACTTGCCAAGATGTGGCTTTTCTCTACAGAATTTTTTTTGTGTGTGGTCCACCTTGCTGGGGTGGATGCCCACATGGACAGTTGTGCCAATAGCCTTTTCTCCCTGCACCTATTCAATGGAAATGATATGTCTTCCTGGACTCCTGGACTGCTTTGCAAATCTTTTTGCCTTTATGGTGTCCTCAGCCTCCCTGAACTTCATCATCCTTTTGAATGGACATAGATCAAACATTATACTTCTGTCACAGCTCTTTGGAAAGAAGGGGAAAACATGATCTTTCTCCAAATATGAGTGGGTGCATTGAAATGCTGTTTGAGCTGGGTGGTGGTAGTGCACACCTTTAATCTCAGTGCCGGGAAGGCAAGTGGATCTCTGTGAGTTTGAAGCCAGCCTGGTCTACAGAGCAAGTTCCAGGACACCAAGGCTACACAGAGAACCATGTCTCAAAACAAAAACAAACAAAAAGAAGGGGCTGGAGAGATGACTCAGTGGTTAAAAACATTGACTGCTCTTCCAAAGCGTCCAGGTTCAATTCCCAGCACCCACATGGTGGCTCACAACTGTCTGTAATTCCAGTTCCAGGGAACTTTACACCCTCACACAGACACATATGCAGACAAAACAGCACTGCCAATAATAATAATAATAATAATAATAATAATAATAATAATAATAAATTTAAGAAGAAGAGGAAGAAGGGGAAGAGGAAGAAATGCCATTTGCAGTTCTTGCTTTGGTCAGAAGTCACAAAGGGATTGAACTTCATTTAGGCCATAGTAACCTGGCAAATCTTCACCAGCTGCCTACTACTGACATTTTCCCCAATGGTTTTCAAATAGATAAAATACTGACTAAATGCTATGAGGTGTTTGCTAAATGCCAGGGATGGTACTATGTGATTTACACACATGACCTCATTTAATACAACACAGTGGGATGAGGCCTTTGTGTTTATTCTGTATTTTATCCAAAAGCAACCAAGGCTTAGAGGGTTGGGTAATTTGTTCAGTATTAACAAATTTAAAGGTAACTGGAGCCAAGTTAGTCTAACCAGCATCAGTGGGCTACCCACTGCTCAAATAGTTATAACTTCAATCACTAGGGTATACCGTCATGACTGAATCCATAGAGAGTCTGCAGGTAGTAATGATTTTCTTTCTTAAAATATAATTAAAATTAAATGTATTTGAAAATGTAATCAATAATGACTGATGAACGTTCTTCTGAATGGCTAAAAAAATGGCCAGTCAGATTTTTAAAAATCAGCAATACCAACCACTAACAAGATATTAGGCCATTACATGTGATAAACGGAATTGGGATTAGATGGTTTCTCGTAGCTCTAGCCTTTGTTATAAACTGAGCAGTGAGCACATGTTCAGTCACCCACTGACAGGAGGAACAGCATCTCTCAGAAAGATTGGGTAGGACCAACTTTTGAATAGCTGCTCCAGCAGAACCTGGTTTCACCACAGAATTTTTTTTTTTTTTAGAAGGAACTATAGGTCAGTAAGCCTAGAACAAGGTACAGAGCCCTGGTTCACAAAGGTGGAAGTCTGAGCAAAATGACCCCTGGGCTGGGATCTTGAATAATTTAAGTGATTCAAAAATCTTTGACACTTAAAGCCTAGTCTGGGCAACACAATGAGACTTTGCCTAGAAAAAAAAAGTTATTTTCAAGCTTTGGTCCTGGGCTTTTAATGTTTTCATGCATATGAAAGAAGGAACATGTTCCCAGGGAAAGGATGCCATCATCTGGTATCAGGTTATTTCCAGGAGTATTTAATTCAGTAACTATCAAATAGCCAGAGCATGGGATGCATAAAAATACACGCTATAAGACAGAATCAGTAAGGACAAAAAGTTATCTGTGAAAATTACCAGAAATGGTCTATTAAACAAAAATACATACTATGATCATAGAGATACAAGTTAAACTTGAAATTTTAAGCCAGGAATTTAAAATTGTAGGAGGAAAGGCACACACAATGAAAGAAAATGCCACTATGAAGCTCATCACTTTGCTCAATGAATATGTACACTAATAACAAGTTTTAAGAGTTTTAACAGAGGTACTCTGTGTGAGTAGATAAAGCTGCTCCCAGCACACATGGATTATTAAACAAAAATCTCATTGCCAGGGGTGAGCTAACTCCTAGCAGTTATTAATTAGTCAGGGAGGCCACTTAAGCCAGCAAAACAATACAAGATATTATCACTGCTCTTGGTGGTCCCTCAGCACTAGAAGATAAAGCCTTATTGCTGAAGATATCACATGCTTTGGTTGGAGGACATAGATAAATCAGGCTAAAACTGACTTGGAAACTACTTCCCTGTTGGCTAGCTTTTGTAGTACCAGAAGGTGCTGCTCTGAGACTGCTGGGGGGAAAGGTCATCAACAGATGCAGCCACTAGAGCCATAGCAGCATGACTGTTAAAGGGTGTCTTCTTTACTGCTCTATTGCTGTGAAGAGGCACCATGACCAATGGCAACTCTTAGGAAGGAAAACATTTCATTGGAGGTAACTTGTAGTTTCAGAGGTTTAGTCCATTATCATCATGACGAGAGGCATGGCAACATGCAGGCAGACATGGTACTGGAGAAGGAGCTGAGAGTTCTACATCTTGATCCATAGGCAACAGGATGTGAACTGTGTCCCACACTTGGCATCGTTTGAACATATAAGATCTCAAAGCTTGCCCCCACAGTGAAACACTTCCTCCAACAAGGCTATAGCCTCTCTAACAAGGCCACATCTTCTAAAAGTGACACTCCTGATAGGCCAAGCATTCAAACAAACAAGTCTGTAGGAAGTATACCTATTCAAACCACCACATTCCACTCCCTGGCCCCCATAGGCTTGTAACCACACAATGAAAAACAAACTTAGTCCAACTTCAAAAGTCTCAATAGTCTTTCAGTCTCAACAATGCTGTAAAGTCCAAAGCTAAAAGTTTCTTCTGAGATTCATGCAATTAAGATTCTCTTAACTGTAATTCCCTATAAAAACAAAATAAAAAAGCAGATCACATACTTCCAACATGTAAAGGTACAGGATATATATAACCATTCCAAAAGGTAGGGAAGGGAGCATAGTGAGGAAACACTGGGCCAAAGCAAAGCAGAAAACCAGCTGGGGAAACTCCAAACTCTGCATCTTCTCCATGTCTACTGTCAAAACACTCTTCAGATCTCCAATTCCTTTCAGCTTTGTTGACTGCAACACACTCCTTTTTCTTGGGCTGGTGCCACTCCCTTTTGACAGCTTTCCTCATCAGGTACCTCATGGCTCTGGCATCTCCAGCATCTTGGGTTCTCCAAGGAAATCCAGGCTTCAACTTCACAGCTTCATTCAACAGCCTTTCTAGGCCTCCGTTCAGAGACACCCCTGACACATGCCTGGCCTCAGCATCTTTCCTTAGTCACAAAGGAAAATGTCATAACCCCTTTATTCTATCCTTGACTCTAAAGCCAGAACCACATGGCCAAAGCTGCCAAGCTCTGTTGCTTGCTGGTGCTGGAACATGACCTCTGGTTCAATTACATCTTCACCAGCTTTCTGTTTTCAGTGGTTTCCTTCACTGTCTAAGCTGAGGTCCTAAAACTGGATCTGTAGACCAGGCTGGCCTCAAACTCAGAGATCCACCAACCTCTGCCTCTGGAGTACCAGAATTAAAGCTGTACACAACCATATCCAATTTCAAGTTTTTCTTTAATTTCTTTTCACAAGTTGGAAACTTAACTAGGTGGGATCTTGCCCTGAGGTCACCACTCCCTTTTTTCATTTCTTAATCTGTTTATCTACTTGAATACGAGTTACTTCCAATCCACTTCCTGGTACTCCTTTTCTCCTCAAATTGTCCTTTTTATATTTTTCCTTGCTCAGTTTGCTTCTTTTCATTATAAATATTCATTAGAGTTAACACTAATAACCACACAACAGAGTCAATACCAGGCTGTTTTGAGATTTCCTCTGCTGATGGAATTAATCCAAATCTCTTCACTTAAGCCTCAGGCAGACTCTTCTGACAAGGACAAAACATAGCTACATTCTTCACCAAAATATCACAAGACTCATCTCTAGGCCACATACTAGCATCCTTTTCTAAAACTTCTTGAACCAGGCCCCCACAGTTCAAATCACTCTCAATACCACTGTCTTCCATATTGCTTTTAGGATGGCCCATTTTGCCCCACTTAAAGCATTCAACTGCTTTTCTAATCCATAGTCCCAAAGTCTATGTTCCTCCAAACAAAAACACAGTCAGGCCTATCATAGCAATAACCCAGTCCCTGGTTACCAACTTCTGTCTTAGTTAGGATTCTTGCTGTAAAGATACTCCATGACCAATGGCAACTCTTACAAAAAGAAAAAAATTTAATTGGAACTGGCTTATAGTTTCAGAGGTTTCATCCATTATCGTCATGGAGAGAAGCATAGCAACATGCAGATGAACAAGATACTGGAGAAGGACCTGAGAGTTCTACATCCTGATCCACAGGCAACAGGAAGTAAACTGTGCCCCACAATGGGCATAACTTGGGCATATGAGACCACCCCCACAGTGACACACTTCCTTCAACAAGGCCACACCTACTCCAACAAGGCCATACCTTCTAATAGTGCCACTCCCTATAGGCCAAGCATTCAAACACATGAGTCTATTGGAGCCATACCTATTCAAACTACCACAATGGCTGGGCAGTGGTGGTATATGTCTTTAATCCCAGCACTTGGGAGGCAGAGGCAGGTGGATCTCTGTGAGTTGGAGGCCAGTCTGGTCTACAGAGAAAGATACAGGACAGGCACCAAAACTACACAGAGAAACCCTATCTCAAAAAACAAAACAACAACAACAAAACCACCACAATGACCAAAACAATGTAAAGAAGAAAGCATTTAATTGGGGACTTGCTCACAGTTTCATAGGGTTAGTCTCTGTGTCATCATGGCAGACAGGCAGGTATGGCACTGGAACAATAACTGAGAGCTTACATGCTGATCCACAGGTAGGAGGCAGAGAAAGAGAAAGCAAGCATGGGCCTGGCATGGACTTTTGAAACCTCAAAGCCCACCTCCAGTGACACACTTCCTCCAACAAGGTGGCACTTCCTAACTGTCCCTAAACAGTCCACCAACTAGGAACCAAGCATTCAAATATATGAACTTAAAGGGAACTATTCTCATTCAAACCAGCCCAAGAGATAACCAGTTGCTCTCTAATAAAATCTGAGACCTGATCCACAGGAGGTGATTCGTGCCTGGTACTATAAACGTAGTCCAAAGCCACAGCAGGAGAAGTACCAGGCTCTAGTGGGTAAGTTACCACTATTCTTTTTTGACATGGATGCAATGTGCCCATTAAACTGCCTTCTAAATGTTTATGTTGATGGCTGTAGGTTAGTGTTAATGTCAGTTTTGGTCAGAATAGCAGTTACTACAGGGACTCACAACTAGTCAAAGTGCTGGGAAGAAGCGTGTGCTGAATGCTCAGCCAGAAAGGGTATCTGTAGTGTTTGCCCTCAGGCGAAGGGAAGGGACGCCACAAGAAAAGGAGGTGGAAGAAGGTAAGAGGCAGAGGAAGGGATGCGAGTTATATAACACTTTCTGACATGAGAACTCACAGCAGCTGTGATTCCTTTACAGGGCCCATCAGCATCTCATTGTAGATAGGGAGGGACTTATAAGGTCGCACCCTCCATGAGGATTTGTAGCCTGGGAGAGGTCTCAAGAAGTACAACCTCTCTCTGAGGAACTAAGGGCAGTTCATGGTTGCTGTGGGAGGGGAGACATTTTCTTAGTGGTATAGCCACTGGTAAATTGCTCAGGCTCCTAGAAATAACCCTTCATCCATGTTCAAATGAGCATTCCAAATTTAAATCACTGGACACACAGAGAGGGGCGAGGAGGTGTGGTAGTTTAAATGCAATGGGCCGCCATAATCTCATAGGGAGTGGCATTATTAGGAAGTGTGGCCTCGTTGGAGGAAGTGTGTCACTCTGAAGTCTTATATATGCTCAAGCAATGTCCAGTGTCTCAGACCACTTTCTGTTACCTAATGGTCAACATATAGGACTCTCAGCTCCAGCTACAGCACCATGTCTGCCTGGATGTCATCATGTCCTACTATGATGATGATGGACTAAACCTCTGAAGTGTAAGCTACCCAATTAGGTATTTTCCTTTATAATAGTTGCCATGGTGTCTCCTCACAGGAAGAGCACTAGTCAGAGAGAAGAGGATTAGTGAGCATGGAAGGGGGAAACAGAGACAATGGGAGTGAATATGGTCAAAATTATTCTACAGGCTGGAGAGATGCCCCCCCCCACACCCCGGGAGGGGGCAGCGGGGAAGCATTTGTTAGAAAGCATGTGTCCAGAACCCTGGCACCAACATAAAAGTGAGAACAAGGATTGACAGCTGAGATTGTTCTCTGACTCCCAGCATGCAGAGGCACACCCTCACACATATCACATACACAAACATACACAAAAATTAATGCTAAAAATACATTATATATACATATGTGTGTGTGTGAAATGTTATAAGGAAACCCATTATCATGTATAGTTAATATATGGTTATAGAAATGCTTAAAACTTTTTAAAAGAATAAAGCAGCTAAGTTTAGTAGCAGGTTAGAAACAGGTGAATAAAGAAATGATAGCCTGAGCCATGTGTGGTGGCGCACGCCTGTAATCCCAGCACTCTGGAGGCAGAGGCAGGTGGATCTCTGTGAGTTCATGGCCAGCCTGGTCTATAAAGTGAGTTCCAGGACAGCCAGGGCTGTTGCACAGAGAAACCCTGTCTTGAAAAACATAAAAGCAAAAACCAACCAAACAAAAAAGAACTGATAGCCTGTACAAATATTAAAGGAGTAATCAACCACTTTTTGGTTGGATTTACCTCATGCTCCATAAGATAAAAGGCATACCTGGCACCATTACTGGGACCAACAAGCTGTGGCTGGACATGTCATGGACCATAAGTGAGAACACACTACTGTTACTCTGATAAGTGGGTGTCATATTGTAAATGACTTACTATATCCATAGATCAGTTAATCTTGCAGTCCCCATTGGAGAAGTTTCCTTTTGCTGTAGATGGCAATTAACACAGATGTCCATAGCTAATCGAGGTACAGAGAATAGGAGATTGGGGAATGCTCAGTCCCAAATGGTTTAACATGCACCTTTCTGCCAAGGGTCAGGGATCATCATGGCAGAGGAAGTGGAAAGACTGTAAGAGCCAGAGGTGGTACATGACTACAAGGGACCTATATCTTCTAGACACCGCAGAGCAGTTACACATACAAACTCTCTGTAGATATGCCAGCACACACAAGACCTGTTCACACTGAAGGCAGACAAAAGTCCCAACATGGAGGGTGGAGGTGAGCATGAAACTCCACTCCTAGCTGAGGATATATTGATAATTAATAGCTGCTGCAAAGGAGGGAGTCAGTTTTTTTTAAGGTGTGGCCCCTAGTAGGTCAATCATATTCCACTGGATGACCACATGTCCAAGAGAATATGATCAGCACAAATTGGACTTGATGGGTGTTACAACAAAAATGAAGACACAAAATTGGGGGTGGGGTGGGGTGGATGAGAGTAGATATGAAAGGAGTTGGGAGAAGAAGTGATATAATCAAGATAAATTGTGTTAAATTCTCAAATAAGTAATAAAATACTTTAAAATAGAAGTAGTTAAAAAAGAATTGATTGTAAGATGAATTTTTAAACATATTAATAAAAAAAAAACCAGAGCCAGATACTGGGGTGAAAAATTGAGAAATCAGAGAAACAGACAGACAACCTCACCTCACTGACACCTCAATCTCCAAAGAGACCTACTTCCTGTATACCCATGCCTATAGGCCTTTCTGTTCTGCCATCTCATTTTCTCTCTCCACCCAGTTATATCACTTCCTTTTTCTACCCAGCTCTGTCACTTCCTGTCTGTTTGTACAGGCCTCCAGATCTTAATGGTTAGTGCTGGGATTAAAGGTATGTTACCACCATGCCTGGCTCTGTTCCCAGTGTGGCCTTGAACTCACAGAGATCCATCTGGATCTCTGCCTCCAGAGTGATAGGATTAAAGGCATGTGCTACCATTGTCTGACCTCTGTGTTTACTATAGTGGCTGGCTTTTTCCTCTGATCCTCAGATAAACTTTATTAGAGTGCACAATATATTGGGGACACAATATATCACCACAATTGATAGCCTGTAATACAAAGACAAAGGAATTATTAAGACTAACAAGGCAGGAAGGCTTGCTCTACAATAAACCAAGACTAATTATAAAGCTATGGGAATTAAGACAGGAAAGCACTGGCCCATGATTACATATAGACAAATGAAACAGAATGGAGGCTCTGGAAATAGATCCACACATTTAGAGTCATTTCCCTTTTGGTGCAGATGGAACCACAGGACAGTGAGAAAGGACAGAATAAGCTGCTAGGACAACTGGGCATCCTTATGATAAAAAAGGAAAATGGGGCCTTTATTTTATTGCACTAAGAAAATGTTCCAAGTAGATCATAGGCCTGAGTATCAAAGGCAAGTAGCAAAACTTCTAGAAGATTAAAAAGAAGATGGGCTCTCATAGAGAACAATGGTGCCTACACACTTCCTAAACACCACAGGCAAGACCTTAGTGTTTGCAGCTCCTTCTGTGCAGACAGCACTTCCCCAATATGCTTCCTTCTTTCCTTTTCCAAGATTTCCTGCTGTCAGCGTCATAAAACTGTCTCCAGTCTATAAGTTACTAAACTCCTTCCTCTTCCAGTCCATGTGTACTTTTCTTGACTTGGTGTTTGCTCCCTTGCTCTTAGCCCTCACCTCTCTTAGGCATAGATAATGCTTATTCATCTATGTGTCACTCAACATCCAACAGGTAAGATCCACAAGGTTTGGAATTTTGGATTCTTTCCCATGTTCTTCATAGAATGCTAGCATAAAAATCAGCACTCACTAAATATTCACTGAATGAACAAATTCACCCATCCTTCCGCCCTCTTCATCCACACAGTAATGACAACAGAAACATGGTGCCTTTGTCCCCTCCTCCTTCCTCACACAGTCCTGTACATCTCATTTCCTGAACACTCTCTGCCCCTTCCTCTCTGTCTGTTATTGTCACTGTAGTTCAGATGCCCACAAATCCCTCACTTAGACTGTAGCAATGGATTCCCAGCTGCCTGTAGATAGCTTTTCATAAAATTCATCTTTATTCTCACCAACCACAGTTATGGGATATCTTAAAGCTTTTCCCTTCTCCACCAAAACCTAACAGCTCCCCATCAAATCATACACCAAAACGCTACCTCCTTGACATTGCTCACAAGGCCCTGCAAAATCAGGCACCTCTTTAGCTCATCTTTCCATATTCTTTGCCCTATAAATTATGAAGAAATATCAAACTGGCTTCATACCCCAACACACTGTTTATGAAAGATTGACTATGAATTCCCAGTGTCTAGAATGTCCTCCCATGCCTATGTTACAAAGCTGACACCATTTTGGGGGCTGATGCTTAGTTGGTGGCCTCCTCAGTGTTGACCACACAATTCATCCCTCCTATAGACTCCTTCCTTTCTCCTACAACTTTTATCAACTTTCTCCAAAGGGATTTACCATGCTCCAAGCTGACTGTATCTATGTCCCTTGTCTCTTCTACAGGAAGATGAGCTCCCTAAGGTTGTTATATTCATCTCTTAATGCCTTCTACCTATAACAGTGCCTGACTCATGGGGGGCAGTATACAAAAGCCTGTTGTTGAATGAGGAAATGAATGACTTGCATTGTGTCAAAGAAACATAATTTTGTAAAAATCAGAAAGTATATTATTAGCAATAAGCAACTTAGCAGCTTTCAAGTACTCAGGCATTCAGTGTGTACCTTTTACAAATCCCATTCTTGTGAAAGTAAAGAACTCGGCAAAGAGCCCAGAAGAATCATTTGAACTGCCTCATGTGGTTCTTTCATGCCCGGAAACTTGATTCTCTTTATTACAGATGCCTCAGGCACTGACACATCGTTTTCTTGGGGTTTTGTTGCCATCATCTTTAACTTTATTCCTTTCCTAGTCTGCCTTTCTCACTCCCAGAGGAGAATTTGCATCAAGCCACTACAGCCAAATGGTTACATGACAATACATCCAGGAAAGACTCAAATGATTATTTTAGATGTTTTCAAAATTGGGGGGCGGGGGCGGGTTTCTTGAGGAGTTCATAGGAAAATACTCTAACTGGAATCATTTTGGCTACAACCAGCCTGATAGCCAACACCAAGAGGATGCTGCTCAGGGTGCTGGATGCTCCACTAGGCGGGATATACTTGAACATCACTGAAATAGAAACAGAGGTTTTCTCTAAAAAAATGATGGGTTTATTTTCTTTCTTGTTGCCCAGGGAGGTCTATGAAAATAAATGATACATTAAGAGACAATCCTTGTCTGCCCATTTGCAAACCATCAATACTATTTCAAGATGCTTTTTGATGAAAGCTTCCCCATGCTCTCTGGGGTAAAAGCAAGGAGTCAGGACTTGAATCTTTCTACACAATTATCCCCTCACTTGGTGCCTAATGACTCCCGGGTATGATGATGCCAGAGTAATAGAGCAATTGCAAATGGCAGATCTGTCCTCTGAGTTCCTAATGTCAGAAAATGTGTGTGTGTGTGTGTGTGTGTGTGTGTGTGTGTGTGTGTGTGTGTGTGTCTGCTGTAACACAGAGAGAGCCCTGGCATTATGAAAATGGTGGGAACTATCTCATGTACAACTATTCAGTGAAGCTAATGCTATCAACAGATTTTACAATGCAATTTGCTTAATTGTGAACATCAAAGGTATGAGTGATGTGAAACACAAGCAAACTATCAGAAAACATACATGGGTACAACAAAATTCCTCCCGCCATACAGGTTAATGGTGGTGTTTACCACCATTAGGATTAGGATGGGGATCAGCCATCAGTGGTCCAAAGATGAATTAAAAATGCTTTCCTCCTTTTGGATGTTTAGTGAGAAACCAGCAGTGGACATAAGTGCCACACAAGCATGATAACCAGCGTTTGTGTTCCCAGAACCTACATAAATGTTGGGGGGGGGGATGGTACCCTCCCTATAACTCCAGCTTTCAAAACATAGGGACAAGATCTCCAGAGCAAGCTGGCTAGCCCGACTAGTCACATATGTGAGCTTAGGTTCAAGTGACATCCTGCCTCATTGAATATTATGGAAAGCAATTAAAGAAGACTTTTAGAATCAGCCTCAGGCCTCTATATGCTTGCAAACACATGTGCATGTACACTTGTACACCTCAATATATACAAACATGCATTCACACTGCACAAACAGAACACAATACATACACATTAAAAATGAACTATTTTTTACACTAGAAAATGGTGGTGCATGCCTTTAATCCCAGCACTCAGGAGGCAGAACCAGGCAGATCTCTGTGAATTCAAGGCCAGCCTTGTCTACAGATTGAGATCCAGGACAGGGACCAAAACTACATAGAGAAACCCTGTCTCAAAAAACCAAAAAAAAAAAAGAAGAATTATTTTTATCATTAATATTTGAGACTTCTTTATAAATAATATATCTTATTTTTCATTAGACATTAAATATACAAATATATTCTTTCAATGCTTAGCCTGTCTTTTTTTATTGTCTTGTGTCTTTTTAGTGTTTGGCGGATATTTAATTAATCTTTTTTTTTTTCTTGTAGAGATAATACATCAGACGTCACATCTAGAATATCTTTTTCCAACTTCAGATTGTAAAAATTCCCTCCATGTTGTCTTTACATGTAGGTTTATGATCCTTGAATCATGTTTTTTAAAGGGCATGAGGTAGGAATTGAGGGTATTTGTGTGTAATGTAGATAGTCAATGGTTCACAATAATTTTCCACTTTGGATTAATTAACTTTATATCTTTGCTCAAAACCGACTGGGCTATGATGTATAAATTTATTTCTGGATATCCTATTCTATTCCCTCAGACATGTTTATGGGTCTCTTTAAATTGTCGTGTATTTTTTTCCCACAGGTATTTTTAAAACCCTGACTTTCCAACTTCGAGTTGTGACTCCCCTCTTTAATTATCCAGAACTTGATATTACGGCTGACTTATTTTTTTATTGCACACAGTCACAGTAAGATACAAACATCTATATTCCAGACCAAGTATCTTCATTTGCAAAACATCTTGTGAGATATTGTTATGACTTGCCACTGAGATATAAGGCTGTCATCATAAAGAGCATTAAAAGGTACAGCCTCTTTCAAACTTTATCAGCTAGACCCAAGGCAGATGAATCAGCTTTTAAAACTAAGGCATTTTAAGAGTTTGACGACTTGTAATATTTTACTTGGAAATAGTATGTAGATTCATCAAGTATTCAAATCCTGCGGAATTTTAATTAGCTACCTGCCAAGACCCAGAGACAGTGCAAAACAGCAGCATATAGGAATTGCAATCTACTGCTATGACCAAAGAAAGACTTTCTGGCATTGATCTGAGGGTTCCTAGGAGCTCCCTTGCCTCTCTCAATGTTGCGTATACACACTCCCCACAGGGAACTTCTCCATGAATATCTCCCCACTGTAGAGCCTACAGGGAAGAACACCATGCTAACACCAATTATGCTGATGGTACACGGCACAGTCAATTATGCCAAGGCATCACTAAGTAAATGTCTTAAGTCGGCAAAAACTGTTTAATCTTTAATTCATGTGATACACTGGACATCTAAATTCTCCAATTATTGTCTTTTTTTCCTTGCTCTAACCAAGAAAGTATATTATGTATGGATAACTAACATCTAAGATGCAACTTCTATGTCTTCTATTACTCAGCAAGTATTTCCTGAGATGATTCCAGAAATTTAAATAAAAGTAAATGACATCTATGAACACTATTATTACTATGTGATGAACACATCATTTCCCTGTATATGGTGTGTGTGTGCGCGTGTGTGTGTGCGTGTGTGTGTGTGTGTGTGTGTGTGTGTGTGTGTGTGTGTGTAATTTAGGCAAATGGCTGATAGCTAAGTTGTGGGGACCACTTCTATCTAAAGGTAATCTGAAGTAGGGTCTTTTGTGTCTGCAGGACCATTTCCTGCATATGCTGTGCTATGTTTTGAATGTGAATGTCTCTGCAAGCACATGTGTTTGAAAGCTTGGTCCCCAACCAATGATCCTGCTTTAGAAGGTTATGGAACTGTTAGAAGGTGGGTTCTAGCTGGAAAAAGTAAGTCATGAAGGAAGGTGACTTTGAAAATTACAGCCTAGCCCTGGTTCTGGCTAACGGTCTCAGCTTCCTGGTCACTACTTAGGCTGGGCTAGAACTTTGAGTCCAAACCTGCACTGTGTTCTCTGACCTCCAGGATCCCTATTCAGCTCCCAGCCATCTCACACCTGTTCTTTGTTGGTCTGTTGCTATCCCTCCTGCACGTTTAGAGATTACAGGATGGAAAAGGTTTAAAAATTGTCCCCATCTTCATTTCGGAGGTTCTGTACCTCTAAAATCCTCCTTTACCTCTAAAATCCTCCCCACCTTAAACCCAGCTCCCTTTGCAGCCCAGATTCTCCTGCCGATGCTGTTCTCCTCCAATCATGTGATATACCTCTCCATTCCATATTGAAAATAGATCCATGAAGAAATGCAGTGTGAATATATCTTATTTCAAAGATCTGACCTACGCATTGATTGTCAAATACCTATAAAACCTTTTAAATTTGTATTTATAGTTGGAATAGGAGTCAGTCCCACAACAGACATCCATCACCCCTGGAATTACACTCAGAAAACTCCCCATCTGGATTTGAGTATTTCATGTCTGACTGGTGGAACCCAGTTCCAAGGCTCTTCTCCAACAACAAAAGGAGGCTGAAGCAAGAGGAAGTAATAGAGAGAACTGACACTGGAAGGGGTCAGCGAGTGAGTTCAGATGGTGCTTATTCAAAACACCATTGTCTAATTCACATGATCTCATTTCTGTAACTATTAAGGGGTTCATATCCAGGTCATTCAGCCAACTAGAAATGGAAATGGGGCCACAGAAAATGAGATAGGAAGAAGAAAACCAAGAGCCAGGTGATCTGATTCACATGTGACATATACCCCAGCTTTATAGGTAGCAAATTTATTTTTAGAACTACATCTAACATCTTAGCATACCCAGTGTTGATAATTAAGCCTTATACTTTGCTTCCTAATGACTTTGCACATGATATACTTGCTTCCACAGCAAGCTTCCTCATAAATAAAGTAGAAAGACGGTAATAGAAACATCACTCTGTCAGGAGGTATTGAGAAGGAGAAAAATGCCTGCAGCTTATACACATCACTTCAACAGAATTTACAGAGGACCTATCGTAGTGCGAACACTGGAAAATGTATTGGGGGAGAGGAGAGGTTTATAGAGTACCAAGATGAAGAAAATGGGGTGTTGCTTACAGTTGCATTGCTGATGGGGATTTTTCAGTGTGCTATAACCATAACCACTGGCAAGCCGGAGTTAGGTACCAGGGGCCAGAGAGAACAAAGAATGTATTAAATCTAATTATAGATGCAGTGAAGTCTTTCTGCAGCAAGCATTTGAACTGAGTCTTGGAGATGGTCAAGATATAACCAGGCAAAGGAGACTGGAGAAACATGCCAGCAAAGCCAACAGCAGCGGGCAAAAGTACAGAGCTGGGGGAGAAAACAGTGTTCAGTGTGGTTCCAGGAAGCAAGAAAGTGAATTCTGGTGACCTGGTCTTCCTCGCATGCAGAGTGTAAAGTCGGGGGTGTTGGGGAAGGAAGCTAAGAAGGGAGTCTTGTCCAATTTACTGAAGACCTGGAAACCCATTAAGAAGTTTGCCCATTGTTATAAGCCAAGGCAAGCTACTAAGGAATTAGCAAAGGTAGAAAATAGCTTTTTTTTTTTTGTAAAAGAAACAAAAACAAAACAACAACAAAAGCCTTTTTCTTCCCTCCCCCAGCACGTTCCTCATCCTCCTCCTCCCCCTACTTCGACTACTACTTTTCCATTGTGGTCTTTGTTGAGAACAAGTCTTGCTCTGTAGCCAGGCATTCACAGAGGCAGAAGATGTGCCACCACCTCTGACTGCTGGAAGGTTCAGGGCCACATTATCACTCAGGCTCTGAACTGAGTTTTAGACAGAATTCTGCCCCGTATTTAAGGGAAAGACTTCAAAAGAGTAGAAAGTAAGCCCAAGTGTCAGAGTGCACAGTTTAGGAACTGAGCCAGGGGCCCAATGATGGCAAGGAAAGGGTACAGGTTAAATTAGACAAACTCCCAATGTTATCAAGTGAATATAACAGTGAGGGAGAAGAAGAAGCTAAGGTTCAAGAAAAAAGTACAATTTACTGCAGGGAACTCAAGATTTCCATTTTTGATGTTGGGTTTGAGGCATCTGGAGATTTCTAAAATTAATCTAATCAGTGTGTCACTAGGCAGACTCAGGAGAGAGTTATTGGGACTTCCCAAAGCATCTGAGAGAGGAATGGTCAATGAAAGAAAATAAGGACAGCCGGGCGGCGGCGGTGGCGCATGCCCTTAATCCTAGCATTCAGGAGGCAGAGGCAGGTGGATCTCTGTGAGTTTGAGGCCAGCCTGGCCTACAAAGCGAGTTCCAGGAAAGGCGCAAAGCTACACAGAGCAACACTGTCTCGAAAAAAAAAAAAAAGAAAAAGAAAAAAAGAAAAGAAAAGAAGAACAATGGCCCACGGAAGACACGCAGATGACAGCAGGGCTTTAGAACTCTGTGGACAAGGAGACATAGGATGTAGCAATGGGAACCTCTTAACAGAACTCAAGAGAGTAGAGAATGAGAAAGGTGGTGATTGACAGTTCACATGGAGAGGAACAGCATGGGGATGAAAACTTCTAATGGATTAGGTCACATGGGTCACTTGTAACCTTGAACAGAAAACTATAGAGGTCCAGGAGCCAAATGAATGCTGCAGGAAGACTGTTTTCACATGGAAGGACAGAGATGACCTCTTCCAGTGCAGAGCAAGAGGTTTCCTTGGAGAGGAAGGGGTCTATAAGTTGAGGAAAGCACTAAGATCAAAGAACAAGAAAACACACGAAGTAGAAAGTCTGCAGGCTCCAGTATCTGGGGGAAAAGTAGCAAGCATTATGGAGGATTGGACCTGAACATGCAGGTGGCGTTGTTGGGAACATCCATAGGAAGCCTGGCCAGGAAGCCTGGCACTATCAAGAGCAGAAAGACGCACAGTGTGAGGGAATGAATAGGAGTGATTTTATTTCCCATTGATATAATTTTCTTGATAACCAGGAGGTTGTCTGTCACTGAGTCTGGGCATCTGGGCGCGTAGTATTAGGCAAACACAGGTGGCCATTATAACAGTCACAAAAGGAATGGGCAGGGTGGGGGAACAAGCCTCCTAGGCTGTATGAGAATCTAGAGGGTGCTGTCTTCTCCACAGCAGTACATCGTCATTCAGCACGGAAGCAAAGAAAGTCACTGGCTAGACATCTCTGGGATGTCTAGACATCACTTCAGCTGCAGACAGGATGGAAGATTTGCCTGTAGAACAGGATGGTCTGAGCTGGACACGGGGTAAGGACTGCAGGGTTTGTGGGAGCAGGAGATGTGAGCACATACTTCTTCTGTCTCATCCCGAGAGTGAGAGTCCTAACCAACTCTGCTTTGCTACAGCAACCATAACTGACAGACCACCAAAAAGATAAAGAATGGGCAGGCATTCAGCATTCCAAAATTCTTTTATTACTTTTCTTAAGACACAAATCATCTAACTCACTCCCCCAAAGACCTTTTAAATTCTCAGTCTGAGAACAAAATTATGGTTAAATGTTTAATTAATGTTTATTTTAGCTTTTGAAAGGTCAAATTTATGATACAATGAAGTAATAATTTTCCCACCTTCTGTGGGTCTAATGCACAGCACACCTGGGGCCAACAGTATAATAAATATCTTCTATTATTCTGTGGTGTTCTTGTATGCAAACCTGTGTGGAGCCGAGACAGTGTTGAGTTTCAAGCTGAATGAGCTAGTCTGAACCTTAGGCAGCCACTTCATCTCTCAGGACTCAGCTTTCAGGTTTGTAAACTGATGGGGAAGGAATAAATCTCGTGGTTTCTTCCATGTCAAAAATCGTAAGCATAATTGAACATTGTAAATAACTGTACAATTCACAGATTTATCTCTTTCCTTTTATGATATATTTTCATCCCAGCTATTTACTGAGTCATAGTCCCTCATTAGGAATGCAAATTCTGATAACACTATATCTCCAGGATAATAAAAGCTACTTCACCACAGCTTTGTGTTCATATTTCTCTACTTCTTATTCCCACTCACCTTTTGGAGGGTGCATTCATTCGCCCTTGTCTGTTTTCTGTTGTTATAGCCAAACATCTGAAGTAAAATAACCCCTAAAGAATTTTGTGTGTTTTGCAATGCTGATGGCTAGAGGGTCCAAATAGGATGGTGCCAGTAACCTAGTGAGGGCATCTGGTGGCTTCACTTCATGATGGAGAAGCAGAAAGAGAGCCAACTGCATGCAAGGGGGCACATGCCTTGCTTTAAAACAGCACATTCTCACGTGAGCAAATGAACACTGTGGGAACAGCATCAATCCTTTCCCAGGAAGTGTTCCCATCATGACCTAACTACCTCCCAACAGGCCCGCTCCCAGCACACAAATCTTGGGGGACACACTCAGACCAAATCCAACCCCTGGTGGCCTTTTGTGGTCACATCTCTTCTGGGAGACAATACCTGTGCTGTCTCCCAGGCAGCCAGGCACTGCAGGGTCACCTTCACATGTCAGCTGAAGTTGGGGACTGAGCAGACTATCAGAAAGACTCCATGGACAGCAGGAAGCACTCAGTAGACTATTGACACCCTGAACAGAGTGATGTGTGGGAAATAATCACAGCAGCATTTTATGACTTATAGATCCCACTTTGTGACTCATAGAGTCCATTCCTCCTATCACCAGATGCAAGTTCAGCAGACTAGGGGCTCTAAGTCATAAACCACACTCTATGAAGTCAGTGTCCAGTTACAGTAGATCGGGATCCTTTCCTCTCTGATCATAAAATGACTCTCTTTCCATTTATACCGGAACCTTTGACCTTCAGGACCCACAGGAACATGACAGAAGAGGAAAGGCAAGACAAGGAGAGAAGAGCACTCTGATGTCACTGATGTTTTAGAGCTAGACCCAGCTGGTAGCTAATGCTGGCTCTTGCTGCCTAGCAGTTCCATCACTGTGTTTGCTAGCTGGACTGTCCCTAGAAAAATGTCCCTACTGGGTCATGCACATTTTCATCTGACTACTGCCATTCTACCTTAGTGTGGGGGTCCTCTTCACCTTTTGTGGGGATCCATTTAGGCACAAAAATCCTGCCTGGGCAAGATACCCTTGACAATGACCTCTTACAATAGACCAGCACTAACTAGGGCACATAAAAAATTGATGAGTAGTATTTCATTAGGATCTCCCAGCTTCCATTTAGGTATAGAAAGTTGAAAAGAATGTCACTCTTACTTGCACAGCAAAAAATTTAAAAGCTGACTCACCTACATCCAAATTTTTCACAGACCCATCAGTATAGAGCCCACAGGGCAATAACCCAGTCAGCACAGAGGCCTCTAAGAACACGTGTGATATGAGAGGCGGCTCCCCTACAGCAGAGCACCTGGGAAGCTGAGGCCACTGTGTGTGGGAGCAGGAAGACAGCAGCTAGAACTCTGTAATGAATTGATAAATTTTAATGCTTTTCACATTTTGATGATTTAGCAGAGCATGAAAGCATGGAGCCAGCAGAAGCGACAGACACAGGGGAATTTGTGCCCACTTTTGGCCTCTACTGCGCTGATCTCAGAGCACTCGAAAAAAAGATGGGGGCCAGGGTCTCCAGGGAAAGGTAGCTTCTAATGGCAGTGCAGGTGTACAAGGGAGGAGCTGAAGATGGGGATATAGTACAGGTATGTAGGGAAGGGCAGCAAGCCCACAGAGCAGGAGAGCAGACCCCCTGGAGCTGCAAAGAAACCATCCTCTTCTGGGAGTGGTAGGAAACCATCTCCCTCACAAGAACCATTAAAGGCATCAGACAATTAGTCTTGGGGAACGTGTCCTTGGGACACTGGTGAGGCCTGAGCCCCAAGGCCCCGGGACTGTGGATGAATGAGGAAGGCAGAGTACCTCTTCCCTATAGGTACTCGTGTCCAGTGTCTAGTGACAGCCTAGCGCAGGAGAAGGGATAGAGTGAGAGGTGAAAGATTCCCTCAGAGGCAGAGTCACAGGAAAGCCTAAAGCTCCCTACCACACAATAAACAAAGGACAGCAGTCTTGAAAGGACCACCACACCTGAACAGAGGCATCAGCAGCAGGATAAAAAGGAGAGAACTGCTGAGACCAAACACTGTTAACAGTTTTGCTCATTCAAGGTCACTGCCAAAGAGTGCGGAGAGAAGCAGTGGGTTGGGAGAAAATAAAAAGAAACAGACGTGTGTAGAGAATATGTAAAGAGCATCCAACAAGGAACAGAAAAGCAGGGGACCTGGGAGTGGAACAGGTAAGGCTTGAGTGGAAGGTTCGCTGGCTGGACAGCGAACATAAAGATTTGCAGTCTTCATCTGAAACACAAGTGAAAGACACAGAGGTCATTACTTACCAGACTCACATCTTTATAGCCACTTTGGGAAACTATTTTAGCATTGTTTACTCAAGCTACGTCCATGCAAACCTTGTGATCGACTCACTCTACTCCCAGAGACCCAACAGAAGTCAGCATGTCTCTTCAGGAAGGTGTGTCCAATTACGTTCAGAATAGCAAAAATCAGCAAGCCATATAAATAAATTGTATGGGTATAAAATGAAATACTATACAACACTAAAAAGAACAAAGTATTCTGAACAAAACAGGTTTAAACAGATATGATGAGCGTAAGAAGTGCAAAGGCAGTATCCTCGATGGTCAGATATGCATCAAGTCACTATAGTAGACAAAACACATCCAACAGAGATAAAGTCAGAGGAGGAGGCAAGAGGACAGTATTTACTAAAAAGAGCCATGAGCAAGTCTCTGAGCCACAGAAATTTGTTCTATATGTGCTATATCATACTCAGTGTTTACATGAAGTATATTAAATGAACTTCATTCCATAGCTCACTTAAGAGTCTGGCTGCAGACCACTCGCAGCACAGGGCTAATGGCAATGCTCACAACGTGAACAGACCCAGGCTAGGAGTGCAAGGACTTGCCCCAGCCCCTGTCCCTGTGTAGATGTAACTGTCTTGTTAAATAAGAAACACAGAGCCAAATACAGAGTTTATAGCCAAGAGGTCAGAACAATAGCTGAGAGCTGAAAACCTTACCCTTCACTGCTGTTGCTGTCTTTCCTCTCCGCAAGAGACCTACTTCTGTGTGTTTTTCTTTTTTATAGACTTTCTGTTCTGCTTTCTCATTGGTTGTAAACCCAACCACATGACCTCCTCATCAGTGCCTGTCTGTACAGACCTCCAGGTCTTCTATGGTTGGTATTGAGATTAAAGGCATGTGTCTCCATGCTGGCTGTATCCTTGAACACACAGAGGTCCTGCCTAGCTCTGCCTCCCAAGTGCTGGGATTAAAGGCATGCACCACCACTGCCCAGCTTCTGCTATGGCTTGCTCTGACACCAAGGCAACTTTATTAATATACAAATAAAATCACATTTTACAAATTTAGTATCACCACATCCCTGTGTTCTCTCTCAGCCTCCAAGGATGAGAAACATGTATCCACTCCACAGCCTGGGGTAGACCCACCTGGAAAAGGCAAATTTTACTTTTTTGGGTTCCAAACTTGTGCTGTGTGAAAAAGAAATCTTCCTACTTTTTAAATGTATGTTTCCTCTAATGTTTTCAGACAGGCATTTGTTTTTAGATATAGTAATCACTGTCTGTTGGAAGCTGTGTGGAACAATTTTGGAGCAGTATATGAGTGCTTGTCCAACAGGTCTCCAAAGCACGCAAGCCCCACAGGGACAGTCTCACTGGGCAAGAACCAGTGGACTTTGGGACAGTGCAGAATATTTCTGGGACCGTGCGGCCTGGATGCTCTCCTCTCATAATATTGATTCTTTTTGTGGTGTTTAGTATCACTTTGTCAGTCATGCATGGGACAGATGTGATCATCCCCAGAAACCCCATTTTTTTCTCCAATATTTTCCTCTAAAATTCTTTGGGAGCTGATGCTTCTCTGGTTTCTTGTCTGGGGGTGCCAGCTGTCATTTGAGACCCCGGGAGCTGTTCTAATTCAGTGCTGATAGGATCGGAGGCAGATCACCTCTATTTCTGTAAATACGGTATTGAACAGGATTTTTGTTCTTGAAAATGCGTGTCTATGTCAATCACCTCTTAGTTTTGTAAACATGGGATGACTTGACTTGATATTCGGCCACGCTAGCAAAATGGTAAGTGTTGTTTTTGATTTAAAGATGTTTCGATGTACAAGTTGGGATTAAAAAAAATAACCATATTTGACATATTTGTTTTTGCCAGAGATTAATGTTGGAGGATAGGGAAAACTTGTTTGTTAGTATGAGAAAACATGCTTGTTTTTTAGATATAAATAAAGAAGGCTGGAGCTACTCAGGGCCGGCCACTTGTGTGACACTAACTCATCTAGTAGTTGGACAGTTCATTTCCGCATGCCCCTTCCCAGTCTCAGGACCTGAACCCAGGCTGTGGCTGGACTGCAGCATCTGCCAGGGTTTTTTTTTTTTTTTTCTAATAAGAGAATAAAATTTCTTGTTGTGCCCTCCTATATTGCTTTGCAGTAAACCAAGCTGACTACATCTTGCTGCACATGAACACAATTTGTTTAATGGCCCCTGTGACTGCAAAGGAATGTGCAGGTTCTCCAGCAGAGCAGCAACAGGTACATTCAGGTCTCATACAGAGACAGCATCTCTGTATTTGCCTGTGTTCAGCAGACATCCAAAACCATCCTTCCAACCACAAGCTCTCCGAGCCTACCGAAGCCCCCTCACTGGGTCAGAAGAGGAACAAAGCCCCAGCTACACCCTCACACCTTGCTGAGGGCCACACATGGCTGCCAAGCTTACCCCCACATGATCCCTAGTGTTCTTGGCCTTTTCAGCTCTTCCGTGTGAATGGAGTCTGGCTCAGTGTCAGACGGCCCCATCTAGCCGCACCTGGCAGCACCTACGTCAGGTGTTAGATGTCGCCATCAAAATTCCAACACAGCCGGTGGTGTTGGCGCACACCTATCATCCGAGCACTCAGGAGGCAGAGGCAAGCCGATCTCTGTGAGTTCAAGGCCAGCCTGGGCTACAAAGCTACACAGAGAAACCCTGTCTCGAAAAACAGACAAAGAAAAACAAACAAAAAAATTCCAACACTAACACCCTGTTATGATAACCTTAGGTGGAGCTTTATGAAATTGCTAATTGCTGGCCTTTTTTTTTTTTTTTAACCTGAATAAAGTGCAATATCTTATGGTTCAAACCAACGGTTTTCATCAAAATGACCTTTCCAGAGAAAGTGAACTTCAGGTAGAATTTGAACAAAAGTAGACATCTTTGTTTGTTGTTTTAGTTTTGGTTTTTGGTTTTCCAGGCAGTGTTTCTCTGTGTGGTCCTGGCTGTCCTCGAAGACACTCTGTAGACCAGGCTGGCCTCCTGAGTGCTGGGAGGAAAGGCATTGGTAGAGTCTTAGGGTACATCCTGGTAACAAAGCACCCATTGCAGCACCTTACCTTGGCTTTCAGATCAGCACACAGTTCCTGCTGTCTCTTCCTGTCCTTGGCCAACATGCTCTCCATTTCATGGGCTGCACAGGCCTCAAGGAGGGTCAGCATGGCTTTCTGTATAAAGTCTTTCCTACTCTTTTCCCAACTGTCTATCAGGATTCTTCTCTGCTCTCCAGCAAAGTGATACTGGTCACAGTATTTCTCATGTTCTACCTACAAGGTAACAGAGAGCAGTTACTTATTATTCTGAAATGGGCCTGGATTTTATGTCACTGTTATGAAATAGATAAGCTTCACTATAATCAATGATTTTGAACAATAAGGACAAACATCCTCACTGTAACCAGGAATAAGACACAAGGTCCAGTCTTCAGAGACTGTGCCTAACTGGAAACTAATGACATCACTTCATTTCTAAGTCCTCCGTTTCCTTGGTAGGATGGAAACAGACCAGGTGGCCCCTGAGATGACTCTAAATTCTAAATGGCAATGTTTCAACAGAGAGAAATCTGTCTCCCATATGCAATTTTAAATATTCTACTTTTAAATCAATTTGGTATGTTAAATGATTACATTATACTTTAGTTAAACAGCATACTTGGATAAAATATTTTTTTAGTGCCACAATAATCTTAGAAAGTCACAGTTTTGCCTTTAATCACTAGAGTGCTCAGATGCTTAAAAGTAATTCTGGTGATGACACCCTTCCAGCCTCCCCCAGCGCCCCAGGAGGGACATGGGTTCTTACACAGGCAGCAGTCACTTCTTTCAATGGTGAATAGTAACTTGGGAAGCACAGAGTCCCAGAGGGAACGCAGAGACAAGGGGTCTGGCATGTCTAAAATCCCTACAGGTGATTCTCAAAATGAGTCACTGCTAGAAGTGAGTTTTTGCTTTTCTAGTGTGGCCTACACCTATGAATATGATCAATTATTTGATCCCTAAGTTGCTAGGCATTAGGGAAAAAAGCAAGATAAGATATGCCCCACATACAGCAATTCTTTAGGAGGAATTAATTAGGAGCATGATAAAGCAGGCCATGGTCTCACTTTAACCAGATACAAAACACATTCTGTAAACCTCTTAGCTTTGTTCTATAAAGCTAAAAATATGCTTAACATTTGTCAATCATCAAGGAAAGGAAGCATACACCATGCAGAAATATATGGTAATCAATCCAATGTAGAAAGTAAATGTGAAAATCTTTATCACATCAATAGTAATAAAATATAAAAAATCTACAGTTACACTTGAGGCAAACAGAACTAATAGGGAATAAAAAGAAACCTCTAATTTGATCAATTAAGAACTTTTTGAAGATCTCTAATGAGTTACTTAAAGACCAGAATTAAATATTTACTACATGGGGACCCGACCCAGCACCATTAACACTGATTGAGGGAAAGAGACCCACACGCCTGCCCCCAGGCAGCCTGCCCAGGGTGGCGAGGAGAAAACACCTGCTGGGCAGGCCCTGCCACAGTCCAGCACTACTACAGTGAGCAAATACATGGTGGGGTTTCAGAGAGAGAGACACACAGAATAGTTCATGTCCTGTGGGAAAAGGCAGATCTGAAGAGGTGAAGGAAGTGAGGAGTGGGCTAAGGTGGATGGCTTCTTTGCCACCCGGGCTGTGGTAATGTCCAGCCGAGGCTTCTGCCAAGGCCCCTGTCTGGGTCTGTGGCCCTGCTGCAGCTCCAGGCTGTGTTGATGTCCGTGACTCCTGATACTATCAAAGGCCAAGAGAATAAGACTGCACAGAGCTGGTCCTGCACCTCACTGGCTGCAGCACTCTGAGAGCAGGCCCTACACCTCGCCTGAGCAGCATGAGAGAGCTGACCCTGTTTGAGGGGGCCACAGGAGAGCTGGCCCTGAGGGCATGAGAGTGAGAGAGCCAGTCCCGCCCGCTTTGTCTGCCATGTGGCGGCATGGGTGAGGGAAAGATGTCCTCCTCCTCCCCCACTTGCCACTTGCAACAACTGAGGGAGCTGACCCTGCCCCTCACCAGCTGCAGCACTCCGAGAGCAGGGCCTATAACCTCGCTTGGGCAGCACAGTAGAGGTGACCCTGTTGGCAGAGGGTGGGGTGAGCCAGCCCCAAGAATGTGAGCATGAGAGATCTGACCCCGTCCCTCATCTGCCATACAGCAGTGTGGGTAAAGGAGAAATGCCCCCCCCCCTCCGCTTACCCCTCACCACCTGTGGCAGTTGGGAGAGCTGGCCCCTGGGTCATAAGAGTAGGAGAGCTGTCCCTGCTCCTCACCAGCTGCAGCACTTGGTAAAATGGCCCCTGCACCTCACCCAGGCAACACAGTAGAGCTGGCCATGCTGGTGTAGGTATGGGAAAGCCAACCTTGAGGGCATGAAAGCAGGAGAACTGTCCCCACCCCTTGCTCCTTGCTGCATGTGGTGGACTAGCCAGGGCAGTACTGAAGAGCTCACCTTGGTAGTGGGAATGTGGGAGAGCTGATGGGCTTACCACCTAGACCCACAACCAGGCCTATGAGTTGGCATCCCAACATCCACCCCATCTATGATCTGTGGGAGCACATGAAGGGGCCAGTCTTTCAGATCCAAAACTGTAGGATCTCCACAACACAAAACAACAGGATATCTAAAAGGAGTCCCAGTGAGGGTCCAGTAATGATGGTGTAACAGAAACCAGAGGCCTCAAAGCAGATCAACGACTCTGCAATGAACATTTGCAAGTAAAGCTGTATGGACTAAAGGGTTCACTGTGTGACTTACCATGTCACACTACAGCTTCCACAGTGAGAGTTTTCTTTCTCTTTTCTCTTAAATGTATTTTATTTTATTGGGGAGGCGGAGGACTGCAAGGGCAGAGGGCTGATAGAAGGGATGGAGAGATGAATGGGATCGAAATGCATGACGTGGAAGACGCAAAGAATAAAAAGGGGTGGTTATCTCTAAAAATTAAATAAAAATAGATATTTACTACATGGGGGTGGAGAGTGGGATGGAGAAGGATAAGGAGAATGGGAGTTGATAGGCATACTAGCTGTATGGTCTTTAATTCAGTTTCTTCACAAGACATTAATGATAACAGTGGTACTTCATCCATTGGCTCGTGAACTAAATGAATTGCACAAGACTGACAGAAAGTAATTGCCAAATGAATGTGAGTGTATATAATTCATGTCTTAATTTGAAACAGTTGCAAAAGTGAGGCATGTGATGTTTCATAGCACAGCCCATTTCAAAGTTAAATCTGTACATGTGTGTTATAAGGTAAGTTATATTGAATTAATTGGGGACATGGTAATGTCTAGATTCTTGCCGTTGTAGTCATGCCCACTACAGAATGAAATAGTAATTTCCCAATTTCTTCTCAGGTAACTTTCAGGTGTGTTTGGTCCCTGAAGTGGCATTTGTGTTTGAGACCATGTGAGAATCAGGCAGAGCTGTGGTGATGGAGACTAGCAACGTTTCCCAGGTAAATGCTGTTTTTCCCAGGCCTAGGATTGATGTGGGGCAGGCTCTGTGGGTAGAAGGTGGGGGCATTCCAGTTTCAGGCAAGGGTCAGATAGGGCAGAATCTCCATAGTGAGCAGGTGCGTGATGGTGTGAACTCCAGGGGGCAAACAGCTGCTCCAGAGCTGGGAAACCATGGTGAAGGTGTCTGGGCAGGTGAGCACAATGTCTTCTCCCAACCTTTACAGACAGGTTTGCAACCTGTCACAGTATCTCCTAAAGTGGGTGAATAAAGATTTCTTAGCGCACTAGTGTCTTACTTAGGGTTTTTCATTGCTGTGAAGAGATACCATGACCATAGCAACTCTTATAAAGAAAACATTGAATTGGGGGTGGCTCACTTAAAGTTTCAGAGGGTCAGTCCACTATGATCATGAAGGAGAACATGGCAGCGTGCAGGCAGACATGGTGCTGGAGCTGAGAGTGCTATGTCTTTCAGGCAACAGGAAGTCAATTAACTGTCACACTGAGGGGAGCTTAAGAAAAAGAGACCTCAAAGTCCTCCCACATGGTGACATACTTCCTCCAACAAGGCCACACCTCCTAATAGTGCCACTCCCTTTGGGGGGCCATTTTCTTTCAAACCACCACTATTTAATAAACATATATTTGTCTTACTAATCATGGACCACTAAACACTGCAACTCACAGGCATAATAGGCTACACATACTTATTATCAGGATGCACTCACCAAATGATGCCTAGATTTGTGAGGAAAATATCTTTGTAACATGTCCAAGTAAAGAGTCCTTCTGCCAAGGAGATTTCCAGGGTACTGCTCTAAGACAGCCTGGTAAATCCACTGCTCTTCTTCACTTAGTTGAAAGTTTCTGGAAGCAATAAAAACGTCACAACACAGAGGTAAACAACCATGGAGTTTAAGGGACTTCTACCTATTCAAGCTATTAGCAAGTGATGATAATCACAGATGAGGCTTTCTTTGAAGACAAGGTCTCACTGTGTTGTTCAGGTTGATCTCAAAAGAACCTCAGCTTCACCACCCTGGGCTGAAGGACCATGGGAATGAGCCAACATGCTCCGCTGAGGCGTTTTTTTCCTTAGTGTTAACCACTGAGCGCTTTCCAGAGAAGTACTAAGCCCACATACAGTGCATTCTTTCAGTCTTTGGTTTGATATTGCCAGAGTTCCAGCTTAACTTGAAGATGTTGGTGAGACACAATATTCTCTTAATATTTGTTCTATTTTGCCTTTAGCAATATTTTAAAAACCGGCACCAGTGAATGAAATAGATAAACACTGGAAAATAGTTATTAGGGATAAAGATTAAAAAGAAATTTTTCTTATTCAACCAAGTTTCCATTTCTATGCTGGAGAAAAACACAAATGTAAACAGATGAACATTTTGCATCAAGGAAAATAAAAACAGATTGAGAGCGGCATTTATTTGAGGTTTGAGCTCCAAGGCAAGTCAAATAATCTTTTACTTTATTCTCTTTACTTCGTGTTTTCTGGATAATATTACAGATTGGTAGCGAAAAGAAGGAGGATGGTGATACATTTCTGATGACTAAATAAATAAACAGTTTTTATTGAGTTTACATTACATTTATTTCATTACATGATGTGTGTGTGTGTGTGTGTGTGTGTGTGTGTGTACATGAGCACACAGGAAGTCGTAGGACATCTTACAGGAGTCAGTTCTTTCCCTTCTACCATGGGGTTTCAGGGGTTGAAATCAAAATCATGCAGCTTGGTGCAAGGACCTTTATACAGAAATCACTTGTAAATGCTGCAAGTTGCCTAGTCGTGTGTCCACTCTGTCCCAACACACCTGGTCCCTTCCCAGCACCTGTAAGCACTGGTTTAATTCACAATCTGCAGAAAGTATTAGCAAAGTCCTGTGCAAAGTGAAGGAGTTGCTTTGTCAGTTTGAACTCCAAACTGAATTAATGCCTCCTTATATTCTGATTTTATTTGCATGTTATTATTACTCCTGTTAAGTAAATTAGAATAATCAAATACAGATGCAATCAGAGGAAGTATTAATAGTAACAAAGATTTCTTTGATCCAGATAGATTGCCATTGTCTATTTCTACTGTATCAAAGATCTTACAACTTAAGTTAGGCAATTCAATTTTTTCAGATATCTTTCTGCTTCTGAAAAATATTTGACATTTAATTTTAAAACAATAAGACACCCTTTAAGTGACTGGAACTAATGGGAATTCCACTATCTTCATACAAGGTTAGCTAGTTCTTTGAATACACTGATAAGGAGCATGAGGGATAAAATTTTCAAAAAAGGAAATTCTCCATACCCACTACATAAAGTGAAGAAAAGGAGGGTGGGAGGTGATCCCCCAAAAGGGAAATGTTCAGTGTGTCATAATAATCTAATGCAGGAGAAATAGTAAAATGAATTCATTCATGAATACACTGAGTGTTTTAGTTCCACTGGATTGGTTCTGCATGTGCAGACATCCAAAGACTTCTGCAAATAAAACATCTCAAGTAGGAAAATTAACCCAGGAGAAAAGCTTTCCTGAGTGCACTTGACATTTAAAATGCCCTTGGGTTGTCAAGGACAATGCCTCAGGTCCCCTCTCAAGGACCATTTTCATTCACGGTAATGTGGATGCATTTTAGCAGCAGTTAGCAGGAAAAATTCTTCAGTATTATCCCACAAGCAATAGAGGAACAGAACTAAAGTCCACGACCTTGTTAATGTTTTAAACTATTTCTAAAATCAAAGGGCCTTGAACACAGTTGAATTTCCATCTGATTCATATGTATGTGGGGTACTTTCCAGAGGGGGAAGGGATAGAATTTTTATTCAGTAAGTTTCTGTCCTTTTAAACTATTACTCATCTATACAATAATGGCAGTTTCTTAGGAAGCAGGGATCCCCATCACCAAGATGCCATAAAAGTCTTGGCTGCTGACATCTAGAGACCTTTCTCTTCTGGGGAAAATGTTCCTGGTCCACACCGGAAGCACCTCACTCTGAGACTCCCATCCCATACTGTTTCCAAGGCCAACCACAAAAAAGCAGTTGAATGATAGACATAGGTCAACAAGGTTAGCCCAGTCATTTCCCTCCAAGGGGGGCAGTTCTGGCAGCAGTCTAGCTCAACTGACATCAGAGTCAGCCTCCACCAACATGCCCTCTTCTATCCCGGCCTCCCTCACAAGCCTTCTTAGAGCATCTTCTAACAGTGCCGTTGTTCTAGGGACCCGTCTTGGTTTTGTTTCTGTAGAACTCAGCCTAATACAATCTACAAGTAACCTTACCTATAATTTTCAAAAACAGCTTGAATGGTTTGATAAATGGAGAAGTAATTTTAAACTAATTACTTTGATGGTTTCTCCCACTGAATAGTGGTGCAAGATTGTAGCTGTCCACAATGTGTGAATAGCAAACATTTACCGAAATGCTTTTCAAATACAAGCTCACATTAAGCAGCACACACTGTCATAAATAAATACAACAGCAGAAGAAGAATTTGTGGCATTTGGTTCACTTTTATAAACTGCATGAATATATTAATTAGTTGCTATTTTAATGACATTAAAAACCACTTAAATGTATGAGATGATTATAAAACATTTAAACCAGATATTTCCAATGAAGGAAGCCCTGTACAGCAATGACATCCATTTGACCTTCCAGCTGGTTTGAGAAGCTTCACGTCTCCACTGTCTTTCTCTAGTTACTGAAATTACACAAGTTGTAAGTCATTTTTCTAGTACATGAAAAGTAAAATTTAAAAAACATGCTGAAAGGAAACGACATGTTAAATATCATAATATTATCATTTCTAGAATAGTTATAGCAGTTTCCAGAGAAGCAAACTCAAACCTTAAGGCAAATACTCACACAGGCAGAGGTAACAGGCACAACCACCCATATCAGTAGACTGCTGTTTGAGGGGAAAGGGAGAAGATTCACCACTGCATACAGACCTACACATGCATGTGCACACACACACACAGAGAGAGAGAGAGAAAGAGAGACAGAGACAGAGACAGAGAGATAGAGAGACAGACAGAGACAGAGAGACAGAGGAGATGGCACAGTGAAATCCAAAAGGAGTGTTATAGCAGAGTTTCCTCAGAGTAACAAAGCAGCCATTTCTAGAAACATGGCCTTGTAGCCTCTAAAATAAAACAATATTTGACATATGGGTGTTTTGAAACTAAAGCTTGAATATTTATCTCTCCTAATCAAACCTTGATTTTTTTTCTTCTTACAAAAACAGGTGTGTAAAATAACTATGACAGTGTTAGCTTTTACCTTACAGAGTTCTTGTTCAAATTTACCAGTTCCCTTGTGATTATGGAGACAAAACACATTAGGTTACATGGCCAATAAAAAAATCCCTTATCTAGAACAATGAAAAATTTCTAAAGAAAACACTAAAACTATCCTAAATTTTTGGCAATTAAAAATGTCTCAGACAGGTGCACAAGAGACGGATGACTCAGGAGTTAAGAGCCCTGCAGAAGACCCAGGTTCGATTCCCAGCACCCACATGGCAGCTCACAACCATTTCAACTCCAAGCCAAGGGGATCTTATGCCCTCTTGATGCCTCTGTGGGCACCAGGCAAGAATGTGGCGCACAGATGTAAGTACAGGCAAAACACCCATACATGTAAGAATAAATAAATAAATTAAAAAATACCTCAAATAAAAAAATAGTTTGTTAGTATTCACCATTTCTATTTTACTGGTCTATCCAAATTTTATAATTAAAAGTGCTTTGCAACTTTCATTTTCCTTAGAGCACACCCAGATGTCTCAGCTGGCATGTTTAGCAAGCACTCCTAACCTGTCAGGATTTCAGTGTGCAGAGTGAGACTTGGCATTCAGTCCCCACTCACTCTCCTCCACCCCCAAATACCGAGGTCCACAGCTACCATTTGATCATTTGATTATGATTCTCTAAAAGGTGAGGCAAAATAGGTTATTCAAAAAACAAAGAGAACTGAGCTGGGAAAATTCAGTCTGATCCTGGCTGAATTCTATGAAATTTCATGTGCTTGATTCATTCCAAAAAGCCTATTTTGACCCACTATTCACTAAGCTTCTACTTCTCGTCATCATGAAGGCTTCAGATACTGACAACACCTTGACTCAGTACCAGGCATGAAGCCACATACATGGGCTCACGGAAAAGACATCCCTGCAACCCACAGAAACGGATAGGCACCCCAACCCGTTGAACTCAATGCAGGCAATCAACCCATGCCAACTAAGAGAAACCGATATCCCAGATGGTGATAAAGTCCCACAAATGTTGCAAGCATGGACACTGAGACATCTGCAGACATTACCAACACTCATAAGAGCTGAAGAAGTTACACAGAAACTATACTAAAGTGACCAACTCAAACCAAAGCCAATGCAGACTGTCCGATCGACTCCCCAGGAAACATCATCAGGAGAAAGACTTACCACAAAAGTCACTCTGTACCACCAGTAGAAGCAGCTGGTCAGATGCACAACTGTTAATGTAGGAACACAGAAATATGAACTAACAAAGTGCCACACAGGATATCTCAAAAGAACACAAAGACTCACTAGCAACAGACAAGGAAGAACTGGAAAGGATTCTAAAATACAGACAATTCAACGAACTACAAAAGTAAGGTATAATGTGAATGTGACATTCAGCAAAGAGTTAGCCTAAGAAAGAACCAGTCAGGAAGGAAAATGCCACAATGAAATCTACACTTCGTACGCTAGTTGCAAATATAAATAAAAAAGAGCAACCATGTGGAGTAATATATTTGTTAATAAGCTGTATTAAAGTACTCCACAATGTATATGTACTTCAAAACAATAAGCAATACAAAATATAAATTAAATTTCTATCAATGTTTAATTCAAATAAATGCAAAAAGAATCAGTTAGAAATCTTGGAGCTAAAGACTCAATAAATTTACAATTAAAATATAGCTGAGATCCTCAGCAGCAGAACTCGCCAAAGCAGAATTAAGTGTTTCTGAGTTTAAAAGACCGATATTTTGAAACAATCCAGACACATCTTTAAGAAGAAAAGCAATGCAAATTACAAAGGATGAAAAGGACCTTTGAGATGTATGTGACGCCATTAAGTGAGCAAACCGTTGCACTGTGGGTATTCCAGAAGAAGAGAGGAAAAGGCACAGAGGTTCTACTCAGGTCCCTGCTAGCTTTGACCGAGAGAGGCACACTGAGCATACATTCTGGACAGGCTGTGAGAAGTATGAGGCCGGGCTGGAGGGATGGCTTGCTCAGTGAAATGGCTACTGAATACGCATGGCAATCTGACTTGGACTCCAGCGCCATGTGAAGGCCAGGCATCGTGACACTCACTTATAATCCCAGCACTGGAGGGAGGCAGGTGGAGACAGGAGGATTCTGGGAGTTCAGTGGCCAACCAGTCTAGCTTAATTGTAAGCTCAACACCATTGAAAGAGTCTGTCTCAAAAGAAGTGGACGGCATTCCTAAGGATGACATCGAGGTCATCACTTAGCTTCCACACAAATGTGTACACACCTGCTGAAGAGAGGATTCTAAAAACAGTAAGGAAAACGTGAGAAGTCTTAAGAGAACTTCATTAAACTAAGAGGAAGCTTCTCCACAGAAACTTTACAAACCAAGAGAGCTGCATGAGTATTCAATGCCCTGGTCAAAAAGCAGTTTAATTCAACGTGCTGTACACAGCAAAGCTAATTTCAGAAATACAAGACACAAACACCAAGGAGAGTCATCACTGACAGGCTGGCCTTACAAGGAGCACCAAAGGTTATCCTACGCAGATGTGAAGGATGTTCACACTTACCATTATCCTACACAGACGTGAAGGATGCTTGCTACCATCTCGAAAACATGGAATATTGAATACTCAGTAATCGAGGAGGTACACAGGAGAAAAAGGGAAGAGAGCCAATCTCTACTGACACTGAAAAGAGACGCACATACAAACAAGAGAGAAAGGAAGAAATTTTCAAAACAACCTGAGGGGGAAAATATTAAAATCACAGGACAATGGATTTATCAAAAATAACCTTGAATGCAAATAAATTAAAATCTCCTATTAAAAAACGTAGATTGGGGATGGGGAGATTGTAGTTAGAGTTTTCCTGCCTGGCCCAGTCAGGACAAATCTCTCTTACCTGCCAGTCCCACAGTTGCTCAGACCCAAACAAGTAAACACATGGAAACTTATATTGCTTACAAACTTTATTGCTGTGGCAGGCTTTTTGTTATCTACTTCTTCTATCTTAAATTAAAACATTTCTGTTAGTCTATACTTTGCCACATGGCTTGTGGCTTACCAGTGTCTTTACATGTTGCTTCTCATGGTGGCGGCTGGCAGTGTCTGTCCCCAGCCTTCCTGTTCCCAGCCTCCTCTTCTTCCTTGTCCCGCCTACCCTATCCTTCATGCCTGGCTACTGGCCAATCAGCACTTTATTTATACAGAGTGATATCCAGCAGGAGATGACCTGAGTTCAGATCCCTAACACCCATGTAAAACACCAGGCATGATAGTGCACTGTAGAAGTAGAGACAAACTTGTTCTTAGCTTCCTGGCCAGCCAGACTTGCCAAATTAGTGAGCACCAGGTTCAGTGAAAGACACTGTCTCAAAAGAATAATGTGGGGGCTGGAGAGATGGCTCAGTGGTTCAGAGCACTGGCTGCTCTTCCAGAGGATCTGAATTCAATTCCCAGCACCCACATGGCAGCTTACAACTGTCTATAACTCCAGTTCCAGGGGATCTGACACCCTCACACAGAAAAATGTGTACATAAAATAGAAAAATAAATAAAGTATTTTAAAATAATAATAATAATAATAATAATAATAATAATGTGGGGAGTGATGAGAAAGACACTGAATGTCAACCTCTGGCCTACACACACACACACACACACACACATACACACACCAGCTAGTACACATGAACATGTATACTCATGTGATAAACACACATGCAAATATTTTTTAAAACCATCATAGACTGGCTACATGGGAAAAATAAACAAGACCCAGCCACTTGCTGTATGGAACTCAGTTTGCCAGTAAAGATACATAGAAATTGAATGTAAAAGAACAGGAAGGCATCATGCAAATAGAATCCCAAAGTAACAGATAAAATAAATACTTTGAGTTAAATATTGTGGAGAAAATACTGTCACAATTTAGTGATAAAGGAACAAAGGAAATACCAGTTTTAACTATATTGACATCTAATGCTGGAACATCCAGTTATAATGAAACAAACATAATTAGATTAAAAATTAGAAAGATTTCAAATAAATAACCCAATGATCCAACTCAAGGAACAAGAAATACAAAATCAAACCAAATCCAAAAATAGTAAAAAGAAAGACATTACAAAGGTCAGGACAGAAAAAACAAAGAAAAGAAACTAAGAAAAAAATGAAACTGCAAGAGATTAAGGAAGATAAGCAAAATTAACCATCTTCTTTATAGGAAAAAGAGAGGATTCCAACAAAGCAAATCAGATGTATACAAAGTAATAGCCAATACCAAAGAAATACAAAAAACTAATAGAAGACTATGTACAGATAAACTGGAAATCTAGGAGTAATAGCTAAATGTCTGGATATTTATATGCGTAAAACCCTTTGTTCTAGGTTGCTTCTCTGTGACCGTAATAAACACCATGACCAAAAGCAACTTGGGGCTAATTTGGCTCACACTTCCAAGCCACAGTCTTTCAATGAGGAAAGCAAGGATCAAAGCATGGGCAGAAGCAGCAACCATGGAGGAAAACTGCATATTGGCTCACTGTCTCTGGCTTGCTCAACTTGCTTTCTCAAAGCCCAGGCCCACCTGCCTAGGGATAACCGCCTCACAGTGTGCTGGACCCTCCTACATCAATTAGCCACTAAGAAAGTGACTCACAGACATAGCCAGAGGGCAAGTGGATTGAGGCAGTTCTTGAGATGAGGTTCCCTCTTCTGAGGTGACTCTGAGGTGATCAAGTTGACAGCTAAAGCTCAGTACTACACCCACCAAAACTGAACACCGAAATTCTGTCATTTTCAGCACTGTGGGTGGACTGGAGTATACTGATAAAAACAGCTGACTCACAAAGAGACCAACATTGCAAGATATCACTTACATGTGAAGGCTAAAGGTTTATCTCCACAAAGCAATGAGCAGAAGAACAGTGGTCACAAGAGCCAGGGAGGATGTGAGAAAACAAAGCAGAAAAAAAGGATGGCCAACAGTTGTAGGTGTGAATTGGGACAGGAATAAATTCTAATTGTCTAGAACAGCATGGGACAGGGATGACTGACAAGAATTAATCAAATATTTCAAACTGCTAGGAGAGAGGATTTTATTGCTACACACTCAGAAGAGTTAATGTGTAGAGTGATAAAAAAAAAATGCCACTTACCTTGATCTGATTATTACACAGTGTGTGTGTGTTAATGTTTCACCCTGCATAAATATGTACGTAAGTTGCTACATGTCAATTAAAAGTGAAAGGGGCTTTGTTTGTTTGTTAGTCTGTTTGTTTTGTTTTGTCAGACAAGTATAAACAGTAATGACGCTAACAATAAAGACTGCCAAGGGACTGGAGAACAGCCTCACAAGCTAAGAGCTAACTACTGCTGAGGCCCCAAGTTTGGTTCTGGGCAACCTGTAAATAACCACCTGTAACCCCAAATTCAGGGGATTGCATGCCCTCTTCTGGCCTCTTCAAACACCTACACTCATGTGCACCCACACACATATGCACAAGGTAAGTAAGCAAGGCATTCTTTTACTGGCAGGCTGCATTTTGCAGTTACAAAGAAAGAACCAATCACTTTATTACTTATCTCAAGAGGTAATCATATAAGAAACCTTAAAAGAATCACAAATCTAAGCTTTTATATTTGAAAAAGAATCAGTCAGGTCTACTTTAAATCATTAGGGTACATACCTACTCATCAATAGTTTCTTATATCAGGAGATTGAGGGCAGAAATGAATGCAAGGAATTAATCATCACCTTTCATTATCAACCAATGTTAGCAAGAAATATACATCAGCTAATGATAATTGGGCTGCTTTGTTCTTGTTCCCTGACCATAAAGAATTCTTCACTTAACTATGTGACTTTCTAAAACTTCAGATTGTCTTTTTGGGTTTTTCACGTCAAAGGTATTTGATTAAAAACATCTTAGTCTAACTTTAAGTTATTTTCAAAGTTTGCTTCAGCTATAATATACTCCGAAACCTGTGAACACATCTCCCAACATTAAGATTAGAAGAATTGAAATTAGCTAGGCTTCTGGTACTCAACTGTTTTTCTTGATAATTAAGCTAAGCCATAGTCTATATGGCTCCCCAATAAAAACTCATGTGTTCTAGATGTGTGACACTTCCTTGTTTTATTTTTTTAATTATCAAAATTCTATTTAAACTAACATTATTATTATCAATTAGACAGTAGAACTTAAGAAATCATCTTCATAAAAATCTAAAGGTAAAAATGCCCAGGAGGACGGGATGTTTTCATGAGATAAACACACTACATTATAGGCAGTGGGGATCTCCCCACACCCATTCACACCATGCCACATACCAGAGAAAGAAGGCAGTGACAAACACATAAAGGCAAAGCAGAAAAAAGCAAAAGACATTCTCAAATCTGTGGTTTTAGAGCCTTGACTATACAAAATTCACCCACCAGTGATTTTCCTGGACTTTAATTGCTACCAACTGCTCCTCTGACATGGCCACCGGCACATAACAAATGTTGTTTGTTACATTTTAGAATTACTAACATGCAAATAAATAAAATTAAACCAAGGAAACTCCAAGAGGACTTGGTAGCATATCCCACAAAATTTAAACCCTGGGTCTAGAAAGATGACTCAATAGTTAAAAGCATTTGCTGCTCTTGCAGAGGACCCTAGTTCAGTTTTAAACACTCCTGTCAAGTAGCTCACACCTGCCTATAACTTCAGCTCTAGGGAATCTGATGCTTCTTGCCTCCACAGGTATCATATGCACAAGTGAATTCACATACAACACACACACACACACACACACACACACACACACACACACACACATATCTGTGCATACAAATAAAAAATGTTTAAACTTTTAAAAATGAGATTCATGGTTTTTTTCTTGATAGGATGCATTCTGCCATGGGCAAAATAATTTAAAACATATTTTATTCCTGCAACAAACCCAAAGCAAGTTGAAAAACTGCCAAATGTGATTTCTGGTATGAGATGACATTGAGTTAGAAACTAGCAATTTTGATGAAAATTCAATGTTACTAAAGCTATATGGTAAAAAGAAAATTGTCTACCATGACTGCCCATCCCTCAATAGATGCAAATGCCAGCAATGAGTGGGAATTTCCCCATGAATACACCAAGGAAAGTGGGAAGTGCAATGGCCAGTGCTGGCTGCCTGGGTCAGCTAGCCAACGGGACTAACAAACCTTTGAAGATCAAAGACTTACACTGCTTCTTCAGAACTTCTCCCTTTGTTAGTCACTCTTGGCACACAACCAATTCAGGTCCACATGCAGAACTTGAGACTGGTCATGCTCAGGCACTGAACCTTCCCAACAGTTCTGGGAGTACATTTTTTGGACAAAATGCCCACCGGTGGTTAAGCTGCAATGCTTTTTTGTTTTGTTTTGTTTTTCTATAATTAGAAGGTTTTTATTATAATTATTATTTATTTATTTTACATCTTGACAGAAGTTTCCCATCCCTCCTCTCCTCCCAGTCCCTCCTCCCCACCTCCCTTTTCTTCCCCATTCACTACTCCCCCATTTCTATTCAGAAAAAGGCTGGCTTCCCAAGGGTATCAACAAAACATGGCATACCAAGTTGTAGTAAGACTAAGCACCTCCCCTTGTATTAAGGCTGAGCAAGGCAACCAAGTATGAGGAATAGGGCCCCAAAAGCCAGCAAAAGAGTCAGAGACAGCCCCTGCTGAATGGACCACCAGGGAGCCTGCATGGGACTGACCTAGCCCTCTGCATGTATGATAAAGCTGCAATGTTTTAGCTTGTGGCCTTATTCATCAGTGAGCCCGTGTCATCTCCATTATGCTTTCTTCTCTCTCATCTTCATCAGGCAACAGACATAAGCATCTGTTTGTTTAAACTTTTGCAGCCATGTTGCCTTCTGATGCTGGCCTTTCCCAGTTCATCTTTAGTAGCAATAGAGTATACAGCTTGCTTTGATGCAAGGGGAAATGTGTGTGTCCCTCTTTTTACTTAAGGACATCGATAGAGATACAGTATGCTAGTAAACATGGGGACACAAAGAAAGACCATGAGCAGAACCCTGGGGATATTCCCTCAGGATAGCAACATCCAAGGCCTTGTCACTAAGTCTAGAAGATGAACCAAATAGTGAAACTTGATACAATCTGTGCTGGGCATGGTGGCACAAGGCTGAACTCCAGCACTTAGGAGGTGGGGTTCAGGAGCTCAAGCTCACATGAGTTTGAGGCCAGCCAGAATCTCTATTTTTAAAACCCCTAAACAGTATAATCACAGAATTGTTTTTTAAAAATACAGTGACAAACCAGTCCATTTCAAAGTTTCTAAACGAACATCAAAATGTAGAATAACTACTACTCAAAAATGGGAAATTGGTTCAGTTTGCATGATATAATCACACATTATCCTAGTATGCACCTAATAAAAAATTGCATGTAAAGGATATCTAGTGGATGACTTAAAATGCAGCAGAAAGTCTGTAAACACCACTGAAGAAAGGAACAGCAAGAGGGGATTAATTAGGGAAGCAGCGACTCCGAGCACCATTTCCCTTTTCATCCACAACACACAGATAGCTGAAATACACAAAGATTTTACTCTAAGATCTAGAGATTAATGTCATTTCTTTTCTTTGCTTATCTCTATCTTAAATTTTTCTGAAACATAATTATTTCTGAATTCAGAGACAAATACACAAACTGAAATTTTCACAGAGTGCTAAAGCACTATCTTGAATGGTACCAAGAAAAACGATAAACGGAAATAATTAAGTTGAAAAACACAATACTAGTACATTGGCTATGTTTGTGAGGGCTCGTTGTTAAACAGTATTCAGATTCAGATCTCAGAATATTAATTATGAACCAACAGTATAAAATTTAATATACCTATGAACAATAAATCATAAATTACTTGTTATCTTGCTATAGTAGTCTACATATTGACTTTGGATCTGACACAGCTAAATGGACCATCACACAATTATGTCTCATCTATATGATTAATTCATCTAAAGGAGGAAATTAAAGCCACAATCTCTTTAGAATCTAAAATAAGCAATTAAACTCAACTTTGTGTTCTTAATGGCACACAGCCTAAGCAGAATCCAAAGCACTCTGCTGGTACAATGAATGAAGGATGAGGCTCTATTAGGTTCAGATCGTTTTTATAGTGTGTTTTAGTAAGTTAGACCATTCTTTAAAGCAATGCTATCCAAGATGCTAGCCTCCAGACACATGTGAGGCTGGACATGGCTGTGCTGGCATGCTCTGTAGTATGAGCATGTTTCAAAAACTTTATTTAAAAGGAGTGTGTGCAATGACTCATTAATAATTTTAAAATATTTGTTGTATGTTATAGTTCTATTAGAAATATTAGTTACTATATATTTGGAAGAGTCATCTTTTTCTTTTTAACTTTTTAAATACAACTGGATAAAATTTTTATTACATACGTAGCTCACATATTTCCATTAAACAGCAGTGATCTAGGATGCAAGCTGGTTGACCAACTTCCTGGCATGTGTAAATAGCTTTCTTATTAAATGGACAAAAGGACCTTAATCACTGAGTTAGGAAGGGCTCAGAACTAGGGCAATCGCCCTCTGCAGTCACTTAATGTGTAAAACAGCTTTCTTGTTTGCTCCTTTGAGTCTTCCATGGCTTGATATGGGGTCTGGCTATGGAGTCCAGGCAGGTCTCAAATTCACAGTCCTCCTGTTTCTGCCTCCCGAGTGCCAAGCTTACACATGGGTGCCTCACTTGACAAAACATAGCTATTAAAATGAGATAAACTCAGGATTCATGTCCTGGGTACTTGTCATATCATGCAATAGGTACTTGTTAATTATCAATGATCTATTGAACCTTTAACTTAAAATTATAAACCCATAATTTGCCTTATAAAATAGGAACCAAATATATCAAAAATGTTTATAATTTCACTAACCAGGGTGACTGTGGTTACTGTTTATTTGAATGACTGGGTTTCCAATCTTTTTTCTGTGGTTGAATAGATGTAGATGTCATACTTTAAGAAACACCAAGAGAATTTATATTAAATAACCTACTTTGTGGCCCGCTTTTTCCTTACATAACACATATTACAGCTATTTGTGTCATTAAAAATCGCTATGGATTACAGTCCCACAGCATGAGACTGTGTCGTATGGACTCAGCGGGCCAGATGTCATTGCTGCCTAAAGGTTGACTAGTTCGTTAGTGTCTTATTTCGCTTTCTATGGCTGTGGTAAACACTATGGCCAGAAGCAACTTGGGAAAGAAGAAGTTGATTTCATCTCACAATTTATAGTCTATCATAAAGGGAAGACAAAGAAGCTGGAGGCTGAAGCAGATGCGGAGGCCATGGATGAGTGCTGCTTACTGGCTTGTTCTCCATAGCTTGCTCAGCCTGCTTTCTTCTATCACCCAGAATCACCTGCTGAAGGGTAGCACTACCCACAGTGAGGCAGGCCCTCCCACATCCATCATTAAGCAAGAAAATGCCCCCAATGACATGCCCACAGGCCAATATGATGGTGAAAATTCCTCAGTTAAGGTTCCTTTCCCTAGATAATGTTGGTTTGTGACAAACTGACAAAACACTAACCAACACAGGCAGTCTTAAAGATTGTTACCAGTAGGGAGAGAAAAATTAATACTGAACATACTTGAAGTCAAATATTTATTTCACTTTAGTGGATCTCTCTGATTTAACCCCAGGAAATGATGGCAGGGAGCAGAAAGGTATATAAGGCGTGAGGACCAGGAACTAGAGGATTTTAACAGCAGTTCAACTGAGACCCTCAGGGGTGAGGACTCAGAAGCTGTCAGAGGAAACAAGAACACTTGCTCTTGAAAGAGAGGCTTTCAGTCTGCGGATTCGTGGAAACAGGATTGGCTGAAGAGTTGTCAAGGTGAGGTTAGCTGTGGCTTATTCTGCTTCTCTGATATTTCAGCTTTCACCCCAATATCTGGCTCTGGGTTTTTTTTATTAATAAGACGTTTTAAGATTCATCTTACAATAGTGACCTTTGAAAACTATTTCTGACTTGGAAAAGTATCAAAGGCCAATCATAAGTAAATAGCCATTTCTCTCGTATCGTTTTTAACCCTGGTAAAATTATGATGTGTTTGGCCGTTCGTACAAGGTAAATATTTCAGTTTATTATTTCCCATTTCTTTGATATTAGAGAGGTTCATAAGTTTCTGACTCATTTGCGTTTAGAATGACAACTGAAGTTTCAGGCCACTGTGACATCTTGTGACCCAGCATCTGAATCACATGCTCTGCCACACCTGCCCCCACCTCAGTTACTATGGTACATGAATCACTTGTGCTAAGCCTCCTTGCAACCCAGGACATCTCTCTCCTCTCTCTCTCTCTCTCTCTCTCTCTCTCTCTCTCTCTCTCTCTCTCTCTCTCTCTCAAAATGCAAGGTAAAAAGTGATAGATATGCAATATCAACTCTAGCCTCCACGTTTATACTCTCTCTCCCCACTCTCTCTCCCCACTCTCTCTCTCCTTTCTTCTCCTCTTCCTCCTTCCTCTCTCTGTCTCTTACTCCCTCCGCTGTGTGTGTCTCCCTCTCTCCCTCCCATCTACCCACCATCTCCCCTAAAGCTTGTCCCTTACTAGATTATTCTCATGAGGATCAAACACATTGCTCACTACTATCGCTCCCATTTTAAATGAAATTAAAACACAAGCAGAAAAAACTCTCAAGTCATCCACATTCATTCTCTTCCATCCTTCCCCTCCCACTCACTCAAACCCACTCCAACCAGCCAATCACTTCCCTTCTTCAATGAAAATGGCTACCAACAATCTCCTTTTAGAGCCAAACACCTATCAGTCATTGACTGACATGTGCAGCATTTATTCAGTGGGTCATCACTGCCTCTGCAGATAGTACAAGCTGCTTTCTCTGTCTTCCTTCTCTGTCTCTCTTTATCCATCCATCATCCATTATCTATCCATCCATCTATCCATCCACCTATCTATCTATCCATCCCTCTACTTATCCATCTATCTATCCATCTATCCATCTGTCCATCCATCATCTATCTACCTGTCTATCTATCTATCTATCTATCTATCTATCTATCTATCCATCCATCCATCTATCATTTATCTATCTGTTTTTTGTTTCTTCTCTCTTTTGTTTTCTCTGACACTGTCCTGCTCACATGTCTTGGCATGAGGAGTTGGCTTCTTTTCTTTCCTGGATTGTTGCTTTAGTGACCATGTCCAATCTCATGCTGATGACTCAGTGTATAACCCCAGCCCAGATCTTCTTCCTGGACTCTGAATGCACAAAGCCCAAAATGTTGATATGGATGCCCCAAACTCAGTATGCTCAAGCACCCCCTCCAAGACAAAGCCACCTACTTATAGTCTGCCGACCCCATTCTCTTAGATGCCCATCACAAACAAGCCACACGTGCAGCAGGGAACTCCTGCTGAATTCCCTGGGCACTTTCTTTCATGACCCTTGAAAAAATCCACCTGCAGATGCCTTGCCTCTACCCTCAAATAGCGTCCAAGAGCTCAAGATTTCCCACCACCTTGAACAAGGCCACTGTCACCTCATTTGCTAATGTGTGTGAGAAAACACTAACCAGCACAGGTTCTCCTGAAGATTTTGCTTCCAGTAAGAAGAGAAAAAATTAATGCCAAACAGCCTTGAAGACAAATATTCATTCCACTTTAATAACTTTTTCCTTCAATGTTAATCTGGAGACACATAGTATTCTCCCAACATAATGAGAGAGGGAGGGAGGGAGAGAGGGAGGGAGAGAGAGACAGAGACAGAGACAGACAGAGAGAGAGAGAGAGAGAGAGAGAGAGAGAGAGAGAGAGAGAGAAAATAAATGTGGAGGCCAGAGTTGATACTGGATATCTATCACTCTTTGCCTTGTATTTTGTGACAGGTTAACAACTGTCTATGTGTCCAATCTTTTCTTGTGCTCCCACCCCCACCATCATTAAGCACAGGAATTGACAGAGTGATCCTGCTGCAACATGAACCAAGTCTCCTCACTGCTCCACACCTTCTAAGACAGTGATTCTCAGCTAGTGGGTTCCAACCCCTTTGTAGCATGAAAGACCCTTTCACAGGGGTGTCAGATCATATACCCTGCATAGTAGATATTTATATTATTATTCATAACAGTAGTGAAATTACAGTTATGAAATAGTAATGAAAATAATTTTATAGTTAGGGGTCACTGCTGTGGATATCACTCTGTATAAATAAAATGCTGTTTGGCCAGTGGCCAGGCAGGAAGGATAGGCAGGACAAGAGAGAAGAGAATTCTGGGAGGTGGAAGGCTGGGGCGGAGAGATACTGCCCGCCGAGGCCATGACAAAGAAAATGTAAGGTAATGGTAAGCCACGAGCCATGTGGCAAAGTATAGATTAATAGAAATGGGTTAATTTAAGATAGAAGAAATAGATAACAAGAAGCCTGCCACGGCCATACATTTTCTAAACAATGTAAGTTTCTGTGTGTTTACTTGGTTGGTTCTGAGCGTCTATGGGCCTGGCAGGTAAGAGAGATTTGTCCCGACTGTGGGCCAGGCAGGAAAACTCTACCTACAGGTCACCACAACATGAGGAACTGTACTAAAGAGTCGCATCACTAGGAAGGTTAAGAACCACTGGCCTAAGGTTCATTCACAGTAAAAGATGAGGTTGGAAACATTTCTAAATACCCTACTTCTTGATTGAGGATAGAGTTCAATGATACATCACTGGCGAAGTAGGCATGAGGACTTGAGTTGAACTCCCAGCAAAACACACACACACACACACACACACACACACACACACACACACACACACAAAGGTTTATTATCCACTCTTACCTCTTGAACCTCATCCAGCAATTCTGCTCATCTGTCCCTGGGTTCCTGGACATAGACCCCTTATCAGACATACTCATTGGGCATGGACTGCAATGTTCTTATGTCCAACATCTGCATGACCAATTCTTTCAACTTACTTCATGATTTTACATCAAGGTCACCATCCAACTAAGATGTAGCCCTCATTTTTTTTTTTTTTTTTTTACTCCAGAACTGCAATCTACCTTCTAAAATCCCAGCATAGTCTGACTCTAACCTATCCCTTTGTAACATTTACCAGTTTGTAATACTGTAGAACATAATTATCTTATGAACCATGTCCACACCTCTGTGTGCTGCTGACTTGATCACAGTATGGTGGTTTGAATAGGAATGGCCCCCATAGGCTCATATATTTGAATGCTTGCTCATTGGGGAGTAGTTCTAATTGACAGGGACTAGGAGGTGTGGCTTTGTTGGAGAAATGTGTGTCACTAGGAGTGGGCTTTCAAAAGTCCAAGCCATGCCCAATGGCTCTCTCTCTTCCTGCTGTCTGCAATCTGTTAGTTTATCCACATCAGCTACTGTAGCATGAATCCTAATTGATCTTAATAAAAAACCTGGAGTCAGATATAGGAGTAGAAGCTGAAAGATCAGAGAAGCAGAGCAACAAGCCACTAGAGTTCTTACCTCTATGAAATCCTCAGTCTGAAAAGAAACCTGAGCTCCTGTCTCCTCCTGCCTTCTAGTCCTCTCTCTACCCAGCCATATCACTTCCTGTCTCTACCACCCTAGTACTGGGATTAAAGGTATGAGATCCTAAGAGCTGGAATCAAAGGTGTGTGCCACCATTGCCTGGCTCTGTATCTCTTTTAGACTGGATCAATCTTGTGTAGCCCAGGATAGCCTTGAACTCATAAAGATTCATCTGCCTCTGCCTCTGCCTCTGCCTCTGCCTCTGCCTCTGCCTCTGCCTCTGCCTCTGCCTCTGCCTCTGCCTCTGCCTCTGCCTCTGCCTCTGCCTCTGCCTCTGCCTCTGCCTCTGCCTCTGCCTCCTGAGTGCTGAGATTAAAGGTATGTTCCATCACTGCCTGGCCTCTATTGTTAACTAGTGGCTAGCTCTGCACTCTGATCTCCAGGCAAGATGTATTTGTTAAAGCACAAACAAAATATCACCATAAGCTACATTGCCAGCACCATGTCTGCATGCATGATGCCATGCTTCTTGCCTTTGACAATAAAGAACTAAACCTCTGAAACTGTAAGCTAGCCCCAATTAAATGTTTTCCTTCATAAGAGTTGCTGTGGTTGTGGTGTTTCTTTATAGTAACAGAACACTAAGACAACAAATATTGGGAGTTTTGTCTGATTTGTGTTTGTAGACACTAAAATATTTGCTGTAAAGATGAATACTTTCCTTCTTCATCTCCTTTGCATGTTTTATACTTTGCTGGTTATTACTCAATTAATTTATAAAATATCTTTATGTATTAGGTATTTTAATATCTTTCTCTCACATGTTGCCAACAATTTTTTCTATCTGTTACTTTTCCCCCTTTTTCTGTCTTAAAAAGTTATTTGTTTTCTCCAAGTGTGTCCCTGCAATCTCCCTCCCCAGAGCCGATGGCTGCCCTTGAGTTCTGTGCATTGCTTCAGACACACAAAGGCAAAACGGTGAGTGACTGTGTTAAAACCCCTCCCTGCCTCACACAAGATGAACTATATATTGCTATCCTTGGCTCTCTAATTACAGTAACTCCTGGATAGTGTCCCATTTCATAAATGTACACTTTCCTGCCTTTTCACCTATAAATTAACTTCTGTGGACAAAATCTACAAAAATAGCCAGTTCTTTTAAAGTTTTTGCTCAGGATTTCATTGCTGCTACAAATGACTATTGAAATAATGTGTGCAAATATAAGTACATTTGTGTGCCATGTTCTTGAGATACGGAAATTATTGTGATGAAGGGGATTCATTTTGTGACTGGATAAGTTACAACAAGTCTCTATATAGAGTTAAATTTTTAAATAATAATTAAGTAGAGTTTGAAAGCAAAGAGTTAAGGAGGGTTGGGGAGGATTGTGAACCTAAAGCATGGAATTTGTGTAATAATTGTATCAAATTAGGAAGTTTTTAATTGCAAACAACAAGAAACCCAAGCCACACTGGCTAAAGATGATAATATGGACAAATCATCCTTATAAAGTATGCACACACTCAGCCAGGCATGGTAGCAGAGCCTTTTAATCCCAGCACTCAAAAGGCAGAGGCAGGTGGATCTCTGTGAGGAGTTCAAGATCAGCGTGATCTACATAGTGAGTTCCAGGATAGCTAGAGCTACATAGTGAAACTCTGATTCAAAAAACAAAAGAAAAATAAATTAAATATAAATAATAAATAAATAAATAAAGTATGCACCCACTCCCACAGATGTGCATATACACAGACCATGAGAATCCTCCAAACACCCAATAACTAGAAGCAAAAAGGAAAATAGTCTTATTAAAGCAAAGTGAGATCCTGATAAATTGGAAGTTCAATTAGTATTATGATTAAGTAGGTCATCCGGTGTGCTGATTAGAGCTTATTTATAGCCTTTATGTGCACAGCAGCAGATGACTGAGGCAAACCACCTCTAGATTCAAGTTATCTTTCCTCCTCTAAGAAACCAGCCCCCAAAACTCATTTGACTTTACTGTTCCTCTTTTCTTCAATTAATGTCTGCATGTCAGTTATATTTGGCTAGGGCACGGGTATACATTTCTTTCCCCTAATACTGTCAGCCTTCTATGAGGCAACTCCATCTTCTAGACTAATCTAGAACCTCCTTCTTGAACCTTTTCAAAGGACTCAACAGACACTGCTGTCAATTAAGAATTTTTCAATAAATATTCATCAAATAAAACACATCATTGTTTATATTAAAAGCATTGTGAATGATGTTGTTATTATTAAGAAAGGCTGTTATTAGGATTTATGAGCTTGCTGGTTTTCCAGAACAGAGATGCACCTGCCTCTGCCTCCTGGGCTCGGACTAGAGTTGTGTACCACCACTCCAGGCTCAATAAAACTCTTATAAGCCTTGATATCAAGGAAACACTTTGAAAGCAAGAAAAAGCAAGGTAAAGATACAATGTTCTTTCTAGTTGGGTATATTGTGCATGTCTGTAACTCCAGCACTTGGAAGTCAGAGGAAGCAGACCTTAGGAGGAAAGGAAACAGCTAAGTGAGTTCCAAGCCACATGTCGTACAGAGTAAAACCTGTCTCAGAAATCAAAGGCAGAGGGTAGTGCAGTGGTACAGGACTTAGCAAGGTTGTCCAAGCCCCCCTCCACCCTCATTAGATCCCTAGCACCACAATAAAATAAGATAATAAAATAAAATAAAACCCATTCTTGTTATGCAACAAACTAGGTCAAAACTATATTGGCTATATTGCAATCACACGCATCTAGAAGACACTAAATCAGAAGTGTAGTGACTGTGAACACAAATTCAAAGCCAGCATTCAGGAGTCGAGGAGTTATATTGATCACCTGTGTATGTCTTCTAATTGCAGATCAAAGTCTTTAAGCTTCTTTTGAAATTTCTCTGTAAAGTTCCAGAACTCGGTAAGGATGGACAATTTCAGATCAGGGTATGGGCACTCCAAAGTCTCTAACTCCGTGGGCTGTTCACTGAGCAGGTTAGCCTTTTCTTCTGAAGAATAATCTAGTGACTGAAAGGAATTGTATTTAATAAAAATGAAAAATGGATTGAAAGAGTCAATCACGAGTTGCATCACACTTACCTTCACACTCCAGTCTGAAAGGTCTTTTTCTATTTCCTGTCGCTCCTGATCAAGTCTTTCAAAGACAGCGTTGGATTGTTTCTTGACAGAGTCGACCTAGAGGATATGGCACATAGACAGGAAGTGTGCAAATTACTGCAATTCACTCAAGGTTATTGCCATTGAAAGACACAGTCTCAGAAGCCAGTAGGTGGTGAAAAATTAGAGAAGGGAAAAATCCTTTTGAAGATCTGTGAAAACAAAGAGCTGCCAGCCAGCCAAGGCTCATCACACAAGTGAGCCTCAGTGAGGATTCCAGACCTATCACCAAAATTGGGCTCACCACGAAATTTAGGCACAGCTGCCCTGCTCTACATTTGGAATTGGTGATGGGAAAATGTCCATCACACCTTCGCTCTCCACAATCCTTGCTACTAGTGTACAGCTAGGCATAGCTAAAGTGTTTTATTATCTGTGAAAGCAGAGTAATATTACAGTTAACATTCTAGTACCTGACAAGCAGAGATGAAAGTTCAGACCCCACATCTAGCATAATACGCTAGCAAGCAAAGGCACACAAAGAGGCATGCAGAGCCAGGCTTTAACCCCAGCACTCGGCAGGTGGACCTCTGTGACCTCGAGGCCTGTTTGGTCTACAGAGTGAGATCCAGAACAGGCACCAAAACTATACAGAGAAACGCTGTCTCGAAAAACCAAACACATAAACAAAAGAGAGATGTGCAGAGAAGGAAAGAGGTATGGATCCAGAGTGGTGGTTAGGAACAACTGAGACTTATTTGGCCAACAAAGAACTAAGGGGCTGACGGTGGCAAAGCCTGACAGAGAAAACAGCTCGCCTAAGGGCTCTGAGACAGAAGCAGGTTTGATATGTGAAGGGCACAGCACAGCCTTTCTGTGCAGGCTGGCCTCAAACTTACAGAGATCCACATTACGATTTTTGGTTTTCTGGGGGTTTTTTGTTTTGTTTTTTTTTGTTTTGTTTTGTTTTGTTTTTTTGTTTGTTTTTTGTTTGGTTGGTTGGTTGGATGGTTTTTCAAGACAGGGTTTCTCTGTGTAGCTTTGTGCCTGTCCTACAATTCACTCTATAGCCCAGGCTGGCCTCAAACTCACAGAAATCCGCCTGCCTCTGCCTCGCGAGTGCTGGGATTAAAGGCATGTGCCATGACCGCCTGGCCACATTATGTTTTTAAAAGGCAACACACTGACCTCTTCCAGAACCACTGCTGAATTAGACCCCTTGCGGCAGGGTGCATGCTGGGAAGAGGGGCGCTGTCTCCTCAGGTCTGCTCTCAGCTGATGAATAGGGTCGATTGCAGCTTTAAGATATGTGCGCCATTGTTCTGAGAGCTCCTGCTCTGTGTGAAGCGACATTGAATCAAGGAGACACATTATTATTTTAAGTAAAGAACAGATTGTTAGTTTACAGACTTTTCATATTTGTTTAGGAAAAAAATCAAACAGGTGTTATTACTAAAAGAGCATGTAGGGAGTGACTAACTTTCATAGTTCCCTTTGTATATAGATTAAAAGAAGAAGAAGAAGGAGAATACTCACCAACATTCATAAGCTCACAAAAACATTCATATCCAATGCTCTCCTCACTGAGAGAAGATTTTATTTCAGACTCCAATTTACATCTGAAACAGACATGATCTCCATCAATTTCTTTATAGTCATACTCATCATGTATATAGGCTTCAATGGGAGTGGGGTAGGAGTAGCCCATCAAATTTGGTTTTGTTCATCTGCTCATTTATTCAAGCCCTGTTCCTAACATGGGCAAAAATAATAGCAGGAGCCTGCGGATCTTGGCAGCATGCAACACTAAGCACCCCAGGGCACCGGGAAGCCCTCCCCACACTGCTCAGAATTCAGCTCAGAAAGATTCTTAAGGTTGTAGGTTGGAGATGAGGGGTGAGTAGTAGCAACAGCCTCTGAAGAGGGGGCGAGAGGTCAGCGTGGACCTGCAAGGAGGTCACAGATGATGGGAGTCTAGGTCAGGCAAATGGGAACAAAAGAACATTTTGTTTTTATCCAGTAATGATCAATACATCCTTATAATCTTTTACTAAATTTTTAAAGACACGGTCATCTCTAGAGTAAAACCATACTCACCTCTAGGTGGGCATTCAACACAAGTTTTTACCCCTTGTTTATGTAACTAAATCAGAGACGTATTGTTGATGCATACTTTAATATTAAATGGCATGAGGAGATAGTAGCAATTATAATAGTTTAATATGCTTCTTATTTTCATTTTTGCAAACAGGTTTCTGTTCTTGAGCTACCTGCATTTTATACGATTGGAATAACAGCATATTTAACAATTCATGCTATAGTTTTGTGGGGTTATCTTGCTTATCACTGACATTTTTACACTATTTCCAAATGGTTTTCATAATTTATGTTGTAATATTGGATAGTGTGCACATGCATATGTATACCTTTTAAGCTAATTCACGTATGTGAATAAAAGTGAGAGGCTACTGTAAATGATACTTCTCTATTTCCTAGCAGGTAGTTTTTTCTAGAAATAGGGGAGGGTGTGCATATGTGTGCGAATGTGAGTACCTATGTTCATGTGTTTAGGTGTATGTGCAAAGAGGTCAGAGGTCAACCTTAAGTGTCTTTCTCTAGTCATTGTCTGCCATTTGGACAGTGTCTCTCACAGGTTGGGAAGTCACTCAGTGGGCTAGACCAGCTGGCCAGTGAGCCCAGGGCTGGTGAGCCCAGGGATCCGGCCACCCCCACCTCTGTAGCACTGGGATCACAAGTGCAGGCTGTCCTCTGAGCTTTTCTTTAAACCTGGTTTCTGGGGATCAAACCCAGCCGCCTGTGTGTGTCTAGCCAAGCACTCTACCAGCTGAGCCGTTCTCCAGCCTGTTTCTAAGAGCATGGCTGCAACCACTACATGTGGAGTTGGGGGTACATTTTCTGCCTGTCTGTCTGTCCTTCCTTCCTTCCTTCCTTCCTTCCTTCCTTCCTTCCTTCCTTCCTTCCCTCCCTCCCTCCCTCCCTCCCTCCCTCCCTCCCTCCCTCCCTCCCTCTCTCTCTCTCTCTCTCTCTCTCTCTCTCTCTTTCTCTCTTTCTTTTTTTGTTTTTGTTTTTGTTTATTTGTTTTATGAGACAGGCATGTTGCTTTGTGTAGCCTTGGCTCTCCTTAAACTCACTCTGAAGACCAGGTTGGCCTGGAACTCATAGAGATTCGCCTGCCTCTGCCTCCGTGTGCTGATATTAAAGGTGTGTACCACCACCGCCTGGCATTTTTTTTTCTTTTGGGGGAGTGGAGGTGGGATGGGGTGGGTGCATTTTCACAAAGAAACCAGAATTTGCTTTAGAGCACCCACACAACCACTCTTTCTGTTGGTGGGGAGGAAACTGTAAGAGTCCTTCCTTACACTGCCTGGAAAGTGAGGCTGGGTACTCCTTCGGTGATCTGAGGGAACCGAGTCTCCACCCAGAATGTTGGCCTCTCAGGCAAGGATGAGGTCTGTCCTAGAGCGCACCCTTCACCAGGCCAACCCATCTACAAATGGCTGCTCTGCAGACAGTAATATACTGTCTACAAACGATCGCACCAAAGCTCACTTTGTGTCACAGAAGGAAAGGGCAGCACATGCTCCTGGGAACATTGGAGTAGAGTCCACAGGGAGTAGGATTTGAGTAAGCCTGATAAATTTCAAATAAAAATTTACAACTTTAAATATTAAGCAAATTTGGTATTTGGAAGTTTTAACTAGTTCTCTAAGTAGATTTCAAGGTCCTAATTTGTGTCTCTCTCTGTGTGTACATGTGCACAGTAGAGACCAGATGTCAGAGGATGATGTTAGGTGACTTCTTCAATCACTCTCCACCCTATTGCTTTTAATTTTATTTTTTTTATGTGCTGGAGTGTTCTGCTTACACATATATATGTGCACCCTGCTTACATGTACGTAGGTGCACCTCATACATGTCTGTTATCATTGAAGATAAGAAGAAGGCTTCAGATTCCCTGGTCTGGAATTACAGATGCTCTGTGTGTTCTGGAACTCGAACCTGGGTCCTCAACAAGAGCAACAAGTGCTCTCAACAGCTGAGTCAGCTCTCCAGCCCTCCACCCTATTTTTTGAGATAGTTTTTTAGTCAACCTGGAGCTTGCCAACTCAGCTGGACTTGCTGGCCAGCCAGCTCCAACGATCCTCCTGTCCCCACCTCATTAGACCACATGTGAACCATCAGGCCAGGCTTTTTTTTAATCATGTAGGTACTAGAGATGGAACTCGGGTTCTTGTGCCTCCCAAGCTCTTTACCAACTGAACTATCTCCCAGCCCATCCTCCCCTGGCTTTGACTAGCAAGGCTGGAGAATGAGATCTACTTTGATGTGAATGGAATCTTCTGGGAAAGTGAAAAGCCTGTCAGCTCCAAGATGATGGAACACAGGAAACAAATAGCAATTTCAATGCTAGCTTCCCACATGCTAGCTTGTTTACCTTTTGCAGACACTTGAACCCTCTAAACCCAGCCAGGAGTCTAAGCGGCGGCAGGGGAGCAATGAGACCTACTTGGTTATGGCTGTTTTCCAGATTGAGGCTAAGCACAGTAACTATTAACTTTGTTGTCTGGTACATACTTAGTTACCAAGGAGAGGTTAAATACCATTGTACCCCACACCTTCTGCAGGTCTGAGGTCCTTAAATGAGGTCTTTGGGTAAAGCAGAAGAATCTTTTCCTTATTAAGGGAGTATAGAGTGTGTGTGTGTGTGTGTGTGTGTGTGTGTGTGTGTGTGTGTGTGTGTGTATTTAATTGTTTGAGACAAGGTCTCACTGTATAGTCCAGGTTAACCTGGAACTTGCTATTTAGCCCTGACTGGCCTTGAAGTTGTGGCAATCCTCCTGCCTCAGCATCCTAAGTGCTGAGATTATAGGCACCATCTAGCATGCAACGCAGATTTTCTGAGGTAGACAAATACAGCATTAAAGACTACTAATTTGCCCCAAACATCTAGACACTTCCTACCATTAGAGAAGTTTCCTATTGCTATTAGTTTTTAATTTCACTGAATATTTATTAAAATTACCTTATATTCTAGAAGAACACAGAAAATGATGTTAGCGTTCTTATTTGTGTTCAGTGTTTAGTCCTTATAAGTTTGCAAACTGTGGGTTCATCCTCACTGGAGAGTTCCTTGCCTCCAACCTCTCTGTCCTTCCAGTTCAGCCAACAGAATGAATTCCTATAATGCTATGCATATGATTCATCTACCTGGCTCAGGATCAACTCGGTCCACACACTAGGGAGGATGTAGAATGCCCAAGATTTACAAAATGAAAGAAAAAAAGGAAATCCTTCCCAGTGCCTTCCTTTGTGTGTGCTTGCATAATGACCACCATGATTAAAGCTAATAAGTGGCTTTCCACTTTATTGTATTTCAAGTTATGCAAATTTTCAGAAATGTTTTTCCGATGGCCTTGAATATTTTTTCTCTATTAGAGGTGACATTTGAAGGGCTTGGTGTATCTGATTTGGTGTTCATAGCAGAAGTATATTGCACAGTTATAGCATTTTATTTTCCTGTTTTAAGTTATATCATTAGCTAAAGCCTCATCAGTCATGCACCTTGCACCTCTTGTGACAGGGATCACTGTGCAGAGTGCCAAACTCTTACTGATGTGAAAGCGCACAAGTCCGAAGCAAAGGGGACGGGAACGGAATTTGGAAATCTGACTTAGACTAAGATCATAATAATGTTAGGTCTTCCTAAGAATGAGCACATGTAATAACATTTTCAAAAGCATAGTTTATAAATACTACATTGTCAAAGCAAATGGGCATGTCTTAAATGGGGAGAAAGACATCTGCTTTCTCTTTTGGCTTTTACTTTTGAAAAGAAAATTATTTTTGCAGAGCTTGTAATTAAGATCAAATATCCAATTATTATTTTCTCTTAATTCATCTTTGACTGCTGCAAATAGTAACAGGGTCCAATCAAAACTGAGTGAGTCATGGTGGGACATTGAGCCAACACGGAGCAACAGCCTGACCTCCTCAGGTCCTTTCTCATTGAGAGCACGTATTAATCCTCTTCTGTGAACCCACTATGAAAAGATGACTGTGATGTTTGCCCTGAGGAGCCCCTGCTTTATAGAGAAGAAGCATGTAAGCCAAAGTGGGGTGTGTGATATGTACACACAGCCAGGCCAGGGATGGGGGGGGTGAAAAAGAGAGAGAAATGAGTCGAGGTGACTGTCTTTGCCCCATTAGGAGGCAAACGCCTGTCAGCATACTCCCTGCCTTCCGGACTAAGCTAAGAAAACGTCACTCCAGGTCACACGACTCTAAACTTTGATCACGTGGTTTAACTAACATGGGCCATTATAGATGTAAATGGATCACGCCCAGGAGCCCCCACACATCCCCACTGGCCTGGGGGACCCCAGCCTCACCTGAGTCCGTTCAGCCGCTCCTGTTCCCGCCACCACACTTGTTTGTGTTGTTTGATCAACATTTGTTCTTTCGCTGTCTTGGAAGTCTCCACGGCTCTTCTGATCTACATTTAGAGAAGGAACAAAAGGGTAGCAATGTTGGAACTTGTAAACAAAATAATTTTTTCCCAGATCCAAGGGGAGAAGTAAAGTGGTGAATATGTTCAAAATACACACATGAACTTCTCAAAGAATTACTAAATATATGATATTTAAAAAATGTATTTCCGGCCGGGCGGTGGTGGCGCACACGTTTAATCCCAGCACTCGGGAGGCAGAGGCAGGCGGATTTCTGTGAGTTCGAGGCCAGCCTGGTCTCGAAAGCGAGTTCCAGGAAAGGTGCAAAGCTACACAGAGAAACCCTGTCTCAAAAAACCAAAAAAAAAAATTGTATTTCCACAAAAGAAAGGTTTCCTGCTTTTGCAATCATCACTGGTACATCCTCTAACACACAATCCACATAAAGTAAGTACTGGATTAAATATTAGGTAGAAGAGAGCTGTGCTCTATGGTGCATGCCAATAATCCCAGCACTTGGGCCATGAGGCAGGAGAATCATGAATTCAAGGCTAGCCTTAGCTAAACAGAGAGTTTGAGGCTGTCTCAAAAAACAAAATAGCAATAAAAAGGAAGACAACATGGCTTGGGATACTGACCAATTTGCGAACCCTGTTTAAAGTATATAAAGAAAAAGGTGAAGTTGTTGTGGTTTTTAGTTTATTTTATTGTTTTGTTGTTGTTGTTGTTTACTTTTTGCTTATTTTTTTAATATTTATTGATTGTTACTTTATGTGTATGGATGTTTTGCCTGCATTTATGTCTATGTACCAACATGTATGCACAGAGGCCAGAAGAGAGTGTCAGATCCCCTAGACTGGAGTTACTGATTGATGGTTGTTAGTCACCAGGTGGGTCCTGGAAACCAAATCCAGGTCCCCTGTAATAGCAGTGAGTGGTTTTGACTGCTGAACCTGCTCCCCAACAGTGCCAGGCTGTTTTTTTATTATTATTATTATTATTATTATTATTATTATTATTATCATTATTATTAAATAAGTAATACTCCAATTCATTCCCAAGGAAGACTTCAGGAGTTTCCATACATTTGTCCCCAGTTTGGACACACGTTCCCTACAAGGTATTTAGGTAGCATTATTCCCATTTTATACATGAGGATGTCCAAAGGCCAAAGGATTTGGTCAAAACCGTAAAGTTTGTAAATATCACAGGCGTAGGCCTTTGATGTTGGACTGGATTTCATCTGAACCCTCATTGTAAGATGGGAAAGGTTCATTAAATCTGTTGTTAGGGGACCTGGCTTTAGTCCCAGCTTCAGTACTCAAGAACAGGACCTGGAGTATGCAACTGCAATCATTCAACTTCACAGCTTTATAAATAAACTTTTCAGATTTAGGCAAATCGTTATTATAAAGTACTTAACAGAAATACTGAAAAATTATGGAAGACAGAAACTTAATTTTTCAACTAAATGTAGTGTGCCGGGAGTTCCATGGCCTTTTACCATGCCACATACAAATGCTTTGGGGACTTTGCAGCCAACTTCTGTCAGGCTTGGGTCCGTTGCCATCTCCCTGATCTCTGCCCAGGCATAAAGCAGCCTCTTTCTCAAATAACCCTTTCAGCTGGCTTCTAGATGGGTTCAGACAAAGGAAGATGCCAGCTATGGAAGTTTGGAGGAAGGGAGACAAGATATGGCCAACACACCCCCCTCCTAAAGCATTACCCACCCCTCATTTTCCAGAAGGTTCTCAACTTCTCTAGTGCACTCAATTTTCCCTGGACATGGTTCCAAATAGTTCTGAGGTTTCCTCCCATGGGATGTGGGACCACCCTACTTCTTTGTTCCAGCCCTCTGACCTGAGGTTGGCAGTGATTTCTGAGGGTGATTGTTCACCTCCATGGTGCCTCTCAGTCCCCTGCCTCTACCATCTACATAGCCATCGTCCAACAGGGAATGCTACTTGACTCCAGCCCCCAAGCAGTGTCTCATTCTGCTTAGACACTGCTTAGAGCCATGTGTACTCTGGACTTTGTATTTCATGTTAACACTTTTAGACACATGTGAATGTACAAATCAAAGCTGTAGAGATGGCTCAGTGGTTGAGAGCACTGGCTGCTCTTGCAGAGGACTTAGGTTAGATTCCCAGCACCTACCTGGTGCCTCACAACCTCCTATAACTCCAGCTCCAGGGGATCTGACAACATCTTCTGGCCTCTGTGGGCACTGTGCTCACATGTACAAACCCGCAAGGACACACATATATACACAATTACAAAATAAAACAAACAAACCTTTAAAACAGAAAGCATGAATCAGAAACTTGACAAAATATACATATTTCATAACTTCTCTGCTACAAAACTACTTCAGTACTTTAATAGCTGTAAAATATCAATAATGAAGATATAAAAACTGGAGAAGACAAGTTCCAAAAAGGGATCTTCATAATGCATGCTATTTTCAGCTGCTGTTTGCTGATTATTTTAACCTTGAGTTTATCTTTGTACTGCTCTGGTTTCTGATTCAAAATTAGGGACACGAGCAAACAAATTAATCCAAAGAATGGCTTTAAAAAGATGAACTCAAACCTTTTCCACAGAAGGTTTTGAGAATGTTATAACTCTGAAGTTTAAGGAAAAGTGGGTAGGAGACACTGGTAAAAACATACAGTTTCTACCTGTTGAAAAACTGAAAGAATGGGGTATTTCTACGTTCTGACATGATAGCACTTGAGTTAAGAATGTCTAAAACTTACTTCAAATTATTAGCAACTACAGTTTCTAAAGTTTCCTGCAACAGACAGTTTTAAAATTAGATTCCTTTGACATATTTGCTCCATGTTGTACAAAAAATTAAAACACATTGGTGGAGGATGTGAACATATCTTTTATAGCTTAAGGGGAAAAAAAAATCAATGTTGTTGACTTTGGGTCCAGGGAAAGACCAATTAAATAGACTATAAATGTTAAAAATCAAGTTGCTATTTTTGACTAGACACTTTCAATACTTTGTACAACATCTTAATTTTTGGTTTTTGTTTTGTTCTTTTGGAAATTCAGCCATTGACTCTACTTTTATCCTCAGGCCAAAAATGAAGAAAAACAGAGCCTATAAAAGAGCTCAAAGATTTAAAGTTGTATCTTCAGCAGCAGCAATTTCCAGGTGATTTTAATTCAGTTTCCTGGGCAATAAGCCGTGGAAAATCATTTTAAGGTGCATGATAACTAAGGCAGAATGCTGATGATTTAAAATACTTTGAGGAGAAAAAAAATGTCAAAAATAATGAATTCATTAAAAGATCAGAAAACAAAAGTCTACAGTGTCCGACTTATTATGATTATCTAAGATATGAAACCCCAACTAATCCTTCTGAAATACTACAAAAGACCTATAGGTCAGAAAGTCCAAGTTCAGAAATAAACATCTGCAAGCAGTGTACAGCTTAAGCTATGGTGCACGTGCTTGTACATTTGACAAAATGCACTGGGATGTGCCTTGAGCTCTAGCAATAAAGAACTGTCAACATAACACAAAGGAAAAAAACTGCCCTAAGATGCAGTTTCTCATCTGTCAGGCTGGCAGTGACTCAGATATTTAACAAAGCAGTCCACAAGGCTTTTGTGAAACATGCTCCCTCTTAAATTCTGATGAGAATAGAAAATGATACAAGCCCCACAGAAGAGAACACAGCTATCCATAAGATGTTTTCATTGATTAACTATGACCTAGCAACATCATTTATAGAAATATATCTGAAAACCATCTTATTCACTGCAGTACTGTTTACAATAGACAAAGACTGGGAAACACAATGGCCCATCAGTAAGTGTTCCTTCCAAAGCAAATTGAACTTGAATCTGATCAGTTCTCTACAGATGTACAGGAAATGCAAAGAGGAAAGCATGTTTAATGACACAATATGATGCAGTGGGCATAATTCAAACTGTAAGGAACCATGAGACCAATAATGTGGCTTCTTCAAGACATACAAATCATAAGACTTCAAGAGCATGGAAGGGACCAAGTGAAGCAAGCTTACAAGAATGAATCGCAATGTCTGGATTGTGTTCAGTTGCCTACTTGAGTAAATTTTGAAATAATCTTCTGAGGCAATCAAGGAAATTGAATAATACTAACTGGATAAAACAAATTATTGAGAAGTTAACATTTCATACATAGTGGTAGTATGATAGGGCTTTTAAGTTCTAATGTTTTAGAGTAATATACTAAATGCTTATACATGCAATATTATGATGTCACTGATTTGCTTCAGAATAGTTTAGCATGGGGGAGTGTGTGGCAGGATCACAAACAAAACCACAGCCAAAGCTGATCCTGTTTGAAGCTGGATGATGTCACATAGTGACTCAGCATACCATTCAAACTAACTGTAGTCATGTGTGTAATTTTCAATAAGGTTAGAAAGACTTAATGGAAGGATATTGAAATTGAGCAAAAAGATATATCCATCCTAAGCAAAGAAAGTCAAAATAATTATGAGGATTGCTTTTAAACTTAATAAATCACAAGTAGAGACACCGTGTACCACACCAACTGGCCTCAGTTTCCTGCCCAGGTCCATTATGGAGCTTCAGAGTAGAGATCAGTCTTTGGAAAGCTTGATTCTTACCTCAGAGTCTCACCTGGCATTAGAAACTGGTCATGCTCAATGACACAGGGATTATACAGAATAGTATCCCATCTACCACACACCCCTATGCCAGTAACAACATCCTGGCAAGCAGCTGAGCAGTCCAGATCTAGCTTGAAGTGCAATTTTTCCTTATGGGTCTGCATGTCAACATCCTATCATCCTGTGTGTATTTAATATCGCCTCAGTAAAGTGCTATGACCATTAACAATGGCTGTTAAGACTGTTAATCTCATCTGTAAAAACTGAACCCATACAGTAGTAAAATGAACAGGAAGATAGACATGATTAATACAAATATTCTGAGTGAATTGTTATCTAAATTACATTAGAGAGAATTACTCTCTGAGCCTGTATATATTTTATAAAAATGTAAGTAATAATATAAGCAAGACTAACAGAGATAACACTGGCAATTCTAGTTAGTACAGGCTGTTTGACACATAAACATCTATAATGTTAAAATAGATTTTAAGAGCTTTATTTAATTCCCAGCTATTTAATTCTATTTAAGCCCTGAGTCTTTTAAGGAAATGCTATTTAGAAATTATTTGCATCTTTAAAAGTAAATTAAAGCAAAATGTCAATGTAAAGTTTCTAAATTGAATGAGAATAAAAAGTTCCAAAATTCATGTACAATACATTCCTAACACATCTTCCTTAATCCAGGTATAAGAGAAATGTAAATTATATGAAGAAAAATCAAAGAGTTAGAAAATTATGTAATAGTTCTCAAAACACATTCATTCTCACTAACCAAAATGCAAAACAACAGACAAGACATTATTGCTTTAAAGGGACACTTCCTTGTATTATGAATCTGTGGGGATTATAAAATGGAAGGAAAAACTTAACAGAATGATCACTACAGAGCGAGCCATTTTCAGTAATTCAAGAAATCTACCAAAGGACAAATCTTAGATGCCATTAATTCTACAAAATATGTAACCAAAAAACTTCTTTGGGAATTACATTCTACTATGAACAAAAAGGTCAGTGATGCTACTTAATATGGCAGCTGAGAGGTGTATCCAGGGGCCTGACATGACGTCTAGCAGCTGACACAGAAGAAAGATTTCTCATCTTGTACTTAATGTTAAAAATATAAAGCTTTGAATAATGGAAGTCTTGAGTGTGTGTGGCCTCTGAGAGGAAGCCACCACTAAAGAGAAATTAGACTTGGCCACATACTGAAGTTACCACTCAGCTAACTAACCAACATTCAGCCCAAATATCTTTTGTGATTCGTCTCAAATGGATGAGCGGGAAGATGGATGGAAGGAAGGATGGATGCATGGATGGATGCATGGATGGATGGATGGATGGATGGATGGATGGATGAATGGATGGATGGATAAAAATAGGAATAAATATTCTTTTATTAATATTCTAATATTGACAAAGATGTAGAGAATATGTTGTAGTAATTTTACTTCAGAAAGAAACTTGGTAGATCTCAACACAGTAAAAATATTCATTAATTTTGGTATACAGGAATTCATCCTCTGTGGTAGAGGATTCTAACACATGAGCAAGCCTCTGTAGGAAGGTTTCATGGTAGCAGGATTTCCAACATCACAGAATTAAAGACACAGTTCACACAGCTTGACTATTCTCAATTCATTCATCTTGCCACTTGTTTATTGTTGTTTTATTTTTTGATTTTGAGACAGAATTTTGCTATGTGACCCAGGCTGCCTCAAACTCACAATCTTCCTGTCTCAGCTTCCTGGGTCCTGAGATTGCTTAGTTTTTAAAATTCTCCCTCTACCCCGTGTATGTGTGTGTGTGTGTGTGTGTGTGTGTGTGTAAAATGCATGTGTGCACCCATGCATATGTGCAATTGCAGGCATGCATGCATAGTAGAGGACATGGAATGGCCACAGTGTCTGCCCTTACCTTCTACTTTCTTGGAGAAAGCATCTTTTGTCTGGTGTTGCCTATGCAGGCTAACTGGCCTGTGATCCTCTGAGAATTCTCTTTCTTTGCCCCCCATCTCACAGTAAGAGGGCTGAGATTACAGGGGCAGAAGGCACATCTAACTTTCAGGTGGCTTCTGAGGGTTAGGACTGGGTTCCATGTGTGTGTATGGCAAACACTTTACACGCTGGGGTGTCTCCCCAGATGTGCTTAGTTAATGTTTAATTGACCTTGATAGCTCAAGTCCAGTGATGTTTCCTTGAAAAAAAAAAAGTCTTTCCTAACAATTCCTTTAGCATCAGGTCTAGTTACTATACAGCTTGTATTTAACATAATTTTATTCCCAGGCTTACTTGACAGACCACCTCTTTATCCCAGCAAACAGTGCCTTCCACGAGGGCAAGGGAGTGCACTCTGCTAGTCACACGGGTCTGCAAGCTAAATGTTAGGGTCTGCAGTGATTCAATAACTTAGGAAATAATACAAAGATAATGTGGTAAAATGTTAGGAGGAAATAAATATATATGGGATTTCACAGTCATTCTTACAGTGGAAGATAATAAAACACATATTAAATGTGTATGATGTACATATGCATGTACGTGTGTGTGTGTGTGTGTGTGTGTATACATATGTATGTATGTGCACATTTAACTCTGTGAAGTCTCAGAACACAAGACACAGACAGTTCTTCCAGGAAGATAGTCATGGGGCCTTTCTGTGAAATTACATGAAATGTCTTCTTACTATGAACCTGAGCCAAGAAAACCAGGCCCCACTTTGTAGTTGCCTTGGTTTGTGGTTGACATAGTTGATGGAGATAGGTAATTTCTCTAGACGAAGGGGTCACATGCACTTTGCATTTGGAAGAGCTGCCTTTTAAAAAGATTAATATTAATAATAAAAGCCACACAAAACCACCCAAATCCTAAAACTTTAAATATAAATGAAAACTTGTAAATTGATGTATTGCTTTACCAGGTTTTCAGTGCAACCAAGCAACAATAATGCAAAACGCTATTTTTAATTAATTCTATTCTTTGCAAAAGAGAAGTATACTGCCTGAGTAATCCTCAGAGATAAATAGCTCGAAAATACTATGCTTGACCATTTGCACATGACCCCTTCGAATTTAGCCAAGGTTACCCCTTTCATGGTATTGGACAGATATTTGAGGGAGGGGAATAAAGAAAATTCTAAGATAGAAATAGGGTATTTTTTTTTTTACATTTATTTTGTGTGTATATGTGTGGACACACATGCCATAACATGCATGTGAAATTAGAGGACAACTCTAAAGAGCTGGTTCTCTCCTTTCCCCCATGTGGGTCCTGGGGATGAACTCTGACTGTCAGGGTTGACAGTAAGGACCTTTACCCACTGAGCCATCTCTCTGGTCCCCGAGGGCGTATGTATACGGTGTTGGAGAAAGAGAACCCAATCAGGAAATAAACCGTGGCTGGCATTTGCCAGAATATTTTGCTTTTCCTATCAAGTTGACAATTGTTGAAAGCTAAGGAAATAACCATCTTTCCAAAAATAAAGCTGAATCCAGACTTCATAATGATGTTACTAAGAGTTTGTAATGTGTGTAAATTACGTCACATCACTGTCAGGACATCCAGTGGACGTTAGCTGCTGCTCACTCTCATTGGTAGTTGGGAGTTCCAAAAAGTATTTGGACTGTCGCTTGTTTTCTATTTTCAATGTAAATACATCATCCCTCCTAATAATTCAATTTACCAAACTAAAAAAAAAAAAAGCCTCTAACCTTCTGCTCTGCGGAAGCGGACGCTAACTTCGTGGCTTTGGTTAAGGCATGTAACTGCTGGTAGTCTGCTGGCTTATACCTGAAGTTTCTCATCCCATCTTTCATATGGAATGCCAGGTTATCTGTTTTTTGGTAAAAGCAGAAAAATGACAGAGAAACAGTGTCACATCATTCAAAATCAAAATGTATTTAGGGGGAAATATTGAGGTTAGATCGTATCTCTATTTTTAAAAGCGAATAGAAGATGGTTACAGCAGTCACATGTAGCTAACCCTCTGGGTCTAGAAGCTCTTAGAACATGGCTGCCGCAGCCCTCATGTAGCACTGCTTCCGAAGGGGATGGAAAGAACAACTCTGTGTACGCTGGATAGAATGTTGCCAGTACGAGAAAATGAGGCTACTCAATTTACTTACATTTCAGACATTTTTTAAAAAAATCTGTTCAGCATCAACAGTAAATATTTCAGCATCACATCTCTATTAATCAAACTACAAAAATAGATACTGAAGCATCAATGAATTTCTAACTCAGAAAGTTAAAATTGAAAAATGTTCTTTCTTAAATTAACACTAAATACGTAATAGCTCAAATAAGATTCTAACTACGTAAAATAGTTGTGTACTCTCCACCCAAAGACATACAATGTCCTAATGGACTAAATTAACCCTTTTGATAAATTCCAGGAGGAGGGCCTCTAAAGAGGCCAGAGCATAAATCACAATAACCCAAATAATTCTAACAAAAGTGCCTGTTTGCACCAATATGAATAACTAATATCTGCTCTAAGAGAATCCGAAATGTCTCCAGGAAATCATAGTAGAAAAGGGCCATGGTGTCCTGGCCACAGCTGTGACAAAAGCAGACCCCATGTGAGAGAACTGGCCAGTCATTCAGTGTAAGCAAACCCAGGTTTCCTTATTAAGAGATTAGAAATCAGCACTCTAAGTTTGTATCATTTTAAAACTTCATAATATCAATCAAAAAGGACAAACAGAAGGGGGGGGAAGTACCTGAGATGTCATTTCTCTGAATCATCATGAATGGCCAATCTCTTTTATTCATGTTTTCTGTAGCTGTCAAAGAACAAGAGACCATTTAAACATCACAGACTGATTTTCTAATATTTGTAAGGATGTGTTGACTTAATTCACTTCAAAAGTGAAAGCAGGGAGTGACTGTTAGAACTCTATATTCCAGAGTATTTTTTTCTGCCACTCATCTGTGTGTGTGAGCACCTAGCGAGGGCACACGCAGGAGTGCATGTGTATGTATGTGTGCAAGTGCTGGCAAGAGGTCAACATCTGGTGTCATTTCTCAAGAGCCAACCTCCATGGTTTTCAAAACAGAGTCTCCCATGGGAGCCTGGCAACCCCTGACCAGTCTGCCTCTGCCTCCCCAGCACTGAGATCAAGCACACACAACCCGACCAAGCTTTTCTAAAGAACTGGGGATCTAACTGGGGCCCCGTTCTTGTGTGGAAGCTTTCTGACTAGCCCTTCTTCCTAGGCCCTCTTCTGTGCCATTCTTATTCTTGGTCACCCTACTCTTCCCCGCCCCCAACCCTCCTTCATGCAATTGCCCCAACTGAGAAATACTTGGTCCTGAGGGAGAGGCATGTGTCTTGAATTCCTGGAAAGAAACACATCAGTTGAAGAATGAACTCTTCACTTTTACTGCGATACGGTGTGGAGTATGTAGAAGTGTACCAGGCAGGTTCCCCACCTTTTCCAGGAGTGACTTACCACTGTGGCAACTCTGTCTGCAGGCAGCCTCTGCTGTCACCTCCCTTGGTGTTGGAATTGGCTGCATCTAAATGCACACCCTTCTGGAGACAGACAGCCCCTGGCCACTGACTAACAACACGGGTTATGAAGCAAGCTTGGCCCAACACATGATGCTCTCTCATGTGGAAAAGGTACTTCACAGCTTCCTGGTGCCTTAGTTTTCACTTGTTCCATCCCGGCTCCTCCCCCTTCCTTTCATAGGTGTGGGTCCTGATAAACACCTTGCACCCCCAAATCTGCCTCAGAACCTGCTTCCTGAGCACCCATCTGTGCCGCACTGAAGTGAGCAGGCACCTCTCTAGGAAAACTCACCTCTAAGGCAGACAGGTTAATTAAATGGGGTTGAGTTACAGCACCCTCGGTTCATAGATTTTTGTTCCTCATTCAGTAGGGGAAACTAGTCACATCCACTGCTATTTACAGTAACCTAAAGCTTAAAGGGAAGAGAAAATAGCAAAGGTCCATGACTTTTTGAAAACTCTGCCAACATATCACGGGTCAATTGCCCACCAGCTTTGTGACTAAGGTTATAAACTCCAGTGTGTAATTTCTCATGGGTCTTTGACCACAAACATTGTGTTTTAAGGCTTTAATAACACCAGCACTCTCCCTAAGGCTGCTCTCTGCTCACACTCACACTTTATCTGATAAGCTTCTTCCGAAATCCACATCCTATCTGCTCATTTCCACCGTTGTTGTAAGAATCACCTCCTGCTCGAATGACACAGCCACACCTCTCCATCAGAATTAGAGAATGTCTCTCGCGTCTCTCATCCTGCTCCTCTCTCTTCCGTGATAATGCCTGTCTGTCCTCACATTTGCACAATTACTAATTTGATGTTCATCTCCCTCGATAGACATGTGTACTACATGGTATTCCCACTTACATCTTGTAACAGTTACTCTTCACTGGCAACTTGGTTGAATTTAGAATAACCTAGGAGACACACCTCTGGACATATCTATAAGAAAGTTTATCCAGAGAAGTTTAACTGGGGAGGGAACATGTGGGGGACACCATTCTGTGGGCCAAAGTCCCACACTGAATAAAAAGGAAAGGGCAGAGTGTGAGCGCCAGCGTCCATCTCTGTCTGCTTTCTGATTGTAGACACAAGATGACTAGACACCTGCTTCATGCTCCAACCACCATGCCTTCCCTCCGTGATGGATTATACCCCTCAAACTGTGAGCCAAAACAAACCCTTGAGCTGCTTTTGTGAGACAGTTTATCATAGCAACAAGAAAAGTAATAAATACATATCATCCGTGTTAATTTTTGTCAACTTGACACAAGCTGAGGTCATTTGGGAAGAGGAACCTCTGTTGAGAAATTGTGGTTAGTGACTGATGTGGGAGGGCCTAGCTCTTTGTGGGTGGTGTCACTTCTGGGCAGGTGGTCCTAGGCGGTACAAGAAAGCTAGCTGAGCAAGCCATGGGGAGTAAGCCAGTAAACAGTGTTCCTCCATGGCATCAGTTCTTGTCTCCACGTTCCTGCCCTGAGTTCCCCAGATGAGGATAGACTACAGTCCTGCAAGACAAACCAACCTCTTCCTCCCTAGTCTTTGGTCATGCTCTTGAGCACAGCAACAAAACTTAACTAGTAGGGCATATGCCTCCAGCGCTTACACAAAATACCCTAAGTGTTCAACAGATTCTATGTGAGGACATGAATAAAAAGTTTTGGGATGTCTTCTAGCCACTCAGCAGAACGGTGATAATTTCTTAGCACACAGTAGCTCCTCCTTCCCAATCATTACTTTTGATTTCCTTTAATGGGCTGAAACAGTAGCTTACAGACAGAAATGACAAACGGAGATGTCCTTAAGGCCCATTGGGTAAGTTCAGTGACAGAAGCAACAAAGAGCAAGACCAGAGAAAATGGAGGAAGAGCGAAGAGAATCCCATGCCAAAAGACAGTTTCTTCTTTTCATTGTATAATACAGGTACCCAGTGTGCACATAAGCAAGTCTCCTCAACAGACCTACACGAGGCTCTTAGCTCAGGCTTCCCATGCCTCATCTATTGTTTTCGCTGCATTTTCCAACTAAGTTCACTGTCTTAAGTCTCTAGCTAGGAGACCCCACTAGTCCTCTGGTCCATGGATTAGTTTTTTTCCTCAATGGACCCTTAGGTTTGGAATTCCTTTTTCTTGGCTTTGAGATTCAGTGCTTCAGGATCTTGAGCAAAATGAGTCTTTCCATTTCTCTTTCAGCCACTTTGGTTTATGAGGGCCTGGTTTTGTATAATCTTGTCTTCTGGTCTGCCAAGGAAAAACATGCAAACTACACAGGGTTCCTTGCCACCTATACATAGTTTTCTTAATTTTTACATTTATTTATTTACTTGCTTATGTGCGTGGATGCATGGATGTGTGTGTGTGTGTGTGTGTGTGTGTGTGTGTGTGTATTAGTGAGCATGTGTGTACCATGATACACATGTGGAAATCAGAGGATAACTTGCTTCTCTCCTTCCACCACGTAAGTTCCAAGGATCAAACTTAGGTCATCAGGCTGGACAACAAGTGTTCATACCTGTTGAGCCATCCTACCAGCCCCAAATTTTAAGTATGAGTATAAAAATCTCACCCTAGGATGACTTCTAGAAATCAATGTTGTAAGAAAAAAGCCAATTATTTGTTTTCAGGAGCTTGAAATCTAGAGTGGCCCAACCACACAGAATTCACACATACTTGAATATTTTGACATAATTACTACTTGCTCTTCATTACTATTGTACACTTCTAAAGAATGATTACATTTCAGCACCACAAAAAAAAAAATGGATTCACTTGTAGTATTTCTTCTGTCAAAGAACGGAGTAGACTTTCAGATTTAGAATTTAGAAATCTTATAAACAATTGACTGGGTCCAGCTCTCCTTTTAGCATTTGGGGTGCCTAAGGTTCAGAAGAACACAAAAGATCCAACAGCCATTGACTAGCAGAGCTACTTTGCATAAAAAAAAAAAAACTTTCTAGAAATAAAGCTTAATTCATTATCACTATGGTGAGCAAGCCCAACCTGAGATGAAATTGTTTGGTGGCAAGCCTAAACTAAATGCGTTTGCCCTATTCACTGAGGACATTCACACATCCTGTGGTTAAATGCTTTAGGGTGAGTAACTTTTGCTTGCGCAGGACCTCCCATGCTAACTCATTCAGGAGTGCTTGGTTTTAGAAAGTCCTCCATGCTTCCAGTATGTGACAGCTAAGAAAACGCTGGAATGATGCTAAGATGTTAAGCTTCCTAGACAGATTTAACTATTGAAAACATTTCAAATTAATGCACATAGGAAAAATTTCTTAGAATATAGGATGAATACTTTTATACGCAGTGGCAAGAGATGTGAAAAACATTTTAATATAAAGTCCCATTTTACAGATCTGGTAGAGAATCTGAACTTTTGGTAAAAGAAACAAATTAATTCAGCACCTTCAGATGCCCACTTCATACTCCCTCCCTCCCCCTCCCTCTCACCACCTATGGCAGGTAAGAGAACTGGCCCTGAGGTTATAGAGTAGGAGAGCTGTCTCTGCCCCTCACCAGCTGCAGTCCCTGCACCTCAAGTGAGCAACACAGTAGAGCTGGCCCTTATGCTGTAGGTATGGGAGAACAGACCCTGAGGGAATGAAAGCAGGAGAACTGGCCCCACCCCTTGATGCTCTCTGCCTAGGATAAACTAGCAGGGGCAATGCTGGAGAGCTCACCATGGTGGTAAAGATGGGGGAGAGCTGGCAAGGCTGACCAACCCTGCAACTATGCAGGTCTAGAACCAGGGTTATGAGTTGGCCCAACCCAACACCCACCCTATCTATTTTCTGCTGGAGCACGCAAAGGGCCTGGTCTTACCAACTCAACGCTGCAGCATCTCCATGACACAAGACAACAACAGGATATCCAAAAGAAGTCCCAGTGAGGGCCCAGCATTGATAGTGTAGCAGAAACCAGAGGCATCAAACCAGACCAACAACTCTTTGCAATGAACACTTGCAGTAAAGATATATGGATAGAAGGGTTTACTGCATGCCTCACTGTATCACACTACAGTGATGGGATTTTTCATTTTATTTCTCTTAAACTTTATTTTATTTTATTTGGGGCAGGGGGAAGGAGGAGGCTGTAAGGCTAGAGGATGTATACAAAGGGATGGGAAATGAATAGGATTGAGATGCATGATGTGAAAGACACAAAGAATAAATAAAAAATAAGTTTAAAAAAGAGACAAATTAACAAATGCATATGGGCTTAACTAAATCTCTAAAGAGTAGGTAAAAAGTCGAAACCTCCCTAAAGATGAGAAAAATAAGTAGCAGAGTTATAATTTATAAAATGAAGTAGGTTATTTTTTCACAATATTAAAAGTTATTTTGACCTGTTTTCTAGAGGAAAAACTTTTAATATAATGAAGAAGAAAAAGTTATATTTAGACATAAAAATTGGGAAATCTATAGCTGTATTAAAAGTTGATAACAATCTTTGGGTGTTTGGTAAAATCCTTGTAATCTTAGGAAATTCATCCTCATAGGTAACTGATTAATCTACATATCTATACTATTATTGTATGGATATCAAAGTAAAATAGCATTGATACAGTATCAAATTATAATCTGTTCCATGTGACAGTTCTCAAAATGTTTTAAATGTTAGTTTAAATATTATGGCTAGAATCTAGCTTGAGTGGTAATTTTTTCTAATGTCCAAAATCCCCTTTTAAATTCTCAGCAGGATGCTGCATGTTCATTGCATTATGAAACACTGTGCATTCTAGTTTGCACAAGATAAAGTTTCTGCCCTAGAAAAACAAATGGAGCCAAAATGAGAAGTGATTAGAACAAATCATGGTCAGACTGCTCCACTGCATAAAAAACACCCCAAGGATAAGTTCAAGAACAATGGGAAAGACCTCACTCTAAGGAAAACTCAAAACAAGGTAACCAAGAATAAAGTGCTTAAGGAATTGATGGGATTTATCCTCTAAAAAACTACAACATGCATTGTAGGAAACAACAGGAAACCTGAGCAGAAAGGACACTGAAAGCCACATATTTATGAGTGGGAATCTCTGGACTGTAGGGTTGCAGTTAATTTTGATTTTGTTATTGCTTAAGCACAATTTCTAAACTTTTATCACAAAAAGGAATATCTTTCTATCTGTCTCTATCTCTCTATCTCTGTCTCTCTGTCTCTCTGTCTCTCTCTCTCTCTCTCTCCACACACACACACACACACACACACACACACACATACACACACACACACAAAAAAAAAAAAAAAAAAAAAAAAAAGCTAAGCTGCTTGTAGGTGGAATATTCTGTCCCACCAGCCAGCTCCCAAATAATAACAGAGATTATTAATTTTAAATGCTTGGCCAATAAGTTATGTTTGTTACTAACTAGCTCTTACAACTTATATTAACTCATATTTTTTATCTATGTACTAACACATGGGTTGGTACATTTTTTTTTTCAACATAGCATGTTCATCTTTCTTCTCCCAACATCTCCTAATGACTCCACCCTTCTTTCATCCCCTAGCTCTCTCGTTGTCTGCATGTCCTACTGAACCTCTTCCTGTATAGCTATTGACCATTTAACTCTTTATTAAACCAATGAGAGCAACACATCTTCACAGAATACAAAAAGATTGTTTCACAACATTTCCCCATTTCTGTCTAATTAAAAAAGGAGAGTTTTAACTTTAACATAGTAAAACTATATACAACAGAAAACAGTTCAAGTAAGAATTACAGTGACCGTGTCTAGTCCATTTGTATTTAACAAATTTAGAGAAAATAATCTATTATCTATCTTATATTTGCGAATCTAATGTTTTGTACTAGTTTACTTTCTATCCTTAATTTGTATTACAAACCCAAAACTGATTTATTTTTAGACTTCAAACATTTTCTTAGATAAACAATTTAAGTTTTTATGTTTTTCAACTTTACACACTTTATACCTCTTTTGTGAGTTTCTTTTCTGAATTTAGTAATAAGAAAAACATAATTATAACTATCTAGTCTTCAATCTCCATGAGAGACCAGAGAAGAATAAAATATTACTTGAGTAAACAGGAAGTGCAGAGCAAACAACTTCCAAAACTATAGAAATGATAGAAAGAGCTGGCTGCCTGGACAGTCACCCAACAGTCTTCTGTGGCATTGGGGCATCCATTTTCAGCCTACAGGCCTAGAATATCTGATAGACTTTTCTGTGAAGAATAATTTTGAAGGACTGTCTTGCTTTGTCTTGGCAAAGTTCAGCAGTCTCTCTTTTGTGTGTCCTGCTTGTCCAATTTAGATAGCATACTGTCAGCAGTTGAGGCAAGGGCAGATTCTTGCCCAGTGGCTAAATTTTGCCACAAAAAAAGCAAACTCTATATAGAAGTTCTTTGGTGTCCATCATCTCATCTAAAATAGATTTGTGCTGCCAGGAGTAGATGTGTCTCGTTGTCATGAAAAACTTCAATTAAATGCCATATTCTGTAGATCTCTGAAGTGTTTGAAGACCACCTGTCTATCTAAAATATATCTCTGTTTGACCTTGAAAACATACCTAACATAACTACAAGTTTGATTGTAATAGGTGGATAGCAACTAACCTGAATTTCTTTACTATCCTTAATAGTTTGTAATAATATCTTTCAAGGACTACAAATTTACACTACTTTGTTAAATTAGCTGCATAGGTACAATACCTCAAACAAGAGTAGAAACATATGCACTGTATGTTCTAACAAAAATAAACTTAAATTTATATCATATATAAAAATACCCTAATCAGGGCTGGAGAGATGGCTCAATGGTTAAGAGCACTGACTGCTCTTCCAGAGGTCCTGAGTTCAATTCCCAGCAACCACAAGGTGGCTTACAACCATCTATAATGAGATCTGGTGCCCTCTTCTGGCCTGCAAGGACACATGCAGACAGAACACTGTATGTATAATAAATAAAAATAAATCTTAAAAAAAATACCCTAAACAAAAGTAGAAAAAATATACATATAAAATATAATAAAAATAACGTTGAATTTGTATCAATATACAAAAATATCTCAAACACAAGTAGAAACATATATACAGTATAACAAAATAACCTTAAATTTGTATTAATATACAAAAATTCATGCCAATGTAAAATATTTAAGACTAGTAGTTGCCTTTTTAGGTTAAAAGTAGATTCAATAATCTACTCTTGAGGGCTGGAGAGATGGATCAGGGGTTAAGAGCAGTGGCTGCTCTTCCAGTGGTCCTGAGGCCAATTCCCAGCACCCATATGTTGGCTCACACAACTTATAATGGACTCTGATGCCCTCTTCTGGCATAAACTCATACATTCTTATAGAGTACTCATACATAAAACAAATAAATCTTTAAACAAATAAAAAAATAATCTACTCTTTTATTCTATCATTTCTATATCCCACCCCCATTTTCTTTTCAGAATGAGATCCCTGAATCTAATCTCCTTTGTTCAGCTTTTTTATTCCTTACCATTATCAATAACAACTTGCAACACCCTCCCCCTCCAAATGATGACAACCCACCATAATCCATCTCTTGGAAATGTGTGTATTTTTATCTTAGCCATTCTGACAGGCATAAGATGGTACCTCAGAGTCCTTTGGTTTGCATTTCTGTGATGGCTAAGGATGTTGAATATTTCCTTAAATGTCTTTTAGCCATTTCTTCTGTTGATAAATCTCTGTTTAGCTCAGTAGCACATTCTTTAATTGAATTATTTGATATTTTGCTGTCTAGTTTCTTGAGTTCTTTATATATTTTAGAGATCAGCCCTTTATCTGACATGGGGTTGGTAAAGATCTTTGCCCATTCTGTAGGCTGCCTTTTTGTCTTATTGACAGTGTCCTTCACTTTACAGAAGCTTCTCAGTTTCAAGAGGTCCCATTTATTAATTGGTGCTCTCAGTGTCTGTGCTACTGGTGTTATATTTAGGAAGTGGTCTCCCATGCCAATGCGTTCAAGGCTATTTCCCACTTCCTCTTCTATGAAAGTCAGTGTAACTGGATTTATGTTGAGGTCTTTGATCAATTTGGACTTGAGTTTTGTGCATGGAGATATATGGATCTATTTGCATTCTTCTACATGCTGACATCCAGTTATGCCAGCACCATTTGTTGAAGATGCTTTCTTTTTTCCATTGTATAATTTTGGCTTCTTTGTCAAAAATCAGGTGTTTGGATTAATGTCAGAGTCTTCAATTCAATTCCATTGATCAATAAGTCTGTTTTTATGCCAATACCAAGCTGTTTTTATTATTATAACTCTACAGCAGAGCTTGAAGTCAGGAATGGTGATGCCTCTGGAAGTTCCTTTATTGTATAAGATTGTTTTGGCTATCCTGGGTTTTTGTTTGTTTGTTTGTTTGTTTGTTTGTTTTACCAGATGAAGTTGAACACTGTTCTTTCAAGCTCTGTGAAGAATTGAGTTGGGATTTTGATGGGGATTGCATTGAATCTGTAAATTGCTTTTAGTAAAATTGCCATTTTTACTATTTAGATCCTACCTATCCACAAATATGGGAGATCTTTCCATTTTCTGATATCGTCTTCAATTTCTTTCTTCAAAGATTTAAAGTTCTTGTCATGTAAGTTTTTCATTTGTTTGGTTAGAGTTATCCCAAGGTATTTTATGTTATTTGTTGCTATTGTAAAGGGTGATAATCTCTAATTTCTTTCTCAGCCCATTTATCATTTCTATATAGGAGGGCTACTGATTTTTTTAGTTAATCTTGTATTCTGCCACATTGAATTTTGGGGGTCACTTATGTGTACTATCATATCATCTGCAAATAGCAAAAGTTTGACTTCTTCCTTTCAAATTTGTATCCCCTTATTTATTTTACAGGTCTTATTGCTCTAGCTAGAACTCTAAGTACTATATTGAATAAGTATGGAGAGAGTGGACAGCCCTGTCTTGTTCCTGTGTGTTTTGTTTTGTTTACATTTAGTTTGTTTAAATGGTGGATTGATTACATTGAAAGATTTTCATATATTGAACTATCCCTGTATCCTTGGGATGAAGCCTACCTGATCATGATGAATGATTTTTTTGTTTGTGTGTTCTTGGATTCGGTTTTCTAGTATTTTTTTAAGAATTTTTGCATCAATCTTCAGGAGGGAGATTGGTCTGTAATTCTCTTTCCTAGTTTTGTCTTTATGTGGTTTGGGTATCAGGGTATATGTATATTCTTTTGTGTTTAGGTGAAATGTTCTATAGATGTCTATTAGGTCCATTTGAGTCATAACATCTATTAGTTCTCTTATTTCTCTGTTAAGATTCTGTCTAGCACACCTGTCCAGTGGTGAGAATGGGGTGTTGAAGCCTCCCACTATTAGTGTGTGGGGTTTGGAGTGGGGTTTGAGTTTTAGTAATATTTCTTTTACAAATGTAGGTGCCCTTGTATTTGGGGCATAAATGTTCAGAATTGAGACTTCCTCTTTATGGATTTTTCCTGTGAGAAATATGAAATGCTCTTCTTCAACTCTTTTGATTGATTTTAGTTTGAAATCTATTTTGTTAGATATTAGGATAGCTACACCAGCTTGTTTCTTAGGTTCATTTGATTGGAAAGTTTTTCCCCAACCCTTTACTCTGAGGTAATGTCTGCTTTTGAGGTTGAGGTGTGTTTCTTGTATGCAGAAGGAGGAAGGATCCTGTTTTCAAATCCATTCTGTTAGCCTGTGTCCTTTTGTAGGCAAACTGACTCCATTGATATTAAGGTATATTAACGACCTGTGTTTGTTAATTCCTGTTATTTTTTGTGGTAGTGTGTGTGTGTGTGTGTGTGTGTGTGTGTGTGTGTGTGTGTGTGTTTTCCCTTCTTTGGGATTTGTTGATTGAGGTTATCTGTTGCCTGTGTTTTGGTAGTTGCAGCTAGCTTCCTTGAGTTGGAGTTTTCCTTCTAGTACTTTCTGTAGGGCTGGATTTGTAGATATGTAATGTTTAAATCTGGTTTTGTTATGAAATATATTGTTTTATCCATCTACAATGATTGAAAGCTTTGCTGGGTATAATAGTCTGGGCTGGTATTCATGGTTTCTTAGTATTGCCAGAACGTCTGTCCAGGACATTAATAGTTTCCATTGAGAAGTCAGGTGTAATTCTGATAGGTCTGCCTTTATATGTTACTTGACCTTTTTCCTTTACTGTTCTTAATATTCTTCCTTTATTCTATATCCTTAGTGTTTTGACTATTATGTGATGAGAGGACTTTTTTTTTGTAGTCCAGTCTATTTGGTGTTCTGTATGCTTCTTGTATCTTCACAGGCATGTCTTTCTTTAGGTTGAAAAAGTTTTCTTCTATAATTTTGTTGAATGTGAGCTGGAATTCTTATCCTTCTTCTATCCCTATTAGACTTAGGTTTGGTCTTTTTATAGTTTCCCAAATTTCCTGCATGTTTTGTGTTTTAAAATTGCTAGATTTATCATTTATCTTTGTTATTTATCATTTTCTTTGATCGATGAATCTATTTTCTCTATCACATCCTCAATGCCTGAGATTCTCTCTCCCATTTCTTGTGTTTTGTTGGTTATGCTTGCTTCTGTAGTTTCTGTTTGTTCACTCAGATTTTCCTTTTCCTGAATTCCCTCAGTTTGTGTTTTCTTTATTGCTTCTATTTCAATTTTCAGGTCTTGAACTGTTTCCTTTACCTGTGTGATTGTTTTTCTTGAGTTTCTTGGCTTCCTTTAAGAGATTTCTTGATCTCCTCAAAATTTTTGTTTGTCTTTTCCTCCATTTCTTTAAGTGAATTTTTAATTTCCTATTTTAGGTCTTCTATCATCTTCATAAAGTTTTTGTTTGAGGTCATTTGCTTCTGGGTCATCTGCTTTAGGATGTTCAGGTCTTACTTGTTGTAGATCACTATGTTCTGGTGGTAAAGTATTGCTCATTGTGTTATTAATATGTTCTTACACTGCCATCTCCCCATTTCTTCCTTTAATCTGAACAGGTGGGGTCCCAGTCACTCTTCTTTCAATTGGTCAGGTGGGGCCTCTGGCTCCTGTGGTTGTTCTTCTTCCCAATTTGTCCAGGAGGGGTCTTACAGCTCTGATGGTCACTGTTCCCAATTGGTGCAGGGTAGGCGTATGGCTCCAGTGGTCACTGGTGTCACAGGGGATGGCTGGTTTGGCAAGGGGGTAGAGGAAGAAGCAGCTGCCCAATACCTGGGGCTCCAATGGCTGGGAGGAGGGGCACAGAATGTTCCCCCAGGGTCCAGGGACTAGAGACCTGGTCTGCACAGTCCAGAGATCTGGGCCTTACCTGTTCTCAATCAATGCAGAGTGCGCTTATGGCTCCTGTGGTCACTGGTGCCACATTTTTTTTCTCCTGGTGACTCCACCCTTCTTTCATCCCTGAGCTATTCCTCTCTCTCTCTCTCTCTCTCTCTCTCTCTCTCTCTCTCTCTCTCCCTCTCTCTCTCTCCAAGTCCCATCTAACCTCTTCCTGACTAGATATTGGCCATTTAGTTCTTTATTAAACCAATGAGAGCAACACATCTTCACAGTATATAAAAAGATTGTTCCACAACAGCTGCTAAGAGTTATTTCACCATATATTAGATTCTTTAGCAGTTATAAAAGAAACCAAATTCCATGATATCAAGAATCTTTTAAGACATGAACTTGTAAATATGGGAGAGTATCATTAGCTACACTGAAAAAACATTGAGCTATTTATTACAATCTTTTCTGCTAGAAAACACAGCATACTAAAATATAGTTTGAAAATCTTAGAATTAAAAAATACTCGTGGTCAGTTTTAATGTTCTGTAATGACAAATAAACAGCTTAATTTATTTTTCCAATTATAAAGGCACTATTTAAAATAATGTCAAATTGCATAGAAAATTACTTTTTAAAAAATCTTCCGGCAGCCAGGTGGTGGTGGCTCACACCTTCAATCCCAGCACTAGGGAGGCACAAGCAAGTGGATATCTGTGAGTTCAAGCCAGTCTGGTCTACAGAGGGAGTTCCAGGACAGTCAGAACCATTACATAGAGTAACTCTGTCTTAAAAAAAAAATAATAATGAAAAACTGTCCGGCTCTATTCAGCCCTGATACACAGTTGTATTTAACCTTAGAAATTATTTCCAAAGTATTTCTATGCACATACAAGTACTACTGTAATCTCCATACAAATGTAATAATGGCATATGCACAGTTGTATAAATTGGTTTTCATTTAGTAATATAACTTGACCATCTTTCTTTGTTATTCTGTTACTTTACCCATGTACATAAAATCTACATGGACCTTAATGGCCATAAAATGTCTATTTTCAATAATATACTGAAAACAAGCATCTGAGAGAACATTTTGATTTTCAAGCATTAATTGACTTATTTTGTATGTGGGGTAGGTGGGCAAGAGTCGTGCATGCTGTGAGCACGGGCGTGTGGAGATCAGAGATCAGTGTACAAGAGTCAATGTGCTTCCACTATGCAGGTATCAGAAACTGAACTCAGGCCATCAGGCTCACAAGTGAGTGAGTATTTTGGCCCAGTGAGCCATCGTGTTAGCCCAAGAAAGAAATTTTACTAGAAAAAATTAATTCTGCCCTTTTACTGCAAAACAAAATCAATAATCAGACAAGAAATCTATAAAATTCCTGCCCCTCTCATAATTCACAAGCATTGGCTTATGAAGCAAATTCCACATATACCCAGCCTTTTGGAAATGTCTCTATTTGTATGCCTGCAATAGTTCAGAGAGGCTAAATCAACCTTGCTTTAGAAATGATTCAAATGCAAACCTAACTATCCCAATGCTTTTCCAGGTTGGAGAATGGAGTTGGGTAGAGAAGGCAGTTAACCCAGGGAAAGAGCCAAGATGGGCCAGTCTCTGCAAATCTCTAGAATTGCACAGAAAAAAACGTGAGAGCAGCCAAAATGTGGTTTCTCAGGCCCTTTTCTCCTCTTATAACTCCCAAAGCTATTGCAATAATCATAATAGCCTAAGATAAAAGGAATACACACCTATCTTAAGGCAATATGCTCTGCGTTATAAGGCAGGAGAGCAGAATGGTTGAGTTTACACAACAGCTTGTGTTGTTAGTCTTAGACATTCTGACAAGAAACCATGATGGGTCTAAGTTTTGGCAAATCAGCTTGAGAAACGTAAGTAATTATTTGTAAAATAAGTAAATTAATAATAATAATAATAATAATAATAATACAATTTCATGCGACGATGGTGGCAAGCATAATCCTGGCACTTATGAGGCTAAGGCAAGAAGGGGATACATTCAAGCCCAGCCTGGGTTATATAATGAGACCATCTCCAAATAAAGGAAAAATGATATTTCGTTCCTGATTTTGCCCTTGAACATGGGAATGATGGGAAAGGGGCGGTCTGTGAGCCTGCTATTTATGGAGACTCAGCACTCCTCTTCCTCCCTTGACTTGCCATCTGGACAGCCTCACATTTGACACTGTTAACCATCAGATGACATTTGGAAATGGACTTTCCAAAGCACCAGGACCTGCTCTGAGAATTTCACCTGTCCCTTCTTGATTCCCTTCACTCCCTGTGTCTCTGGCAGTATGCATGTTACAGAACTTACTGCTCTAGTCTTCTGGATAGATCTCAGCAATATCCTTTCATCCATTTAAGAGAGTGGATCGAAGCAGCAGCTTCCATCACACAACTGCTTGACTGAGTAATGTCTTGAAAAACCAAACAGACCAGAGATCCATTACCTACCAAGTGGATTCTTATTACTTTCCAGGACAGAGTGCAAATTTAGCACAGGTGACAAGAACGTAGACCCTTGGTTTGCCTTTACGCTAAACCATGAAGATAGATTCTCAAACACACAATGCTATGAAAGAATGGCGGTGCCCAAGAGATGTCCATGTGGAACCTAGCCCTCAGAACCTTTGCTGTGCCATACTGCATGGCGAAGGGGGAAGGGAGTCACAGAGAGCAGTGAGGATGCTGGCTTGTCCAGTGCCTGGTGTAATCACAGGGTCTTTATAAGGGGGGTGCAGAGACGGACACATGATGATAGAGGCATAGGTCAGAAAGAAGAGTGATGTCACACATAGGGTCTAGAGGGTGGAGGGGTCAGGCCAATGCAGGTAACCTAGAAGCTGCAAAGTTGAAGGAAATAGATTCTCACTCCCCTAGAGATTCCAGATCCTTGCTGATAACCTAATGTTGCTCACTGAAACCAATTTTGGAGGCCTGACCAGCAGAGTGGTACGGTAACAGTTTGTGTTACTGAAATAACTAGCTCTTTGGGAAACTTTTTCTCCACAACAGGAAGCTGAGAACTCTTCTGCACCCCCTTACCTTTGCACACACACTATCGCTGGCCTCTGTGATACCCTTCCCTAAGCTACCTCTCTGGCTTGTACTTCTCAGCCTCACCTCAAGCGTGCTACCGGGGGACTTTTCTAGTTCAGACAGATGATTTCCCCCTCCCTGTCCTATGGTGGCACCTTGTGTATTTCCCCATTGTTTCTCTTATTGATGCATTTACTCCAACGTTTGGCAAACATCTACCTCATACTAGATTAGGGGGAAATACTGTATTCAGGTCCCTGTAGAGACTCCTTCCTTCACTATTTCACTTAGACAGCCCTATTCACTCCTAATCACTACATTGGGCATCTACTAGTCAGAGCTCCCAAACTTGGTCACCTGTCAGCCATTTCTGAATCTCCCAGATCACTTCCTGGAGCATCATCTATTCGATGTGTAGGGGTGTTTTGCTAGTGTATGTCTGTGTACGACGTGTGTTATGTGTAGTACCTGTGGGGGACAGAAGAGGGCATCAGATCACCTGGAACTGAAATTACAGATGGTTGCAAACCACCATGTGGGTGCTGGGAGTTAAACCTGGTCCTCTGGGAAAAGAAGGTCAGTGTTCATAACCACTAAACCATTTCTCCAGGCCCTTCCTGGAGCATCATGGCCCTATCAAGTTGCAATAATGATGTGACAGCCAGCCTGAGATTTCTAGTTAACTTTACTTTTAATTTTACATAGCCATACAATTTTATAAAGATTTGATGTGATTCATGAGAGAAACTGTTTCAGACACCTTCTTTAACCAAATGATTAGAAACCCTGTCCTTTTTCTTGTGAGTAGTTGTCACAAATACATTGCTCTTTCTCTTGATTACAAGCTTCTTCATTAAAAGAAAACTCTTCATGCCAAGGCCATGAGCAAGGTTATGAAGTTCAATAATTCAATGGAATTTTGATGTGCTTTTCCCTATTACTGCTGAGAAACTTTACCATCTGAAGTTTGAAATGGGCAGAGACAGTGATGTGCTAATATCCACGATCCTCTTTCATCTTCCTTCCTAATAGATCCTGGTTTTGTTCAAGGCTAGAATGTTGTTATTTTGAGGCTCTATGTGAGCATGCAGGGAGAGTTAAGCAATGAGATGGAAGAAATCAGGGATCATATTTGCTTTATTTGCAGCCTACACACACACACACACACACACACACACACACACACACACACACACACACACACACACACACACACACACACACACACACTTCCCTGACGTTCTCTTCCTCATGCCTGAAATGCAAACATGAAACCAGATGTGCAGAACCAACTGGAGAGGGACAATGTGCATGAAAAATACACAGAAGAATCGCAGAGAAGTAAGCCATAAGGAAGCTGGGCCACGGACATCAAGATTTTGCTACTTACCCTGCACTGGTCCCTCTGGACATGGTATTAGGAGGAAAATAAATCCCCGAGTTTCTGCACTCAGGTTCTGTCATTTTCAACCACACAAAATTCTCAACTGCTGAAATACTGGGATAATATAAAGCACCCTCCACAGAAAAGAGCCTTCAGGGCCCCTCCATTTAAGGCAGCATAAAAGTTGTTCTAGAGAATGACACAATATAGATAGATGTATTAGAAAATATCACTGTCATTGAACTTCAAAAGTTGCATCTAGCAAAATCCATTTAAAAACTCCACTAGAGTAGAATGTTCAGTTTCAATATAGCTGGAGGAAAGTGCGTAAAAGGGTGTGTGGGTGGTTCCGGAAGAAGAAAGAAAAAAATTACCCCACAACTTAATTAAACTGCTAAAAAGCAATACAAAAAAAGGCGCAAGGAAAAAAGAATGTCTGTGGGTTTGTCATGCTCTACAATGAATAGTTTTTCCACAAAGGATCAATTATACAGGAAGCAATTTTCTTGTGAAATATTATATGAAAGTTGTTTAATTTTAATAAAAAATAGCAATCTATTAGCAACAAAGACTATGAAACTGCTTCGTGACAGTGCTGCAATATGGTAGATGCTAATACATCTTGAATAAATGAAATAGTTACAATAGGTAAGAGATGTTTGTTCACTCTGTGCTACTGCCAGTTAAAATTTGAAAAGACTTCTATGCTAATAAGTAAAAAGAAAAGAAATATCACAATTAAATGTGTTAAGATGATATTTACAGGGAAAGAGAGAAAAAGATAGCAGACAAGCAAAGAAGGAACAAAAAGAAAATCACTTATTTCCTGTTTCCTTTTTCCAGGTACCTCAAGTTTGGGCCATTAGCGAAAAAGAGCTTCCTGTCTCCTCCTCCTCTGAAAGCAAATTTGAAGCTGAGAGGAGGTAGAGCCAGGTAACTCTGAAGCTGTTAGTAGTGTACTCAGCTAGTCATCTTCAGTAAGACCCATGCTGTGTACCCCAGTCAGATCCTTGCTTACTGATGGATGTGTGGCAGTGTAGCACTGTACCTTGGTGAGATTTGAGGTAAGAGGTCCTGAGAGATGTTAGGTAGTCAGGGGAGGCCTAGCTCCACCCCTTTCCAAGGTAATTTCGACCTATCCTTGATGGAAGTGATAATGCTTCAACTATCTCTGACGTCACAACCTCTTGTGAAAGAATCACGTTGCATCATCCAAAGGATGATTTTAAAATTGTTTTGTGAAAAAAAAATCTAAGTTTTTATTGAAGCTAGGGAGAGGAAAGGAATAATACGTTTCTATCTTGTAGATTTTGCCTTTTGAGTAGGATTGGAGATAAGAGGGGCCAGTCATCATGTAACTCAGGGACAGTGAGTACATAGGATTTTCTTCTTGAATTTAAATGTACCATAAAGGGCTGGAGAACTTGTTTAGTGGGTAAGGGCACATGCTGCTCTTGCAGAGGTCCTGGGTTCTGTACACAGCACACACAAGTCTGCTCATAATGATCTGTAGCTCCAGGTGATCTGATGCATTTTTCTGGTCTCCAAGGGTACCAGACATGTATGTGGTGCACAGATTTACATGCAGCCAAAATGCTCACACATATAAGATGAAAAGAAATCTAAAAGAAAAAAATGAATGTACCATCAAAATACTTTGATTCAAGCCAGAAATGGTGGCGCATATCTTTAACCTCATTACTCAAGGGGTAGATGAAACTCTCTGTGAGTTTGAGTCTAGGAATGGCATACAGTGAGACCCTGCCTTAAATCAATAAGATAGATAGATAGATAGATAGATAGATAGATAGATAGATAGATAGATAATATGATAGTTAATAGTATGAAATACTAGCATAACTACCACTTGTGGGTAGCAGTCAATGAGAGATTAAATTAAAATTATTAACTACAATATGCCCAATCAAAATAACGAAGATCAGCATGGTGGTTTATGCCCCTAAACTTGGAGAAGAATAGGGAATCCAAATCAGGAATGTATACACAAAGAGGGTGAGGTATGCATAGGAGGGGAACACCCATGCTTGCAAAATGCCAGGGATGTATCTCAGTTGAGTACCTAGCATGCATAAAGTTCTGGAGCCAATCCCCGGCACACAGAAAATCAGGTATGATATGAATTACTCCAGCACTGGGGAGGCAGGAGGATGAGAAGTTCAAAGTCTTCCTCAGATACACAGTGAATTTGAGGCCAGCCTGAGATACAGGAGATGAGATCGTCCCCGACTCCTTAAAAAAAAAAACAACAAAAAAAAACAGGACCCTGGAGCTGAAGAGAGTTCTTTACCAAATGCTAATCCAAAGTGAAAAGGTAAGAAGTTGGACAATATTAAACTAAGAACTTCTATATGGAAACAAAAAGGCAACTGGCAACCTAAACATTAGGGAAAAGTACTTACTGTCCAAGCATTTTCCTTATAAAAGTGTGGGTCAGAAGTATATTCTTAAAACACATACAAATTAATAAGAAAAAAGCTAACAAGCAATAAAAAAAATGGAGTAGAAAACCTGGACAGTCCACAACAAAAAGACACCTTCACATACTAAAAGACATTTGACTTCACTCGTTAAGAAAACCCAGCTTGAGTCACAGCTTGATAGCACCATCGGCATACTATGGCAGCAAAAGCTGAAAAGAAAATGCTCAGTGACAGAAAGAGAGAGTAGAAGAACCACTGACATGGTTAGTAGGGGTGTAAATTGGTGTATTTTCTTCAGGAAAATTGCTTGACTTTTTGCCTTGCTTTTCTAGTCCTACATACATTCAGTAGAAATGTGCACATGTCATCATCAGAAGGTGCATGCAAGCACACTCCTAACAGCCCATAAAAGATGACCTCGATGCTATGGTCTGAATGCTGACATCAGCTCAAAATGGATTATTATGCTAGTAGGAGGGGCCTTATAGGAAGTTATGAAGCAGCAAAGACTCCTCGCTCTGCACTGAAATTAGAGTCCCAAGAAGGAGACTAAAGGAATGTGGTTTCCTTTACCATCCATTATGGGATAGCTTTCAAAGTGAAGAGCACACCCTCGTCAGGCATCGGATATGCTGACTCGCCACCCCTAGAACCATAAGCAGTGAGGATCTGCTATTTATTCATCACCCACAGTGGTAGAATAGGGTCAGGCATTGGTACAGATTCACTTGGATTTTTAGTTACTGGGAATTTGAGGAAGAGTGCATGATAAAAATCACTCAATATTAGCATTCCAAATGCTATTTGGATTTAGAAAACGATACTCCTGGTCCTGTCCAAAAGGAAATGTGAGAAGACACAAGGTGTGTTAAACAGCAGACACCATTCTTCTTCCAAGTACAGAATTAAATTAACTGCTACCAGAGCTCACTTACAGCTGCCATCTGAGGTTTATTTGACATAATAACACGACAGAATTAACAAACTTGGTGAAAAGTACTCAGCTACTTTGGAACCCAAATCTGCACACTCTAACAGCACAATGTATTTCATACTCAAAAAAGTCACTGTAACCTGTTAATAGTATAGTAAGTTTAAATGATGACATATAGCTTGTACATAAATATAAAATTCTAAAGCAAGGTACAAAATAAGAATATTCTTATTTAATAAAAATGTGTGTAAAAACATCTAGGCTGAGGGAGATGGCTTGTTAGATAAAGTATTATTATGCAAGTATGAGGGCCCTAGATCCACGTAAAAGCTGGACATGGCAGTGTATACCTATAACCACAACCACAGGGCTGGAGGAATTAGAGACAGGTGGATCCCCTGGAAGCTTACTGGCCAGCCATTCTAGCCCAATGAGAAACCTTATCTCAAAAAACTATGGTGGAAAGATATAGGAGGACACCTCCTGTAAACCTCTGGCCTCCACATATGCACACACAGGTGAATGCACACAAACACAGGCCCCAGCACAGATGTACACACACAGACACACACAAACCCATACACCATACATATAAATATATATCTTTTCCTCTTAAATCACTCAAAGTGGGACATACACACACACATTTTTTGACACAGAGTTTCTCTGCATAGCCCTGACTGTCCTGGAACTTGATCTGTAGACCATGCTGGTCTAGAGCTTAGAGAACTTCCTACCTCTGCTTCCTAAGTGCTAAGATTAAAGGCATGCTCCCCTATTGCCAAGAAAACCACTTTTTAAAAAATGTATTTGTATTTTAGGTACACTGGTGTTTTTCCTGTATGCACGTCTGTGTGAGTGTGCTGGATCCCCCGAAACTGGAGTTACAGTTGTGAGCTTCCATGTGGGTACTGGGAATTGAACCTGAACCCAGGCCCTCTGGAAGAACAGGCAATGCTCTTAACCACTGAGCCATCTCTCCAGCCCCACAAACCACTTTTAATCTGGATCCTTTAAAGTAGGAAGATACACCTTTAACTCAGATCTTTTGAGGTGAGAAGATCTTCCTTTAATCTGGACCACATCTTCTGCTGGCAGCCTATCAAAGGATACAGTGGTGTTATCTACATCACACTTCAAAGCATGTCATCTGATTCATTCTGTCCTCATAAGAGCCTTGGAAAGAGTAAGATGTGGATCCCAGACCAGCAGTTCCTGTTAACACTGAGGCACCTGCACAGTCTCCTGGGGTACCTTCAAACTGAAAGCACCCACTGGGAGGGTGCAAGGCACTGGGCTCAGGGGCAGGGGCTGCCAGCCTGTGTCAGGGAACTGGCCCAGCTGTTCTCAGGGAAAGAGAGATGAGGCTCCCTTCCTTAACTGGCCAGAGAGGATACTCATCAAAACCTTCCCACCACCAGTATACAGTTTTTGTCTGCTGTGTGTCCTTGAATATCACTTCTTAACCGTCTCTATCTTTACCAGAGAGAGAGAGAGTGAGAGAGAGAAATTATTGGATGCACACATGCTTCAAAAGAACAACACGGTTACATAGTTTCCAGTAAGTTATCACCATGGATGATAATCCTATTTTTAGGAATTTTTTTGTAGGACAATTGTTAAAGAAAGATTTTAACGTGCAAATGTGGCTACCTAGTGTCACATTGGTGAAAGATCAGAACACCTGTAGTGACTTCCTGACTATCTTCTGTGTTCCCAGCTGATCTCCCTGTCCTCCTTTACCCTATAACAATAGTGTCAGCCCCACTGCCACCAGGCCTAGTCACCTATACAGTGCATGTTGGCTCTAACATCATGGTTCATGGTTGACAGTTTGAGGCATGTGATTCAATAGAGCCAACCACAAGTTAAGAATGATTTTGTGTGGATATTTGTGTTTTCTTTCCTCAATTTATTTATTGTGCAATGTAACATCAGTTAAGAGAATATCAGTGGTTATCATATTTTAGTTTGAGATACTAAAAGACTGTCCCTCCAGGGACATTGTTACTTAGTCTAAAATTTATCTTGCATTTGTGGTTGTATGAGGGATAGTTATATCATGTTTGGCACAATTATGACCTCATTAAATATATAATGTGTTTGTGATTGTACCTGTGATAATTATATCATGTTTGGTGTCATTATGACCTGGATATTGTTTTCATTTAAAAATTAAGCATGACATAAGAAGATATGATTATGTGTCAGGTTGACAAGGAGTGGACTTGTGATGGCTATTGGTTGTCAACTTGACTACACCTAGAATTAACTAAAACCCAGGGCTCTGGGTATACCTATGAAGAATTTTTCTTAATTAAATCATTCAAAATGGGAAGAGTCACTTTTAATCCAGATCTTTTGAGGTAGGAAGAGCCACTATTTTTTTAAATCTAGGCCACACCTGCTGGCAGCCCATATAGAAGGCTTGGAAGAAGGAAACGATCTCTTTTTTGCCTGCTTGCTCTCACTCACAAGTCCATTCCTTCACTGGCGTTGGAGCCTACCTCTTTGGGATTCCAGTGTATCATAAGATGAGTTGAGACGTCCAGCCTCATGAACTGAACAACTACCGGATTCTTGAACCTTCCATTGTAGACAGCTACTGTTGGACTAGCTGAACCACAGCCTGTAAGTCATTCTAATAAATCCATTTATATAAATATAAAGATTCATTCTATAACTTCTGTTCCTCTAGAGAACCCTAATACATGCACATGTGTATTTACTATGTATATGTAAATATATATATATATAATATATACATACTTTGTAAATGAGTGCAAAGCTACACATAAAAAATGCCACAGGGGGAAAAAGTCAATGTAAATCCAATATTTTTTTTATTTTTATATTTATCACAATTTTTTTAAAGAAGAAAAAGAATGTTTCCTCTTACAGTTTTACTTTAAACTGACTTCTATATTTTGAAACCATCACTGACTTGATGGAAAGTTGCAAACACTGTAGAAAGAAGTCAATTTTCTGAGGGAGGCTTCGATTTCATGGAAGTTGTTGCTGCTCTCCTCACCTGCCACTCCTACATTCTTGAGAATGTCATCTTACAAACAAAACAATCTTCCATGTAGCCACGAGACAGCCCTCAGCAAGACCTAACATCGATAATATCGCTATCAACTTAGCCTCAGCTGTCACTCGAGTTCTGCCAATTGTTCTGGCAACGTCCTTCACAGCAAGAGCCCCGGTCAGAACCCAGCCCTGCGCTTAGTGGCCATGTCTCTTTAGCCGCCTTCCGTCAGTCATGCTGCTCCATCTGCCTTTGACATTGGTGATCGTGGCACTCGGTAGATTACATGCCAGTTTTCTCAGTGGATTGTCCTTCAAGCTGGGTTTGTCTGGTGTTTCCTTGTGATTAGATGCGTGTTAGGTCTGTGACAGGCGGGATGTGCTCTTCATATTGCAGTCAGATCCCCACTTGCCCCTGGTGTCACTTCCAACATTTAATTAAAGCAGTTTCTGTCAAAAAAAAAAAAATCCCACTATAAAGTTACTCTTTTCACTGGCAATTAGTGTTTCATGGAGACGTAACTCTGAAATTAATTAGGTTTACCCACTAGATGTATCATTTATGGATTTGATTACCAAGATTCACTGTATCCAATAGGTTACCATCAGCTACTGTTGTTGGGTATCTACCAGAGAAGACTACTTGGACATGAATTTAAGCCAACAGAAAGTCTTCATTAAAGTTTGTGAGTTTCTTTGAACTTGATTCAGTTGTCTCTGTAGATTTCCCCATTATGATCTTGACTTCCCTTGCTCATATAATCCCTCTTCCCTCTCTTCAACTGGACTCCTGGAGTTCAGCCTGGTGCTTGGTTGTGGATCTCTGTATCTGCTTCCATCAGTTATTGGAAATCTACAGAAACAACTGAACCAAACTCAAAGGAACTCAAGAACTTTAGAGGGACAGCTGTGGAACCTGCATGGGACCGGACTAGGCCCTCTGCATATCGGGAGACTGTTGTATAGCTGGGTCTGTTCGAGGGGCCCCTGGCAGTGTGATGAGGATCTATCCCTGTTGCACGAGCTGGCTTTCTGGAGCCCATTACCTATGGTCGGACACCTGCTCACCCTTGATGCTGCGGGGAAGGGCTTGGTCCTGCCTCAAGTGAATGTACCAGGCTCAGCTGTTCCCCCATGGGAGAACTTATCCTGTTGGAGTAGAGGTGAACAGTGGGTGGTGGTGGAGGAGAGGCAGGAGGGAGTGGGAGGAGAGATGAAAGGAAAATCTGTGGTTGGTATGTAAATAAAATTAATTTTTTAAAAAAGAAAGTCTTCATTAGCCAGTGGCCAACCACATTGGGTGTTTGAAATTCCAATGTACTCCCAAACTTTGTTAGGGTGAGCTTTTAAGCACAAAAGCCATACCCTGGGTTGACATACTTTAATTAGCAAGAACAGTTAGCCAGAAGCAGAATTATATAAGCCAAAAACCAAGGGTAGTCCATTTAGAGACTTTTCCTGAACTATGGACTTTGATGGATTAGATCTTTTCTTTGTTTGTTTTGGCAGGCGGTGCTGTTTGTGATGAGTTTTATGGCCTGAATGGTACTTCCATCACAGTATCAGTTGTGCTAAGATCTGGGGGCTTGTTACACTACTACATTTATTTTGATGCTCAAAGACCTCCAATGTGGCCACTGAATCTCCTTCCACCTGGTTTCTGTGTCCCTGCTTTGTAAAATCAGTGTCCCTGCAGCTCAAGATGCTGCAATTTTTAAGTCTGGCACGGCTCAGCTGAGCTCTTAGCTCGGAGCAGAGCACAGCTGAAACCAAAGCCACAACCAGACTGTTCTTGAGCAAACACCTCCTTGCAAAACTGTCCATGCCAGATGCAATTACCTGAGGTGTTAGGATGGAAGTTCTCGTGTACTTGCTTATTACAAGCCAGGGTGGGCTCAGGGACAGTGGGCTGCTTGCTATCTTTACCATGTGACTGGCTCCATCTTCAAGGCAACCAGGCGAAGTCACCCTCTCACCTACTCTTTAGAATCCCTGGATTTCTTCTCAAGTCCCTGAACTTGGAAACTGTCCTTATGATAAGATCAGGACTATTTTGTTTTAACTGTCAATTATCAGGAACCTCACTTACCTCTCCAAGCCTCTTTGACACCATAAGATAACAGTACCACAGACAGAAAGTGCAACATATTTACACACCCGAGAGTTACATGCGGTGTGTGCTGGGGGTAGGTTTTCAGTGGAAGGTCCTCTTAGAATTCTGCCTCTTAAATAGACAGAAAGTGCTAGAATAGTATCTGGCATTGTAAATATAAATACACTAGCTAATATTACTGCCTATTATATGAAAACTCAAAGGAATTTTCTCAAATAGCCATGCCATGGTAATGACAGAAGTCAGTGAAATAATACTCAGTTGACACCAAATAGGAAATACCCACTGGTGGAACCTTCTGGAAGCTAGTTGGGTGATATATAGCGAAAGCCCAGTAATTCCATTTCCAGGAATTGATACTACCACTACAGTCAGAGGTATACACCCAAAAAAACCCAGGATATTAATTACAGGGTACGTAAATAAACACCCCTTTTTCTCATTTTTAGTTTATGTTGGCCCAAACTCTCAGTTATCCTCCTTCCCTAGTCTCCCAAGTGCTGGGACTGCAGGAGTAAGCCACCTCACCTGGCTAATAAACGCTCTTTTAAACCAAGAATGTCCTTTTAGAGATTGATTAAATCATATGGCATAGGTATTCAATAGACTATCAGGAAACCTGAAAAAAATCCATGAAAGAACATGGTTCTGAAAACATTTAATGAGAGAGAGAGCCTGGTGCTGCAGATGAGGTAAGGGGGTTCTAAATCACTTGTCCAGTCAGTCTGTCCAAATGCCAACTGGGTCACAGCCTCCCTTTATCTTTTTTGGGCTACATTTAGTCAAGCTTCTATGGTACCTGCCGAGAATTTTCACCTCTTCATACTTCCATAGGTCAAACAAACCTTCTGGCCTCTCTTTAGAGAGCACCGAGTGTCCTTTGGCAAGACAGGGTCACTTGAAAAGAAAAGGAGCATGACCTGTCGCCATCTGTCTGGCGCTGCCCATCTGCCAAACAAGGGCATCATGAAAAGGCACTGTCTCCTTCCTTCCTGACTACAGCGTCTTCCAAAGACCCTAAGGGACTAACGGCTGGCTCTTTACTCTAAATCTACTGTCCCATTTACAAAAAGCTGGAGGTTAAAGTGTGCCCAGCCAAGATCTTAGAGGGTAGCTTTTATTTATCTTCAGCTACAGCAGAAGTGTTCATCTGATTTAAAAAAAAAAAAAAAAAGTATCGGCGGTAGAGCATGCAGAAGCAGAAGGGAACTAGAAAGACCATCAATCGCGTACATCACACCGTCCAACAGCTACAATCAGACCCACTTAACAGGTAAGAAAACGGACACTCAGAGGGCTTACATAACGCATTTACAGATTCACACTTAGGAAGTGGTCAGACTCGATGTTTGGGGTTTGGATTCTTTGTTTTCATCTATTTAACTTGTATGTACGCGGGGTGGGGCGTGTACAATGTGATGAAGGGACCACTGGTGAGAGTCGCCTCTGGGTTCGGGGCCTTGAGCGAAGGTCATCAGGCTTGCTGGCAAATACTTCTCCCCACTGCGCCAATTCGCAAGCCAAAACTAGGGTTCTAAATTCCTGGCTTCACCCTTGTTGCCCCACTGTTGATTTTTTACCTAGTGTGTTTGTTTTGTTAAAGAAAGAAAGAAAGAAAAAGCCAAAGGATGAAAAAAGAAATCCCCGAGAAACACCAATGCTTAGCCACCTTAGAACCATGAAGACAAATTGATCATATATAAGATCAGGCTAAGGAATTTTCTCACGACCCCTTCAACCCACAAATAGAGGCTTGAAACTCTGTCTCTTCATAGATCCTGGTAATCAAGCTCGTTTTTTTTCTATCTCATACTGCTTCGGCCACAATTCTTAGAAAGTATCAGTTCCTGTGGTTGTGTGAATGAAACATGGCCCTCCTGGGCTCACATATCTCATCACTTGCTCCCCAGAAGGCAGCATTGGTTAGCAAGGTTTAGGGGCGTGGCCTTGCCAGAGGAAGCTCAGCATTGAAGGTGGGCTTTGAGATTTCACAGTCTCACTCTGCTTCCAGTTGGCTCTCCCTGCTTTGTGCTTCCAGGTGTAGATACGATCTTACAGCTTCCTTCTCATGCCACCATGCCTGCTGCTCACTGCCAGGCCTATCACACCATGATAGACTCTTACCCCTCTGGAGCGGTAAGGTAAAATAAACCCTCTCTTCCTCAAGTTGTCTTGGTCACAGTATTTTATCCCAGCAACAAAAAGTAACTAACAGAGAAGTTGGAACCTGAGAGTAAGCTGTTGCAGTGAAGAACATGATCACGTTGGTTTTTAGAAGAATGTGGAAGACTCTTAACTTCGGACTAGAAAAACAGTTGAACGTGGTAAACAGTAAGGCTGAGAGTGATGTGGCAACTGGGCTAGAGGCCACTCCTGTGCTGCCTTATTAAAGAATCTGGTTGTCTTCTGTCTTTGTCCTTAAGAACTTGCCTGAAGCTAAATTTAGAAGTAAGGGACTAATTTTGGGGAGGGGGAGATGAAATTTCTGGACAGCATAACATTGAGTCTGCGGCAAGGTTGGAACTGATTTCTATTATACAAGTCAACAATGAGAAAGAGCAAGTGGCACAGAAAGAGATACAAAATGTGTCATTTGGATAGGAAAAGAACTCCAGGAAGCTTAATGTTGCAGCAGAGGCTTATGCTGAAAGAGAGGCTGTGATTAGCTAAAAGATTGACACAGTTAAGGAGACACCTCTTGCTTTGCAATTAAACAAAGGAAGGTGCCTTTGGGGCAAACCTCACCCAGCTAAGCTTCCACCTTGGCAAAGAGGGCCTCAGGAGTTTCCTGCTGCTAGAAAGCAAGTGAATAAAAATGCTGTTAACAATGCAATCCAAGGGCTGGAGATAAGGCTCAGAGGTTAAGAGCACTGGCTGCTCTTCCAGAGGTCCTGAGTTCAATTCCCAGCAACCACATGGTGACTCACAACCACTTGTAATGAGATCTGGTGCCCTCTTCTGGCCTGCAGGGACACATGCAGGCAGAGCACTCTATACGTAATAAATAAATAAATCTTTAAAAAAAAAATGCAATCCAAGGGGCTGAGTCTTAGAGACATGAAAGATGCAAGAGTGAAGGGATCATGGACTCTTCCTCTGCTGTCTCATGCAGCAACTGAGGCCACGCTGCATGTGTCAGGGAAGTCCCTGTATGAAGGCTTTGAGAGAACAGGAAGCCTTGAGAAGCCATTGTGTGACACTGTCAAAGTAAAGCCTGAGTTACAGTGGAGACCCCAAGATGAAGGAGATGCCAGAGCTGTGCTGCCCAGAAGTGCTGCATAAAGGGAGGGAAGGCATCCCACAAAAGAGACAGATGTGGCAGGTAGCAAAGCTGGGGCAGGGGAGCCATGTCAGCCCTCAGACAACAGACAAGGAGCTACCCTAGTAGGTAGCCCAGAAGGTCCTCACTATGCCCTCATTCCCATCTTGGGAATGGGAAGGCATATTCTGTGTCATTGTATGTTGGGAGTACATACTCTGCTTTTTGATTTTACAGGTCTCACTGGAAGTGATTGTCTTGGGTCTCAGAAAAGACTTAGGACTTTAAACAGTGTTGAAACTGAGAAAGATTTTGAGGACTTTTGAAGTTGGGCTGAGTTCATTTTGCATGAGATGGCCATGGACGTCTGGGAGGTGTGGGGTGGAATAGAAGGATGAGGATGTCCCCCACCGGTTCATGTGCTTGAACACCTGCTCTCCAGTCGGTGATGCTGTTTGGAGATGTTTGGGAGGTTTGTCCTTGTTGAAGGAAGTAAATCCCTAGGGGCAGGCTTTGAGATTTCATAGTCTCACTTTACTTCCCTTCTCTCTCTCTCTCTCTCTCTCTCTCTCTCTCTCTCTGCTTCACACTTAAAGATGAAGATGTGATGTCTCAGCTTCCCATTCATCCTGCTGTGCCAACTGCTTGCTTCCAGGCCTCCCCACCATAATGGACTCACACCCCTCTGGAACCATAAGCCAAAATCAACTTTTTCTTCCTTAAATTAACTTTATTCATGATGTTCTACCACAGCAACAGAAAAGTAACTAACACAGTCCCTAAAGACAGCCAAGTGTCCATTCTCTGGGATTGCTATATACATGCTCACCCCTCTCCTCACACATATTTTACCTTTCTTCATTGTCACAGGAAAATTCAGTCGGCATCCACCTGCAAGCATCTTTAATTTTCACCCATACCTACCTCAACAATCTGCTACATTCTTGCTGTAGATTTTGCTAGTAATAATCAATACTGGGTAATTAATTCAAATCACAATTATATTGGCAATATGGAAATACATGTATGGTTCTGAGCATTCATGTTTACTTGATTGCTTCCTTGCTTCTTGGATCAGCATAACTTCCCAGGTTCATCTTGGACTTTTCTGGTCATGGTCTTGAACTGAATAGTTTTCCTAGATGTTTGGGGTCTTTAGGGAGTGGATTTAGAAAACAAGATCTGGGTAGTATGTACACTCAGAGCTATTTGGATGCCAACACTCAGCCCAACCAGGAAACAAAGCTAGTATACTAGCATGGTTCAAATGCTATGATAAAACACCATGACCAAAAACAACTGTCAAGGAAAGATTTTATTTGAATTACATCCTGGATTACAGTCCACTGACTTAGTAAGATGTAGACATACCACTTATGGAATCATTGGTTGCTAATGACACCACAATTCACAGGTGCAAAAATTGGCATGAAAATTCTACACATGGATTCAGATCAAGTATTTAAAGTGTCTTCAAGGGTCTAAAGAGATGGCCATCTGCATTTGTGTGCTCATACTGACACTCAGATGTACACATATACATATAATTCAAAATAATGTGAATAAATCCTTATGAGATTATTTCTATGATATTTCTCATATGTCTTCAAAATAAATACATAAAGTATTTAAATTCTCAAAGGGTAAATATGAAAGTATCCTAGGATATATTGGTGGTTTCTACTGTGAGAAAGAAATGCCTTGTGTTTTTCATTCTGTCTACAAACTGAAGAAACATAAAGAATAAATAGCCCTTTAATGTTTTATTTCTGCCAGACCTTTCAATTATTTGAAAGAAGGAAGATCTAGAATTTTTAAAAAGATGCCATGATAGAATTCCTACTAATCTATTGTAGGACATGAGAAGAGTTTAGTAAAGTTAATTTATCTGATCTCAAATCAACTTTAATTCCCAACCTCTACACTCTCTTTATAAACAAAGTCAAACCATAACTCTTTCAAAAGTACTTATCCATGTCTTTAAAATTAAACAATTTTTCTTCATTTTAAAATAATCTTACCATAGATCTACATGAAGAACTCTCATTAAGAGCACAGCCCTGACCAGGCAGTCGTGGCTCACACCTTTAATCCTAGCACTTGGGAGGCAGAGGCAGGTGGATCTCTGTGAATTTGAGGCCAGCCTAATCTACAGAGTGAGTTCTCGGACATCCAGGGCTAGAGAGAAAACCTATCTCAAAGAAGACCAACAACAAAAAGACAAAAAGACCTGCCCACATGTTTCCACTGATGTTTGACTAGAATTTGTCCTGACCTCTGGCTTTACTTGTAATAACTTTCTCAAGATTCAAATTACACTCCCAACCTTGTTGCGACTGGTTGCACTTATAGTCCACCTGCTCAGGACATTTGAGCATAGGAGTTTAGAGGAGCCTGTGACAAAATATAGAAAGACTTTATCTCAAGCCATGTGTGTGTTGGGTGGGGGACACAAAGATTATCTCCAGAACATTTCTCACATGTTCTAATTTAGCACTGAAGTTGTAGTCAGGAGCAGTTAGCTAGCACCTCTTGTGGTCACAATGTTACTGACTGGGGTTACCTTTGCAGCCAGGGGCCTAGAAGCTTTAACTGACTTCCCTGAGGAAGGAAGAAAGATCCATACCTAGCATTCCACACTTCGAGACTCCCTGATAAACATCTCTTTTTAGCTGTTGTATCTGAGAACATTCAAGGTATCTGACAATTAAAGGTGTTTGCTTAGGGTTCGGGGATTTAGCTCAGTGGTAGAGTGCTTGCCTAGCAAGTACAAGGCCCTGGGTTCGGTCCACAGCTGGGGGGGGGGGGTTTGCTTTGTGAAAGAAGTTAATTTAAGAATATCTACTACAGTCCCATACTGCTTGGTGGACAATAGACATCAGGTAACTGCCTCTTGTCCATAAATGAAAACCTTTTTAAAAGTAGGCTTAAAAATAGCTTCGATTTAATGGCCTAGAAATTTATACACTATAAAGCACAGTTTCTCCCAGACAGAAAGTTGGAAGGGGATTCTCTCAGCAGGGAGTATTCAATGGAGGTCAAGTAGAGGCCCCACAGGCCTATCAAACACACTGACTGGGAAATCTCAGAGCCAACTGGGCCTTGCAGGGGAGAGTTAATAGGGGAAAAGACTGGGCAAGGAGTCCAAGTTTGGAACAGAGGCAACGGTGCTGAGGAGGACCAGATGGGGAAAACTTGTGGGGTCAGGAGAGAGCGATGGGCTGTGAAGTAATGAAGTAAAATAGGTTTTGGACCTTTTAACAGTGAAGCTATCATAAACAAAATTCCTTCTCCAAGATTTTCAACTCAAGACCCAAGAAAGCTTGAAGCCATCTACCTGGATCTGTTCTAAGCTTCATAAGCATGCTTCCCACTAACACTGACCTACAGTGAGCACGCAGCCCCTCTCCCAGGGATGGGTGGGGGCCTCAGAGGAGGTGCCATATGCTGAGACCCAGGCTGGATCCTGTCCTTTCTTTGGTGATGGGACTGCTGCCGCCTCTCCTCCGCCTTCTCTTCTTCCTCCTTCTCCTCTCCCCTCCTCCTTCCTCCTCCTTTTCTCCTCCTCATCCTCCCTACCCTCCTGGTATTCTTCACCCAGTGCATTTTCACTTTGCCTAAACTGGAACGCACTATAAGAATCCTTACAAACATGCCCAGGCAATTTGAAAAATGTGGCAGAAAGTAATTTACTGTATGCAGACTCCTTCAGCGTCTCCATATAGCACCAAGCTTTCCCACATCACAAACTGAAAGCCCAAGTAATGGCCGTTAGTCAAGACTTGTTTTCTGGGCAGGCAGCAGTGTAATATGTGGCTGGTGTCATCTGACGACGATTTATTGGATTCTTATTACCTGCTGGCGCTCCATGAGCTGCAGAAGGGGGTACAGGGGTCACATCCCCTGCCTTCGCGGGGGCATGAATGGTACCTTCTCCCTTGTTACTGATGACTGTTATGCTCTTCTCCAATAAGTACAATAAAAAATGTTTGTGTTTAAAAAGAATAGTCTATGTTTATCATGAACTTTAATTAAAAGATCAATATTATTTGTAAAATGTCTATATTCTTAGTCTTAAAATATATTGGGTCAGTTTTAACTACTATAAAATCCTAGAGAACATTTAATCACAATGACATAGATGAATTAAACATTCACTACCGAAGTAATGAGGCTTTATTCTATACTAGTATTTACCCAAATGGTTTCACTCTGGAAAAATTGAGCAAGCTCTTTCTTTACTTATGAAAGCACAGTTTATTAATACCCCACATTGCTCATTTCAGCACTTAATACTATTGTCCATGAATAAAATGATCAGAGATTCCCTCTATTAGGAACCCGGAACTTCCAAAGATCATTAAATAATAAGATAACTAAAACTGAGCATGAAAATTTTTGTGGGGGGTTTAAAACCCCAGTTGTCCTGAAACTCACTATGTAGACCAGGCTGGCCTCGAACTCAGAGATCTACTTGCCTCTGCCTTCCAGTGCTGGGATTAAAGGCATGCGCCATCACAACTGGTTAATCAGGAAATTTCTTGATGCAATTGTCATGGCATGAATTCAAAAGATGCTGTGTTAACGACATTAAACATGGCCTTGCAGGGGCATGTATGTAGATAAAGCTGTAGTCAGTTACTATAGGGCAGTGAGCAGACACAGATAGTGACTCAGGAAGCCTTCCAGGCAACAGAATTTCCACAACAGAGACAAAACTAGAGACCTGGATGAGGATTTGAAGATCAGGATGCAGCTAGGGGTAAAAGAAAAGAAGGGTGGTTTCGGATTCTTCTCTACCTGGTATTCTTCCCCTTCGAGACTGAAGGAATGACCTCACCACACACATTGCCGGTGCAGGGCCATGATTTGTCTGTCATCTCAGACAAAAATCTACTTCCTGTCGCTGACTCACTGGTGGCTCTGGTATCGGTTCCTCAGCCACCGTGTGAGGTCATCCAATGCTTGCTGAGCAGGTGGCCTGCCCCAGTCCTCGTGCTGGTGTGAATGAAGCACAGGCCCCACGTCCCAGCAGCTGACTCGTGATCTCTACTTCAAACCAGTGCGTCCCAACGTTGTTATTACACAGTCTCAACAAGACATGTTTTGGCATATTCTGTCACAATGTCCACGCTTCATAAACTACTTCTACATCACTTTCACTGCTGTCTCAGGACAACGTCACTCCTCAAAACAATGTTCTGAAGTAGCAGTAGTCATTATAATCTACATCTCCAATGAACTTGGTGATTTTAAATCTCCTATAAGACATCGTATATGTAGTTGTTACTGTTTTTGTCTTCAGTGGGTCTGATGGCAGCTCGCAGCACATGGTTACACGCAGCCACACACCACACTGTGGTAATGAAGGCCCACTGAGAACAGGATTTTGCTCCGAGTTTTCCTTACCTCCCCTGGCATTCATACCACAAGCATTAGTTAAGATCCAGGGAGTCTTTGTCCAGATGCACTTGGGGGCACCTCTCCATCTTGTGGAGGTAGTTTCAGTTTCTAAAGAAGTCAACACCATCTGTACATCCTCTTAAAAGCAGGCAGGGGTAACTACAACAGTTGATAAAATGCTGAGTGTGAGTGACTGTGCAGAAGGAGGTCTGCATGATGGGGAAAGTGTGCAAAAGTGCCAGGATGACTCACTCGTTTAAGAGTAGAAAAATGCATCTAGACTGCTGTGGATTTGAGGTAAACAGAAAATCTAACAGTGCCTGGATTGTTCCACAAGGAAGAACACTGGGATGCAGGGTGAGCCAGGGGTCATGACTCTCAAGAGATACACAATGTGCCATTGGGGCCCCCAGATCAACAGCCTAATTTCGTTTTTTGGTTGAAGGCCAAGCTGGAAAAGGAAGGGGCAGGTGCCTTGTAAGGTGAGCCCTGAATTGTACAGACTAGGGAGGGAAGACCTTGGGAAACAGACACTCAGATCCAGGAAGCACAACCACATGATGTGTTTAGAATAGTACAGCAATCCCACGTGACTGCAGGCTGGGGTCCGGGTGGGGAGAGAGCAGCCTTAGATAAAAACAGAAGAAAATGGATAACAAAGAGGCTTGACAGAAACGTGTGGATGCCCAGAACATGGATGGCTTTGATTCAGAAAAGGGTCAGTCAACATTAAACAAACGAGCTGACAAGCAAGCAAATCACAGAGGTGGGCGGTCTTTTAAAGAGGAATCACTGAGGGGCATGTCATATTAAAAGACTGCTCTCTAGCAGCTTTCTTGGGGACTAAATTAATTTTTCTTATCTCCAAGCACATCACAAGAACAGAGCAGTTCACCCATAAAAGCCTTTCCCAGTACCTGGCTGGGGATTAGACAGAGTCAATCCACAAGGGCTTGGACCATCTTTCTGTTACAGGAACTGAATATCACGGCTGAGTCCTTTATCAAGAATTGAGGTTTATTTAACTCAGGGTTCTGGTGCCTGAAAGACCTAAGCATGTGGCTCCAGAATCTGGGATAACACCTGATGAGGGGCTTCTGAATGGTATGGCAGAGGATGCCACATGGTGAGGCACAGCAAGCTTGCCAGAGAGAGTTGACTGTATCTATAATATTGATCTGTGTGCCGATTAAGCTATTGTGGGGAATCTGCCTTTAGGTACCTCCCAAGGGCCTCACCTGTCAACAAGGTTGCACCAAGTTTTCGACTCATTGAGTTTTGGAAGACATATTCAAACATAATACATAACACACCTGGTTTTTAACGGCTCTCATTGCCATTTGGCCACTAGTGACCATAAAACCTCCTAGATTCCTAGGCAATGATAGTCTGCTTTATAAAACATACACTTGTGTTCCCACAAGGGACTCTGGGAACTGACCAGAGGGCTGTGTAAATCACAAATGGGCGTGCTCACATCTCACATCACTGAGCCTGATTCCACTCAGTAGCCACAACTTTGAGACTGTTTACCAAGGGTAAATCCTGGTTAGTAATGTTAACATATAAATACATTCAAACTCTTACATTCTTAGAAAATTCAAGATTTGCAGAAAGACAATTTACTGTTTAAGTGAAGCAACAATTTCCATTGAGTAGTAATTAAGAAATTGAGCTAAAGATGCCAAGTTGCACCATGAACCACAACAACTCTTCTAGCATCTCACTCTCCTTTGCAGAAGACAACTTAAGAAACCCCGTATTCCTCATTGCTTCAGGAATGTGAGAAAGACCAAGGCACAGTTCCCACAGAGGGGCCTTCCAGAGCCCCGCAGCCATCCCCCGCTCTCTGTCAGTGCCTCGTCTCACACACATTTTCACTCTGTAAACATGGCCACCATGTTCCTGCCACATTCTGATGACTAAAATTCTTTCACTTACCCTACTTTAACAACAAAACTCTGTCATTGGTTCTTCTCCTAAAAATTTGTTATCGTATGATAAAAACTTCAAAGGCAAAGTCTGTAAGAGGTTCCACGCCCACTACCCTGCTCCAGCAGCAGGCAGAGACCTGCTCTGGGACTTCTGTGTTCCACCATCCAACCACTATAACTGAGCCATGATTCATGTTTCCCAGAATGGTCTCTGTCTCCCACTGTCCAGGAAAATTCCCATGCTTTCTATTGGATTCTGGAAGGAGGTAATCTGAGCGACCATGTCCACATCTTTGAATGAAGAATGCTTGCAGTGGAATCTTCCCAGGGGTATTGCTAGTAGTAGAAAGGCAGCCCTCAGGCTAGAATTTCAGGCAGGGGGATAGTGTAAAAGAGAAGGAGTTCTGGTAGTGTACAGACATCATTGTGATGAGAGGGATCATCTTCACTGAAACTGAAAACTCACCCTGAGCACGGGGAGCTTGCCCCATGCCCAGATGAGGCCTTCAGAGCAATGGACCCGTGAGCCCTGTGCTGCCAGACACTGGAGAGATGTCTTAGGCAAGCTGTTGCTGCCATTCTTCACCACTCAGATCTCTTTCCCTTACGTGTTAACAGGAATGCGAAGGGGGTTGAGCTAAATGGTGCTTGTGAGGTGTGGGGCGCACGGCAGGTGCTGTGGGTCACTGCTCCCGCTGTCACTTCTTTTAGTTTTTCTGTAATATGTCATCAAATGGGCTTGGCCCAGAGTCTCTGCCTAAGCAATAATTCTTAGAGTCGCTCACAATGGTCCAACAGCTGGTGAATAGGAAAGAATACATTCTCAACCCATGTTACTACTTGCTGAAACAGTAAAACATTGCAAGACCTAACCCCAAACGGGTAATGAGCCAGCCCAAACTCAGTCCCCAACCTTCACAGTGTTTTGTTTAGGTTTCTAAAGATTTTGCATTCAATGCCAGTCAATATTTAATAATTAGGAAATTAAGAAAATCTGAAGCTCCACCTTTTAAAATCGGATGCTGGCTAGCAGTGATCCTTTTTAGACGGGACTGGTGTTCTTTCTGCAACACCCCCAAGTCGGCATCCTGCCTTACAGCACCCAACACTAAGGAGAATGTTCCCAGCATCACAGGCTGGTGTCTTGCCAGTCCTGTCCGTCCATTGGCTTCCATTTCTGCCCTGGCTGCTGTGGGCATTCAAGTCAGAGCCTTCAGCCCTGCAAGCTAGCCGGTGTATTCCAGAACATGTGGCAGCAGAGGGTGAAACCCATCACACACATCACACATGCGGAGTCTCTAGTTGTTTGGTGTCGTTACTGCTTCAGGCTCAGTTTTATCAAGTTAACATAAGACACAGCAACTCAGTAATCCCACAGAGTTGTCTTAAGGAGTAAATAATACAGTGTGTATTTAAAAAATCACCTTGCGTGGTTGGAAAAAGTGGCAATAAATTTTAACTGCCATGACAATGAGCAGTGCTATGGGCATTGTTGCTGCCCTAGTCAGTGCCGCGGTTACTTTCACTATTGATGTCTGTTATTATTATTACTGTTATTATTCTTAGCTGAGAAGGATGAAAACAGGACTCTTGTTTCTGCTTTCTCAAACTGGAAATCAAAGTTCACTTGCAGCAGGGAGCCTTTCAAAAGCGGGCAAGTCTCCATCTCCTGCTGGCATTGAGCACAGGGGAAGTGCTCTGCAGGATGAAGAAAGAAGCCTCCCATTGTCAACGACAACAAGCCCATGAGCGGAGCAGATCCACACCCAAGGCCAGGTGAAAAGACCAAAAGGGGGTCTCCAAATCCCCGCCAGGCAGCAGAGGGAAGGGGACAGGGGAGAAGATGAGCCTCCAAAGGCTTGAGCTTAGAAAACCTCAGGGGGAGGAGGAGTAACTGCAGGGTGGGGGGGGGGGGGGCTGATGAAGCCAAGGCAAGACTGTCTTCTCTGGAAGCGCACATAGGAAAGGCCGTGAAGAGCTGTAGACAGGGAGTTTGAACTGTGGCCAGCACAGGGTAGCCCAGGTCCAACTAGAGAACCAATGCAAAGGCTGAAAGCAAGGGATGAGCCAGGAGTAGGGGAGAATGCCACCCCCTGTGGCCCCTCACAGTGTACCCGGATCATCTCAGGACGGGACAACTCACCCACACCACTAACATCTGTCTCTTACAAAGGACTCTCATAGTCACCACTTGATCCAAGGCAAGTGTTATTGTCCTATTTTACAGATAAGAAGAAAAATGAGACGATTATGTCAGTGGCCAAAAGGTATAAAACTAATTAAGCAATCAAGATCACAAGAGCTTAATTCTTCAGAAATTGAGGCTGGGGCACTGTCCCCTGCACTGCATCCAGAAACTGGCCACAATGGAGTTTCCAACCTTGTTGGGTATTTGTTGTATAATTCTCCTTGTTCAATTAAGGAAGGTTCTCTTTGGTCATGGTTTGCTTTGGGGGCCTTGGTTGAACTTAAAGAAAAAAAAAAAAAAAAACACTGAAAAGGTATGTCAAAACCTGGCCCTGGGACTGGAGGGTTGGCTCAGTGGTTAAAAGCATGTACTGCTCTTGAAGAGTTTGTTTCCTCGTACCCACGTTGGGCAGATCATAACTGCCTGTAACTCCAGATCTACAGGTCTGATGCCTAGATCTGATGCCTCTGGCTCCCATGGGCATCCGCACTCATGTGCATATCCCTACACAGACACACACAATTTAAAACAAATAATTTTTTGAAAACCCAGACCAATATAGCTAGAAAGATCAGTTAGTTTCCCATGTCAGTCATAGAGGTTCCAAGTCCCAGCTGTATCACGGTACCTCCGATTCCACTCCCACCACCCCGAATTCCGTATGGTTGCAATTGAGGGCAATGATGAGGTAACATAACCATAAGAGTTTATAACAACTTCATCTAAAATACCTCCTCTCTCTTGGTGGATGTACTAATATCAGTTCTGCTGGTGAAAATGAAGGGTTATAGTCAAAAGGAGACTTTAAAAAGTTATAGAAGGACGTAACTCAAAGGAATGTTCTCTGCCAGGATTTAGAACTTGGACCTTTGGCTAAACAGCTCTGCCAAACTCCTTCCAGTTAATGCCCTGCTTTCAGTACTGACTAAGGAGCCGAATAAACCACCTCACACTGAAGTAATAGCTTTTTCTTGTGGGTCATGTGATTTTTGCTTTAAGAGATTTTTCTACAGCTGAGAAGAGACCCGGTCTCTAAGGCACCCAGTCCAGCGAGCTAAATGATGTGGCTTTTTCATTTTTAAATGGTCTGTTTTGAAATGAACAAATCTTAACACTTCATCATGCTAAGAAGAGAATCCAGAGCAGAGAAGCAGTCTCCCAGGGCAGACGAGAAGCTGAGCTAGGTTGACGACACAGAAACTGAAGTCACCCCAAAAAGGCTGCCAGGCTGAGTGGAATCAACTGCCTCGGTGTCTTTTAATCAAGACACAAGGACCACAGACCTCCTTTTTCTTTCAATTCTGACCAAAAGCCCATGTTTTGAAGTCCCACAGCCAAAACATCTGTCAAATGCAAATGATATATAATAGACATTTCACAAAACAGAGATGTAAGAGTTTAGTTTGTAAAACTATAAGCCTTGGACTTTCAAACAAGAAACACCCCCCACACAGGTAACACAGACACACACACACACACACACACACACACACACACACACACACACAAAATGAAGGCACAAAACTAAAACTGCTCATCTCACCCGAGGGCAAGTCCCTACAACACATACAACACATCTATTGCATGACCTATTAAACGTGTATTTTTAGAACTACTGACCTCTGTGTGAACTAAACAATGAGGCTGTTCACAGACCTGACAGAGAGCAGCTTTTCCAAAGTAGAACAGTGAACCACTGTCTCGCATGCACCCACCAAGCGGAACAATTAAAAATGGCATTTAATTCTAACTTTCAAAAGCCTTTGTAAAACGACACTGCCAAAATTATTGTTGTTGTGTCAACACACACACACACACACACACACACCAAGGTTTTACCTTAGTATTTATTTTAAGAAATAAAATAATGTATTTAATAGATGAATAAGCTGAAAATTTTAATCCAAAGAAACTCAGTGGTCCATATTCACCAAGATGTTGTCAACATAGCTTGGGCATCAATGCTGCAGATTGGTCCCCCTGACACCACAATGTACAGTAGTTATTGTGTGGATCCAAGAAGCTTGAGTTCAAGTTCCCTAGTTACTAGTTGTGTGGCTTTGGAAGAACGACATCTCTGAGTTTCTGCTGCCTTTTACAATGTGGTGTCAGAATGCTGACTGCCTCCTGGAAGTCATTCTAGACACAAGGAATAAGACTAACTCCATATACAAGGAGCTTAGCACAGTGCATGGTGCAGACCACAAGGCCAACAGGGTAAGATTATCGTTATCATCACTGAAAAACTCCTTTCAAGACTAACTGCGTATCTGTCATGTAATCTTGGGCACTTCTAAGGTGGATCTCATAGCAATTAGTGGCGGGATAGAAGATCTTCACAATCACCGAGGAGAAATGAGAACAATGAGGGGCAGGAAGGGCTCATGCAGCTCAGAAGCTCACAGCTTCATAGTCAGCTCATCATATGACCGTACTAGAGACATTGCCATCAGCCTTGATTTCGCACAGTAAATTCAAACAGCTCAAACTCTTGCAACACTACTGTGAGACTTGGAAAAGTTTTCAAACCTGCATTAATCACAAGTCATTCTTAATTGTTTCTTAGGTCCGTTCACAGTTTCCTAGTGTGATTTTATGTGAGAAATTAATTTGAAAATTGGGAACAAACATGGCACGGGAAGGACCAACACATATAATCAAATCAGGTAGATACGGCGATGTGAGTAACACACCAGAACCTTCTAGTCACCTCAGAAGATGAGGCTCTCTCTCTGACGTCCTGAACCCAAGCATTGTGTTTCAGAAAATTAGGCAGTCATTCCAACATCTCGTAAGAATGCTGTCTATTAATGTTAACTTTAAAACATGTTGCTGTGCTGTATACACAAATTAAAACACTGTTCAGCCTTAAAATGTAGTGACTACCATTTTCATCAGGAGAGAACTGGATTCATCATGTCAAGTGAAATAAGCCAAACGCAGGGAGATAATAAGTACCATAGGAGTTCACTCACATGTGGAGTATAAAAAAGCTAATTTAAGGGCCAAGTGCAGCACATGCCTCTAATCCCAGCAATCGTGAGGCAGAGGCAGGCAGATCTCTTAGTTCCAGGCCAGCCTGGTCTACAGAGTGGATTCCCTGCCAGACAGGACTATGCAATGAGACTCCACCTCAAACAAACAGACAAATCACAAACTAGGGAGTAGAACACTCATTACATGCAGGTAGGGAGGTGGAGCAAGGAGAAAAGTTGGGTTGGGTTGAACCAAGAAGCTCTGGCATGGAGCCATGGTGGCACACACAACCCCAGCACCCAGAGGCTATGAGGTAGGAGCACGGTGACTTCCAGGCCAGCCTGGGCTACATACTGTGACGCTGTTACCAAAAGAAAAAAACAAAGTTCTAGTGTGCTACAGCAAGCAGGGTGTGTATGTAAAAAGCCAGAAGAAAAGGTCTTGAATGTTTCACCACAAAGAAGTAATAAATGTTTGAGGAGATAGATATATTTATCTTGATGCATAAACATCATGTAATATTTATATACACTGAAACGGCACATGGCACCCCATTAATAAATAACGTTGTTGCTTTTATGTATCTGTTAAACATAAATTTAAATGAAAAACCATATTATTAATTTCAGCAACTTTAAGGAGCCCTTGTGTCTGAGTAGATAATTTCATACATTCTCTGTGCAAAGAATTATCAACTGAAAAATAAGTCAAAATAAGGACAGAACTCTGTTCTGTTGTGTAAAGGGAAAGAGGGAAATAAAAATCCATATTTATTTTATGTCATTAACAGATTCTGAAAGAATAAAGAAGACACAACCAATTCCACTGGGTCTGAAAGGAATACGGACAGTGTGATCACGACACTTGTTTATATCATATCATAGTACACAGTTTAAAATGAAAGAGTTTCAGAGCTGGAGAGATGGCTCAGTGGTTAAGAGCGCTTGTTACCCTTGCAGAGGACCCAGGTTCAGTTCCCAGCACCCACATGATGGCTCAGAAGGAGCTGTAGCCCAGTTTCCCTGGAAACTACTCTTCCCTGCTGGCCTCTGAGGGTCCAGGCATGCATGCATGCATGCATGTGTTGCACATATGGGCAAGCAAAACACCCATACACGTAAAGTAACATAAACAATTTTTTAAAAAATGAAACAATTTTTATATTGCCCATCTTTTAGAAAATTAAGAGCCCTCCACACTTCTTTGAACCTGTAAACAATAAAAAAGAATTTAAACATAAGGGAAAGTACATATCTCTGTACTTTTTACAGTTATAAATTACATTAGTTATGATATGGTAAATGTCCAGTCTGTTTAAATGAAGGAGTGGGTCAAACCTGAAGACAATCTGCCCTGATATAAAGACTCCACAGCTCATATCAGGTCAATAAGTCCCTCTTTCCAGGTTTTCACTGAATTTCCCAAAGCAAATTGAGCAAAAGTTGGAAATAGCAAAAATATTCATGAAATATTTTCTGCTTAATTAAGTGAACAAAATGTATTAAAGGGTTGGCCATTTATTTAGTCTTTAAATCTTAAAAAAAAAAAAAAAAAAAAAACAGCTTAATAAATTTGAATCATGGTTTATAAATTCCCCCAAAGCTAATGATTTATCTCATTTATGTATTTGATATTTGGTTATAGTAGAAACCATAAAAAGTAATTGTTTACATTAATTGCATTTAATGGATAAGTACACTGGTTGGACATAATATTTAAAGTAGATCTAGGCTATTTTTAAGGCTAGGACTCATAAACATATGAAACAGGAATGTGAGTTATTTGAATAATATGATTTCTGGAACGATATTTACAACTTTTTGGGGAAAGATACAGAAACTAGTATCTGAATGTTAGAGGAGTTTCCCCAAAATGTAACCCTCCTTAATGATTGGCGGGGGGATTCCATGTGATGTGGACCAGCATCCTTGATCTCTCCTCATGCTTATTTCCCAAACATGCCTGCCCCATAAACTCCCTATCCAGACTCACATTTACTTGGCTAAGTAAACTCTAGACACAAAACCCAATATTGTAGGAAGCCTCATGGTGGAGCAAACTATTCACAACTGAGCCAGGAAGAGAAAGCAAGACCACTTCCCACAATCCCCTTCAAAGTCATACTGTCAACATGCTAAGGACCTCCGTGAGGTCCTGCCTACTAAAAGTCCATTGTGCCTCCAAGACCACATCACCTTGGAGGCAACCCTTTAACACAGGAGCCTCGGTAGAAAACTTGTCCAACTGAAGCCGGGACCAACACAGGGATGAAAATAGACAAAAGTGGGTGCTAAAAGGCCAGCTGTGCTGGATTAATAGGCCACATGCTCTGGTGTGGGAATGACCTATCTTCTTCGAATACCAACTAAAGTGCCCTATGGAGGAGTATGAGACTGAGGCAGAGTAATACATACAGGTACAAAACTAGTCCATTTATTTTATACATCCCCACCCCTGCACAGTAATTCATAAAGTGTTAACTGTCAGAACATTTAGAAAGTCACTGTCGGCAGACATGATGGCACATGCCTGTGATCCCAGCACCAGGAGACAGAGGCAAGGGGGCTACTGCAAAACTGAGGCCAGCTTGGTCTACATAGTGAGTTATGGGCTAGCTCAAATTCAAATGATAACCTCTCTTAAAAAAATAAACAAATAACAACAACAACAAAACCCAGAACAAAGCAAAACCAACAAGCAAACAAAACATTATTAGATGCACATGTTGAGAGAAGCCCCAGGTAGGCAGGGTACACTGCGGCAGTGATCAACACATGCAGATTTGCCTGGTTAGTAAGAAGGTCATTTCCTGAACCTCCGCTTCCCTCCCTCCCGCCTTCCCACCCCTTCTCCCTTTCTCTCTAACTTCTCCTCTCCCCTCTCAGGTCCTCTTAATATTTCTTTCTCTTTCTTCTTCTCTGACCTCACCTAGGACCTTGAAGAAAACAAGATTCTTTCTGCCTAGGATTTTGATACAATCCTCAAATTTGGGTTGGAATGGCTCTCTCTGCCACCATCTGTCGCCCAAGCTGTTCATATCCCTCCTTGAATTTTCATTTTTCTAAAACAAGGAAGGAAGGACAGTGGCCATGCAACAGCTTCCTCTGAACTCACCCCCTGGACTCCAGTCTGTCCCCAGTATTTCAGTGCTGGCTTCTGGTCACGTCACCTTATTCCCCCCAGGTGTCCTCTTTCTTAGATCACGTGACTAGGAGGGGACAACTTGACCAAGGAATCTCTGTCCCTCAGATAGTCCACAAACAAACTGACTTTTTAAAAAATAATTTTCTATCAATGTCATCCCTTAAAACTAGAGTTGTGTCAAAATACATGAGAAGATTTTTTTTAATGAACACATTAAGTAAACTGAAAATATATGAGCCACCGGAAAGAGAGATGCAGAGTCAGGACAGTGAGTAGGTCACTAAGTTTTGGGCAATAGAGTATCCTACAGAAAAAAGTTAGAGTAAGTTAAGATACCTACATATAGAACAATATTAAAAATTAAGTAGGCCATAATTGAAGAATAGATCTTAAACTGGTCCATGGTTGGAGTCCATCGTCATATGTCGAGGTTTGCAGAGCCTCGTAATTGTATGCAACAATTTTTTTGAGTTACTTTTCCTGGGGAGAGATTACACAGATTTCATCAACTTCTCAGAGGGAATCTCTGACCCAAATAGGCCTAAGACACAAAAAAAGGAAACATTGACTAAAATATCAAAAACAAAAAACCATCACTTCAAGTAACTGGCTTGCTGGTAAGAGCACATACATTATGGGCTCAAGCAAAGTACTCAGGCCCCGTTCAGACCACTCAGAAAATGTGAAAGTATTTTTATAGCTTTATCAAAGTACAATTGACAAATTCTGTAAATATTAAAGACACACAATGGAATATTTTTATAGAATAAGAAATAACCACAAACAAATTAATTAATATATCTATGCCTCATATAACCACTTCTCCATTTTTATGATGTGATATATGCATATATGTTAGCAGGCTTCAAATGTGTGCTATGCAGCATTACTAACTTTAGTCACATTGTACGCTATATCTCCAGAGTTATCCATCACATATAACTAAAGCTTGGCACCCTTCGACTAAGATCTCCCCATCTTGTCCTCTATCCCCTGACAACTGCCATACTCTCTGAGTCCAGGAGTTTGACTATTTCAGATCCCCATAAATGTGCTCTCTAGAATCTGTCTTCCTGTGCCTGGCTAACATTGGTTACCATACAGCCCCAGGCTTCTCCTTGTATCAAAAAATGACAGAACCTCCTTCTTCCTTAAGGATGAGAATATTGCCAAGTAGGAAGATAGCATATTTACTTTGTTTTGTCCACAGATAGAAATGCAACTTGTCACAGACGTTGTATTGCTACTGTAGACAATGCCACCTGATTGCCGGAGCATGGGGTAGTTTCATTTTTAATTTGCTATAACAGCTTTACAATTTACATTCATGTCAGCACTGTACAAGAGTTTCTTTTTTTCACAGCATGACCAACACTACTCTCTTGGCTTTTTTGATACCAACATACCCTCTGGGCCAATCGATCACATATGATTTTCCTTGTGATTTTGACTCTCGTTTCTCTGCTGATAAGTCACGTTGAACATTTTGCCAAATCCCTGGCAGCAATTCGCATGTCTTCTCCACAGAAGTGCCTACCAGGTCCTTTGCACATTTCTAAACTGGGTTCCTTGTTGGCTCTTGGGCTATCCTTCCACACACATATATCTTGCTATGCCTTATCAGACATAAAGAATGCATGATTTTTTAAACTGCGCTAATGGTCCTCTGCTGTTTGGTGTCACATCCAACAATTCATTCCCTGGGAGAGCATCAAGAAGTTTCTGTCCTGTTCTTTGGGTAACTTTACAGTTTCAGGTCTTACACCTTTCAAGTCTTTAGTCCAGTCCGGGCTGAATTTTGTATAAAGTGTGGGATGAGGATCCAGAGTTATTCTTGTATAGATGGATATCCAGTTTACTCAGAATGGTTTACCCAAAAGATTATAATTTCCCCATTCAGAGTATTTTTTCCCCCATCGGGTCCTCCAACCACTGATATGTGAACTTGTTTCTGGGATTTCTAACCAGTTCTGTTGGTCTCTCTCTGTGAACTATATTGTTAAGAGTACTATAGATTGGTAACATTTTGAAATCAAAAACTCTTTCTTTGATCCTGTTCAATTTCTTTGACTATTTGGGATAGTCTATAGTTTTACATAAAATTTAGAAATTTTCTAGTTCTCTTATTTAAAGGACCAGAGACTCTGACACCAATTGCACTAAACATATAAGTCACTGTTGAAAGTATGTGTATTAAACATTGTCAGTCTTTTGTAGTGTTGGGCATGAATCTTCCATATCTTCGGTTGCCTATTCCTAAGCATTTTATCATTTTGTTGCTATTGTATGTGGGAGTGTTTTCTTAATTTTCTCTTTAGCTATTTTTTTGCTTGTGTGTAGACCCATCACTGAGTGATTTAGTACTCTGTATTGTGACTGAATTCCCTGTCGGTTCTAACACGTTTGTTGTTGTTGTTCAGTCTTTAGGGTTTTATACATATACCACATGGATCTTAACTTCAAGGTTTCTGCTGAGAAATCCACTGGTGACCTAATGGAATTCCCTGAAAGTGTGACTGAATTTTCTTTTTGCCCTCAAAATTTGCCTGAATTTTAAAAATTCGAGTACAACATGTCTCTGTGTAGACCTCTTTATAGTCAGCCTATTTTTTTTTCTCTCAGATTGGGGGAGTTTTCAGACATTATTTCCTTAAGTAGGTTTTGTTTGTTTGTTCATTTGTTTGTTTTGGGCATGCTCTGTCTCTCTTCTCCTCCTGCGAGTCTCACAATTCACTGACTGGTTGGTATATCAGTTCCTTTTTGTGTCTTTGTAACGAAATACCCTGACAAAAGCAACTCAAAGAGAAAGTTTATGCTGGTTCAGAATTCAAGGGGACAGTCCATCCTAACAGGGAGGTTGAGGCAGGAGCATGAAATAGCTGGTCACATGACATCCCCAATCAGGAAGTACTGCTCAGCCTCCTTTCTCCACTTAATGCACGACCCCAGCCAAGGAGCAGTGCCACACACAGGCTCGATTAATAGAGTCAAGGCAATCTCCCATCAGCATTTCCAGAGGCCCATCTACCAAGTGGTGCAAGTGTCTGTCAAGTGGACAATTAACAGACCGCATTGACTCGTTTAGAAATACTCCATAAATCCGCAAACCTTTGAGTCCTTCTGTTTCTGTTTGTCTGACCGGATGAGATGATTTTTATTGACCCCTCTTTACTTCCCTGATGACTCTCTGTTGACATTTTATTTCACTTCATTTTTTCACTCATTGCATTCTTTAGCTCCATAAGCTGATTCTTCTTTATGATTTCTATCTCTTGATAAGTTCTTTTTGCTCCTTTATTGTTTTATGATTTTTTTTTTGTTGTCTGTGCTCCCTTAAAAGTCTTTAAGCTTCTTAAAAGCAATCATTTTGCATTATTCTGATTTCTTGCATGTGGTGTAAGGATGTGCACATGTGTGTGTGCATGCATGTTGAGGCCAGAGACAAATATCAGATTCCTTCCTTGGTCACTTTTCACTTTATATTTTTCTGAGATGGGATCTCTGACTGAGCCTCGAGCTCACTCATCCAGCTAGACTAGCTAGCCAGAAAAGCCTAGGGACTCTCCTGCCCTGTCTCCCCAGAGCTGGGACATTTCTCTTATGCTATAAACCACTACATGTTGACATTTTATTTTTTATTTGCCTTTATCATCATTAATTTAATTAGACATACTTATGTGTTACTGTGTGACAATTTGATATGTGCTTGCAATACATGATGATCCAGTGAGAGTAGTCACCATGTTGTTTTTCAAAAGAAAGAGTCTGATACTTCACCCCAAAGCACACAATCAGAATTCTGAACTGAAAAGTCTAGGAATTTTTTTTAAAAAAAGGGTCTCGGAGTGTTCTTATTAATAGAAGTTACATTTTTGTTCAGTTTTCAAAGCTGTCACTCACTGATGCCCTTGGTAAACACACACAACTTACAAAGAAAAGACTAGAGAAATGAATGGCTCAGTCGGTAAAAGCACCAGCCGCCAAATCTGGTAACAAATTCAATTCCTGCCCCAGAGAGAAGAACCGACTCACACAGGGTGCCACTGGACCTCCACAAGTGCCCCCCCCACACACACACACACACCGGCACAAACATAAGTAAATAAAAATGCAATAGAAGTTGTGTTTTGGTTTTGGTTTTGGTTTTGTTTTCTTGGAAATCATGGGGCTAGGCATGGTGGTACACCCCTATATTCTCAGTACTTGAGTGGCAGGCCAGCCTAGGCTACACAGTATACTTGAGATCAGTCTATGTTGCATAGAAATAAAAAGAAAGAAAGGGAGGAAGAGAGAGAGAGAGAGAGAGAGAGAGAGAGAGAGAGAGAGAGAGAGAGAGAGAAGAAGGAAGAGGAGGAGGAGGAGGAGGAGGAGGAGGAGGAGGAGGAGGAAGGGAGGGATGGAGGGACAGAGGAAGAATGAAAGAATGAAAAAAACAGAAATTAGAAATACCTGAGGCCAGAGAGATGGCTTAGCAGTTGAGAGCACATATTGCTCCTGCTGAGATCCTGAGTTCTGGGAACCAGAACTCAGGATCTGTGACTCCAGGTCTGAGGAGATCCAAGGCCGATGGTCTTCACAGACAACTGCAAACAGACACACAATAAAAAAAATAACAAAGGTAATTCTTTAAAAGGGAGAACTACCTGCCCTGATTTTAACAGGGCTGTCATGTACCTAAAGTTGGATTTCTTTCTTTATGAAATTTTGAGTAATAAAAATAATTGATGAACTATGGTATTTAAAAAAAGCTTTAGTTTTATAGCAATGTAAGAACTATTAAAGTTAACTTTGTATTTCAGACGTCAAATTCCAAGATTATACACCACAAATAATCTTTCTAAGCCAGATACTAGAATATATTTACTGAGCATATTTGTGGAAAATGAATTTGGGACTAGGAATTTAATGAGCTATTTTGCCTAAAGAATTAAGAAATTGTTAAAGGGACCTTACCATAAAAAGCAAAAGCATTAAAAAGGGCAGCTGGGGGGTCAGACATATTATCCTATTAAGCTAATCATTTTTGCACAAGAAGGATGTTTTTCTAATGTGTTACAAATCACCCTTGGGAGATTATGTGTACTGGTCACTTTAAATGGCTGCCCAGCTAGCTTATTCATGGGACCACTTGAGTAAACATATATGGGGAGAAATCTCTTCTTAAGTTTAACTATTTCATTTTTTTTTAATTAATGAAAGGTAAAATCACAATCAGCTACTTCCACAAATATTTGTCCAGTATATACTATCCTGGCTTTAGGTTGGGGTGAGCATGGAGGGACAGGTGAGGCACAGGTCTCCCTCAAGTTGCTCTTCTGCTCTAGCTATTTCTTTCTTCTTCTGTGTGCATGTAGGGTGTGTGTGTGTGTGTGTGTGTGTGTGTGTGTGTGTGTGTGTGTGTGTAAATAAAGTCAGGTATTTGCAAACTTTTCCTGTAAAGGGCTTGGGAATAAATAGTATTTGCTGGTCATTAGTCTTTGTTGTTACTTAACTCTGTTGTATAACATGAAAGTAGCCACAGGTAGGGCGTAGTGGCACCTGCCTTTAATCCCAAGACTCGGGGGACAGAGGTAGGTGAATTTCTGTGAGTTCTAGGCCAGTCTGATCTATGTAGCAAGTTCCAGGCCAGCCAGGGCTACACCATAAGATTGTGTCTCAAAACAAAGCAGCCCCAGATGATATGTGGTCCAAAGAGCAGGGTTCCAGAAACATTCCATTTACATGAACAGACTGCTATTAAGATTAGGCTTTGGGCTGTGATTTGCCACTATAGTACTGGTCTGCTCTTTGAAATATCTACAGAAGATGTCTCATTCAAAATGTTCACAATATTCTTAGTGAAAACAAGGTATAACAAACAAGTAGGAAATTTCAAAAGAATTGTGAAAGAAGAGGCCAAGAAAACAAGATTGTTAAAAGGGTAAGGACGGTATGACCTGGACTAAAAGTGATACGTTGATACAGGTCAAGCTATGTAGAGATACAGGTCAAGCTATGTAGAGAAAGCATGGAAACTTCTAGAGCATTGTGTAAATATCAGCAATAAAAAAAGACACTGTAATGTGAAACAATCCATTCCCACAAAACACATTTAGAGTTCCAACTTGCTTTAAGAGTAAAATAGTGTCAATTAATTAGGAATAACATCTAAAATATTTCATTATATAAATAAGGTGTAATCATTTTTCAAACCTGGATACATGAACCGAGAAAAAAACTCATCATATCTTCTCAAATCTGACCCATGCAAATACAACATCCCCACTATTTTTCAAGTGTGTTAGAAGAGCCCATTCTTTGAGGGATTCTACAGCGTGGACGACCCACGCTTGAGCCTCTATGCCATCTACAGTCCATATCTTAGTCTTAATTTTATATTCATCAATTGCACAACATTAAGTTTACCATGAAGGGTGGAGAACCAAGCAGATAAAATTTAAAACAAAATGAAAGGCCATACATAATCCAAACCAGAAACAATTAGTTCTACTTAAGTATTGGGTAAATTATAGTTATTTGGTTTTCTTTAAAGTCATGCCATACAAATACTGTGAAAAAAATACTTTAAAAAAAGAGTGGAAATGGTTTCTTAAAAACTGATTTTCTAGTTGAGTGGTGGTAGTGTATGCCTTTAATCCCAGCACTCAGGAAGTGGAGGTAGGTGGATTTCTGTGAGTTTGAGGCCAGCCTGGTCTACAAATTGAGTTCCAGGACAGCCAGAGCTGTTACACAGAGAAACTCTATCTCAAAAAAAAAAAGAAAGAAAGAAAGAAAGAAAGAAAGAAAGAAAGAAAGAAAGAAAGAAAGAAAGAAAGAAAGAAAGAAAGAAAGAAAAGAAAGAAAGAAAGAAAAGAAAGAAAGAAAAGAAGGAAGGATGGAAGGAAGGAAGGAGGGAGGGAGGGACAGAGGGAGGGACGGAGGGAGAGAGGAAGGAAGGAAGGAAAAAGAAAACAAACAACTGGTTTGTTTTCTGGGAAGAACACTGGACCCTGTACTATTAAGCTCAAAGCCTGGCTTCCCTGCCCTACTGAGTAACCTCCTACAGGCCACTTAACCATTCTAGGCTCAAATTCTCATTTTGTCTCTAAAATGAAAGGGTTGGCCTCAGTAATCTCCAAGGGATCTCTCAGTTCTACAGTTTCATGATAATACACGGTTTTTCTCTGAGGCCAAATAGCATCCGTGAGCTACAATTAACTTGAAGGCAGCTGTAACGTCAGCAATGGCCTTTCAAAGAAAGTGATGGCAATATTCAGTTTGTCTGAAATCCTCAGTGTCTGAGTTCTGCCTCTTGCTCCACTTATTCTCTGCCTTCATTCTTCCCAGGAAGCTCCTGTGTTCACTTTTGCCCCTACAACTTGTACAGGTATCTAGAGAGCAGCTTTCAAATGGCTGGTGGCTCTCACAAAGTCTTGGCCCAAATGCATGTCCACCAAAAGACCTTATGTGACAATCCTGTCCAAAAAAATAATAGCATTATCCGTGTCCAAACTGTTTACTGAACAAACCTCTTACACTTTTATCAGCATCTCTCCGTATTCTATTAGTATTTTTGTCTTTTCCCCACTACAATAGAAGTTATACAATATTCTGTCTAGCTTACTCATTGTATCTTCCAGAAAGACCTGCATGTAGGAACTATTTCATAAACGCTTGCTAATGGACAACTGAGTGAATGCATACAAGCATGCTAAGTGGTGGAGACACATTTTTTAACTGTTAGAAAATCAAAGGGGGACTAAGGAGTGCTCAGTGAGTAAAGCAGTTCCCACAGAAGCAAAAGGCCCCAAGTGTGGCTTCCAGAACCCACAGTTAGCTGAGTGAGGAAGTGTGTGTCTGAAATGCCAGTGTTCCCATAAGGAAACTGAAGGTGGTGATAGAATGAGCAGAAACTGGGGGTCAGCAAGCCTGACACAACAGACCCTGTCTCAAACTAACACGAGGCAGAAAGGGAGGACCAACCCCAGGGTCCTCCTCTGACTTCCACTGAGTACCTGAGCTCACAAACACATTACATGTGCACTCCCCCACTCCACCACCACACTCTCACGGAAAGTGTGTTAGGACAACACCTCTTTCGTTTTCTCTTCATTCTGGAGAGATTATAGATGCACCATAAAAAACAATTCTTCGTTTGTGTTGCTTGATGCAACTAGAGAAGTCACCCAAACTTGAGTGAGAAGTATCGGGTAGGGCTTTCGTCAGGGATTTTATTCAAGCCGTTATTAGAATCACATGGTGGTCGATACCAAGACTATGTTCTAATTGAGCTAACAGGCTAACCTTCTTAGGTTTTAATATTTGCAAATAAGCAAGAATCAAAATAATTCTATCGATTCCCAAAGAACTAATAATAAACTCATCAAACAGCTCTATGAAAATTTAATTACTATGGGAAGGCTATATTAAGAAGGGTCATTGATGTTGAAGAGATTGGTTTTTTTAAAGGCAAGAGTACCCCGTGCTTGAGTATGATGCCACATGCGGGCTGCTGCTGCAGATGTACTAAAACACTGAAATTGAGTGTGATGTCATACGGTGCAAAGGAAAGACAAGTGTACAGTCAACTTTCACTTTTTCAGGATAAAATGAGGAATCGGCTCAAGGGGATGGGCAGAAAGCAAACAGGCTTTGAAATCTCCTAGATTCTGACAAGTTACTTGATGACTACAGCACACAGCATTTCCTTTGATTATAATATTTTAGGTTAGCATACTGTACTGGCTAGTTTTATATCAACTTGATACAAGCTAGGGTGATCTGGGAAGAAGGAATCTTGAGAAAATGCCCCCCATAGGTTTGGCCTGTAGGCAAATCTGTGGGGCATTTTTGTGTTTTTCTGAGTGAGAGAGGAGAGGGTTCAGCTCGTTTCAGTGGAAGCACCCTTGAGCTGGTGATCCTGGGTGCTCTATGAAGGATAGCTGAGTAAGCCATGAAAGGACAAGCCAGTAGGCAGCATTTCTTCCTCGCTTCCACATCAGTTCCTGCCTTCAGGTTCCTGCCCCCACTGAGTTCCTGCTCGGACAGCTCTCTTCTGCCCATCCCACCCCTTGGGGCTGGTTCCCTTTCTTCCCCATTAGTGCCCCTTTCTACTGTCCTTTCACACTAACCCATCACCCTCTGCTTCCCACCTCCAGTGCGATCTCTTCCTTGCTTCTTGCTATACCCCTTTTAGTTTCATGATCCCCAGACACATATATTTTAAAATTGATGTTCAGAGTGTGGAATATGGTGTCCATCTCCCTGAAATGGCCCTATTTCATTTTGCATAATGATTTCCAGTTCTATTAATGTCCCTGCAAAGGTCAAGATTGCACTTTTCTTAATGGTTTCATTGTGTTCATGCATCACATTTTCTAATTTGTGTGTATGTGTGCACATGTATGTGTGTACACATGTGTGTGGAGGCCAGGGACTAACCATGCTATTCCTTAAGAGCCACCGCCCTGTTTTGTGAGACAAGTATCTCACTGGCATCCAGCTCACCAGTTTGGTTAGGTTGGCTGGCAAACAAACCTCAAGGATCTGCCTGCTTCTGCCTCCTCACCACGGGGATCACGAGCACATTGAACACTCCTGGATTTGTTTTGTTTTTTAACATGGATTGTGGAAACTAAATTCAGGTGCTCATGCCTACAGGACAAGCACTCTACTATTTGAGTCATCTCCCCGGCTCCTTGTCTTTATTGATTGACATAAGAACATTTCATATATTTATGGAGAACTATGTGAAATCTGGTGCATGTATACATCGTTTAATGTTCAAATCTGTGTGTGTGTGTGTGTGTGTGTGTATGTGTAATAGTCTGAAGTATTTTTAATAAAAACATACACACATAATTTCTCATTTTTAAAATTATATATTATTATGTCTTATATAACACACAACCATATGTCTCCTTTCTATAAATAATGCCCATGAACAAGCCTTTCACTATTTTTCCCTCTGCCTCCCCATTCTGGTAACTACTATTCTACCTGTGACATCTGTGAAAACATCATTTCCAAGATTCCACATAGGAGAGGTCATGTGGTGTTTTTTTCTTTCTGTCCTTACTGAACAACTTCTACTTCTGTCCTCGTCGTCATAAGTGACAGCATTTCATACTTTTCAAAGCTTCGCAGTGTTCTGCCGTGTATATACAGCACAGTTTTAGGCTGTTCATCAGTTGACGGACACTTGCTTGTCTGCACTTGACTATAGCGAACGGTGCTGCAGCCAGTGTGTCAGTTGTAGGAGCCTCTTTGGCCAGGCTGGCTTCATTTCTCGTTGGCCATATATCCACCTGGAGCTGGATGAGGCAGTTGATTTATTTTTAATTTGGGGAGAAACTTCCCCAAGCTCCTCCATTTTCCATAATGGTGGCACTAACTTTATATTTCTACCTGAGGTGTTGATAGTTGGCTTTTGCAGCAGCACTTACCTTTGGTCTGGAGAACAGTCATTTGAACTGCATGAGGTGATGTCTCATTGTGGTTTTGACGTGGGTTTCCATGACTAGTGACGGTGAGCATTTCCACATACCTATTGTGCGCCTACTTTGAAGAGCCGTCTATTTAACTCTACTGCCTGCTTTTCTATCTGGTTATTTGGTTGGTTTCTGCTGTTCTCACTGCCATTTTTTTTTTGCTAGAGTTATCTGAGCTCTTACAGAGTCGACATAGTATTACACCATATCTGTTCTTCAACTGCAATACAGCCTGCAAATGCTCTGCTGACTCAGCAGGTGTCTGTTCCAGGTCTTGTTTGCTTTGGGGTGCATATTTTTAGGTGATGACATCTCACTTGTCTGCTTTGCCTTTGGTGGCCTTGCTTTGGTCTTGCCAACAAAATCTTCATCACTTCCTCCAGTGGTTCCAATTTTGTATTTTATATTTAAGATGTTGTCTGTTTTGATTTTTTTTTTTTTATGTGATGGGAGATGGGGATGTAGTTTCAATCTTCTGCAGTTACCTACCAGTTTCCCCAACACCACTTCTCAGATGCTATCCTTCCCCCAGTGTGTATTCTGGGCACCTTTGTGGAAGACCAGTCAGCTGGAGATAAGTGGAGTCACATCTGGGCTCTGGGGTCCATTCCTCTGGTCTGTGAAGCTGGTTTTCCGACAATGGCACACTTCTTACACCACCACAGCATGGACCGCACACACTTTAAAGTCAGCAGTGTGATGCTCCTGCCTTGTTTGTTGTGTTCTCTCAAGATCACTTTGGCTATTTAGTGTTAGAACAAATTTGAGCTCTTTTTGTTGTTGTTGTTGTTGTTGTTGTTGTTGTTTGAGACAGGGTTTCTCTGTGTAGCCCTGGCTGTCCTGGAACTCTCTCTGTGTAGACCAGGCTGGCCTCCAGCTCACATAGATCTTCTGCCTCTCCAGTGCTGGGATTAAAAGTGTGCATGCACCAGCATCACCACCCAGCCAGGTTTTTTTCTTTCAGTATTTTGATGGAGCTGCCTTCAATCTGTAGATCTCCTTGGGTAATCTGGCTATTTTAATGGTATTTATTCTGCCCCATGAACATGGGACATCATTTCGTTTGGGGGATAGTTCCTCTAATCTCTTAGAATGAATGTCCTGTATTTTCACTGTGGAGACTCCCAAAGCTGTTTAAATTCATTGCTAGGTAGCATTTTTTATAGTTTTGTAGTTATTGTAGGTAGGATTATTTTTGTGATTTTATTCTGGATGATTTATTCCTGGATAGTAAATATGAACGTGGCTGATTTTTCTATGAGCTTCTTTCCTGTCACTTTACTAGGTTCACTGTCATTCCGAGAGGTTTTGGGGGGAGCTTTTGGATTTTCTCTACATACAATCATGTCATCTGCAAACTAGCAGTTTGAATGCCTCCTTTACAACTTGGGAAACTTTATTATCTTTCTGTGGTCTTGTTGCTCCAGCGTGGGCTTTGAGGGCTGTGTTGGTGGAGAGGGGTGAGTGAAAGTGGGCACCTTTTCCTTATTCCCTGTCTTAGAAACCTTCCTTAGGTGTGGCATGTCATGGCCATTGACTTTATACATTGAACCATCCTTGCATTCCTGGCTTCACTCCCACTTGAAAATGCTATATTGTTCTTTCTAATGTGCTGTGGGATCCAAGTGGCTAGTATTCTTTAAAGACTTTCTTCTGTTTTGTATACTTGAGTGTTTTGCCTGCATATATGTCTGCGTACCACATGCATGCTTGGTGCCTGCAGGAGCCAGAAGATGGAGTTGAATTCCTGTAACAGGAGTTACAAGTGTTTGTGAGCTGCTAAGTGTGTTCCAGGAACCAATCTGGGGTCCTTTGCAAGAGTAGCAAGCGTTCTGACTCACTGAGCCATCTCTCCGGCTCCATCTGTTAGCATTTTTGCATCTAGGTTCACTGGTGATATTCACCTGTGGTTTATTCTTTTTGGTGTTTCATTTAGCTTCTTAGTGTTAGTCTAACACTGGCTTTTTAGAACGAATTCCAAAGAAATTCTCTCCTCTAAATTGGTCTAAACCATTTTAGAATCTCTGGGATAACTCAGTAGGAGAGCCATCTTAGATATTGTTTGTCTATTTAGAAATTTCACACGTGTATATGATGTTCTGTGAGTAGGCCTTTATTTAGTGAGGAAGGTCCTCTTCATTGCTGGCTCTGGCTCATTGTTTACTATTGGCCAGTCTCTATCTCCAAAAATTCAACCCTGCTAAAGGTTAATGTGTCAAAAGTCTGTTCATCTTAGGTCCTCAAATTTTGGTTCATGATAATCCTTTAAAATCTTTTCAGTTTCTTGGGTGTCAGTTGTACTGACTCCATTCTTGTCTCTCCTTTTATGTAAGTCACTTGTTTTTGTTGTTACTTTAGCTAACTTTAGTTTGCCAATTGTACAGTCTTAGAAAAGTAGACTCTTCATTTAATTACCCACTTACACCTTTAAAAGTCTCTATTTGTGATGACCTTTATTTCCCCTCCTGTTAGTCCAGGTTTCGTGTCTGTTTCTCTCCTAGTGAGCTGAGAGAGTTGACAGTTCATATAGTTGACACTCTGCTTCAGTGGTATACATGGTGGTTGCTGGATGCATCTCTCCTGCTGCTGCTTTTGCCTTGCCCCAGAGGTGTGGGTATGTTTCCAGTTTCATTATTATATTTTTTTAATGGTTTTTCTTTTTTTTTTTGAGATAGGGTTTCTCTGTGTAGTCCTACTGTCCTGGAACTCACTCTGTAGACTAGGCTGGCCTTGAACTCAGCAGTCTGCCTGTCTCAGAGAACCACTCTGCCTCTTGAGTGCTAGGATTAAAGCTGTACATCACCACTGCCCAGGCATTTTTATTAATTTTAAGAAAATTTAAAATGTTTCTTCATAATCTTTTCACTTTTATACTATGAGCTCAGGGCATATTGTTCAGTTTTCATAAAGTTACATAGTTTACAAAATTTTCCTATTATTAACATCTACTTTTATCACAATATAGTAAGAAATGATAGTTGACTTGATTTCAATTGTTCTAATACTTATAGAGAATCACAGTCTCAGACTCTCACATTTGTAGAATAGAGTTGGTAATGCCTGAATATTGTCTTACATATTGGTGATACTTTAAAGCACTGAGCACAGTACTAGGGGGCATGTGAAGTAACAAACAACAGAAAAGCTAGCCAATACGATTATATCAAGATATATCAAAAGTGTATTCATGAAAGGGGATAGTTGTTACAACTACCTTTACAAGCCCCTTCCCTTATTAAACACTAGTTGCTATTGTTATCCTTTGTGAAAATACATATGTATATGGTTTAAACTGAAATATTTTGAAAGTAGCTTTTTTTCACCTAAAAGACAAATTATAAACAGAAATCATAAGGTGAATATTTTACTCATGTTCTTCAAAATAAACGGTAATTTTCTCTCACAATGAGAGCATAAAAAACTGTCATTCAGAATATATGAAGTGATTATACACATTAGGTCGTTAATAAAGTAGTCAAATATTTTTATTTGAATCTATTATGCTCATGATTTTGTTTATTAAGGTAATCCTTGAGTATTTTACTTATTCATGCATTCAAAAATATTATTGGTATATAAATAGTGCCTAGTGATGAAAGTCTGAGTTTTATTGAGAACAAAGTTGTGGAATATTCCTTTACATGGTATGAATATGTGTTACTGTGATTGGTTTAATAAAGAAGCTGACTGGCCTATAGCTAGGCAGGATAAGGTTAGGTGGGAATGCTGAGAAGAAGAAGGAGAGTCTGAAGGAGATTAAAGCCTGCGTTATCAGCCAAGCATTTATAATTAATAATATATCTCTGTGTGGTTATTTGGGAGTGGCTGCTAGAACACAGGGAAAGTCCACGTACACAAAGTAGCATTAACAGTTTTACACAATTACATATGATGCTGTATTTAAAAAGGGAAAGAGATGAGTTTAAGTCTTGGAAGTGGTGTGCATGATTTGAAGATAAAAATGGCATTTCATGCTAACAAAATTGCATGTTCAGAGATTCATGTGCAAGCAGAAACAGGCATTTAAAACTGAACTGAAGGTACATTAGCAGGGCTGGAGGAAGGGTAAAAAATATTGTGCCCACAGAAGAGCAAGAGAGGTAGTTAAGGGCCAAACTCAGAGTCCTTTGGGTCGTAGGATTAGAATCTATTCTAAAATCAAGAGACTCCATCATGTAGATTTAAGGAAGTAGCATGCCCAGGTCTTCACTTTGGAAAGAACATATTTGAGTATTACTAGAAGGGATAGATGTGAGATTACATTTTAGTGACAATGATGAGAAATGGAGTCAAAGACTTTCAAGAGGAAAAACTACAGGACTTACTACTCCTAAGAGAGTGTAGAGGAGTAAGTAGAAACTATCCCGCTCTCCCTATGGTTTCTTAGAAGTACAACTAGATAGCTAACAGGTAGGGAGTGAGTAGAGCCATGAGGAAATGTGTATTGTTGACAGGGACATGTCTATATCAAGGACCAGTGCCTCAGCCCCTTAGGAGGGACAAAGTCTTCCCCAGGTAAGATTCAGAGTGATGGCATGGATCCATGTGCAAACATGTGGACAGTACGTGAAAAAGCTATCACCATAGCTTTCTTCCCCAAATGCTGACAGCCTGAAGATGCTGTACTGTACAGGTGCTGCATCTACCTGGATTAGCTAAACCCGACTCCTGGTTCAGCTGTATGAGACAACGCGGCCTCCTTGTTTATCTTTATGTAATAATCCCACTGCCCACTTCAACTGTATACAATAAACAGACTGAGCTTCTGGGGTGCTGTGGCTCCTCCATCAGAGAGCCCAGACCACTGGATCTCAACTTGTCAGTATGTATGTCTGTGAGTCTGTCCTTTTTCATTCCCTTGAAGCCCCAGTTTGGTCAGTACCTGAAGCCACGCAGGATGTGGCACCCCAAAAGGAACCAAGACTGAATACCCGACCACAAGGAACTTCCAGCACTCAGGCGAGAGACGCTCCTGAAAGAGCAAACAGCTGAAGGTGGGTAAACGGAAAGGTAACGGCGGGGCGGGAGTTCTAAGTGTCAGCTGTAAACTATGGGACAAATGGAGGTGCTTTCAGGGAGATTGCAGGATATCGCAAAAATGGGCAGAGACTTTGCCTCTTCAGCAGTTCTTGGCCTGTATTAGGAAGTGGTGCCCTTGCTTTCCAGGCAGTGGGGCAATGAATTTGGCTACTTGAAAAGAAAAAAAATTTAAAGAAAAAAGCGAAGGAAGGAAGGAAGGAAGGAAGGAAGGAAGGAAGGAAGGAAGGAAGGAAGGAAGGAAGGAAGGAAGGAAGGAAGGAAGGAAAGAAGAATTAAGGGGGAAATACATTGCCAAGGGACCGAAGCATGTTTCCGAGTTTTTGTTTTGTTGTTTTGTTGTTGTTGTTGTTGTTTTTAATTAAAACATTTTTTTTTTCTTTCCATTTAACTGCTTTCATGTTACACTTGGCGGAAAACAAGCAGCACACAGTTGAGGGATGTGCAGTCGTGAAGCCCAGGGTGGGCTGCAGGCCTGCCTGCTTGGCCAGCTGCGTGTGCTGGAGCAGACACCGGGCAAGGTGACCCTGTCCATCAGCCTGCACTTCAAGCCTGTCTGGACAGAGACTGCGAGCCCAGAAGCAATGAAGTCCAGGGTGCTACAGCAGCTTTGGTGCATTGAGGGCAAGAAAATGGTCAATAGCTGAAGAGTGGAATCGTTTGGGTGGAGAAAGCAGGGAAAATCTTGGTGGCTTTAAATGTTAGCTTTTTGTTTTTTTTGTTTGTTTTGTTTTGTTTCTTACGAACCCAGTGCAAATAATCCAGCAGCCATTTTTCTGGTGTGTTTGGAAAGTGTATCCGTGCTGGTAGAACCAGCTGAGAGAGATGCCTCCTGGCCTAAGCTTTCCACCCAGTGGTTTGGTCATATCCTCCCATATCTGTTTATACCGAATCTCTCAGTTTTGTTTTTGGCTTTGTTTTATTTTGTTGATGGGGGGGGGGGGGATGTGGAAGCCCACAGAGGCTATCTAGTGAGACTTTACTCATGGTCAGAGAATCTGAGCTTGCTTGATCACGGGCATGTTTACCAGGCATTTGGAAGGGTCTACACTTGGCTGTATGGTATGCTTAGATCTTACAAGGGGGAGGTTTTTTGCCTCTCCCCTTGGCATATTATAAAAAGTCCTTTTGAATAAAGCTCTGGGCTGGTGGGTATTGACTCAGGCCCTCCCGTAGCTATCCTGTGTATCTTTCTCCTCATTGTCTAGGTCTATCTGATATTTTCTCATTCCTCTCTCCTCCATCCAAGAACCCTTTGATAGGTGGGAGCAGGTTGGAGCTGGCCTCCCAGTCTCCCATGGAGTGGGGTGCATTTCTCTAAACTCCTGGAGTGGGCTCTGTTAAATTACTCTGGGTGGTTACAGCCCTGTGATTTAGATGGGACAATTGGGGAATTAGTTAGGACCCACCCTCTGGATATTTGGACCCACAATAATGTTCACATGGATGTGCCCAATCTTGCATATCCCAGAAAAGCAGAAGCTTGTGCTCTTATTAATGCTGTGCGAACAGCCTTCCTGTGACTTTATTAATCCTTTGAACTTGCTAACCATCCTCTTGTGTTTCTGTCAGGTACGGAGGCTGCCAGGATCTTCCTTCTTGTCATCCTTACAGTCCAGTGTCCAGCACTGCAGTGAACTCCCCTAGACTAAATGTGAGGATGTATCCTGAACACCTAAGAAATAAGGAAGGAGGGATATAGGGAGCCAGTAGAGTCCTGAGTGAACCTACATTGTTGACAGGGGCACCACAATGTCAAGGACCAGTGCCTCAGAGCCATGGGATTGGCGAAGCTGCCTAGGGTAACGCTCAGAGGGATGACACAGCATTCCTTGGGTCCAAATGGGAATGCTGACAGTGTCTACAGAAAATATTCACTGCTTTCTCCTCCAGATGTTTGCAGTCTCAAGTCCACTACCTACAGAGTCTGCTCCTACTTACATTAGCTAAACTGGTCTCCTTGCTTAGCTGTTTAAAATAACCCTGCCTCTTCATTTATTTGTATGTAGTAACCCCACTTCATCCAGCTGTATACAATAACCCTGCCTCCTTGTTTATCTGTATATAATAACCCCACCTCCTTGTCCAGCTGTATACAATAACCCTGCCTTCCCATTCAATGGTATTTAATAAACACGCTGAGCTTCTGGATGCTGCAGCTTCTCCATCCAAGAATCTAGACCACCTGATCACAGCTTGTCTATGTGTTTATCAGTTCATTCCACCAGCTTCCCAAGTCAGGGTCCCAGAATCCAAGCCATGTAAAGATAAGACACTAACAGCTAAGTGAAACAAAGTCCTCGAGGAGGATGAATTTTGGAAGTAGGTGTCAGGGAAGCAGAGAGGATCCTGTTATTTCATGACCTTGCTTTTGAGTCTCCTTAGAGACATGCTCTGAGGCAGGAGCAGGACAGGGAGAGGCTTGCTGGCCCCTGCTGACATTATCGTTATGGGTGGCATTTCTCAGGAGAGACCACGAAATAAAAAGAAATTGTACTTACAGCTTACTTACAGTTAAACCTTGAAAAATTCCAAGATCTAATTCCCAGGTAAAGGATGGTAAACTGAAAAGCATTTGTAACAGAAATGGCAAAAGAGATCATATTAGTATGATAGTCTAGAAACCAGTAGAAGAGAAGGATCTTTTCAAAAAGGAAGCAAAAGTGTCTATGGACACTCACTTATACACACACAGCTGTGAACTGCTGGAGTGACTTTCAGACAGATGAAGGCAGTGAAGACACTATTGAGAATTTAGGCCAGGTTTCTGATTTTAGACACAGTGGAACATCAAGAACCAATGCAACCCTTCCACTGTAAACACCTAGCAAGCTCTGTGTGTGTGTGTGTGTGTGTGTGTGTGTGTGTGTGTGTGTGTGTGTGTGTGCTCTCAATATGAACCCATCTTACCACACACTGGTGACCTGAGAGAACATGTCTGGTCACTGACGAGAAAGGAACAAGCTGCGTGAGAATCATGATGTCATGGATTTCTGCAGTGAGATGGTCTAGACCCTGCAACAGAGAAGAAGTTTTCAAATCCTAATAGACATGAGGAGGCAGAGGTGAGCAGAGAGGGTTATGGACAGAAATTGTGAAGCAAATGTTTATTAGAGAGGAGCAGGGCAGAGCATCAGCTCTGGGACTCCGTTTGCAGAACTTCCTTCCTCCTGCCCTTCCTTCCCACTTCCTCTCCCTTCTGTCCTGTCTCCTGCTTTTTTCTTCTCCCTGTCCTTCATTATGGCATTATCACATATACATATACTTGATCATATTCAATTCCTACACATGGTTCTTTATGAGCCTTTGCTGAATTCTGGGAGTTGGGTATATAAAGAAAAAAGTGCGTGCCCCCTGGGGGTGAGCAGTTATTTGAGTTTATATGGAGATGGGAAATATTTGATTTCTTTCTGGTCAGCATGGCACGTTTTTTGTTATTCACCACACCCAATCAGCAAAGACCCAAGAAGTTTATGCTTTATTCAAAAGGCTAGCATTTATTTAAATAAAAACTACTCAGGCAGCGAATCCTATCAAATCTTAAAAGGAAACCACAATTTTACCCATAAGTTTCAACACTGATTAGAGGCAGGACCAACACTAATTACAAAGAATGTGGAGGAGACTGGAGAGATGGCTCAGCAGTTACAAGGGCTGACTAGGCCTCCAGCGGACCAGGATTCAATTCCCAGCTCCCACAAGGTTGCTCACAATCATCTGTAATAGGGGATCCAGCACCCTCTTCTGACTGCTGTGGACAACAGGCATACACATAGTATGTAGATATACATGAAAGAAAAAAATAAAAAGAATAAGGGGCTAGAGAGATGGCTCAGTGCTTAAGAGCACTGGCTCCTCTTCCAGAGGACCCGGATTCAATTCCCAGCACCCACACTGCAGCTCACACTGTCTAAAACTATAATTCCAGGGGATCCAACACTACCACCCACACAAAACACTAATGCATATAAAATAAAATCTTTAAAAAAGAAAAAGAAAAACTTCAGCTATCAAAATAGGCAGAATTTTCTTGCCAGGTATTGGTGGTGTATCACTTTAATCTCAGAACTTGGGACGCAGAAGCAGCCAGATCTTCGTGAGTTCGAGGCCAGCCTGGTCTACAAGTGAGTTCCAGGAAAGTCAGGGATACACAAAGAAACCTTGTCTCCAAAAAATAAGAACAACAACAAAAACAAGAACAAATATCTAGACATTCAAAAAACGTAACATTCTGGATGTCTTTTATGAATTAAAAAAAAAAAAAGCACTAAAAACACCAAGAATCAGAAAATATTGACTGGATAAAAATCAGAAAATAGAAAAAGCATTAAGATTAGTTCTAGAGAAGTTGAAAGCAGATGTAATGAGTGCTGTAAATTCCCAAGGTTTAAAAAATATGAACACAATGAGAAAAGAAAGATAAAGAATCGTTGAAGTTTTTCAGAGATAAAAACTGTAGTCTGTGAAACGGGAATTTCATCGATGAGATGGAATATTCAAAAAAAAAAAAAAAAAAGAGAGAAGTGAAGGAAGAACTATATAAAGTGCACCACAAGAACTGCTCCTGCCCAGGAGCTGGAGACAGGCTTGGAGGTTAGGACAGTACCGCTCTCGCTCGCAGAGGATCCAAGTTCTCTTCCCAGTACCTGGTCAGGCAGCTTTATAACCACCTGTAGCTCCACCTGTAGCACAGGGAGTCTCTGGCTGCCTTGGTCATCTGCATTCTCGTGTACATATCCATATGAACAGATATGCAATTTAAAATAATAAAATGTTAAAACAACAAATATGAATTGTTTCAAAAGGCCTGTACCATAGAAAATGTCTTTTAAAAGTTATTCAAGAGGAAAAAATATTACAAAGAAAATTATATATTGATACATCTTATGTCAATAAAGATTAGGTATGGTAAATGTTATTGTAGACTGTTGTTGTTAAACAACAAATAATAGAGGAACCACCAAGAGTATAATTATGAATCTCTTAAAGAAGAGCTAAAATAGGATAAAGGTGCTCAATTCAAAAGAGAAGTAAAAAGTCAAGACATAGATACGTTTTTAAAAAGTAAGATATAGGGTTAACTGCAGCAATATTGATAAATGCGTTAAAAATAAATTACACAAATACTACCAAAGGTAGAGACTGTCAAACCAAACATAAGCAAGACCAACCATGAACTATCTAAAAAAGCTCACTTTAACAATATGCACAAATATCAACTGAAAATGTAAAATAACTCAAGGTAAGCCACACAAATACCAAATATAAACACTCATGTCAAGAAATTTGGCAACATGAATGAAAAGTATAAATGTATAAATGCCTAGATGACACAAATTACCAAAATGGACTCTAGAAGACTAGAAATCTGACTAGCCTAATATCTGTTCAATTAATTACTCAATTATTTAGAAGTTCAAAGAGGACATTTCAGGCCCAGATAATTACATTAGTCAGTTCTGTCAATCTTTAGAGGAATAAAGAGTCTTAGAAGTACAACACATCCAATGAGAACCACTGTGTGAACAGAGTCCACTGACTTCATAGAGAACCCAAGCAAAATAGTTTTACATTTGTGTATATTAATTGTACAAAATAATTGGTCTCATTGTGGAATTCCCAAACATGTCTAATGTCCTTTGATCATATTTATATGACTCTTTAGGCCCTTATTTTCTTCTCCTCCAAAGCAAAATCTTGAGGTACTAGTATAGTCCCAGTGAGATCAGATGCAGTGCTGTATTTGAACACACCAAGGAGACTGTCAGCATGGCGCCTCTGAGGCTTGGAAATGGGATTTTTATTTCCAGAGCTGCCAGTGCACCAATGTGAAAGATGAAAAATCTAAACAGCCATCAGCATGAAAAGAAACTCATAGAGCCTTAGGACAGGCTGCAATAGCATGACTTAACTGAGCATCACATCAAAAATGTTAATATAAATGATACTTCTCAGGCATATAAATGATACTTGCCAGGCATAATGACACATGCCTGTAATCCCAGCACTCAGGAGGCAGAGGCAGGAGGATCACTGAGTTCTAGGCCAACCTGGTCTACAGAGCGAGTTCCAGGGCAGCCAGGGCTAACACTGTCTTAAAAAAAATAAAAAAATAAAAATAAATAAATAAATAAATAAATAAATAAATAAATAAATATAAAGATACTTCTTTAATTAAATGATTGAGCAATAAGTTACAGTAAGTTGCCTCTCTGAAGTCTTGTTTTTACTATTATTATGCAGTATGTCTCCCCCTTACATTTATATTTGAATAAAAATATGCAGATCTGTTTTTTTTTTTTTTTAAGACAAAGTTCTTTGCAATATGGCATCTTAGAGCTGGGGAATTATATTTTCTCCATTTGCTGAAATGTAGGATTTATTTTTACAGCTTCAAGAGAATATTTAAAAATGATAAAGTCTATGTACCAACTGACCCTTTATCGATAGTGTTTACTATTTTCTTTGTTTCCATCTGGGAGAGTTTGATAATCTCATTGATTTATCCAGATTTAGGATCTTCCGTGTTGCAGGTTCACACAACATTATAATTCTATAAATACTAAAGAACTCTGGTACACCAGTGACAGTCTTTTCCTGTACTTTATTTGTGTGTGTGACTTCTTTTGCTCATCCTTTAGAACATGAGGTATATTGGCACACTTTAGAAAACGTGTAAATACTACCCTGGAAACCCCCGTGCATTTAAATATTGAAGTGGAAAGAGTCTTTGTGCCTACTTAGCATCTTACTAAATAATTAAAAAGTGTGGGGGTGGGGGCACATCTTTAAAAACTTGCTTTGATGGAGAATGAAAGAGCCTTGGTGTAAAAAACAAAGGTTGTATAGAAAATAAATAACTGGCTTTCTCCTGAGTGGCTAGATTATTTTGTGCTTTGAAAGAGCTAAGAACATATTGCTTTCCTCAGATGTTAGTGCAGAAATGTTTTCATCAATTAACATTTGCTAAGAAAAATTTTTGTGTGCTCTGCTTTTCAAATGGAATGATAGATAAAATGGCTGTCTAAGGTCTGTTCTAGGTCCTTTTTTCCCTTTAATGTTTTAGAGCATTATAATTATGACATGCCAGTCGGGAAGCATGGTAGAAAACAAAACCAAAAAAAAAAAAAAAAGTTACTTGCAAGAAAATTTTGCTGTAGGTAGCTTCAAAGAACATCACCCACAAATCATGCTAATTTCCTCCTTCAGAGTTTGACCCAATATGTACACTCCAGGGTAGGAATGTGGGGAGAAACAGCAGATGGCAGGGCACAGGGAGCTGTTTCAGAGGCCCCAGAGCCAGCACAGCATCCTCTCCCCGAGGCTGCTCCCTCACTCAGGCTCCATCTTCTTCACCAGCACCAAAGCCCTTACCGTCCTGTGAGGAGCTACACAAGCCTCACTTAATCTGTACAGTGATGTTTGGGTGATATGCTTTCTTCCCCTTTGCAGGCGAGGAAACAGATCTGAAGCTGATAGGACCCCAAAAGGACACGAGGGAGGCACCCCCAGGCTGTCTCCTCCACAGTCCACATGCCCAGCCTCTGCCCACTCGGAAGGAACATGCTTCTCCGGTGAGGGTGTCTCACCAGGAAACTGGCAGGGTACTTTCCCTCGGTTAACCCCTGGTAGTTTTGTTTTCTTTCTTTTTTTTCTACTTCTTTGTTTTTATTTTTTGAGATGGCGTCTCTCTGCGTAGCATAGGCTATCCATAACTCACTATGACATAGTGACTAGGTACAGATTGGCCTCAAACTTAAGTGTTTCTTGCCTCAGCCTCCACAGTGCTGGGAATTATAGGCTTATCCAATTTAGCTCACTAATTTGTGTGCAGTTTTGTTTTACTAAAGATCAGTTATTATGCCGGGTGCTGGTGGCACACGCCTTTAATCCCAGCACTTGGGAGGCAGACGCAGGTGAATCTCTGTGAGTTTGTGGCCAGTTCAATCTATAAGAGTTCCAGGAGAGCCAGGGCTGTCTCAAAATATAAAAACAAATAAATAAATAAATAAAATTTAGTTACAATACTTTCTTCCTTCTTCTCTCAGATCCCCTTCTTCCGATCCTTCCGTTGTCCCCATCAACTCTCAAATTAATAATTTTTTATTATTGTTATATACACTATATACAAATATAACCTGCTTGAGTATGTTTTGTTTTGCTGTTTGTGTTTATATTGTTTTAGAATTGACTACTTTGCTTTGGATAACCAGTTAGGGGGACTATTTCTCCCTTTTTCCGCTTCATTAGTTGCCTGTAGTTTTTTTGTCTAGGGGTGAGACCCCACAAATTTTATTTTCATTTATGTGTATATGTGTATGCCACATGTGTGCATGTGCATACAGTGGCCAGGAGAGGTTGTCAGACCCCTTGAAACAGCGGTGGGTCATCTGACATAGGTGCTTGGAAGAAAACGTGGGTCCTCTGCAAGTGCTCTTAACTCTTGAGCCATCTGTCCAGCCCGTTTTGTTTGGAGTAAACATACTCCTGTATAAGGGTAAGGCCACAGAGTTACGGAAAGGAAGGCAGAACACAGGCAAAAGTGTCAGGCATATTTGGACAAAGGAAAAAGGAAGGCGTTTGGATGAAGAGAGCTTATGCAGAAAATGGAAACAAAGAGAAAGTAGACTGGAGGGCTCCAGGAATGTGATCAGCATGCTTGCTAAAGCAAAAACCACACAGTTAGAGTAAGGTCATGCAGTATTTCATTTTACACACTAATTAACCTGGTTTTAGTCTGACCAATCCATTTAAAGATCAGTAAATACAGGGTCAGAAAGATGAAATGCTTTGTCTGAGATCCCAAAAAACAAGACTAGCCTGTCGGGATGTAGCCAGACTGCCTGGCTTGGGGTTTGGTGCTCCTCACCAGCCATGCAAAACACAACTTAGCCGCTTTAAGTACACAAGTACTCTAAGTTACAGCGCAATTTCTAGAACACAAAAATAATCTGAAGACCAAATATAAAAAGTAACAACTTATCCTCCTCTTGAGAGCAGAATAGTACTGTGTAGAAGCATCCACAAAATAGACATTTAGTGATACATGGAGGAGAGTTCTTAGGACCTTTGCATAATTGTTTTCTAATGTAGTTCTTCATTTTTTCCTTCATTTTAATTTTTTTTAGATAGCATCTATCTATGTAGGCCTACACTGGTCTCAAAGTTGCCACCTGGCACACTGTTCCAAAGTGCTGAGGTAACAGGGATGAGCCATCTCCAATAATTTAATTCTTACAAACATTTCAGATTTTATACTATTTTAGTCTCAGAAAGCTTAATTGGACATCTATAAACATGAAGCAAACAGGAACATCACTAATATTTATTTCATCCACCAGTGAGTTCAAAAAGATTGGGCAGAAAGTCTGAGGTACAGGTTATTTGGGCAGTTTTAATTTATAATCTCTAACGTTCCTCCTAGTCCCGAAGCTGTGTAATTTAAAAAACCAAGTAATCGAATAATATCAAATTAGAATATTTGATGTAAGCATATGTGACCAAGACAACCATGGTGCATTCCTACAATAAGACCGACAAGGCCGGTCCTTCTTAATGCAAAAAGGAGATTGAGGAGAAGTTGAGCAAGCTGATTAGACCAATGTGGTCTTTCCAAGCAGAGGCAAGCTATAGTCAAGCCTGCTGCAAACCAACAGAAGGAAGAGAAAACCAACTGGTGTGAAGTGGGACCTGAGCCTTACCCCTCAAGTCCAGTAGCATCCTTGTGCTGAAGTTCAGATGTCACACAACGTTGCAAAGTTAGTAACTAAAGCTTAGAAGAAGTGGGAGGTTTAGAGAGCCTCATTCCATGGACAGGTGACAGAGGCCAGGCAACTGGTAGACGACTTTTCCAAAGCCACACACTAAGTCATTGGAAACAGGATTTTAAGATCGGGGATTTGTTTATTTATTTTTACTTTTATCTGCACTTATTTTATGCCGAATTTATTCCCATGCCATAGGTTTTTGTTCCTTGAGTTTCTTCTGGGATATCTTTTTCTTCTGAGCAACCCCCTCTTCTAGCTTTCAAACAGTTTGTTCCTTTTCAACATGGCCGGGGAATCACATGTATGGGTTAATCCCGCCAGGAGCTCTGTAACTTCGTCAGGCATCTTAGGTGCTGTGTTCACTGGATGTGTTCAACGACTAAAGAAGCTACATCTAAATCCTTCAGTTCAGCATTACTCTCTGAATTTTTAAGCATGTGCAGCATAAATTCAGCACTCTTTTTAGGCCACTGGCCCTGTGTCTAGCCTCGCTGTTTGGCCTGGGTGCACCAACCCACTTCACCATTATACCTCCGGAACAACACATATTGCTCCTTTAAAGTGACATCTTTTAGATACTTGGTGGCTTTTCGGATATGGTACCCTTGATAGCCTGGGCAGTTTCTTGTGTGTTCTTAAAGTGAACGGGAAGATGTGAACCTCTTGATTCACATGATTTTGTAGGATTTTCTGGGTCAAGAGAGCAGTGACCTTCTTCACAGGTCACCTTAGGCCACTTAAAGTAAGAGGCAATACCAGGGCTCCTAGGAGAATTCCTAAAATGAGGATTTCTATTTGGCCATAAATACACTAATGTTGTATGGGGTCAGGATCTCTCTTTTGTCATCTCTCTTCTGTGCAGAAATCTTCTGGCTTGCTTCATTGCATGTTTTTTGTTGTTTCTGTTTCACATTTACAACATGAGGATGGGTCCAAAGACGACCACTTTCCCCAGCAGCACCTCAGACACCTTGACTGTCCTCGGGAGGGAACGTGCACTGTAATGATGAGTGATGGGTGAACTGGAGATTCACCTGGGACTGTGTGAGGGTGAGAGATCTCAGTGTTCATCAAGACAAACAGAAAGCAAAAGAGTAAAATCAGAGTTTAGTTTACTGGAGACTTATCTCAAGTTCCTAGGACTCACAAAAGAGAAAATCAGGAAGAAAAAAAAAACCCTAGAAAATGAAAACAGGAAAATAAAAGTTTATCTACAGATATTCCAATAAAGCTGAGATGTTTAAATGTCCTAGTTAACTTCAGCTATCAACTTGATATAACCCACAGTCACCTAGGAAGAGGGACCCTGGAATGAAAACATGCCTAGATCAGACTGACTTGTGTCTGTGTTTGTGAGCCATTTTCTTTAATTGGTAATAAATGTGGGAGGGTACAGATCACTGTGGGTGGTGCCATCCCTAAGCAGGTGAGCCTGGGCTTATAAGAAGGGTGGCTGAGCAAGCTGGAAGGAGCAAGCCAGTAAGCAGCACTCCTCCATGATTTCTGCCTCAAGCACCTACCTTGAATTCTTGCCTTAGCTTCTCTGGATGATAAATTGTAACTTTTAAGATGAAATAAACTCTTGTCTCATCAAGTTGATCTTGGTTAGAGTTTTATCACAGCAACAAGAAGCAAGCTTGAACACCAAACATGCCCACCACACAAGCCCATTATTAAACACAACAACATGATTTCTAAAGCACTTACTGTAAATTCTTTTTTTGTTGTTGGTTTTTTTTTTTTTTTTTCTAGACAGGGTTTCTCTGTGTAGCTTTGTGCCTTTCCTGGAATTCACTCTGTAGACCAGGCTGGCCTCGAACTCACAAAGATCCGCCTGCCTCTGCCTCCCGAGTGCTGGGATTAAAGGTGTGCGCCACCAATGCCAGGCTAGGCTGTAAATTCTTTAAAGCTAATGTCATCCTGCTATTATATAAATTGGAAAGTGCAAATATAGAAAAATAAACACATAGGAAAATATATATTATCGATAAGTATAACAATGTAGATGATTCACAGAAACTGTAGGGAGACTTAAGTGATAGAGACTGTTTGTTATCTTGTAAATCTTGGTAGGATATCAGGTATCAGGAGGGCTCTCAACCCAAGATTAGCTTCTCTCCCATACCTGCTTTAATGAATATAAACTGCTAAAACAGAAACAGACATGGAAAAGTTACAATATTGGCTTCATATTCCCCATTAAGATGCCAAAATTTAAATTCTATTCAACAATTATGCAATGTTTGTAGTTTAATTTTTTTCTCTAGTAAATTCCTGGATTTCCTGATGTGAATCAGTTTTCTTTGGTATTTTTTAATGTTTAATAAATGAGACCTAAATCCCATGATATGTCATTTGGAGGCTTTTCAATTATGACAAAATTACTTCCAGATTTACTGTGCTCATATAAGAGAGTTTTAAAATTGTGTTTGTCATTATTAAGAAGGTTGTATTTATAATAGCTTTATTGAGTCATAATTTTATTCAACAAAAATGTATCCACTATAACTATATAGTTATTTTTTTTAAGAAAAATACATTGTACAGACATCACCACTCTCCAGTTTGAGTATATTTCTCTCCCTAGAAAACCATCATTCATAACTCCTGCTCAGTCCTTCCATACCAGGCCAAGGGTAATCACTGATGATACATTTTAAACTTTGTGGAAGTTTTATGTAATTGACATCATACCACATGTGTCCTTTCTACATGGCTTTGCTTTCTCTTAATATGTTTTAGAGGTTTATCCATCTAGCATGTATCTATAGCTCATACTTTTTTATAGCAGAATAGTATTCTACTATGTCAACAATCATTTGAGGGATCCTTGGGTTATATCCATGTTTTCACTCTAGTAATTTCTATTATTATTTTTCATGTATATGCTTATATAACATACATTTTCCTGAAGTAGAATTGAAAGGTCATATGATAAACTTACATTTATGTTTTTAAGAAATCATCACATCATTTTTCAAAAATAGTTTTGCCATTTTACTTTCTAATCAGAAGTTTATAACCACTCTCCAGTATTTCATTGTGGTTTTAATTATGATTTCCCTAATGACTGATGCTGAGAATATCTTCATGTGCTTACTGGTCGATTGAATATTGGACTAGTGATATGTTAATTAAAGTATTTTCTACCTAAAGTGATTATTTTATTTTTAAGTGTGTGTGTTTGTCTTTGCATTGTGTCCTGGTGCCTGTTCCCTCAGAACCAGATGTGTATATACCTTGGAGCTGGGATCACAGACAGATGTGTATATCCCTTGGAGCTGGGATCACAGACAGATGTGTATATCCCTTGGAGCTGGGATCACAGACAGATGTGTATATCCCTTGGAGCTGGGATCACAGACAGTTGTGAGCTACCTCATACCAGTTCTAGAAAATAAACAGGTCCTCCACAAGAGCAGTCAGTGCTCTAACCACTGGGCCATCTCTCCAGCCTCTGTCTTCTCACTTTCCAGTTGAGTTTCTTGGCTTATTTTTGATGTGCCAACCCCTCCCATAGTCCTGCATTTTTCTTTTCATTCTTACTGGTCTGTTGCTGTCTTTTGAAGGGAAAGTGATGTCATTTTGATAAAACCTAATTTATTAACTTCTTTTTATATAGCTCATGATTTTGGAGACATAACCAGGAAAGTTTTGCCAAAACCAAGGTCACAAAGACTTTCTACTCTCCTGTCGGGAGCCTTACAGTTCCCAGCTCTCACATGTAGGTATGTGGTGGATATTGCATTTTTGTCTGTCCAGTGTGAGTTAAGAATTGGGCTCATTGCTGTGCATATGGACAGTCAATATCATCACCTCAACAGCATTTCTTGAAAAGACTCTCCCCATCCATCTGCCTTGGCATCTTTGTTGAAAGGAACTGACCACAATGTAAGGGCTAATTTTTGGACCTGCTTCCCCATTGATCTACAGGGCATCATGCCAATGTTGTATTTATTGTTGAAGCTTTATAATAAGATTTACAATTAAGTATTGTAATTACTCTGTTCTTTCCACAGAAACTGGTTTTGGGAGTCTTGTTTCTCTGTGTTTCCATTTTAAGATGATCAATTGCTACAACAATGCTTGCTGGGATTTTGACAGGGATCATATTGAATCTTTAGATCCAAATTGACTTTGAAAATGTTTGCATAAATATTGCATTTTTATTGTTGTGAATAATAATGTTGTGAGTGGAATTTTCTGTTGATTTTGTTGATTTTTGTTGATTAGGATCTTTTATAGACAGGATCATGGCCTATGCGAACAAAGGAAGGTAGCTTTAGTTTCTTTCCCTTTCCAATCTATGTGCCCTTGGATTTTGTTATTCCCTCCTCATTACACTGGGTAGAATGTAAGGATGCCGGTGAATGTCCTTGTTCAGTGCTCTATTTCATTTACTGAGTCCTTTTTTCTTTGCTTTCAAGGTGAGATGCACACACTGTGTCTCAGTTTTAGGGGAACCAAGTTAGTCTTTCATCATAAACACAGTGTTGGCCATGGGTTTTCACACATGTTCCTTATGATATGAAGGGAGTTCCCTCCTACTGCTAATTTACTGAGAATTTTATTATAAATTGATGTGTTTTACTTATCACTGGCTTTTCTGCATCCGTTCACTCCCCCCCACCCCTATTTAAAAAATTTACCAAACTATAGGAAATCAGGGCAGTTTCTGACTCCTGAATTATGGCAGTGCAGTGTACTGGCAATGCTGTTCACTCATTCTCCCTGTCCACCTTCACAGGTGTGCAAAGCTGTAACAAGCTACACAGGGGCCTTGTGAGGACAAAGTCAGGAGAGCAGGTGTGCAGAGGAGATGGTGGCCCAGGGAGAGAACACAAGCAAGGTCCCATGTCAGAAGACAGGGTGGAGGGAGCTCTTGCATGTGACCGACTCCTCCCTTCTCAGGCTCATCAGGATGAAGCAGAGAGAATGCGCCCTAGAGTTAGGAATATAAGGGATCTTATTTTCTGATTATTTACTTTAGGAAAAACTTCAAAGAGCCTTTTGTAACAGCAAATTCCTATTTAGTAATCATCTGTAATCACTTCATGGTTAATGATCATTTGATATCCCAGGATGACTTTGAGTAAAGAGCTATATGTTAATCAACTTTCAGTTGCCACAATGAATATTTAACACCATCAGCTTCTAAAGAGAAAAACAAATTTTTTTTGGCTCGTGTTTTTAGTCCACAGTGGTCTGGCCCTACTGCCTTGGGGCCTGGGCCAGTGGGGAGCACAGGAGGAGGCCAGGAAGCTAGGAAAGTTAGAAGCCTGGAACTCCACAACTCTATGACCCCCTTCAAAGGCATGTTACCACCACCTGGCAACAATGGCCCTCTGGGGAACAGGCCTTAACAGAGGGCCTTGAGGGCAACAGTCCAGGTCGGAACTTCAGCACTCTGCTTTCCAAAGGGGGCTGCTGAGCAGTTCCCTGCCCTTGTCTGATTGTCCTTGTCTGATTGTCCTTTCGTGCTCTGATGTCACACAAAGCTGGTTGCTCTGTGGGTTGTATTAGCACATTCTCAATATAGGTCCATCTATGAGGATGATCGCAATCAATTTTGAAGGACACTTTTGCTAGACACAACATCTTTGCTTCACATTTTTTCTTTGAGGATACACACACACACACACACACACACACACACACACATATATATGTATATATATCCTAGTTATTACCATTGTGTGTCATGGCACAAGTGCAGAGGGAGAAGAATTCCTTCTAGGAATTGGGTCCCTCCTCCCACAGTGAGTTCGAGGCACTGAAGTCAGGTCATCAGACTTGGTAGCAGGTACCCTCACTGCTGAGCCATCTCAGAAGACTGGCATGTTCATTTTTGTTTAGCTGCCTACATGAAGATCTCTAATGGGAAAGGAAGACCTTAGACTGCCGTTGCCTCTGTTGAGCTGGGTCTCCCTACCATTGCTCACAGAACCAGAAGGCTCATATTGAAGTGGCTCATAGAAGAAGAAGAAGAAGAAGAAGAAGAAGAAGAAGAAGAAGAAGAAGAAGAAGAAGAAGAAGAAGAAGAAGAAGAAGAAGAAGAAGAACAACAACAACAACAACAACAACAACAACAACAAGAACAAGAAGAACAACAACAACAACATTGGAGCTGGGCACAGTGGCACATGCCTTTAATCCTAGCATTCGAGAGGCAGAAGCAAGTGGATCTCTGTGATTGGTCTACAAATCAAGTTCCAGGAGAGCCAGGGCTGTGTGTGTGTGTGTGTGTGTGTGTGTGTGTGTGTGTGTGTGTGTGTGTGTGTAGCAGAGCTGGAATGTGCATGTGAGTTCCAGTGCTTGCAGGGACCAGAGGTCTGACCCTTTGGAGCTGGAGTTACTGTTTGTTATTTAGCTGTTAGACATGGGGAGCTGGGAACTGAACTCAGGTCCTCTGTGAGAGCAGTAAATGCTCTTAACCACTGAGCTAGCTCTCCAGCCCCGAAGTGGTATTTTGAGGTAACAAACTGGGGTCTCCTTTAATAGACAACATCAGGGCCAAGGCAGCTTGCTTGCTAAGTTCTGCATTGCCAGAAGACTCTGGTTGATGCCATTACAGTCACAGGTAAATAGCCAGTGGCTGGGCTACCTTAAATTAGGACTCCATAAGGTTGTTTCCATGAGGGGACAAAGGCTCATGAGTCATGCAGGGCTATCTGCTTCAAAAGCTGTGGGAATAGGTCTAGGAAGTATGATCATCACACACAACAGATGTCTGTTACACATACCAAATGTCTGACGGCTTTCTAATTTTTTTTGTGAAATTATTCAGTTCTAATGATCTTATCTTGTTTTGAGAGACAGCATCACTTTGGAGCTTCATATGAAGACAAAAATTTAAGTGACTCTTATTCAAACATCTTGGCAAAGTTGCATTCCAATTGCTTTCCCAATCAACAGAGTTCTACAGCCTCCGTTGTGAAGAAGGCACACAAATCCATTTCTTGTCATGTATGTTTCCACTAATGTTCCCATGTTTCCAAGGCTTTGCTGTCTTTGAAGGCCACAGAGGAGAAATCTCTACTCTGCACAGATTCTCATTTTCCACACTGAATATTTAATTTCATCTTTTTCTAATTACCTCCCGACATTACTGATTCCTATCTGTCATAGCTGGAAATCAGTTTCCTGTAAGGACTATACTGATTAATGAACACATGCTTCTCTTACTGTGCGGCATACTTCTGGGGCTTCAGGCACCCCAAGGAATAGTCTTGGACATGCCAGGGAACACATCCTCTTGGGGAGAATGTTCCCACAGAAACTATTACGCCAGGAGTTGAAATGTCAAGTTCCACAATAATATACAAAGGCAGAGGGCGGCCTGAGATTGGTGGGTGGGGACAGGGTCTGGAAACCTGGTTAAGTCTTTAGAAGGTGAAGGGTTTGCATATTTCAGCCCATGTGGCTGAAGGTGAGGCACAGATGGTCCTGAACCACCTAAGCTATTGCTGAACCCTAGCCATTGTCCCCAGGCTCAGCACTGCTGTGCGTTTCCTCCTTCACCACCTGCCTGCGTGTGTCAACAGTCCTCCTCAATAGTAGAAGCCACCAGTGCTGGTGTGTTTTCAGTTTCTGTTTTCACTGCGCCTACCTACTGGAGAGATATCGGAGAGAGAGACATCCTCTAGTCCTTCCCTTCTCTAGCATATTTCAAGAGGAAATTTCCACTAATCCTCTTGAGCTAACATGAAAACAGTAAAGACTGTAGAGCATTGCCATCTTCCCAGCCTTCGTAAGGGGCAGGGCAACTTTCTGCACCGGGACTGGAGAGTCCCCTGGGGTTCTGCTGTTTACTTCTGAATCTGGGGTATCACCCAACCTCTTCATTCTTTGTAAACCTTCTCCATCGTCAGTCTAAATAGAGGCCCCCTCTTTCTACCCAGGCTACCCAGCAGCCAGACCTAGAAGGTTTGCACACAGCTCCCTCTGCTCTGGAATTGGGGGTGACTGTGGTGCACAGTCTCCGGTTATAGCCCAAACACAGGGAAGTCACAGCAGCAGGCGCTCCAGACAGCTGTCATGACAGCCAGTCAAGGAGCAGAGAACACAGGGATGCTCATCTCCCCTTTCATTTCATGCAGGCTCCAGCGCCAGAAATTGTGCAGATTCCATCCAGGTAGGCAGGTCTTCCCACATCCTTACAGGAAGCTGACTTCCAACCATGGCAACAATGTTTTTTTCTGGGATTCCTGAGTGTTTTCAGAGTGGGGCAGAGGTCTCTGACTTTTGTGCCTTCTCTTGGGCTCTTTTCCTTCTGTTGGTTTGTCTTGTCCAACTTCAATGTGATAGTTTTTGTTTTATCTTACTCTATTTTATTTTTTTATATTTTTTTTAAAAAATGAATGAATGAATGAAAACCTAGTCACTGGGATAAAGATAACAACTGAACCGTCACTTACACCTGCTGGGAGCAGGAAAATCAGTTTTTTCCAATGGAGTGACACTGGGTATATCAACCACTTCAGAGCAGATCTCATGTCCAGGAGACATTGACCAACATATAACAGACTCTACAGTATTTTTGTATGCTTTTATTTGGTTACAGTTTGGTGGGGCTTTTGTTTGTTGGTTTGGTTTGGTTTGTTTTTTGGGGGGTGTTTCATTGGTTTGGAAGGGTTTTGTTGTATTGGTTTTTCAAGAAAGTTGGGTGGGTAGGGAGGTGGAGAGGATGGAGAATGACTTGGGGGAGGGGAAGAATATGACCAAAATATATTTAAATTTAAAAATTGTTTTAAACAAAAAATATTTTAAAAAATAATTAAGCCCTATAATCAGCATGTCCGGGATAGCCATGATTTATTGCTTATTGATGATGTAACATTGACAGTTTTACTGAAGCTCTTATTGCCTCGTGTTTCTCATTTTAAATGTGAGAAGACTCTAAATATGACAGTCTTCTAGTGTATTAATTTATTCACATAAAAAACAAAAACTTAAAAAATCTGTTTGTATATATATATATATATATATATATAAAGACTCCCTTCCCAAGTGATTGCAAGTCCTGCCAAGTTCCAAGCAAAGTTGTTTTTGTTTGTTTGTTTTGAGACAGGGTCTCATGTAACCAAGGCCAGCCTGAAACTTGCTATGTACACAAAGATGAGGATAAAATTCTGACTCGACCACCTCTGGTACCCAAGTGCTGCACTTGTGCGCATGCACCCCACTCTCACATTGTTATATGTGAGAACTTAGTCAGCCAAATGAGCCGCGATTTTGTGGAGAGACAGAACCATCTTCAGAACAATTTCAAGGGTCAAAGCATCTGGGATGAAAAAGTGGAGCTTTCCCATCAGTACGGCATCTTGGTGAAAGGAAAGGGCAGCAGATAAACAGGGAGGATAAACACAAATGGTTCCATGAAAGGCCAGATATTCGGGAAGCTAAGAGAGAAACTCCGGAGGAAAGGGTATAGAAGGTAATCTGAGAAAGCACCAAGGACAGAGAAAAGTCCTGTTGGTAAGAGTATGGGGTGTTTAATTAGCACAGCTGGAGAACGAGCATAAAAGAGGGTCAGGGCACTCCTCAATAGGGGCAGATGGAGGCAAAGGTGTGAAAATTGAGACTGGGGTTTAAAAAAGGTGAGTTGAAGGGCCTCAGAGTGGAGTCCCATGTAGGATCCTTGCAGAATGGAGGGATCCTCAGTTCAGTGCAGACTTGCTATCAGAATGGGGCAGATGTGGGAGGAGCTCTGTAGGAGAAGGCTCCTAGGTTATCACCACCCTGATGGCGAAAGGAATGTAGGAGCCAGGTAGGTTCTGAGTAGCATCAACTTTTAGTGGAACAAAGTGTTTTCTTAGCTTTAACCAGAAATGCTTAGCAATAAAAGTTCAAAAAATTTTTTCCACTAAATATAACAGGAAAAAAAAAATAATGTTGAATGACAACTGATTTAGGGACATCCATTATTCCTGTTGTGTTTCAGCAGCATTTTAATCACTGACAATGGAAATAACATGTAAATCACACACATTAAAAACAATATGAAAATACTTGTCAGTTGAGAAAAAATACAAAAGAAAATGATTATTAGGGTAGAAATAAAATTGGTTCTACAAAGGAAAAAAGTGAGACACCCATTTTTGCTTTTGATTAGTAAAACTTCCATTTATTCCTTAAAATTTTACATAAAATAAAAAAATTGGTATCTTGACTAGACATTTAAAATGTCTTATTTATCAACCTTCAGATTTTACCTTTTCCTATTCTCCTATGAGCAAACACACATTAAGCAAACCAACAACAATAACAAAACCAAGAAAAGTTCAAAAGCAGCTAATTTTCCTAATGACAAGCCATGAGATATCTCTAGCCTTACTGCTTGCTGCTTTGCCCACCCTAATTCTAAAATATTTGAGCGATATATTCACATTTACCCATTTTGTTCCACAGTTCAACCCTGCACAGGACTGTCAATTAAAGCCAAGTTTACACTACGTACCAAGGAGATTTTTTTTCCCCAAGCAAGGTGCCATATTAACATTTCTTAGGATATATTTTATAAGGCAAAAACCAACAGCAAAAAAAACCCTCCACGTATAATTCAGAATGTAAGTTAGATAGATACATACAGCTTGCACACACAGTAATCTGCTTCCTTCAACAAAGTATTTGCAAACTTCCTAAGAGCTTCCCCCCCCCCCGCACAATTATAATGAGAAAAAATTAATATATCCCTTATTTTGAGGGGAAGTAGCATAAACATGATTTTTTTTTAACTAAAGAGGATATTATGAAAATAACAAAGTCATCCAAAGTAGGAAGATGAATGTATCAGTGGCTATGTACTAGAGTGATGATCTTTTAAACATATGTTTAAAAGTAGTATGTCTGTAAGTTCCAGATTAATGAGTAGTATCTAATTATGAACATCACTCATCAAAAATAATTAGTACAAGCAAACCAGCACAAAATGACTTAAATGAAAGTAGAGCGCTCATTACTAAAGGTCAAGATTTTGCGTGAGTACTGATTCCATGCCCCAATTCATCATTTCTTTATCAAATTCAGAGATAATCTGGAAAGTAGTCAGAAATTAAAAATCCATCATTTATAATCTACTTCTTTTCTTTTGCAAAATCATCGGGATTGACTCTGGCACTGCTCCAGCCTGTGAAATACTGGAAAGAGCGTGCACCACTCAGTGCCACACTCAGTGCAGAAAGCACACAGCACAAAAGGGAGCTGGGAGCAGAGATCAGTGACTTGCTGCTTTGGGAAGCATAGAACTCATTCTTCTGTGGGTCGATCCTTTTGCACAATTCCATCCAGTTTCCTTACCGAAATACCACACGCAAGAAGTCCTGTTTCCCTTGGGAGGGGTCATAGGCTTGAAGAACCAAAAAAATCTGAGGAAATACTCGGCTCAGGGAAGGGGGTGTGGCTGGAAGAATTCAAGTGGCCCTGTGACGTCAGGAAGAAGCAGAGATTTAAGGAATGGAGTGTAACTCACCGGGCTGCACAGATGTCAAAGGTCAAAGGGCAGAGCCTTGCAGGCTCCCCAGGTGCAGGAAAAAATGAACCGCCCTCTCCTGAGCTCTCAATGTTAAGCAGAAGTCCAGGGGCTCAGTTGTTTCTGCCTTTGACGCCAGGGACAAGCCCTACCATGCACAGTCTTGGCAGCAGCCAAAAGCAAGAACCCGCCCGATTTCAGAGCTCTAGCTCGGGAATCCCCTAATACTCCTTCCCCCCACCCTCTCCCGCGCCGGAGGCCACAGACACCTTCATCTTCACTCCCCACCTTCTCCTGGCCCTCTCGCTCTTAACAGCATCGGTCTCCATGGCGACCTGAAACCGCAGCTCCCATTGGCTCGTTCAATATGAGGGCTGGGCCAATGGGGAGGGCCGGCTCTCTCCTTCCGCCCAATGGGGCGGGCGCACAGCCTGTCTGGGGACGGCGGCGTGCTGACGTTCCCGGGTGCCGGCACTGGCCGGGCGGGCGGGCGGGCTGGCGGCGGGGCGGCGGCCTCCGAGCAGTCTGAGTGGCTCCGGGGCTGGGTGCGCGTGGACGCTGGCCGCTGCGGCGGCGGCACTATGGGCACGGGGTAGAGGCGAGCTGCCGCCGCCACCAGGGTGGTGGGAGAGCCTCTTCGGGGGAGGGGGCGGGTGGGGAGGGAGGGGCGGGCAGCGGCGCGGTTGCCGCACTTGGGCCAGTTTGCTCCGGTGCCGCAGCGGCGACCCTTCGGCGCGGATGTCCCTGGTTCCTGGAGCGACGATGACCTCCGCCTGAGCTGGAAAGTAAGTGCGCGGCGCTGGCGGGGAGGGCGCGGGGCTCCGGGGCACGAGCTGCCCGGAGCGCGCCGAGCCGGGACCTGGCGACGGCCGGGCGCCCCCCACGGCTCCCTGGCTCCGATGGCTCGGTCCCCGCCGCGTGCTCCGCCATCCCGCCCGCCTCTCCCCTCCCCCCCCCCCCCCCCCCGGCGGCGCACAACTTTGCCCCGCAACGCTCGGTGCGGCCGCTTCTCCTCCGGCACCGCGCCACCGCTTCCCGAACTTGAGCCCCGCGGCTCCCGCGCGCCGTCGCGCCGGGGGCCGGCCGTCTGTCGCTCCGTCCCTCGTTCCTCAGAAGCAACCGCTTACCGCTGCCTCCCACGCCCGCCCCGCGTGTCGCTCCGGTCCTTGGATCCGCACTAGTGCTCGTGGCGACCGCCCGGCGGGTCCAGGGTTCCCCAACCCGCGGCAGCAAACCGCACGCTCCTCCCTCGCGGGCGCCCAAGCCCCAAGGCTACGGGCCGCCCTCCCGCACCGCCCTGCCTCCTCTCGTTGCCAGGAGTTGGAGAGTGGCTGCTGCACCCATCGGAGGGTCGAGGGTCCCTGTCCCCTCCTGCTCCTTGGGAAACGAGGGGACCAGCGGCGGGGCTGAGATTTGGCGGTGTGGTGGCTGAGTGCGACACCCCGCGAGCGCAGGCAGCGGAGGCGCCGCGGTTGCTCCGGGCGCCGCGATAGGCAGGTGTGTGTGTGTCCAACGGGCGACGCGCGCTGCCAGCTCGTAGGCTGGCGACAGATTGTGCTGGAATGCAAGGAATGCACCAGGGACAGAGTCCGCACGGGCCGCGGCCGCACTAGCGCCTTCCCGGCCCTGCTTTCCCCGCGCAGCCAGAGGTCACGGAGCATCTTCAGAGCTGGTGAGCCTCGTTCATTCTCCTGCCTCCGCTTCTCTCCCTGCGGCAGAGGACGGCGGAGAGGAAAGCGCGGTAGTTTCTTGGGGCTCCAGTCTGTGGTTCTGGGTTTTTGCTGCATTGGTTTCCAGGACCGTGAATTTGGGTGTCAGTGTAGCCCAAGGTTATTGATCGTTGCACAAGGCTCTTGGCAAGTTTGGGTTTGCAAGGTTTGGTAGAGCATTTTTATTTATTTTATTTTAAACTCAGGTTTTCTGAATACCCGCAGAGACAGAGGGCCAAATGTTATTGAGTAATAAGCTTGCAGCCAACATATTTTAGCTGTATCAGAAAATGCCTTTTAGTGCTCCAGGTCCGGACTGTACTGTGAGAAATCTTGAATGCATCACTGCTGTCATAAGGATTGGAATATTTCCCCTCGTCATACTGGGCTGTGTTTAGGCCTCGTATAATACATAATGAATAGAAACAGAGAAGCAGTGTTTGGCCAGCGATGGGACAGATAGAACCGTCTGGTACAGTGAAATTCGGGGCGTGTAAGTTACCACTGCAAGTAAACCGGGGACATCACAGTCATGTATATTTCAAGATGTAATTAGTGGAAAGGGTCGTTTCTCTCTTTGTCACTGAGTTTCACTGAATAAAAAGCACAATCCTACAACTTTTAAAGATTGGTAAATATGTATAAAATTAATAATGGCTAGTATACAATTTTTGGTCAGTTAATACAGAAAGACAATATTTTGACATATGCTTTCCCAGAACAGGGGTTAGGTTTTTGTTTTTGAGAAAGAAGAATTCGTCTCTTTTTAGATGGAGTATATTGCGTGGAAGTATCTTCATTTCTGATACCTGGGAAACAGTTGTGGCAAATGGCAACGTGAAAGCAAGAAAAAGGCCTGGAGGAAGTGTTTCTGACTGTTTCTAAGCATACCTTGTGTACTTTTCATTCCACACTGTTTGCTTTGAAGGGTGCAGGTGCTATAAAACCTTCTGCACTTGGTTATTTTGTATCCGATTCAGTAAAATAAGAAGTCAATTGGCCAACCAATCTCCTGTCTTCGACCCCTACTTTGCATGCATCAAGGGCATTGAAAAGTCTGCAGGCATTTTAGTTAAGACCCAAGGGAGATGAAATGAAAGGTTGTGTCTTCTAGTCGCTACATTGTTTTTCAGGTATGTCTGTAATCAGTGAACCTTCTAATTTAGAGGTTTAATTCGCCTACAGTAACAATGTGGAGGGTTTGAGGAAGTGTTTGTAAATGCCTACAGGAAACTTTTATTATGTAACAGTACATTATAACAGTTTAACTCTTGCTTGTATAATTTGACTTCAAGATTAGAAAGTTAAAGCAGAAGGGGGGTAAGAGTCTGCAGCTCAGCTGGCCCCAAGCCCATTCCCTGCTCTTGCTCCCCAAAATATAAAAGGAAATTTGGTTTCTCTGGTGTATTAGAAATGGAAAATTTTATTCAAATGAACAGAGTGTATATGAGCATGATTGATTGATCAGTTAAGTTTCACCTGCTTCAGGTAAAAGCAAGCTTTCAATGGAAATACATCCTGTTTGTTAGGAAGGCTTAAAGAGAGGGGGCTCATGATTTATAGTCGTTGGGGATATCAAACTGTTTTGGCCAAAGTCTTTACCTTCTATTATATAAGGAGAAGGTGCTGCATTTGGCATGTAAATGCCATACAAAAGACTCTGAAATGGGAGGGATTAAGTAGAGTGCTGATTGTTACCTCTGATGGCTTTTGGAGGGGGGTGGAGTAGCAGGGACATGATGGCAAGCCTGGAGAAAGGAAGCAGCTGCTTTTGAGCCAGAGAGAAAGTCATACACATTGTTGCTGCATTTACAGGCTTCATAAACCAAGATAATGCCGTGAATGGATCTGACATAATATAAATTTAAAGAAACCCCTACCAATTTCAATCTAATAAAAACCTGAGTAATCATATTACGTGGAGTATTTAGATTAAGTCTGCATTAAATCATAACTGCAATTTTATTTCATCTCTGTACAAATTGGCAAAATAAATTAAAAAATTTTAAACTACTTAAGTTGATTTTAAAAAATCATGTTATCATCTTTTAAACAGAAAGGTTACCCCCACCCCACCCCCTGTGTTGTTATCCAGGGATCTATTTAAATAGATTTTTATAGCTGGCATGATGCCAGCCACCTGGCTTACTGTGACCCTTACCTGACTCCTTTCAAAATCAAGATATTTTGAGAATGGTTTGTATTCTGATGTTTTAATTTACTTTGAGACGTGACTCTTTGCTTTAGTCTAAAGTGGAAAACAGCTCTCTTTTTTAATTGAATGAAAAGTAGAGTTTGTTGTAGGCTTGTTCTCAAATAAACAGCCATGAAGTTGAACGTCACTTTGGAAAATTGCCTTCAGCTTTCTGGGATGATACCTTCTCCCATATGGAAGATAAGCTAGAGTCGCTTTCTGTGCGGAAGGGAACATGGCTCTGAAACAGAACACCCATGGCCAAGGATGTGTTTGGAGAATTAAGTGACGGTTCTGTGGCCAAACTTTAACCGCAGATAGTTGTACAAGAGAAAGGTAAAACTGTAAGGCACATGGCTATCAAGCTGCATGTGGGTGCAAGGAGTGATGCGCCAGCCACCCGCTGGTCATCCTTATACCAGGAGTGAGGATCCAAGTAAGGAGATCAGGCCTGAAGATGCCAAGACCTACAGCTTATGGACGTGATGGTCTCACCACACTGACGGACTTCTCACATTGCCACTTAATAATTCAGTGGAATTATCTTCATCTCTTGGGACTCTGTTACAGTGACTGAATTGGGGGTGTGACAAGAGGGTACTTGTCAGTTACACATAGAACTGCTTCACATATCTCTGGGCTAAATTGCTTTCCTCTTTTCCTTTCATAGCTTAGATTTCCTTTTACCTGATATACTAATAAATGTTGGCCACATTGCTGATCATTTTATTATTCATAGCCTTGATGACATAGTTTATTATGTGACTCATAATGATTCATGGTTGATGATAAATTGTCAATACAGGTTGGATTATACAATTTTAATGGTATAAAATATGTCAAATATGGAAGTCTCAGAACTCCTGGGCATACCATATGAAGCATTTCTCATGTGCTGAATAGTTCCTGGTTGGATAGATAGATGTTGTACAGATAGTCCTCACAGAGCTCAGAGATGTCAATGGAGTGTGTAGAGGGAGAGCAGAGGAGCCAGGAGTCTTTTCTGGGACAGCCACAGTGTGAATGATTTCTACTGCTAGTGTCTTAGTTAGGGTTTCTGTTGTTGCAACGAAACACCATAACCAAAAAGCAAGTTGGGGAGGAAAGGTTTGATTTGGCTGACACTTCCATGTTGCTACTCATCATCGAAGGAAGTCAGGACAGGAACTCAAATGGCAGGAACCTGGAGGCAGGAGTCGATACAGAGCCATGGGGGGTGTGGGGTGCTGCTTGCTGCCTTGTTTCCCCTGGCTTGTTCAGCCTGCTTTCTTACAGAACTCTGGACCACCAGCCCAGGGATGGCGCCACCCACAATGGGCAGCCCTGCCCCACCATCAGTTGCTAATGAAGAAAGTATCTTACAGGTAGATCTTATGGAAGCATTTTCTCAATTGAGGTTCCCACCTTTCAGATGACTCTAGTTTGTGTGTCAAGTTGACATAAAAGACTAGCCAGCACAGTTAGCCTCTCTGTATTACATCTGAATTCAGTGTCTGCTAATAGCCCAGGTAGTGAGCCTGTTTTCCCTAATCAGGCTTCCCTGCAACCCTAGGCTATCAACACCATCACTTTTGTCTGGTTGGAAGAGGGGAAGCCCTTTTAAGGGACTAAGGCCATTTACCTAGAGTGTAGATGTGGTGCCTAGTGTCTGGATAGAATTTAGAGTTGTGAGTATTTTGTCATAAAATGCTGTTGTGTAAAAATGTGGTCGTCGTTCACCTGGGGCTATCCAAGTTCAGTGGAGGCTTTTGGGTCCTGGTCTTGGAACTTGGAATGCAGTTTTTCATAGAAACTCAACAGTACACTTAACAAAACTAGATGGATGGAACCTGGACATCTGACCAATTATGTACTGTTTCTTACATTCCAAACTCGAGAGGTATAAATTGGGAGGCAGAATGAGATGGTCTGGCACTAAACTTGATCACTTTGACAAACTCTAACATTGGGGAGCTACTATCTTCCTTGGATATCAATGATCCAAACTTCAAGTTTCCTAAGTATGCATAGAGATCTTCTTGTCGCCTTCATATCCCAAATCTTAACAATGGGAAAGTTAGGGCTCCATTTTGGGAATTTTTTTGTTTCTGTTTTTCTGAGTGGTGATCTTACACTGAAGCCTAGGTTGGCTTGGAACTCACTGTATAGCTCAGGCTAGTCTCAAGCTCAGGGCAATCCTCCTGTCTTCAGAGTAATGAGATTATAGGCATGAGTCACCCATTGGCTCTTCCTGGCTTCCCACCCTCCTAATAGGGTCTTACTCTGCAGTTCTGGCTGTTCTCAAACTTACTATGTCGACCAGAATGGCCCGGAACTCAAAGACTTCTGACTGCCTCTGCCTCCCAAGTGCTGGGATTAAAGCATGACCACTATGCCCAGCCTGCCTGGCACTTTGAAATTAGAATTTCCTTCATGTTACTGACAGATTGTGTGTGTGTGTGTGTGTGTGTGTGTGTGTGTGTGTGTGTGTAGTGCTATAAGAGTCCAGAATTGTGCCAAGGGACATCTTGAAGGAATCACTTCTGTTCTACTGTGTAAGTTTGGGCATTGAATGTAGTCAGCTGGCAGGTGGCTTTACTTGCTAGGCCATCTCCCTTTTTTGCTGGCCCTAGTTTTATGGGACTTTTGTTTGTTTGCTTTTGCTTTTTGTTTTCATTAGTATTGAGAGAATTGAGGAGAGAGTGTGAATCATAAATGTTTCAAAGGTCTCACCCACAGCCCAGAGCTCAGTTCAAGGTTGACTGTAGTACTTGACAGTGAGTGAGGCTCAAGAAAGTACCACCAAGTGATGATGCATCGTCAGTAGCAGCCAGAGGCTGTTCAGTTCTGACACTACAGTTCATCTTTTGGTCTGATTTTGGTCATCTGTGGAATGGAGTGCTCTACGTACCCACCTCATGGTGATTGTGAAGATTAAACATGTTAGTACCTGTGCAGTCTGTACCAAGGCCTGGCTCAGTGCTTACCTACCCCCATCCTTCTCTTCTTATGTGTTGCTTTCCAAGACCCTCTGTAGCGTCTACTGTATGACTGACTGGCCTTCAGAGCTGTAGCCAAATGACTGTGGACACAAAGTAGATTAAAGAAAAAATAAACTACTAAGAAAATTTGAAAGATAGTTTGTGCAAACCAACAAATCGTGGTTTGTAGAAATATCAGAAGACCCGAGTTCAGGTTGTGGCTCTGCTACCAGGCAAGCATGTCTCCTGAGCTAGTCACTAACTCCCCTGGGCATTCGTTTTCGTATTTATGAAAAGTAGGGAGTTGGACTATGGTCTCTTGGGTGCTTCTGTCACTTATTTTCACAGCTCTTAGAGCATTGAGCATTTTCTTTCTGCTACAGCAAGAATGTGCTGTCTTCTTAAGAATTTATTATGTTACAATTTATGCTTTGGGATAAAGGGACAAAATTGCACTTGTATACCTGAAATTCTCAGCTCCTGGTGACACAGGTGTTGAGAGTACATGAATCGAGGGTTGCATGTGTTGTGTGGCAGTGGTGATGTATAGACTGAATGAGGATATGAAGGCTCAGCAAGGTGGCAGCCAGCAGGAGCTGAGCAGTGAGCTCTTAGGATGCTGCACACACTGTCACACACAGCCCTGCTCTTGAGGACTCATTTGTTAACACCCGTCCCCCATGCACTGTGGAGCTTTAAGACTGAATTTTCCAGACATGTAATAGAGGCTTAGTGGAACAAAGGGTAGTGAACTAATCTTGCTGGCATGAGGAAGTCCCTCTTATTATTTGCTCAGATGGTTTGATTAGCCCTCAAGGAAATACAACAGTCAGGGCACACAGTTGTTCCTCTGAAAAGATATTTTCTGTGAATACTTCATGATCATAGACACTTACTGTTCCCTGTTTCGTACAATGTGGACTCTTTAAATTCGACTCTTAATCCTTATAGTATATCAACATTCAGAAATTAAGGTGGATTTCAACTGGATGGCCTTACCTAGTGTTGGGTGCTTCAGTAAGAAGAAAAAAAATTCACTTAATGGAGAGAGCTTATCCCATGTCCTTTTCTGTTTCACAAAGGTGTGGTGGGTTGGGGGTGGGGGCTAAAGAACCAATGTATATACATTTTCTAAGAGAATAGCTTAAAAGCGCTGAAGTTGGCCATTTCCCTTAATGTGTTATTTTCAAAGGGCAAAATGAATTATACAGGAATATATGCAATACTAAATGAATTCTTAGTGTCATAACCAAAGCAAACACTTGGGCAGGCCCTTTGGTGTGAGGTACATAAATACTCACGTAAAATGGAAGTTAGGAAGAATTTACTTTGCAGTGAAGAGAACTTTGTTTTCTGACATTTGGACCCTTGACCAACCAGGAGACAAAGGTGAATTAGAGGTAACTTTTAAACTTGCGTACAACCAGGGGTCCAAGCAAGGAGACTGCGGATCCCTGATGGTTCAGACATTTGTTGGATCCCTACCATCTGTGAGATGTAGTTACTGCAATGTGGATAACTCATATTAGAAAGAGACTGTGGATCCCTGATGGTTCAGGTATTTGTTGGAGCCCTACCACATGTGTGATAGAGTTACTGCAGTGTGGATAACTCATATTAGAAAGGTGCTTCTGGCTGGAAGTGATGTGTCGCCCTTTATTCTGGTCACCACCTGTTAGTTTTCTGCTGTGTGAGGTTGTGCTGGACCTCAGGAGTGGTGGGCAGCAGAAGGGAGTGTCATGGGCTGTGGTGTGCAGTCTGTCTGAGGAATCCTTCACAATTTTTTGGCCTGGTTAGGGAAGATAGACACATGAATCATGAATCAAAGACAAACCTAGAAGTCTTGGTTTATAAACAGATATGTGAGGTTGTTTGATTAATGTTAAGGATGAACTGTGAAGTGACTAGAATTTTAGCTTTTATTTCTGCTTGATTACATATTTATTACTTGATAAATTTTTCAAATCTAGGGAGTCCGATGTGTTGGCCACTGTCATTGACTTTCTTTGTAAAAGGCTTCAAACCAAAAGGTACCCCCTTCCTGCAATAAGATAAAGACATTAGAACAGGCTACCGTCATGAATCTGATTGCATCTCTTGAAACAATTTACCCAATAGCTTCTGTAAAATAATTAACCATAGTGAAAATACCATAATTGTCACTGAGTAATTGATGACTCAAGACTTGCCATTTAGTAAGTTCTTATTTTCTGGAAAAAAAAAATAGCCCAATTTAAGTGTGGTTTTTGTTTCCTTTCATCTTGTGTGCAATTTTATAAATCCTTATAAGTCTGAACTTACTATTAATAATAGTCTCTTCCATTGCTACACATAAGCAAGTGAATGATTTAAAGTCTCTCAAGATGTCTGCTGCAATAAATAGTCTCACAGAATCCTACCTTGAATGAAGCACTGATGGAAAATTCCTAGTTATTGTCATCGACTGGATAAGCAGCAAGGGACCATTTTAATACAGCAGTAGGTGAGCAGAAATGCCACCTGGACTTTACAAGGACGGCTGTTAACTTGACACTGATGAAAAATAACTTTGCTGTTAAATGTCCAGCTCAGCTCTTTGCAGATAAAAATGTCAATCTGAAATCTATCACACGTTGTCAAATATCAGTTTTCCAAAATATTCTTCAGGATTTACAAAACAACTTTCAGTACATTAATTAAACCAGTGTATTACCTATTGGGGCATCCAGTGGCTATCTGTCAGTTGGTAGGCAAATGGCTCTTTCACCCTGAACTACTCCACAGCAGGGATTCAGGTCTTTTTGTGACTAATCTTGAGCCCTGAAGAATGAAGGAATGAGTTATGAAATGTTATTTGCCTACATTTTCCAACAGTCCCTTCTTTTTCATGTCGCTTTGGTAAACTGGCCAGAAACCTGTGTTTATAATAACATGATACTTCGTGGAAAACCTTAATTTTTTTCCTTTTTCAAAAATTTCTTTTCTAGTCATTTATTAGATAAAGAATTCATTTGTCAAATTCCCTGGTAACAGAATTAATTAGAGAAATTCAGACAGATTGATTCATCTTCATGTGACCCTAAGTGTTTGGGTTATAACTATTTCAGAAACTATCAGTTAGGCACCTGTAAGGTGCCAGGGCCAGCTTGGTCGGGTTTTGGAAATTTGATATTGAGCAAACTTGATAGCTTGTTCCTTGTGACTTAGTGTAGGTTGTGATCTTAACTGAAATGCTTGGAACCTGAAGTGTTTAGATTTCAGAGTTGTTTGTTTAATTTGTAATATCTGGATAGATTTTACTAGTTAAACACCCCACCTGAAAATGCAAGCTAAAAATCGTTCCAAAGTCTGCACCTTTTTTTGTTGTGTTTTGTTTTTATTTTTTGAGACAGAGTTTCTCTGTGTAGTTTTGGTGCCCATCTTGGATCTCGCTCTGTAGACCAGGCTGGCCTCAAACTCACAGAGATCTGCCTGGCTCTGTCTCCCTAGTGCTGGGATTAAAGGTGTGTGCCACCACTGCCTGCGCTAAAGTCTGCAACTTTTAAACAATTATTAAGAATGTTTTAGGTCTGGAGAGATGGCTCAGAGGTTAAGAGCACTGGCTTCTCTTCCAGAGGTTCTGAGTTCAATTCCCAGCAACCACATGGTGGCTCACAACCATCTATATTGAGATCAGGTGCCCTGTTCTGGTATGCAGGTATACATGCAGAACACTCATACATAAATATAAATAAAACAATATTTAAAATTTATTCTTTGACAATCTCACATACATGTGCAGTGTGTCTTGAAACTTAGAACTTAAAAGAAAAAGATTTATTCATCTTATTTGTATGTGTGTACCTGAGTGTATGTATATTGAGTGTGTGCAGGTGCTTTTTGAGTCCAGAAGAGGGAGATGGATCCCCTGGACTGGAGTTAGAAGTGATTGTGTCCCACCCCGTGTGGGTGTTGGAAAATGAACCCTAGTCTCTCCAAGAACCTCTTAACTGTTGTACCGTCTCTCCAGCTTTCTAAACTTAGAACTTTTGGGCCCCAACATCATGCTCAAAGGATTCAGAGTTTGGAGGATTTGGGATTTCAGATCTTTAGATAAGGAATGCTCAATCTGCAATACCTTTTGAATGCATAGCTAAAGGATTAAAGACAAAAGCACATAAAGTCCAGAGTTTTTTAGAAGGAAAAATGTTATTAAATCCCAAGAGTATCATTGGCACTAAAATTAAGTAAATCGAACAAGAATCTATGTAGGTAAAGTAAACCAAGCCAAACCTTTAATAGTGTCATTAGAAATGTTCTTATACCTCTTAATGTCTTTTGGGTATTTGTTGTAATAAAATTTGGATAGGTTCCTCCTCCTCCCCCTTTTTGGTTTTTCTAAACAGGGTTTCTCTGGTCCTGGCTGTTCTGGAACTCACTCTGTAGATCAGGCTGGCCTAGAACTCAGAGATCCGCCTGCCTCTCGGGCCTGAGTGTTAGGATTAAAGGTGTACACCACCACCATCTGGCATCTCTTCCTCCTATTATTATTGTTACAAGGTTTTGATGCATAGCTCGGGCCAACTTTGAACTCGATATTCTCCTGCGCCACCCTCTGCAGTGCTGGTAACAGTTATGCATCACCACCCAGCTCAAGTATACTTTTCATGAAATTGTAAAAACTTTTTTTCGTGTGTGTGTGTGTGTGTGTGTGTGTGTGTGTGTGTGTGTGTGTGTGTGTGTTTAGGTTAGAGGGCACCCTCAGGTTTTGGCTGGTCCTCATCTTCTGCCTTGTTTCAGACTAGGGCTCTTTGTCATTTTTTTAGCTGTGCACACCAGGCTCGTGAGCTTCTGGGAATTCTGCTGTGCCCATTTCCTGTCTTCCCGGAGGTGCACCGTGATGGCAAAGGCTCCTGCCACAGCATGTTTTTGTTTTGTTTTCCTTTGGGTTCTAGGCATTCAAACTCACTGAGCTATCTTCTCAACCCTTAATTGAAATTTCAGTTGTGAGATCATTGTGAATTTACATGTATTTATGAGAAACAATACAGAAGAGTCTGATACAGCCTTTACCTGGGTTCCCTCAGTGCCTAGCACAGGTAAACTGTAGTCCAGTGCTGACATAGACCCAGTCAAGACCCCAAACATTCCCCTCACCAGAAAGCCTCTTGTGTTACTCTCTTGCAGGTATGCTCCTCACCTGTGCCCCTCCTCAATACCTGGCAGCTTTCACTTCTATCATTTTTGTTATGGTAAGAGTGTTATAAGTCTGGTCATATTGGCATTTAATTTTGGATTTTTTCCCACTTATCATAATTCTTTGGCGATTCATTCATTCAGATTGCTTCATTCAGCAATATTCTATTCTGTGTAACAGTGTTCCATGAGACGGGTGGCTTGTTAGCTATTCACTTGCAGGTTCTAATTTATAGCAATTACAAGCCAAGCGTTACAGCTACTAAAAGGATGATCTCGCAGGATGCCCTCTTCCTTTCTATCTGGGCCTTGGGTGTGCTGTGCAAGCACTCTGCCCATGAGCTGTTGCTCCAGCCCTGTTGATATTTGTATCCATGCTTTTGTGCTAGCAAGTTTGTATTTTTCTGAGAAAAAGTCCACAAATACAAATATCTCACTAAATTATGAATTTTTAAAGTTTTCTCTCCAGAATTATACACTCAATTATATGAGACTTCATATATATTAGCTCTGATGTTTTGATGAATTAAAATGAAAGTTTTTTTAAAAAATTAGATTTATAGCTCTGGAAAAAAAAACTTGTCTATAAAATTATGTCTCCTGCTGTTGTTTTGTAAACTTATTTCCTGTGAGTTTGTTGTATTTTTTCAAGATGCCATCAGTTGATTTTAAGTAAGATTCATAGTTGCTTGGCTTCATGATTGGTTGGGTCTGTTATATTGTATGTTACTTTAGATAGCGGCTGTATGTAATTTCCTATAACAATATTATATTTTTTAATATAATTGTTAATTTTAGTTCTTTCAGAATTGTAGTATGTGTGATGATGCATAATTTTCTTATAAAATAGAGAGGGCAGGGAGGGCCCGATGGGTAAGGCAATGTTCTCGTCAGCATGAAGACCTGGAGTAGACCTCAGAATCTACCTGAAAGGGAGCTTAGCCTTTTCGGTGAGCTCCAAGCTAAGAGACCGTCTCACAAGTAATGGGGAGGTGCCTGTGGAGTGACACTGGAGGTTACCCCCTGGGCTCCACACACTTGCACAAATGTGTACACACACACAAGACATTTTCATGCTCCAGGCTAACGGGCCTGACCAGTGTGGATGTAAAGTGAAGATGGTACCCTCATGTGTGTTTGGAATGACCTCTGTTGTCAAGCTTTTAAAGCTGGGTGGGACTCTTCCCTTTTCCTGAAACATTTCCTAAAACATTGTTTCTATCCCCACCCCCCACTCCCATCATTGTTTTGCATGGCTATTGTGTACACTTTCTGCTAGAGGAAAACGCGGAAGTCATTTCTGACCTAAAGTCTTCATGGTTGTTATGTTAGTCTGATTAGATGTTTTTTTTTTTCTTTTGTTTTTAATCTTTTCTACCTTGAGGTCAAACATGTTTATTTCATAATTTAAAGTAACATTATACATATTACTTAGCTGGTTTTACTCTTTGTTCTATATATTGCTTCTGTTCATTTAAAAATGTTCAATATTAGTATTTCAACCTCTGAAATCATATCTGAGAAGATATACATTGACTCCATAAAGCAATCCTAAATTGTAGCTCTACAATATGTTCCTTTAATGCTCTGTTTTTTAAAAATAGTTCTGTTTTCTACATTTGTTCAGTGTAACCTTTTTACCCTCCCCTTGCCGACACGAAACCTTTCCTTCCACCCTGCTCTAGATGTGAGTCTTCTGTGCTTGCCAACCACGTGCCCAGCTTTGTTAGGAGCGCCTGTCACATTGTGTTGTCTTTGTTTTCTTTGCCGTTTCCGGGCTACTCTGTTAGCCTCGCTGGGTTTGGGCTGTGTCCTGGGCATCGCTGTAATTCTCTCACCTAACAATATTCCTGACATATAGTAAGCACCAGATGCTTGCTGTGAGTGAATAATTAAGTACTTTGTTTACACCTTGGAGCCTGCTCTTTCCTCAGGCTCCAGTATCTCTTCACTGGTGATCCTGAAGGTTCATATTCAGACTTCTAGAATGCCATTTGAGGCCCTTCATTGTCAAAATCTCATCTTGTTGTTTGAGACAGGGTCTCTTTGTATTCCTGGCTGTCATGAAACTCACTGTGTAGACCAGGCTGACCTGGAACTCACACCAATCCTCCTGCCTCTGCTGGGATTAAAGTTGTGCACCACTATGCCTGGCTCATAACTCCAATCTTGAACCTTCCTTTCTACTTACTGTTTCCCATCCCCCCCAAGTGTGCAAAAATCCTTAATCCTCCAATATCTCAATCCAATCCCCCCTCTTCTGTTTGGCCTAAGGGTAGAACTCACGTCGTCAGGCTTGCGCAAGTACCTCTACCCACAGAAGCATATCTCTAGCAAATTTTTTCTCCCTTATTCCCTGGCTTTTATTTATATGCCTTCCATGATAATTTTTGTTGTTATATTGGACGTTTGTTTCTAATGGTTAGCTCTTCTCTCGGCTGTTTTGTGGAGGCCCACAGGTTTCCTAGTGAGACCTTACTCAGGGTCAGAGAATCTGAGCTTGCTTTCTTTACCCAGCAGGGCTGCATAATGGGATGATTTAGCCTGGGGTGTGTTTACCAGGTGTTTGGAAGGGTCTACACTTGTCTGTACTTTGTGCTTTGATCTTGCTGGGGGGGGGTCTTTTGCCTCTCCCCTTGGTGTATTATAAAAAGCACTTTTGAGTAAATGGAGCAGCTGGGTATTGACTCAGGGCCTTCCCGAAGCTGTCCTGTATGTCTGTCTTTCTTATTGTCTCTTTCTATCTTTCTACCTAATATTTCCTTGTTCTCTCTCCTCCACCCAAGAACCCTTCAAAAGGTGGGAGCAGGTCAGAGCTGGACTCTGGCAGACCCCGACACTGTTCCCTTCAAGTAGAAAGTGTTTTGGGGGAAGACTTGGTTCTTGTCTTTCACATTTTCCATCCCAAGTGACACATTTCGTGTTGAGGTGGCTGGAGAAATAGCATCTGTAGGGCAAGATTAGTTCCTAATTGAGATGGACTCAAAGCCATGGGCTCACCTTCATCCTTGGCATTTGCTAAGTACTCGTTATGTGCCAGTCTTTGGTGTATGCTGACATGTTTTAAAGACCCCACAACAGATAGTTACAATATAAGCAGGGTTTGCTTCTCCATGTTACCTTTTATTTTTATACTGTACTATCTTATATCAGAGAGTTAAAGCTATAAATCACGACACAAACACATTTATTTATTGAAATTTTAATTTTAACAAAGGAAAAAAAATACGTGTTTTGAAGCTTCCAACTGTGCCGTTCCATATGGTGCCACTGGCCTCATGTGCTATTGAAATTGAAAACGCGGCCCTGATTCAGACAAGCCTTACGTAGCCACACGTTGCAGAAAGTTGTATTGGAAGTGGCATACAGAGGAACTGGGGCCATTTACAAGTAATAGAGATGCTTTTTAGACAGAGCAAGGTAGCAAAGCCTTGTAGTTCTAGGACACCTTATCAGGGACACTTATTCTGGAGGCCCTAAGGGACTTAGAGGCTCTGCTATGAATGGGGGACCGTGATGGAAGACAGCAAAGATGCTCCCTTCTGTCACCTGTGTGACTCGGAAAAATGACAAGAATTCCAAAAGCTCTGCCTGGACCTTGGGGGTAGAGGCCAAATACGCCTAGTCTTACTATAGGTCAATAGTGAGCTGAGGAGTGGATTGGGGATGTACTAGAATGTGTGGTTTCTTTGATATCAAGCTTTTTTATGTAATTTATTTATTGTTATTTTGTGCATTAGTGCTTTATCTGCATGTACATCTCTGTGAGAGTGTCGAATCCCCCGGAGCTGGAGTTATAGACAGTTGTGAGCTGCCATGAGGGTGCTGGGAATTGAACCCGAGTCCTTTGGAAGAGTAGTCAGTGCTCTTAACCACTGAGCCAAATCCCCAGCCCCCAATACCAAGTTTTTTATGTATTTTATTTTTTTTAGATTGGTCCTTTGGCACTTTCAGTAAATTCTGTCATTTGTAGAAGTAACCGTTGATTAACGGGGAAACCGGTGCACCTGTGAACATGGCCTGGCCCTTTGTCGTTGGTGTCACAGTGGCTGGGAAATGTAAAAGGCCAGTGAGCACTGGATCTTTCAGAACTTTTTCTTTTTAATTTTTTTTCAGATTTATTTATTTTGTGTGTGTGAGAGTGTTTAGCTTACACCATGTATGTGCACCATGTGCATGCCTGATGCCAATGGAGGTCAGAAGAAATCATTTGATCCCCTAGAACTGGAGTTTCAGGTGGTTGTGAACTGCCATGTGGGTGCTAGAACTTGAACCTGGGTCCTCTCAAGATCAGGTGCTCTTAACTGTGGAGAGCTCTCTGCCCTCTTCCAGCACTTCCAGCACTGACTACTATGTGGCAGGCCTTGAGTTTGCCAGTTTCTTGCTTCCCAACACAGTACAGGTCTCTCTGCCTAGACCTGCAGGGACAGAAATGGCAGAGCCCTTGTCTTCAAGGAGCTTTGGTTAAAAATTACTGAAGATTCTGGGGATAAAAGGAGGAGGATATTATTGTCCCGACTCTAACTTGCAGTTTTACTTTGGAAATCAAGATGAAAATACTGCTCAGCACACATGGAAACCGTTAGATACAGAACAAGGTACCCACACAGTTCATTCAGTACGAGGAGGGCCACCCTGCTTCACAGCCACAGGGAAGGAACTTCACTTCCTCTTGGTTTTTCTCTTTCATCCTGACCTTATAAGAAACACAAAAATCTGCTTTTAAAATTTCCATAAACTAGGTTCATGGCAAAAGATATGCAAAATACAGTATGAGTTGCCTCAAATTCTTGGATTTTAAAATTTAAGCTATTAACATGAAAAAATGTGACAGCAATCTCTGCCTTAGCCTATAGTCTTAAAATTTTGTGGTTGCTAAGGGGTGAGGTGACGGCTGTCCACAGGGAGGTACAGGTTGAGAGTGCTCAGGTCCTGGTATCTCAGTTGGTTATAAAGCAATTTGGACTGTAGTATCAGCTAAAGAAAATTACTTATTCTACCTGTTTTCGTCCATTTTAACTCCCAGCCTTGTGCTGAGCTGCTTGAAGCTTTCTGAAGCAGAAAAAGAGCTGAGGAAAAGTATTTTTTCAGTCCACCTCCTTGGGAGCATTTCGTAGGGGATTTTTTAAATGTTGGCTACCTGTAGAATAAGACTGGATAATTTAGGCATGTTTAATTTTTCAATAATCAGAAAACGTTTCATGCCTTTGTTAAGTTTAATGGTGTAGCTAAAATAGGAATTGCTTTGCAGTGACTAGGTCTTCTTTTCTCTGAAATAATACTTAGTTCAATAAATGACAGTTAATGGAGGAAAGACATTGTCCTGATTCTGCAGCTGTGAATAAGAACACTCCAACAAGCATTCATTGATATTTAAGTTGGATGCTACTGCTCTGTCAAATCAAGCAGAGGAGAACAGCTTCGCTTACAGCGTGTCTCCTCTCGTACACACCAGCATGTTACTGCAGTGGTGTGCACACTTGGAAATAAAGCACATAACTTCATGTCAGCACTTGAAGGCTTTTTTTTTAAACAATGAACAAAATGTTAGACATTTCAATGTGAATAGCTCTCATGATCCAGAAAATACGAGCAGACAATTTAATTGTTCTTGACTGTAAAAATTAAATCTGATATTAACTTGAATCCAGGGAATCTATTCATGTAGGGTTTTCCCCTGATTTTAAGCAAAACCTAAATTTGCATGCCTAAGCACCCACACTGATGTAGCATTCAGAAAGCAAGTCACATGGTTGGTGACCCATCCTCTTCGCTGACCCTTCTCTCCTGTTGTTTGGTCTTTCCTCTCACTGTCCAGGAGCATGCGCAGGACTTCTCTGTTTGAACATTTTGTCTACCAAAGCCTTGACTTAGCCATAGTTCTCTCTCTCTCTGCCTTTCAAGGCTCTGAGAGATTTCTCCGTGCATGGTAGTGTTCTTTGGTGAATGAGGTAGGTTGGTGGCCTCGCTGGAGGGTGGAGCAGAGTCTTGAAGTTTTTGTAACCACTTAGCTACATTGCTCTTAAAATGGGATGGCTTAGAAATGCTGATGGGAATTGTCCTGGACACTAGCTTCTCACTAATGTCCTGAGGCATTCCACCAACCCCCTCTCGTCTCCCTCCTCCAATTGTTCTTGTTGTTTTGAGGGAGAGGCTTGCTGTACTACCTAACCTAGTCTCAAATTTGAGGTCCTCCTCTCTTAGCCTCTCAAGAAGGAGGATTACAAATGATTATTACCCTGCTGTGCCCATCTTTCTTTCTGGCAGAAGAACTGTTACATACCTTTTGTAAAAGATTTATGTTTAGTTGGGGGTGGGGTGGGCAATGTGCACACAAGTGCAGCTGCCCATGGAGGACAGAAGTGTTGGATTCTGTAGGAGCTGGAGGCAACTGTGAGCCGCCTAGCATGGGTTTTAGTGATCAGACTCTGCTAGAACAGCACTGCTTTTCCCATTTTCCCAGCTCCCTGTTATGTCCCTTTCATACCTCTTTGAAGAAGCCCATCTTTGCATTTGAACTTAGGGCCTCATTTTTTCCTATTTTTTATTAAGAAATTTTTTATTCATTTTAAACCACAGGTCCCCTCTTCCCTCCTCCCACCCCCTCCATCCTTCCTCCCCCAACTCACCCCCCCCCAATTCCTCCTACAAGAAGGCAAGCCCTCCCATGGGGAGTCCACAGAGCCTGGTACATTTAGTAGAGGCAGGTCCAAGCTCCTCCCCATTTCTCCAGGCTGTTCCAGGTGTCCCACAATCTATAGTGGGCTCCAATAAGCCTCCAGACCTCATTTTTAAATCCTTCTATCAGTTTGTTTGTTTTGATACTGTATTTGGGCTGTCTTCTCACTAAATCTAGACTTGAAAAATTACAAAACTGACTTATATTTTAGTTGTTAGTACTCAGCAAATGCTTGGCACAGATACGAGATCTGAATCTTGAGCATTCCTTTATCAGGAGGCCTGGTCTGTTTTTCTCTATGTGTATGTGCACAAGGGCATCTTTTGGAGGAACTGTGAGTTTGTCAGCTGAGTCCCTTGGTCCGAGGTTACTCTCTGAAGAGCACATATCTCACTCATCAATCCGTTTGCTATTCCAGTGGACCTTGCCTTAGGTCCTACATGGAGGAGCTACATGGTAGACATAACTGTAGGTTGAGTAGCAAGAAACAGTGACAACCACGTTGTTTACCTTTGTAGGCCGGGCTGCTATATTATTGTGTCATCGAGTTCTTCAAACAGCTTTGAAGTGGAAAAATAGTGGTTCTTAAGCTGTGACCTAAATCCCTAGCCAGTTAACATGTTAATATCCCCCCAAATTCAGGTTATAAAGGATGTATTGAACTTGTCAGGGCTTTCTGTGTTTCATTCATTCATTCATTCATTCATTCATTTTTTTTGAGACGGTTTCTCTCTAGAGCCCTGGCTGTCCTGGAACTCACTCTGTAGCCCAGGCTGGCCTCAGACTCAGAGATCTACCTGCCTCTGCCTTCCAAGTGCTGGGATTAAAAGTGTGCACCACCACTGTCCAACTGCCATTTTATTTGTTAAATTTATTTATGTAAAATTTCTTTTTATTTGTGTATGTGTGTGAGAGAGAGACAGACAGAGAGAGAGAGACAGAGAGAGAGAGAGACAGAGAGAGAGAGAGAAAGAGAGAGAGAGACAGAGAGAGAGAGAGAGACAGAGAGAGAATGAGAATAAATATGTGCCACAAATGTGAGGGTGCCTGCAGTGTCCAGAATAGGGTATAGGAGTTATGGGTGGTTGTGATCTGCCTGATGTGGGTTCTGTAAACCAAACTTGAGTCTTCTGAGAAAGCAAAAAGTACTCTTACCAACTGAGCCATCTTAGCACTGTATCTCTGATTTTACTGATTATTTTATACTGCATCTTAGGTTTGGCTGTGTGAATTCTTTTTTATTTTTAAATTTTAAAGAAAGGATTGAAAAAAAAAAACCCATAAACTACCCACAAATTTTATGGAATCCAGATATAGACAATATTGACACTAAAACCATTTTTAAAATGGAGTAACAATTCCTCCCTCCCTCCCTCCCTGCCTCCCTCCCTCCTTCCTCCTTCCCTTCCTTTCTTCCTTTCTTCCAGATAGTCTCTTCGTAGTCTGGCTGGCCTCTAGTTCACAGAGATCCACCTGACTATGCCTTTTGAGTGCTGGTATTAAAGGCGTGTACCACCACAGCCAACACACAGTATTTTTCATATTTAAAATGTACTGTTTTCTAAAGAGCAAACAATAGCCACTAGTGAATTAAATGTTCAGTGTAATAGGAATCAAGTGATTTGTCCTGAACTCAGATGTTCTTCCCGTGTCACCAGAACATCCAAAGACTGTTTTGATCTTAAAGTTTTTTAACTGTTTTGTTGTTGTTGTTGTTACTGTTATTTGTTTGTTTGAGACTGGATCTTGCGGTGGCCTTGAACTTTTGATGAAATGCCCTAACCTAGGAAAATCTTTTGGTTCATTTAAGTAGCTAGCCTTAGTACTACAGCATCTGTCTAGTGTGAATTGATGGGTCAGCAAGCAAACATGAAGAGCCAAACTAGGGAGATGATCAACAAAATGAGCTTCTAGGACTTGCCTACAAGACATTGCTGAGGGGATGTGATGGGTGAATGAAAGACATCTGTGTCCGGTTTGTCTTCTCTTAATGAGGCCCAAGCAGTTTACTGCCTCAGGTATGGTATCTTAAATCTAAGAGTCGGACATGAGAAGGAAAAGGGTCCTTGGCTGGGCTGCCCTACCTATTTGAATGTTAAAATGTAGTCCAGCTCTGCCACCACAGACTTAGAATACAGAGTGGTCCTGTGAAATGCTGAGTTGCTTACGTTGTGAGGACAATGAACTCACACAAGCCAGCCAGCCATTCCTTCCTAGAGTCTGAGTATCAGATATACTTATACTATATATACATATTTTATATATGAATTCACACTGTCCAGATCTGTAGAGTTGTCAAGCACTGGATCACTGTTTTGCTATAATTTATCCATTGCAAAGTCTTCCCTTCCTAGGTAACCATCCTAAACTTGTTAGTGAGTAGGAACAAATTCTGTATGAAAAGTTTGGTGTTGTCTATTAGACATTATACCCAAGTAAAGTAAGATCTGCCATCAATAATTACACTGTTCAAAATCCCTGAAGTGCTCTAATTAGGTACCTCGGAAGGAGGAGTACTGATGATGACCACCATACCCTAGCATTCAAGTTCAAACCTTATACCTTACAGTTTGAGCAAAATGTGCCCCAAGTAAATGTCTACTTGCATAGCCCTATGCCAGATGGGTAAGACCCATGTGGGAGCTAATGCATTCTATAAGCTTGAACACGTGTAATGAATTTACAAAATGTCCTCATCAGTGCTGAGTCAAGGAGGAGAATTTTCTGACAGTAGCAAATAGTCGAGTCCCAGTTCTTTACAGGCCAATGGAAACTTTCTCAAAGTGGGTCCAGAATGAATGGATAACAGTGCTTCCTGGGCAACACATGTTGTCCATCAGCTAATCTGTATAGGAATCCATCTCACACTCTTGCTCCACCCCCAATCCCAGGAGATTACCTAGGCTAGCCCAATTAGAGGTATGACTTTTGCAAATAAGGAAAAGCTCATCCAAAAGGGAATACTTGATTGTAGCAGCAATACCAGCCGCTGCAGCACCAAACTTAATTATGGCCTGATTCTCTGGAGGTCAAGCTGCAGAAGCCAAAAAAGTGATTGTAGTTAGAGTTTTCCTGCCTGGCCCACAGTCAAGATAAATCTCTCTCACCCGCCAGGCCCATAGACACTCAGAACCAACCAAGTAAACACACAGAAACTTACATTGTTTACAAACTGTATGGCCATGGCAGGCTTCTTGTTATCTACTTCTTCCATCTTAAATTAACCCATTTCTATTAATCTATACTTTGCCACGTGGCTTGTGGCTTACCGGTGTCTTTACATGTTGCTTGTCATGGCAGCAGCTCACAGTCTCTCTCTGCCCCAGCCTTTACTTTCTGCCTCGCTACTGACCAATCAACATTTTATTTATACAGATCAATATCCACAGCACTTCCCCTTTTCTTTTTAAAGGAAGGTTTTAACTTTTACATAGTAAAATTACATATAACAACAATTACTAAGCAAGAATTGCAGTTACAATATTAAGGAAGATATCCTATCTATCTTATATTTGTGAGTCTGAGGTTTTTATATCTAACTTATCTTTTATCATAACTGAGGAAATTATAATTATCTAGTCTTTAACCACATCAAAGACCTCAGAAGGATATAATATTACCTGAGAACCGGGAGAAGGATGCAAGCAACTTTCGGGAGTCTTGAAGGGTAGACAGAGACAGCTGGCAGCCTGGACAGTCACCTAATGTTCCTTTGTAAAGTTGGGCATTTGTCTTCAGCCCACAGGGCTAGAGTCTCTTGGTCACTTCTTTCAGTGTCCTGTAGAATGTCTGGCAGTGGGCTGGAGAGATGGCTCAGTGGTTAAGAGCACTGACTGCTCTTCCAAAGGTCCCGAGTTCAATTCCCAGCAACCACATGGTGGCTCACAACCATCTGTAATGACATCTGGTGCCTTCTTCTGCCCTGCAGGGACACATGCAGGCAAATATTGTATACATAATAAATAAATAAATCTTAATAAAATAAAATAATAATATTCTTAAAAAAGAAAAGAAAAGAATTACCCCAATGCTTTAAAAAAAAAAGAAAAGAAAAAGAATGTCTGGCAGTTTCCTCTGCGAAGCAGGAACCTGGAGGACCATTTTTTCAAGCAAAGTTTAGTGGTCACCTTTCTATGGGTTCCTGCATGTCCAGTTGATCAAGCAGTCCAGGCAAGAACAATTTCTTGACCAAATGGCTATTTTTGCCAAGGTGAAGATAAGATATGAAGTGTCTTCAATGCCTATCCTCCTCTCTGAAGCAAATTGGTGTTGCCAGGAGCAGACATGTCTCACTGTCCAGAAAGTCTAAATTATAAAAATATTTTAAATGCCATATTCTGTAGGTCTTTGAAGTATTTGAAGATTACCTATCTATCTGAAATATCTCTATGTAAACCTAGAAGACTTAACTAACATGGCTACAAGTATGATTATCATAGATGACTAATTATTAATCTATTTTTAATTATCCATTACAATTTAAAATGAGCTATATAAACATAATACCTTAAACAAGATTAGAAATATACACACAGTATAACAATATTAACTTTAAGTTTGTATCGATAGACTAAAATCTATACCAATGTAAAACATTTTAAACAAGTTGTTGCTCTTTAGAAGTTCCTTAATCTCCCCTTTCATCCTATTATATCTATAGCATATCCCCTTTTCTTCTTTAGAAAGGGATTGCATTTATAATCAACCTGCTTTAAATAAAAATATTGGTTTTTTTCTGTCCCACACCAGAGGACCCTTCTGATTTGGGACACAAAAATCTCTTAACCTTTTCTTTTAGCAATATGTCTGGGTTTAGAGAAGGAGTGAGCCAATTCCATCTCCAAAACCAGCTTGATAATTTTGGGAAATTGGGTGTAGTTTTTCTTACTACTTCCTGCTAGAGGGGAGCACCGTATCTTATGGGGACATAAAGAAAATTAGGATTATGGAGTAGTCCATGAGGGTAATCCTCTGAGCCAGTTGCCTTGAAACCATTCTGGATGTTGGATCATCTGGGCCATGGTGTCATTGGAGACCTTTCAGGTGGTCTTGGCTGATCAAACCTGATGTATCTTAATCTGGAACAAATCCATAGCCTCTGGCTTTCTGTGGAAACAAAAGCAGAGACTCTTTTCCAAAGCTACATATCGTTATATGCAAATTTTGAAGTCAAGATACCTTTAAAATTTACATATTTGTTTAATTTAACAGCTTTTATGATCAAATCTTTTTTTGTAGTTAAAAATTCCAAAGACAGGCTGGAGGGATAGCTCAGCCGTTAAAGACTAGGCTCACAACCAAAAATAAAAATTCGAAAGACAACATAAACTAGATTCTCTGTGTAATATCCATCTTTGTAAGACTGAAACGCAGCTGTGGCTGCTGGCTCCGCCCACCTCAGCTTCCCAAAGTGGTGGTGGTACAGTTTACTGCCAGCTCTGGGTCTGGAGCTATGTGTACCATCAACTATCAGAAGCAGTTCTATCAAAGCAGGGCATAGCCCAGAAACTTTTTTTTTTTAAAACTAGCAAAGGCTAAATCCACCATGCAGCAGCAGAGTAAAGTGCCGCTTGTAGATTCCTCATTCCCGCCACACTGCAGGTCAGACGCACACACCAGGAACCTGCCATAGTAGCTCAAACTGGCAGGCTGCCGCTAACTTGAGAGAAACAACTAGGAAGCTGTTTTTAGCTCCGTTTTAGAATCTTTTTTCTCAGGTTTTAGGTGGAAACTCTTGCCCCATGTTGGGCGCCATTTGTAGTTAGAGTTTTCCTGCCTGGCCCACAATCAGGACAAATCTCTCTCACCCGCCAGGCCCATAGATGCTCAGAACCAACCAAGTAAACACACAGAAACTTACATTGTTTACAAACTGTATGGCCATGGCAGGCTTCTTGTTATCTACTTCTTCTATCTTAAATTAACCCATTTCTATTAATCTATACTTTGCCACATGGCTTGTGGCTTACCGGTGTCTTTACATGTTGCTTGTCATGGCGGCAGCTGGCAGTCTCTCTCTGCCCCAGCCTTTACTTCCTGCCTGGCTACTGGCCAATCAACATTTTATTTATACAGATCAATATCCACAGCAAGTGATATCACAGGTGTAGTTAGGGTCCCCTGCAATTTTGTTGTCTAAGACTAGACAGAGGTCCAATTTCCTAAGAACAGTTAACATCTTTTTAAATTTCTAAATTAGGGACCTGGCAAGATTGCTGAGTCAGTCAAGGTGCCTGCCACCAAGCCTGACCCACCTGAGTTTGAGCCCCAAGACCCACGTGTAGCTGAAGTTTTCCTGGTCCTGCCAAGCTCCTACAGCCCTGTGGCCGCTTTGACCCGAGTAAACACACAGAGGCTTATATTAAAATTGCTCAGCCATTAGCTCAGGCTAACTATTGACTAGTTCTTACACTTAAATTAACCCATAATTCTTAATGTTTAGCCACATGGCATTACCTTTTCTCAGTTCTGCCTTCACATCTTGCTTCCTCTGTGCCCTTATCTCGCCTATACTATACTTCCTACTTGGCTACTGGCCAATCAGAGTTTTATTTATCAACGAAATCAGAGCAACAGACATTCACAGCATACGGAACAACATTCCCATCACCCACGTAGTATAAGGAGGAAACCAACTCCTGTAAGTTGTCCTCTAACTTCCATGTGAATGTCATGGTACACCCTAAACAAACAAATAAATAAAATTTTAGGAGTCCCTAAAGGAAAGCCTGCTCAACTGTAGAGAGAGACTGACTCCTGTGGGATGCAGGTAAGCTGGTAACCGTAGTAGTCTTCATCCATGTAACTAGGAGAGAGACAAAGTTTATTCTACTCAGCTCTTGTGTTCCAAGGAGAAATTCACAGTTCAAGCTTAAATGTTCTCAGTCTCCAAAAATAGATTGGGAACCTTGGAGAGCATACATTTGCAACTTTATTTATTTTTTTTTGTTAGTGGTGTGGTTTGAAGCTTAAAACTAACTTTATGCTAGTTACAAGATGAGATGTTGTACAGTAGAAATTATAGTTTCTTCTAGATACCATCTTGTTTTTTTTAATTAGGAAATGATTGAGAAAAATTATTTCAGAATGGTAACAGCAATCACTTTAAGCTGGTGTCTGGCCTCTTCTCTGGTGAGTTACTGTGTTGTGGAACATTCAAAAGCAGGTGACATGCTGTTGCTTTGACCCTCAGAACTTAACAGACACTGCACGCTCTGCTAGCAGTGAGTGCGCCAGGTCTTTAAAGTCCCTGTGCTGAAAGCCATTAACATGCCGGAGCAGTGCTGGCCTTGGTGCTATACCAATTCAAGATAAATGGGTCATCGGCAGGCCCGTCCACTGCCACCCACCTACTGCCCAGCATTCAGCTTTGCAGTGGCTTGCTCGTCCTTTCTCCGTTCAGTAGTTTCTAAATAGTCTTGATGGGGCCACCTAGTTATTACCAAGTTTAACTGCATCAGTGTGACCAAAATGTGGATTCCATAGACATTTTGTTGGATATTCAAAGCCGTATTTGAATTTGAGGGTACGTAAAATTGGACACTAATGATGAGTTTTTAGAGTATTTCAAACTTGGGAAAGCACAGTGACAAGTGAATGCTCGAGAAAATGTTTGTCATCGTTTAAGATTTTTGCATAGTTGTCTACGATTTCTGAAGCTAGGCTTATCATGTTCATTTTGTTCTGGGTGTGCTGCACATGTGTTTTTCTGTAAACACGGGCTTTTAGCTTCAGAAAACATCTGCTGTGGTCATGACTCCCTCTCATCAGCCACCCTCACCACTAATGAGGAAACCCTACCCACCCCATAGTTCATGGCAGGGCCTTGTTCCCATTCCTTTCTTAGGTTGGGCTGCCAAGCCCTCATTCTCCAGGAAGTTTCCACTATTTTTACTTTTCCATTAGTAGGAATTACTTAAGCAACACAGTTTTCTGTCTTTTTTAGCTGTCTTACAATTTAAATATCAAATATTAGGTTTCTTAGTGTAGCGTGTTTTTAAATTTTTGTTTTTTCCTTGATCTATTCCTATTAAGCGTGTATAACCAGATTGTCATTTCCATACCCCAAGTGAGATTCATGTCGTTATCAATTTGGTAAAGAGTATATCTAATAACAACTGTATTAAGGGAAAAAAAGCTTCATTAACCTAACACACAGCATTGTATTCTGTGGAACTTGTTGTGTGTGGTATATATGTGTATACATGTTCCTGTGTGTGAAGGTCAGGAGTACATGTCGATGTCTTCCTCTATCACTCTATTTTTTTAAAGAGAGAGAGAGAGAGAGAGAGAGAGAGAGAGAGAGAGAGAGAGAGTGTGTGTGTGTGTGTGTGTGTGTGTGTGTGTGTTTGCATACACACTTGTGCATTCACATGTTTGTCTGTATAAATGTGCCTCTTTAGAGGCCAGAAAAGGGCATCAGTTTCTGAGAGCTGGAGTTACAGGATTTGTGAGTTGCCTGACTTAGGCGTTGGGATCTGAACTCCACACCTCGTCACCTCATGATTGAGCAGCCTTGCTTTTGGAGACAGGCTCCCATGAGCCCGGAGCTCGCCAGTTAGCTAGACTGCCAGTGAGCTTCAGGGATCTGCTTGGCTTGGCCTCCTCTTCCTTGCCTTGGAATTGCAGACACTGACTCAGCCTTCTGTGGGTACTGAGAATCCTTCCAGAAGCAGGCTCTCACTCATGCTTGCCCACTGATCCATTTCCCCAGGCCTGTTCCATGTCTTTGGTAGATGTGTTTAAAAGTCTCTGGATTTCCCTGGGTGGTGGTGACGCAAGCCTTTAATCTCAGCACTCAGGAGGCAGAGCCAGGCGGATCTCTGAGTTCAAAGCCAGCCTGGTCAACAGAGCGAATTCTAGGACAGTCAGGGCTGCACACAGAGAGAGAAATAACATCATGAAAAGCAAGCAAACAAAGTCTCTGGATTTCATACAGCCCAGATGAACAGATGTTTTTCCAGTCTTGATAGGAGTGTTTTCCTAAAGCATTTATGATTCCTCTTTAGAGATACATCTAAATTCATCCCTCAATGTTCTTTCCTATTCCTTTCCCCACTTGCACTTGTAACTTCTACAAGAGAAATGTAAATTTCCATTTTTCTCGTGCTTTCCTCACTAAACATTGCAATCTCAGAGGGAAGAGAGCCTGGGCCCTTAGGAGTGTCTGCTCAGAAGCCAGTGCCAGCTCATACTGTCACATGCTCTTTTATGCTTAGTTTCAAGTAATAATTAACTCACAGTTTTCCTCCCCACATAGAACTTTTGTTTTCATATATATCCATTCACACAAAAACCATTTGCTAAAATGGCCAGTTTCTTTTGAGGGATAGTCCCAGCCTCAAGATATTTAGCAACAAATTATATATAGGAAATTAATAAACATTTCAGAACAATGAATTTGAATGAGAAATTGCTGTTTACAACCAAGATATACCCTTCAACCCCCAATTTACCCTTTTAAAGTGTAGTTGAGTGGTTTCAACGTGTTCACAAAGTTGTGTGATCATCGTCCCTGTGTAGTTCCAGAATACACCCACTCAGCAAATTCCCATTCCCTCTCAGGGCCCTGGCTACTGACCGTATACTTGTCCTGTGGGTTTTCTTGTTTTAGACATTTCACATACACAGTCACATAGTATAGCACCTTTTGAATCTGGCCTCTTTTCCTTTTTTAATATTTATTTTTGGTTTTTTTTTTTTTTTTTTTATGACAATCTCTCTGTGTAGCCCTGGCTGTCTTGGAGTTCATAGACCAGGCTACCTCTACCTTCTAAACTTGTGCTCTACCATGCCTGGCTATGTCTGGCTACTTCTGGCAGTGTTTTGAAGAGTCGTATGTCTTGTAACAAATCCACATTTCATTTCCTTTTACACTGTTGCACAGCTATGCCTCATGCTCATCAGCTTGTGTTTGTGTTGTTTCTGGTTTGGGACTATCATGAGGAATGGTGTCATGAGCATTTATATATGTTTTTCTGTTAAAAATGTAGTCAGTTTTTCTGGTTGTAGAGCCAGAGGAGTAACTGGCTCATGTGATAACTTTAACTTTTAGGAACTTCCAAATTGTTTCAAAGCCATTGCACAGTTTTACTTTAACAGCAGCAGAGTTGGGGTCCTCTCCTTTCTCACAACACTTAATTCTCTGTCTTTAATTAGCTTTGCTAATGGGCGTTAAGTGATAGCTACTATGTGGTTTCCATTCATATTTTCCCAATGACTAGAGACTTGAGTATCTTTTCACATGCTCTTTGGACATTTGTTTAACTTCTTTAGAGACGGACTATTCAAAGTCTATGCTCATTTTTAACTGGCTTATTTCAAGTATTGTTACAAGCATCATGGTTACTTTTAGGGAGAGAAGTTTATAGAAGAATAATATATGAGTAAGATAGAGGTAGAGAATGAACTGCCACACAGCACATGAAGAAAACAAAACTGATTATGCAGATGAATATTATTCACTCATATATATTATTGTGATGGTGTCAAATTAGCTGATAGCTCTGGTGTGAGATTTGAAAACATTTGTTGTTGATATTAGTCATATTTTACTATATTCTATGTAGAGTAACATCAGTAAAGTCTATGGATTTGTTAACTATGGCCAGTCACTTAAATTATCTGTACAATTTAGTATATCCCAGTAGTCACATTCAAATATTTCAGTTAAAACAGAGAACTTGGGGCTGGAGAGATGCTTCAGTTTTTACAGGCACATACTGCTCTTTCAGAGGGCCCAAGTTCAGTTCTCAGCACCCAGGTTAGGTGGCTCAGTTATCTGTAAGCTCTACAGGTTTTGATGTTCATTCCTGGCCTTATGGGACACCCACATCCATAGACACAAACCACACATAAATAAAAGAAATCTTTCAAAAATAAATTTAAAAAAGAGAGCCTCCTCCCCAAGCCAGAAACAATAAACATCAAGTGTTCAGGGGACACCTGGGCCAGGGGTGGGAGGTGGTGCTGTGCATGGAAGCACATGTGTGCGCTCTGAGAGCACAGGAGTCTGCTCCCACAGTGCTGATCGAGAATTATGTTGTTTTGAAGTTTTACAGTTTTGTTGTTGTTGTGTTGTTTTGTTTTTCAAGGCAAGGTTTCTCTGTGTATCCCTGGCTGTCCTACTTATACTGTAGACCAGGCTGGTCTCGAACCGAGAGATCCACCTGCATCTGCCTCCCAAGTGCTAGGATTAAAGGCGTGTGCCACTATCTCCCGGTTCTAACAGCTTAAAAACAAGCAAACAAACAAACAAACAAACACCTGGATCTAGAATTATGCTCTGTTGTACTTAAATGTACAGTTAACGTCAAGAGAGAGCAAGTAATTTGAAAGGTATTGGTTTTCATTGTAGTTTGTCAAGTAGTTTAAAAATTGTCAGGGAAAAAAAATCATTGTTGCATTTTTGTTTTTCCGTTTGATAACCTGTCTAATTGCCAGGCTAAGGAACTGTAGAGTGAACCTGCAGACATTAAAAGTAAGCATTGTAAGCATTGTAGGAGCCAGCCTCATGACCCTGAGCCAGCCAGCATCAAATCTGCTCATCTCAGAGAACTCAGATGCTGGTGGTCTGTCCAGCCGTCCATTGCTGCTCTCAGCTGGTGAGTCGGGAGATGTTGATGGTTGCGTCCCATCTTTTGTACAGTGCGTTCTTGGGGGAGTGTTCCTTCTTCACTTGCACACCCCAGACTTACTGATACTAAAATGCCAGCCAGGTTCCTGTTGGATTTGCACAAGTGCCTTTCTCGAAGTAGACCTTACCTAGAGAGACCTCTGGTGTGTCCTCGGTGACAGAGATGGTAATAATCGACTTCTGTACTAGATGGCATGTTAGATACTTGTAGTGAATGGATTCTTTGCCCTATAAGTGGTTATGTAGTCATGAACCTGTTCTTTAGAGATGTGTTCGTGTGGTAAAGAAGAGATTGCCTGGTTCTGGGAACAGTTAAAATGTCAGTCAGCAGGTTACCAGCTGGCCCACATGTGCTTGTTAGACGAGTTTGTATTAGTGAACATCTTCTGGTGGCCATCATGAACATAAGGCAAGTCTAGCATACCCTATTGGCTTTCCATGCACCTCAGCTCTCTCCGAATGCCAGATCTTAAGAGAGAGAGAGTGTGTGTTTAAGTGGCTCATGGCTGCTGACCATGGGGGGGGGGAGAGAGAGAGAGAGAGAGAGAGAGAGAGAGAGAGAGAGAGAGAGAGAGTGAGTTAGTTTAAGTGGCTCATGGCTGCTGACCATGGAGGGAGGGAAGGAGGGAGGGAGAGAGAGAGAGAGAGAGAGAGAGAGAGAGAGAGAGAGAGAGAGTGTTAGTTTAAGTGGCTCATGGCTGCTGACCATGGGAGATCCCTTTCTCTATAAGCAAAGGTTCTAAAATGACAACCTGGCTTGAATTCCAGTTTCCCTTAAAGTAATAACCACTGTTTAGTGAATACTTACTAGGTAGTAGGCACTACCCCACATATTTTATGTCAGTTAACTATAGCAGTCCCATGACCCAGGTGTTATCAATCATTTTTTATAGATAGCAGCACAGAACTACAGAAGTAAGTCACCCAGGGACACATAGCCAGGCAGTGACAGCCCTGGATTTCAGTCCTATCTGCTTAACCTTGTACTCCATGCTCTTTACCATCCTCCATCTACACAAGACAAGCTTCCCTTTGGCCAATAATACCACACTGTTTATAATTTCAAATTTGTTTATAGAATTATTTGAACTCTGTTTCCCTATAAGATTAAGTTGCATGGAGGAACTGTGTCAATGAATTTTTAGAGTTTAGTTACAAGCATCTGACATGTCTATCTGTTAAATCAGTTAATGAAAATGAGTGGTTACATGCTGTGGGATATTCTGTATGCTGTGAATTGATTGTAAACATTGATTGGCCAGTAGCCAGGCAGGAAGTATAGGCGGGATAAGCAGACAAGGAGAATTCTGGGAAGAGGAAGGCAGAGTCAGGAGACACCAGGCCTCGTGAAGGGAGCAGCATGTAATGGCACACTGGTAAAGCCACAGAACACGTAGCAACATACAGATTAACAGAAATGGGCTGAGTTTAAGTGTAAGAGCTAGTCAGTGGAAAGCCTGAGCTAATGGCCAAGCAGTTTTAATTAATATAAGCCTGTGTATGTTTATTTTGGTCCAAGCGGCTGTGGGACCAGCGGGTGAGAGAGATTTGTCCTGACCTTGGACCAGGTGGGACGCAGGAAAACTATAGTAAACTATAGTTACAATCCATTACTAGGCTTGCACATAAGGCATTTTGTTTTGTTTTTGTCTATCTTTTAAATAATTAATTAAATTTTATTTTATCTTATGTGCATTGATGTTTTTGTCTGCATGCATGTCTGTGAGGGTGCTGGATCCCCTGGAACTGGAACTACAGACAGCTGGGAGCTGCAGAAGGGTGCTGGGAATTGAACCTGGGTCCCATAGAAAAGCAGTCAGTGCTCTTAACCTTTGAGCCATCTCTCCAGTCTCATGTTTGTCTGTCTTTGAGATGTCTTTGCTACGTAGCTCTGGTTGGCTTGGAATTTGCCATGTATATCAGGCTGTGATCTTCTTGCATATGTGCCATCTCCACCAACTTAGTCCCAGTGTGTAGCTGAAAATTCTCCTGTGGCCCACCTGGTCTGTTGCCACTCAGACCCAAATAAACACACAGAGGCTCATATTAATTAAACTGCTCAGCCATTAGCTCATGTCTACCACTGACTAGCTCTTACACTTAAACTCAGTTCATTTCTGTTCATCTGTATGTCTCCACGTGTTCTGTGGCTTTACTTGTATGCTATTACATGCTGATCCCTGGACATAGCCTGGCATCTCCTGACTCAGACTTTCTCTTCCCAGAATTCTCCTTGTCTGCTTATCCCGCTTTCTGCCTGGCTACCGGCCAATCAGCATTTTATTAAACCAGTGCACAAAAGCATTATCCCACAGCACCAGCGCTGGGTTTATAGGCCTGTACCACCACACTTGGCTCAAGCCATGCTTTGTGGGCAAACTTCTTAAACATTTCATTTATTGTTAACTTAAAAAGATGGAGCAGTATTGACATTTATATGTACTATCAGAAAACCTTTCATAGCCAGAGATTTGTTTTAATCAGAAACAAAATTAAGAGTAGGTGTCACTTAGGTTTAATGATATCCATTCTTAATGTCAGTAATATAAAGTACATTGGCATATGTAACCTAATTAAAGTCATATTATAATGAGTTGTTTTAATTGATTCAAAGCTCTTTTAATAGCAGAATTTTTTTTTTTTTTTAATTAGAGGAAATGCACATCCTGGTTTTGACCACAGTGAATATTTTATTATTATTTAAGTCTTTGTGGTCCACAATAGTGGGATAATAGAGTTCAAATGAAAGAATTACAGAAATTAAATTTGATAAGAATTGGATTATCTAACATTATGTAATTTGCAATTGTAGTAAAATTATTTTGAAGACACCTTTATACTCTAGTTTCTAACTTTCTGTTTTGATGATTATATCTAAAACTTTTTTCTATTTGAATATATGTAGATATGAGAGAATTTTATTATATAAAGTACTAAGACAAAATTGTATTATGCAAAGTAGAATTTTTTACTGTGAAATTATTATTATAGTAATAAATTACAATGAAGTACAGAAATTTCAATAGCCTGACTGTTTCCCACTGTATCAAATCCAGTGTGGTTTTGAAGGCTAACTAATGGCAGAGGGTTCCGAGGCTTGGTGAAGCTAGGAATAATGAGGAGAGGGTTGAAGGGTGGTGAGGTCCTTCAGACCCGCAGTTGTCATCCAGATTTTGGAGCAGACTTTATGTTCATTAAGCTGTGGAAGGAAGGTCAAGTGACTGACAGACAGGAGAGGGAGGTGTTTGGAATGGATCAACCCATGTTTCAAGTCCAGCTCTTCCTGACGAAACTGTGAGGTAGAGAATGGATAAATACAGCATGATAAATTAGAGCTGGTGCCATGGCAACTGAATATGGAAAGCAGTCTAGAAAGCTACTTGAAAGCTAGACTAAAGTGTGTCACTGGCAATAGGCCATTGTCTTGAAGCATAGAATAAATTATATAATTGCATTGTGCTTGGGATATTGATTACTATGAACATGAAGTCCATCTAGTTGGGTTACAAATAGTAAAACATGTAAATCCATTCTTAATTCTCATGGGTTGAATAAATGGCTGTGTATATGGAGAATACTTTCTTTCAGACTTTCATAAACATTTTCAACATAAAATGTTTCCCCCATAGCTTCAAACTCCTCTACCTGATCTTAACTAGATAACGCTTATGAAATATGTGAAGTGAGCATGCTCATGTAAGATACACAGATGTTAGGCAGAGAAGGCGGGAGTAAGTGATCAGAAGGTGGAGTTTGTCATATTATGATTCTACCTTCAGTAGTGATTTTCACACCAGCCTTGTGGGTTATGGGACAAAAACAATGGCATGTGAAATAGCAGATTTGTTTTTGTTTTTTTGTTTTATTTTGTTTTGTTTTTTCAAGACAGGGTTTCTCTGTTTAGTCCTTGTTGTCCTGGTCTACTTTGTAGACCAGGCTAGTCTTGAACTTAGAGATCTGCCTGCCTCTGCCTCCCAAGTGCTGGGATCAGAGGCGTGGCACCACCACTGCCCTGCAGCATAGCAGGTTCTTAAGACCCTGAATACAGTGTTTTGAATGGACACAAGGCTTTATTTTTAATAAAAATAAAAAGCACAGCTGTGTGAACTGTACAGTGGTTCTGTGTATTTCTTCATCTACTGGTTGTTGTCACCATGTCCTTTGGAAGAAGCTAAAATTATAATTATAGTGTTTTATGCATGAAAGATGGTGAGTTGCAATCTTGCAGCTAGTGAGTAAACGGATTCAGAACCCAAACCTTAATTTTCTTTTACGAAAAAGTCTGCTTGGCTGCCACTGCTCTAAGCTTGGGAGGTGCCCTGTGTACAGAGTACCAGTGAATTTGAAGTTTGTGTTTGTTAGACATAATGTTTACATAGTTGTTCAAGTGAAGCTGAGGTAGACTGTATTGCAAAGCAAACATCCAGATTGCCTCTGCAGACGCCGTTCCTGCTTTCTTCAGGCCACTCCAAGTTCTGCGTGAGGTTGTTTTGTCCTCGTGATGCACTAGTCACGGCTCACTTGGTGGCCAGTGGACCAAAGGACAGAAAACAGTGACTTTATAGGTTTCTCTGTCTTGTAAGAAAGATTCTTTGTGGAATAAATATAGTGATGAAATTATTACATATAAAATCAGATTCTCTGTACCTAGGGATTTGTTATTGCTGCCTGCTAACTTTTTTTCTAAGCATTGTACTACATTTGCTAAAATTAAGTTTAACATTTTCATTCGACATTATAAAAACGATGGGGGATGGGTTTTAGACTATGACAGTAAAACAAAGATTTGTTGAGCCTGCTATGTGCTCCCAGCATCCTCTCCTTCAGCACTCCCAGACAACTCTTTCTTTATTAGAATTTTCTTTTTTCTGTCTGTCTGTCTGTCTCCCCCAACCCTCCCCACCCCTACCCCAAACAGTTTTTCTCAGTGTAGCCCTGGCTGTCTTAGAATTCACTCTGTAGACCAGACTATCCTCAAACTCAGATCCACCTGCCTCTGCCTGCCAGCTGTTGGGATTACAGGCGTGCGCCACCACCACCCGGCTTAGAATTTTCTTAGCATCTTCCCATCTGAGAGAGACAAAGAAAGACAGAAAGACAGACAGACAGACAGACACTGGGCCTGGCATGGGCTTTTAAAATCCCAGAGCTCACCCACAGTGACAAACCTCCTCCAACAAGGCTACACTTTCTAATCCTTCCCAAATAATTCTACCAACGAGAGACCAAGCATTTAAATATATGAGCCTCTGGGGGCCATTTATGTTTAAACCACCACACTATCATTTTTTTTATACTTGATTGTTTGTTCTTATCCATTTACTTAAGTTTTTCTAGAAGCTTATACCCGTGTGTGTGTGTGTGTGTGTGTGTGTGTGTGTGTGTGTGTGTGTGTTCACATGCATTTTGTGTGTATCTCATGCTTTTCCCATTTTGTTGTATCATGGATATCCCACCACTTCTCAGTTGTGTAAAGAAGCACTCACAAAGAAGCGATCACCAACATTTAATTTACCATCACATACTGTCATGGTCATATCCCACTGTCCTTTTCCCAAGAATTCTGTAGGGGTCCCACCTCCTGGGATGCTTTAAAGTCCCTTCCCTTGACCATTACCTGTATTTATTGGTCACTTTGGTGGGGGTTGAAGATGCTTAGTACCAAGGATCAGAATCTAGGCCTCTGGCAGCTGGACAGCTAGTCTTCCATGAGCTACAGCTGTCCCCCATTGTTCAGTTCTGATGGTTAGAATGTCCTTAGTGGGATGCTAGACCACTTGAGATAATAGTGTTACTAGCTTTTGGGATGTTTCAGTGATAATCAGTGCCAGCAATGATTATTGATAGTTTTCCGATGCAGGATCTCAGAACCCCTCCCCGAAGTCAGTCCAGGAAAGGCTGAAGGCTACTCTGGCTCAAAAAGGAGCTGTCCAGGATGTGTGTGGAAATAAATGGGAATGGATGAGCAAGGCAGTGAGGCTTTGGAGGAAGACTTGTTTTCATTTCTAGCCTGTGAAAGGACCTGCGTCTTCTCAAACATTATTTTTTCATGTCTACCGTGAATGGAGTTGAGGTTGAGGATTCTTATAAAACTCTTCATATTCACTACTTGAAGGGACCAACTATTTTGCATTTTGATAAGAAAGTTTTATTTAAAACAAAAGCTAAAATCCTCCACATACTAGAAATTCCATTCCCCCTTTCCCAGAAACCACATGCTGTTAATATAATATGATTTATGTAATATTTAAAACATTCTGATATTATTTCGCTGGGTGTCAGCACACCTGGACTGCTTTTTAAAATATACTATTAATAGTAGCCTCCTAGAGTTTGGTTTTTCATACTTAAGAAATAGTTTTAGTTTTATTGTCGACATTTTGACTTTGTGTCCCTACCAATTAAGAGATTTCTGAAACTGAAACCTGTCAACAACTCCTTTCAAATCTGCTGGAGGGAAGCGAGTGTGCTGTGTGTACCTCAAGCCTCCTGTGTGGTTGGTGTGATACCTAAAAGCATCCGCTGAGCTCTGAATGCTCTTGGCATCTAACAATGCACACGGAATACTGATGGGAGGTGTCCCGAAACTCTTCTGCCCCTGCAGCTGCTTAGCTCCATGCAGATGGGTGGATTTGTGCTGATGCCCTTCGCTCGCCGGTCCAAAGATTACTTACTTTGTTTCCTCCCTGTCAGAATAGCACTGCTAAATGGTGCTGAACTTAGGCCCCACTTGATCGGTATGGTTTCAGTTTTTCCCTGTCATTTAGGATCCCTGCAAATAATTTTAAAAGCTGTGTTTGTCAAACAAAACAAAGGTATATATGTTTAAAATACAAGGGTAACCTTGAAAACTTTAAGGTAGTGGATGATCATAGGGTAGAGGGAGTTTGGACTCCTGCTAAATAGGCAACACTGAACACAGCCCTCCTGCTCACACACACACACACCCCACCCACCCCCCCCCCCACAAGTTTCCACCTTAAGAAAACAGTTACCAATGTGGACAGTCTTCTTTGACCCTCAGACATCAGTAAGAAAATAAGCAAGTCTTATTCTCACATTGTCTTTTTAAAAGAGATTAGAAATGCTTGATCAAACAGTGGCAATTACTTGAAGATTTTCATCCAGTTTTAAGGTGTGCAGATCTTTGGGTAACAGATGGCATCTACCTAGGGTTTTCTGAAGGGTGAAATTGGGGTGTTTGTAGCCAAAATGTGTAAATTTGTCTTATAAACAGTGCCTGTGCCAACAGAGCAGTGGGTACAAATGTGATCGTGCTGCTGCGTGGGGATTTTAGACATCCCTCTGTCTTTCTCATGAGGCCCTGGTTGGCGCCTGCTTGACAGGAGAGGCACAAGACTGAGCTCCAAGCTTTTGGAGAGAAAACAAATATAATAGCTCTAAGAAAAATCACATTTACTGAACTTCTGTGAGTTAAAAGATACATAAGTGAAGATGGTGTATCTTTCTCATTCTTTCTGAACGTCTCTAGCAATTTCTACTTTCATTGCTATTTTTAAGAAGTGTTTTGGACTTGAAGTGGTGAAAATAGCTGATTTGTCAGATAACAGAGGTTTAGGAATGGGAACTAGCAAGTTGGGGTAAAGGAGTGACATGTGGGGAATGGTTTCCAGCATCTGGAACCTTCCTGAAGGTAACGGGAGCTTCAGTCTGTCTCCTTGTCTGGTTCTCCCAACTCTGTTCGTGTTGTTGGTTTCATTTTGTGGACAGTTTAGTTGGCCTTTAGGAAGCGTTATTTCCCAGCTCTGTTGATGGCCCTCTGTCAGGGTCACACCAGTGTTCCCTCTGTTCACTTCTTTTCCCCTTGTCCTTTGCATCTCCTGTTGCTTTGTAGCTACTGGCTCTGATGGTTAGTATTTTTCTTTGTTGTGTATACTCTTGGATGGTATGCATTAAGTAATTTTTGGAATAATCAGCAACACTGGGAGGTGGTGGCGCACGCTTGTAATCCCAGCACTCGGGAGGCAGAGGCAGATGGATCTCTGTGAGTTCGAGGCCAGCCTGGTCTACAGAGCTAGTCCAGGACAGGCTCCAAAGCTACAGAGAAACTTGTCTCGAAAAACCAAAAAAAAAAAAAAAAAAAAAAAAAAAATAATCAGCAATCTCTTCATTTCTGGATTAGTGTGTACTCTTGTATGATAGCTATTTCATAATATGTAAATTACTACATAGATGGCATTCTCATTCAGTAAATGTTTTTCACTCACCAGGTTACTTCAGAAATTTATCCCAACTTTTGTGTCTATATTAACTCGCTATTTCTGACCACAGTTCAGTCTCTCAGATACATGTGCATGCAATTTTATCTTTTCACTGTGTCTGCCATGGATGTTGAGATTGTGTCCCCATCCAATCACTGCTAAGAAGGCCGCTTGTCCTCTTGGTAGCTGTGTGATGGTTTCATTGGAAATATGCTGGATCATAGCTTGCATTCTTTAATCCATGTGAGCACTTGCTGGTCACTCTAGAATGGTAGAGTTGTCTCTGGGTGCCTGTACCCTTCCAACAACACTTGGGATGTTTTGACCAATCTGCCAAGTACAATGGTCTCATTTTCCATTTTTATTGCCTTGATGGTTAATGAAGTTCCACATTTTTTCATCTGCTTGTTATCTCTTGGGGATCTTCTGTACATTTTTGTTCATGGCTTTTTGCTTACTTTTCTGATAGATTCCACAGGTCTCATATTGACTTTAGAGACGTCTGCACATTCTGAGTATTTGTCCTTTTTTAGGGCATTTTACTCCATCTATGGAAAACTTACTCATTGAGTGTGCTTTCAAAAATCATCTCTTTTCTTTCCACTCTATCCCTTTGAGGTGGCTAGTAGGTTTTAATTCATGGTCTTCTCTTCTCCTGGGTCTCTGAGGTGCTTTCCAGGACTTTTTTACTTTCTTCCTTTGGATTTTTGCAGTCCTGAAGACTGCACCCCCTAGCCTTGTACACACTGGGCACACTCTACCCCTCCTCCCTGCTCAGAACTGTCTTCTCTTTACTTTGTGGTTTTCCCTCTTAACAGTTTCGTTCTCTGCCACTTAAAGCCCGTGTCATCTTACTGCACTGTCCGCCATGGCCCCAGTTGGCTAAGATGAGGCCAGCATGCACACAGGGCCCAGCAAACCTGCCGATTTCTGTCTTGCACTGCTCTGTTCTACTTATGAACCTGTTCCAATCCATGTTTACCTTTATGCGTCTTGTATATGAATTTGTTATTTTCCAAAAAGCACCCTCGAACAGAAAAACCAACACTGTGACATAATTTAAAAATATTTTTGCCACCCTTCAAAGGGATATTCCTTTCAGTAATATAAGTGCTTCTATTGGAATTATACCAAAAGCATATGGCCATTGTTTCAGAAGTTCAACAAAACAGAACCGTATGAAGTACTAAATGGAGAATTCTGAATTACAAAGCTTTCACACTTTCTCCTAACAAACAAAAAAACCACAACTGGAAACTCATCTTTATCCTTAATTACTTTTTCTCCGCTGGTTTCTTCGATGTTTCTGTCTCCACAGATTGTAACATCAGGAATCCACCTTCACCTCATAGAATTGTCCTGGCCCCTGAGACCCTCCCTCCCCTGTTCAGTGCCCTTCAGCCCCTCTTTCCGGGCTCAGCCTCGCCCCTCCTCTCGCTTTATCCCTGAACAAGGCCTCAGCAAGGCCTCAGACCACCCACTCCCCTTTCCTTTGTCCTTTGCCCATTAGGTCACTAGGTTTCTGTTTTCTTTTATTTCCCTCTTCTCTTACCTGTGTTTCTAGCCGGCCCTTTCCTTGTGCTTACTTTCAGAGGGTACAGTGTTTTCTGTTTATAAAACTGTTGCATGTGCTGACAGCAGAAAATGTGGAATAATGAGAGAGATGGACTCCCTGCAATCCACTACTTTTAAAATAGCATCGTAGTTTGTTTCTTCATGAAAATGGGATCAGTGGCATCAGTATAGCCTTTACACAGAGCTTTTATTTCCTCTCTACACATAACATAATGTTCAGAACTGTTCGTGTTTAATATTGGCTATTACTTCGGTTATTAAGCTTAAATTTTAATGACTAAGTGTGTAATTAAAATACTACTGGAAGGCACATAATACTGAATTTTAACAGTTCTTTTAACTTCTTGCCTCATTCTTTTTTGATCAAGTGCTATTCAGTTGAATTTTACAATACTCATCTCTTTATTTCCTAATCACATGGTTATAGCATTTGTTGAAGCATTAGATTTAAATAATTTAATCTCTTTTTGGTACAAAGGTGGAAATGTCTGCCTTAGACCCTATTTCCTGTTGGCTCCCTAATACTGATACATCATAATTCTTTACTTTCTGTCTATATTTGTTATAATATTGTAAGCAGGAGGTCCTGGCAGGTAGAGCCAAGGTGCCCCGTGGTGGGTAAGAGACAGAGACACCATGGAGACAGCACTCAGTGGAGAGTTTTATTTGGTGGGAGGAAGAGAGAAGAGGGAGAGAAAGTGGGAGGGAGGGAGGGAGGGAGGGAGGGAGGGAGGGAGGGAGGGAGGGAGGGAGGGGGGAGGGAGAGAGAGAGAGAGAGAGAGAGAGAGAGAGAGAGAGAGAGAGAGAGAGAGAGAGATGTGTGTGTGAAGGGTGTGCACCTCATGGGAAGAAGCAGAAGAGAGAGGAAGGGTGGAGTTTTTACACCAGGGCGGTGCCAAGAGGCAGGATTTCAAGGGGCGGATCAGAATATTAACTATATTGTTTTGATTATATAACATAGAACAGTAAGCCAGACAATCTGTAGTCTTTTCAACTTTTATTGATTAATTAATTGATTTTTAGTGCAAATGCCTTCCCCCCTAATGGAAATACTTTTCTCATTTTCACATTTTCTTATTTTGTTCTATGGCCAAATCTTCCTCCTGTCCATCCTTCAGCCACTGAGAACCCGTTTCCTCAGATCACCATACCAGCTATTCAGTGAGGTCCTGTGCTTTCTTGTGACTTGTGCCTTAAGGCTGGCCCTCTGCTTTCCTTCTCTAGCCTGTTACCGTAGCTCTCCCGGCCTGCTGCACAATGCCACTGGACTTATGTAACCTTTGGTAGACAGCTAATGTCCCTGACGTTCTCCTGCCTGTTAGCATACAATGCTGTTAGTAAATTTGGGATTGAGAAGGTCTCAGGACACCTGGTCCCTGCAGATGTCTAGCTAGCACTTGGTGGTTGATGTGGTGAACTTTGGCCAGCCTGTGATTATCGTTTGCAAACTCTTCTTCTCTGATGTTTCAGGAGTGCTGACTTTCAATGAGATCTATTTCTTTATTTCCCGCTTGTCTTAATGCCCTGACCTCAGACAGACCCCTTTCCTCTGTCCTGGTTTGTTGTTGTTGATTGTTTGTTTGTTGTTAACTTGGCACAAACTAGAGTTATCTGGGAAGAGGACTCTCGATTGAGAAAAGGCCTCTCTGTCATGTTGCCTGTAGGTAGATCTGTAGGGTATTTTCTTGATTAATGATTCATATGGAAGGACCCTGCTCACTATACATGGTGCCACTCCTGGGGTGTTTAAGAAAGCAGGCTGAGCAAGCCAGTAAGCAGCCCTCCTTCATGGGCTCTGTATAAACTCCTGCCTCCAGGATCCTGCCCTGCCTGAGTTCCTGATCTGACTTCCTTCAGTGATAGACTGTTGCCTGGACATGTAAGATGACATAGACCCTCAAGTTTCTTTTGGTCATGGTGTTTATCACAGCAATGAAAACCCAAGCTAAGAAAATTCTTCATTCTCCAGTGGGATTGTTGACTTTGTTGCTAAGTTCTTGGTCTTTGGGGAAGAAAGGAGCAGAATTCAGGGGTACAGAACTCTCTCAAACAGCTGACATTTTCAGACTTCCTAGGACGTAGGCAGACTCTTGCTGTTATAGAAACTGGATCATTTTCTTTTTGAAAGTTGGGAATTTTACGTAATGAAGAGGACAAAGGTGTTTGTACTTAGCATGTTTCTCATACTTCGGTGGCGATGTTCATCATCACAACACTTGAGATTTCCCTGTCTTCTACATGTGAGGACAAAAAGGCATTGTCTTATGTGCATTATCAGAGCCAGTGCACCTTGGGGTGACTGCATAAAACCAGAAGGACTAACTCACACTAACAAATGTGACCCTTGCACAGTCTTATCTGATATCTAATTGACATGTGAACTGTGCCAAAATGTTCCACAAACAATAGTTATTTGTAATAGTATGGAAAAGTAATTTAAAATGTCTCAATTATGTAAAAATAGATGAGCAAATTATAGGCTCTATGTGTCTGAAGTAATGATTAATAACATTAGTATTTTTTGGAGCAAAATGTATGAACTAGGCAATCATAGGTAGTAAAGACACTTTAATATGGTAATAGATTACTTATTTAATTTCTTATCTAGATTTTTAATAGGAATTTTTCTAAACCAACTGCAAAGACATTTCAAGGTATTAAAGATTTTCATTATAAGTAAAATTAACTTAGTAGCTATCTTAATTTGTAAATAACAATACCTCTGAAAACAGGTAAATTGTTTTGAAATTTGTTTGCTAAATAAGTTTGGGCAGATATATGAAATACCTTGAGCCTGTTTTTCTTTTCAAATCCATGAAGAAAGGACAATACTTAGCTGTGAGGTTTCTGAATATGTCCAGTGTGATAAAGTAAATTGCCACTTTAAATGTTCTGCCTTAATAGTAGTCAAAGGAAAACGCTGTAACGAAGGACCATTTTTCACAGACTGATAGAGTGGCAAGAATAAAGGACTCTCAGGCCAGTGGGGTTGATAACTTGGAAGGTTATGTCAACTCCTAGAGAAAGTTGGCAGAGGGCACCCAAAACCGTGAGAAAGCCACACCTTCCTTGGGCTTGTCACTTCCGGTGTGCTGTCAGGAAACAACCAAGTAGACAAGACTGTCCCTATTAGTCTATTGTACTGGGATCCACAGTTCCAATGGACTTCTAGTTTAGTCACTGGAAAGAAGAGGGTGTGTGTGGGGGTAGGCGTCTTTGCCATTTCTCCAAGTCAGAGATGTTAGTGTAAGGCCATTTCAAATTTTCATTTTATTTTATGATGGCTGGAGGATCTTAGGGACCAAACCTTGTGTGTGTTAAGTCTGTGCTCTGTCATAAGCTACACCTTCAATTCTAAATTACGTTTCTAGTTATTTTTTTCTTGCTGTAGCTCTGACCACCTGGTACTCACTGTATACTAAGCCTGGCTGCAAACTTGACAGTGTCCACTGGGGTCACTACCTCCCGCAAGTCTGGCTCAAGCCGTACTCTTTAGATGGCCTCAGCGGTGGCTCCCAGTCCGTCAGGCCGCATTTATAGCCCTGTATTTTGAAGGACTTTGCTTTACCCTTGCCCTTTTGCATAGTTTACACGTCCAGCTTCCCTTTCCCTTTCCTCTTCCTTTTCCTCTTTAGTTTTTTTGCTTTTTCATGCCCACCCAGTACAGAGAAATCGTAAGTCACACAGAGAATAGAAATACTGATTGAGGAGTTAAGCTCTCTTAAAATATTTTTTCCTCTATTTTTAATTTTGTAAAAGTATACATTTTTGGTTTTGTTTTGTTGTTTTGTTTTAGGTCTCTTTTATTGTCCTGGAAGCTGAGAGGGGCTTGGTTAGGGCTTGGGCATCAGGCAGACAGCCTTGGGTCAGCCTGTCACTTCCTGGCTGTGTGACCTTAAGCGAGTTACTTCCTTTTCTGACTCTGTGTTCTCAGCTGTGCAATAAAGATCATGTGTAACTGAGTTTGCCTTGAGTGTGAAGTAATAAAAGTGGCACAGGGCTCAGCACTGAGGACTCACAGGAAGCATTCAGTGGACAGTTGCTGAGGCTGCTGTTGTAGCATTAACGTTTCAGTGATAAAGGTGGAAGCCAGCAGCTCACATAGAATACAGTTACCATTTGACAAAATATCAGGTCAGCAGTGCTTATTCACTGAACGCTCAACCAGAAAAGACAAGCCAACAAAACAGAACGGGGGAGAGCTCGGGGTTCATTCTCAACATTAGATACTTAATTTGGAATGTGGTAGAAAGTATGAGGGAAGAATATGAAGGATGGGAAACATTTTCCCAGCTTACTAAGCCAAAAGACATAAATGATGAATGAGAGATGGCTTTTAGTGAGGATGGGGCCAGGGACTCTAAGTTTAGTGGCCTTTCTTACAATTTTAAATGAATATGAATATAAATTAGAACTGTGCAGTGACTTGAAATGAGCACAGTTGTATCTAGGTATAAAAGTCACATGAGTTTGTCTTGTGAGACACTTAATATTTTATGGTATTGGCTTTACATGGTTATCTGAAAAGGTTAACTGTTGTTAAATATGATTTTTTGTTTGTTTGTTTGGTTGGTTGGTTGGTTATCACTTTTCTTTTTAGCATTCCCTTAGTGGGAATCTAGTTTTACTGTGCTGATGGTGGCCTGGTAGCCATCGATAGGATGCTGCATTGTTAATCAGTTGAGGAAATTGGGTGGCAGAGAAGCTTCGCCACTCACTACCCTTGACTCCATGCTTTGCTGTTACACACCCCGCTCCATGCCTTCATATGGAACAGTGGACTCTGCCGGGATTGGGAGGGTAGAAATGCTCTTGTTGCCCACTCGGTTCTCCGCTGAAGTTGTGCTGGGCACAGCTTTGTGCCTCGTAGCCTGTGGTGGTGTCAGCACAGAGACGAGAACTCCTTCATAACCTATGGGACTGGAGTAGCCACCTCATGCTTTGTACTCCCAGCAGGTCAGAAGCATGCAGTGTGTCCAGTCAAGGATCCTTGTTGTGTACTACAAGTGGAGGAGTGGGGGTTGTGTCTCAGCATCACTTCAGGTTCCCTGCACTTTGAGTAGTTTGCAGTGTTGGGTAAGGGGAAAGCTTAGGGATTTAGTTTAGTTTGGGGTAGGCTATCATACAGCCAGGTTGGTCTTGAACTCCTGATCTTCCTGCCTCCCCTTTCTGCAGTGATAGGATTACAGGCGTATGTCAGCATGTCCTGCTCATGAAACTTCATTCTTTCACTTTTATTGAGAAGAGTTTTCCCCGCACATAACACGTTCTGACTATGGTTTCTCACTCCTCTACTCCTCCCAGTTCCTCCCCACCTCCACTCCCATCGGATGCAGTCCTTTCTGTCCCCCATTAGAAAACAAACAGGCTTCTAAAGGATAATGATAAAGTAAAATGATATAATAAGATAAAAACTAACACATTAGAATTGGACAAAACAGAAGGAAAAGAGCCCAAGAGATAGCACAAGGAATAAACCCACTCATTTGCACACTCAAGAGTCCCACTAAACGGGAAGCCATAGTATATACAAGGACCTAAAGAAAAAATGTAATAAAACAAATATAATAAAGAAATAAAATAAATGAAAAGTAAGATAAAATTGAAAAAAAGGAAAAGCCCTAACATGATGTTGTGAGACAGGGAAGCTCCACAGATGCTGTTGAGTTTGTTTTCTGTCGGCCATCTCCTGCTGGACATGCCATCTACCCTTACGAGTACTTTGTTTCCCCAGTGAGACTCCCTTGGAGAAAACTAAAGTTTCATTGCACGTGCTTATCAACTGGGAATTGATGAAGCTTAATGTTAAATACATACAACTACTCAATCCATTTGACCTTCTCTTTTGGTTTGGTTTTGTGTTTGGGGAGACTATCTCACTAGCCCAGGCTGGCCTGGGACTTGCAGCTTTGCCCATACTGGCCTTGAATTCACAATCCTCTGGCATTAGCCCCCAGGGTACTGGTATTTTTAGACAGAAAAACTGGCCTGTTTTACAATGACCCTGCAAGTATAGGAACATTGCCCATGGTATCCATCAGTCAACCCAAGTGCCCAGTGTCCCAGAGGAATCCCCCACTCAAAACCCAGAGCAAGGCTACAGCTCGGCCCTTTGGGTTGTCCAGTACTACCTGTGGCCCACCTAGGCCAGTCTTTCTGCTCATTCGTAGAGGGCAATTCCTTACTGGCCCAGTTCTGTCTCTGTCTAGAGAGACACTGCTGAGTGTGGGGAGATAACATTTCATGTGGGTGCCTGCGTGAGTTAGAATAACTGAGATCATTGTTCTGACAGCCCTGAGGGACAGTTGGGCCTGAGTCCCCTGGTCTGGATGGACGTTTGTGTTGGTGTGGGTGGCCAAGCAGAGTACCACTGAATTTTACTGTGGTCTGGAAGTGTGATGGCTTGGCTCTGTGACAGTGTGTACTAAATCATAGTGTTGTATTACTCTACATCTACCCAGTTAAAATGAGGTCAATTATTTCTGGAAAGAAATACTGGCAATACTTGGATCGAGCAAAAACAGCCCTTGCTCATAAATTAGTTTCATACTTCTTGAATAAAGGAATGTGGGAGCATTACTAACTACATGAGTTTAGGAAGGGGGACGGATGAATTGGACATGTCATCCTCCAGAGTGACTTTTCAACCTCTCATTGCGGTAACCATGGGTAGCAATGTCTATCAGAAGGTAAGACAGTAATCTCCCAGAAACTCGGAGGTGTTCTAATTAGTGTGCTAACTGGAGGGAAGGCAGGCAAAAGTCATCTTGAGTGGTAAGTTGGTGGCACGCTCACGGACAGTATGTCCGGTAATGTAGTGCATTTTACATTCATGAGTAATCGGGGCTGGCTAATCTCGAGTGTGTGTTTTCTAATTATCTTGTTTTTAGCACTGATCATTTCTCTTTCTGCTGCGGGAAGCGGGGATGTCCTAACCGCAGTGCAGCACACGCTCATGACAGTAGCCAATATGAAGGCCTTCGCCAGCACGGTTGCTTCTGCAGAGAGCGATTATCCAGGTAACTGCAGCAGCGACAACCTTGTCGAGATGCACCAGTCAAGATGATTATTAAGCATGCAGAAATTTTTATTGTTCCTTTAAAAATAGGTTTTTGTTCTTTGGTAAACATGCATAATAGCAAAAAATAAAGGAAACCCATCCTCGTTAAAAACCCAAGTTCTATAAAGAAAAGGCACAGGAGCTTTCTGTGTTTACAGATATTTTGTTTCCCTGAGCAACAGTAAATGCAGTGCTTATTTAGCTTAACAGCAATGCCCAGAAAAATAGAAGCCTGCAGATGGTTGGTAATGGCCTCCATTCATCTCCACAGGAGGCACCTCCAAGTCAGAGCCTGTGACATTACAGTGACAGTTCTCCCACACGTTTGACCCAGAACATGGGCCTTGAACATGGGGAAGGATTCTAGAAGGGCAGGTGGGCTAGTAAGAAGGAGCCTCCTGACAGCTAGACTGTTAGAAACTTCTATTCCCTGGATCCAGGGGGTTATGACAGACCCAAGTCTTCATGCCCAGCCGTCTTGCTTGGTTTCTGCTGCTGATCCTGGGAGCCATTTTGCAGGGCAGTTGCTTTACCTGAGACGTTAGAAACCTAGGAATATTTCCAATGGCTTCTAGATCTGGACACAGATGTATTTGAGGCTGAACTTAGCGAGGACAAAATTCATCTTGGAAACACCTTAAGGAAGAGTCCAGCTCAGCAGCTCTCCATAAGCTCTGTTCTCCCTTCGACAAGTTTCCATTTGCTGGGCTTCTCCCTGGGCTGTGCCTCCAGTGGGCTGTTGGACTTATGAGATGTATTTCCAAACACCAACATTACCAGCAAGAACCTTCGTGTAATGAAATAAAACAACAACAAAGCCCAACATTGATTGTTGCCCTGCAGCTGTGCCTTGCTGTCCTCTTCTGGGCACCCACTGACGTCACTTAAATGAAACGCTTCATTTCTAATAACCCCATGCCAAGTGGTTTGTGTGCTTCTGTTTCTCAGCGTTCCCCAGATGCCACATTACTCAGAGTTGTGCTCTAGTGCATCTTCACAGCCTCCTGCTTGTTCTTCTGTAGCAGCTGCTCATCTTCCCTGCTGACATCCATGCAAGGCACATGTGCAGCCCACTGAGCCTGAGCCCCAAGCATTGCTGCAGGGCCTGTGAACTGGCTCTGCTCCAGGACTTCCATACTCCTGTGTTGCCATCTGATAAGTGTTTTGTTGAAGAGGGAAATTTAAACTCTTCAGTGACAGCAGAACAAAATTCTGTAGCTTTATGAGAAAAGCATGGCTGTTACTTTAACTTGTGCCTATTTTGACTCATTCCTAAACTTCATTTGTTATTGTGTCTCATACACATGATGTCAGTGTCCATGTCAGGGGTCAGAGGACAATGTTCCAGAGTTGGTTCTCTCCTACTGTAAGCTCTGGGCCTTGAACTCAGTGGTCAGGCTAGTGGAGCAAGTGTTTTTAGCTGCTGAGCTGCCCTGCTGGCACTTGGTTGGTTTTTATTTTCTCCCAGCAGACAGTGACATCATGCAGATGTTTGCCTAGGGAAGGCTTTCTTGTCTAAGACACATTACTTTTCACCACACAGTATTGTTAAAAATGCAGAATCATTTGTCATGGCCCAGGGACTTTCCTTGGTATGTCCTTAGGAGTCTTGTGTGCTGGCATTGGGTGGCGTCTGCATAGGGTTTAAGCATCATCAAATGTGCCCCATTAAATTCTTCTTTAAAGACTTTTTGAGGCCTGGAAGCACTTACCTACATATAATAAATTAAAACAAAAGCTATTTATTTGACTTGCTGTATTTGGTGAAGATCATCCACTTGGCTTTAAAACACTAGGATTATGACCCTTGAAGCATTTAATGAGTGCAATTTAGCAACCATATTTTAGACACTGTTATAACTGGGCTTGGCTGATGTTAAAAACTAAGCAAGGGCCTTGATAGTGTTCTAGAAATAAGGTACTGGACACAGTAGGTATGCCAGTTGCAATAACAACCAGCTTTAAGTCTATAAGAACTCTCAGATTCTTAGAGACTCTCTTCCTATTACTAAATGGGGAGGGCATCTCAATAGGCTCCCAGAATTAAGGTAGAGCCCTCATTCCCACAGTAGTGCCTGGTCTAAAAACCTTCCTTTGAAAAGTTGGTTAAATCCCTTGAATGTTCAGATTCAATCAGATTCTCTGTTAACCTCCTCCCCCTTCTGATGACCCCCCCTCTTTCACCAGTTCCCACTGTGTGTGGATCACTGCAATTACTTTTGATTCCTTCTACCTCCTGGTTCATTCCACTCATACAACCCTTCTATCAAATCCACAGCTCCATCCTTCAGGAAGATACCCAGATGGATATCCAAGGTATTTCACAGACTTGTACCAGCTCACATGATAACAGTGATATAGTTGGAATTTTCTTTGGGCTGCCAACCAGCTCCCAAATAAAGACACAGAGACTTACAAAAGATGAATGCTCAGCCTTAGTTTAGGTTTGTTCCACAAGCTCGTTTTAGCCTGTTTCTCTTCATCTACATTTTTTGCCTTGGGACTTTTTTTTTTTTTTTTTTTAACCTTCCTTTCATTCTGTATGTCCTACTTTTCTGCTTCCTCTGTGTCTGGCTGGCCCCTGGTGTCTCCTTGGCATCTTTTTTTCTTTCTTTCCTTTTCTTTACCTCTCTTGAGCCTAGATTCCTCCTCCTGCTTACTCTCCCTGCCTACAAGTCCTGCCTGCCTCCTGCCTAGCTATTGGTCATTTAGTTTTTTATTAGACCAATCAGGTGCCTTAGGCAGGCAACACATCTTTACATAGTTAAACAAATATTCTGTAAACAAATGCAACATATCTTTACATAGTCAAACTAATATTCCACAACACAGTGATGTAGATGGTGGTGATGTAGAATGCTTGAGTATATTTGGTTCAAACTCTACAGCATACTAGAGGTGTCTTTTTTAAGAATAAAAGTAGACATTTGCAAAAGCATAGACTAGTAAGCACCCTGTTTTAAAATAAACTTTTGGCACAAATCCTTGAGACTTTCTGCTCTGTGATCTGCTATTTATATACTTAAGAATGCTGTGGGAATTCTTGGTGGGGAGTGCTACAGTCTTTAGGTCTATCTTATAACTTGCTTAGCTTTGCTAGCCACATCTGCTTTGCATAAATCTAGCTAGAACCTCTTCTTGTACTAATTCTTCAGCCTAATTAAAAGTTTGAGCCATAGAACATGTGCAGACTTGCCAACACTCCTGGAAGTGACATGTGTCAGATGATGTAAGCAGCATCAAGTTAACTGTACTCGCTCTGCTTCTAGTATTTTCTAAATGTGTGCCACCTTGTGTAAAAGACACAGTAGGAGGAATTCCAGAATGCATTGTCTTCAGCTTGTTTGTATTGGAGTCTGAGTGATAACATCTCAGCCAGGCAGATTCCCTTTTTGCTCCTTTGACCTTGAATTTCCTCCCTCTCTGGGGATTCTAAACTCCACGGACTTACAAAGAAATGTTTCAATGCCCCTGGAAGAACTTAGGGTGATGGGTGAATCCAATGCATAATCTCATAAGGCAAGGAATATTTTAGTAAGAAAAGAAATTATAATTAAATATACTTAAATTTGGATTTTATTGAGTCATATTTTCTATGTGTGTTTGTATGCCTGTGTGTGTACATTCGTGTACGTTTGCATATGTGTGTGCACACTCGTGCATGTTTCCTGTGAATGTAGAGGGTGTCAGTTCTCAGGACCTTCTGCCTTTTTATTTGAGACAATTGTCCTCTCATTGTTCTGGAATATTACAACATAGGCATCAGAACTGGCATGTACGGTTCTAGGGGTCTGTCTGTCCCTGCCGTCCACATAGCTGATTCCCAGCTTTTCACATGTGTTCTGGGGATCTGAACTTGGGTGCCCTCACTTTCAAGGTAAGGGCTTTACTGACTGAGCCATTTCCCTAACCCCAAATCTTATTTTATAAATTGGGCATCTACTTGCAATTTCCAAATTGGGCTTTTGAAAATTAAGACTATTCCAATCTCATTGAAATTTTATGCCAAAATTTTGGACATTACAATGTTAATTAGAATATTTTAGCAGCTGTACAAAATTATCTTACTAGTTTTTCTAAAACTGTTATTATCCCAAGATAAATAAAGTACATATCCCTTAGTTAATTGTTGTGGATGTCAAAGTGCAGAATTATTTCTGAAGCTAAGGAAGAATGATCTTTGATGCTTTTGTTAGAACTTTTGTAAATGTAAATCCACACTGTACTTTCATATTTACAGTTATGATGGCACTTTAGTATATTACCTTGTGACTTGTACTTTAGGACAGCCTCTCCCTGTTAGTGCCTGTCAGAGTCATCTGGATGGTTCTTCAATCATTTGCCGTGAACTTGGAGTTTCTGTTGCGGTGGGCCTGGGCTGTTGCTGATGTTGCAGGACACTATGAGAATCACTGACTTTGGACTCCTGTGGTTTTCATATATGGTGAGTTTGAGACATACAGGAACACAGGAAAGGTTTCCCAGAGATCCTAACATTCGCCCAGTTTTAAGTGCCTTCTCTGCACTTGTTTTCGGATTGTCATTTTACCTGTGTTTAAAATCTCTATGGAAGCCGGGCGGTGGTGGCGCACGCCTTTAATCCCAGCACTCGGGAGGCAGAGCTAGGCGGGTCTCTGTGAGTTCGAGGCCAGCCTGGTCTCCAAAGCGAGTTCCAGGAAAGGCGCAGAGCTACCCAGAGAAACCCTGTCTCGAAAAACCAAACAACAACAAAAAAAATCTCTATGGTCTTCACAGAATGACTAATGTCAACTGGTAAATACCCAAACATACACTCACTTCTTTAATAACTTGACAGACAGTGAATGGAACGTTCGCAGTCACATTTGTCATTGAATTTGGCATCAGAATTAGGAAGTCATCATAAACAGTCCCTAAAAGATATATGGCCCAGTGCCTGATGATTAGTTTGTGTTCAGTGGGTGAATGGCAAGTGGCTCCCTTTCCTGCAGTGTGGACTTGCCACTGTTGCCATTTCTGTGTTCTTCATGTTCATGGCCCTGAGGACAGTGTCTGTAGAGGGTTTAGCCCTTCTCCCAGCAAGAACTGGAGAGAAATTAAAGCTGAACTAAGCTTTTGCCCGACTTAACTTGCTAGCAGCACTTAATTACTTATTAGAATCAGTAGTAACTTAAAGTCCCTTTAGAGATGATTGGGGTTCATTTATTCAAGCTGGCCTTGTAGACTTCTCAGTCTCTGTCCTTGTCTCTCTCCTCTCCCCTCCATCCTTTTTGGTGTGTGTACAGATGCATGTGAAGATGAGAAACAGCCTTGATCATACTCTGCCTGGCACTCACAGATTGACTAGACTGGCTGACCAATTTTGGGAATCTACCTGGTTGATACCTCCATCCCTGCCCCAACACTGGGGTCATAGATGTGCAAACCTTTACTGTGTTATCAGGAATAGGTATTATTTCCATGCTCTGCCTACAATTTCACAAGAATTTCTAGTTATTTTATACAACTCCAAAACAACCAATGTCTTTGATGCATTTATCTAAATTTTTCTATTATAAATAAAAACCCAGGAGTCAGAAAACCTGATAAATCGAAAGAGCATCTGAGAGGTGATCAGCTGACCCTACTCTCCCTGTTTCCTAGATCAGAAAGCCCTTGACTCTCTAAATCCCTCCCTACTACTCCCTGTGCATCTCTCTATCTGGCTCCCTGGGTCTTCCAACATCTATATGGCTAATTCTAGTGAGCTAAACATTGACTCTGCCCTCTGATTCAAGGTTTAACTTTATTGGCATTCTCCGAGTGTCAGTGTGAACAAATTTGCTGCAGTACGCCTTAGAGTTCTATTGTTTTTCGAAAACACCATGAACAAAAGTTGGGGAGGAAAAGATTTATTTCAGCTAACAGTTCCATCTCACAGACCATCACTGGGAGAACTCAAGGTGGGAACCTGGAGGCAGAAACTGAAGAGGAGTGATGCTTACTTCTCAGGGCTTGCTTAGTCTGTTTTCTTATAGTACCCAGGACCACTTGCCCAGGGGTTCCACCACCGATAGTGAGCTGCGCCCTTCCATATCTACCACCAACCAAGAAAATGCACCACAGACTGGTCTACATGCCGATCATGTGAAAGCATTTTCTCAATTAAGATTCCCTCTTCCCACATATGACTCTAGCTTGTGACAAGTTGATACAAAACTAGCCAGCACGCCACATAGCTTTAAAATGTTACTTTCCCAGCTATTTCAGTTCAGTGAAAAACGTTTATGATAGCAGAAGTTGCTGGGTGTGGTGGTGTACATCTTAAGTCCTCTTGCTCTGGGGGCAGAGGCAGGAGGGTCTCTCTGAGCCTGAGGCCAGTTTGGTCTTCATCTTGAGTTTCAGGTCAGCAGAGCTGCACAGTGAGACCCTGTCTTGAAAGAAAAAGAAAAGAAGCAAAGTGGGGAAACAAAAGGAAAGAAAAGAGAAGGGAGGAAGGGAGGGAGGGAGGGAGGAAAAGAAAGGTTCATCGTATGAGTCACTGGGAATGCTCCATTTATCACCTCACCATTTCAGTGATCTTTTATCTTTGTGTTTGATGGTTGGTCTGCTGGTTTTATAGCAGACAAGAGTTACTGTAGATTACCAAATTACTTGTTTAGGTCAGTCTTCCCAGGAAAAAATGGAGAGACGAGTTTGCACTTTCAAGTAGAAGGGAAGGGAAACTTGGTTCCTTTCCTGGTGCTGACCAGCGTGATGTCACAGATTTAGTTTATTAAGTAGTTGTAGATTGATTCTGCTTGCTTGACTGGGACATTGCAAGGCTGAATTAGGTAACTTTTAGTCTTGCCTAATACCCTGATTAAGAAAGGTGCTCTAAGCAGGCAGGTTTAGGGAGATTGAGTGCAGCTGTGAGCACCCTGAGTCTGAGTTTATTGGAGGACACTCTGTTCATGTCTAGGAGACTTCCATGAAACTGAGCTCTTTGCTCCAGAGTCAGACTCTTAGCGTCTAACAAGAATTCATAATCAAAGTCTCAGTTCACTCAGCTTCCAATGCAGACTTTCTAGGAAAATTAGACAGTTCCCCCACCCCAAATGCCTAGACCTTGGGGCAAGAGGGATCAGGACCCTGAAGCTGAGTCCTGGGCCAGGTTTTATCCTGTACCATGTTGCCTGAACTGCTGTTGCCTTTGATAAACCAGGGAACAGCCTCCTCTCTATATGTAAGTTAATGCTAAAGGAAGGAGATGAGCAGACATATCAGGTGACCAGAGTGTGAGGATGTGTGCTGGGGAAGGCTGGGAGGGCTTAGGAAGATCCCTCAGGTGGTGGTCCTCATCCTTCTAAGGTAGGGGGGTGGGGCACAGCAGGGCCTGGAGCAGCCAGAGCAGGTGCATTCAGAGGAAGTACCAGTGTGCAGGAGGCTGGGCTTGATCTCTGCTGCTCATCTCTCCAGAGAGACCTTCCTAAGACCAGAAGGACTTAGGAAATGTGTGGTGGCCCCAGCTTCAGCCCAACCTTTTATCCCTCCAAGCTGTACTGTGAAGGGTGAATCTTGAAAAACTGGTGATAGGAATAAAGGGCTCAAAGTTAGATGGGGACATACTTGCATTTCCTTTTGAATTCTATTACTTTGTTGCCCAGTGTAGTGTTGCCCACCTGCTTTGGGTGCCCGTAGAGCAGCTGCGGAGCCTGGACCAGCTGTGCTGTGTCCCTGCTCTGAGTCTCAGCTACCTTCCTCTACAGTGCGACCTTGACCTTGAGTGGCCTTGCATGCTTTGGGAAGCTGCCCAACTGGGCTCATTCTGGTTGAACTTTCTGGAAGAACTTCTCCATTGTGCATGTATGTCTGTGTTTGTCTCAGTGCTGTTTCGAAACAGGTGTTGAGGAAAGAAGGAATGGAGGGCAAGTTACCCTCTGTGATACTCTTCAGGGAATTCCCATTTCAGAGAGCTTTGCAGCTTTTGCTTTGTTACCGTTGTGTAATTTAGCCACAGATATGTTCCCATAAATGGCTGACACCTCGAGGCTTTTTAATTACTCTTGTATTAGTGCCTGGCCTTTCTTGGTGATAGAGTATCTACTGGGTTTACATACTCTTTTCTTGGTTTGGGGGTTTTTATTTTGGCTTTTGTTTATTTGTTTGTTTTTAGATTTGGGTAATTTTTCAAAGTTTATCCTTATGCCTGTTTTTTAACCCTTTTGTAATACTTTGTAAGTTTGGAGTAGTCTAGCAACCTGAAGAGAGTATGCAAGGACTTTAGGATAGAACTGTTCCCTCTAGCTAATGTGTGTCCATGAAATTTTGCCAAGAAGTTTCCACAGGTGTAATTTCATTCTGCATGTTCTTAGCATAGACGAGCCAGATGACTGCTGGTTAAAAATATTTGGTTTTTCAGTAGGGAAGGTACATCAAAAGCCATTAAGAACAAAACTTTGTAGGTGTGCTCAGAAAGCTCTGTTTATTTTATGGTTATTCTTTACAATTCCACTTCATCAGAGGGCACAGTCTTGTTGATTCACACCCCTGCTTCAAAATAGCAGTGTGGGGCTATCCGGGGACGGGGTGGGGGAGGTGGGGGGGTGGGCGGTGGCGGGGATTGCCCTGGTCAGCATCAAACCTGTTCACCCTTGATACTCTTGCTCTTTCTTTACTTTGAAAACCAAAGTCAGATGCCCATCACGTTCACATTTTACATTTTGTTTCCTTGTGGTCTCTGCGTGTTCTTTAGTGGGGCAGTGTATTGATCTGTGAATGATCGGTTTCACATACTAAATCAAGAAACGGAAGTTCTGGAGATGCAACTAGATGTAACTGTTTCTCGGTGTTTCTCTCTGGGACTTGACCACTGCTTAGGTCTGAGGTGGGGGTGGGGCGGCTCTTTTAAGATGCAGTTTCAGTCACCGCCTGGGGCAGCTGTTAGCCAAAGGTAAAACCAGGTGGTTTGGCTGTCACAGTGGTGAAGATCAGCTACTCCCACAAGACTGGACTCCATCCTGACCACATGAGCGTACCCCAGTCTAACTCTGACATGTTTGATTTGGCACTTTCCTGGCCATCCTTCACTTCCCCAGTTTGAAACTGTACAGCTGGAGGAACCGTGGCAGGTCTCGACAGAGGCATAGACTCTGGTTCCCCGTGTTAGGGCATTTCCCAGTTCCTTTGTGATCGTCAGATTCTGTGAAGAAAGTGTTGGTATCGATCTTCTTAAGCTTTGTTTCTGTCACCACTATGGGAAGAAGAGCAGAGGGGTGCCTTGCTTTGAGCACTGAAGTAAGGTAGTAGTAAGTTTGGGGTGTTGGGATCCACAGAACTTCCTTGAATGAGGCATGCAGTGTGAACAAACTCTCCAAACTTGACTTACTGGATGTGTGCAATGGGGTGTAAACCTGCTTTTCCCTGTGGTAAGCGCCCATCCCTGACCGGAGGCTCTCTGGCCCTGCCCCTGCTGTGGGCTTCCTTGACCTGTGCTTGGTGTGGCTCTGCCGCAGGGTAGCCATTGCCTTTCCTAACAGCCATGTCCAGTTTTCCCCACCCAAAGAGCATTTGAGCCCTGAAACCGTCTTTGTAAATGTTAAAAATGGAGATGAAGATGCCAGTGAGGGAAAGTCAGAAGCAATTCCCAATTCCCCAGGACAGTTCTAGCATGGAATTGCAACAGCTTATAACTGACATGAAGGTAGGAAACTGAGAGACCCAGCTGCTCTGGGTAGTGTAGTGACTCAGACAGGAGAGAAAATTGTTGAGCTATAAAGTGAACAGATTGCCTTTTGGTTTCGTTTTCTGCCCCATCAAAGTGCCAGATTGCTCCATTTGCACCAAATGTAAATTAAATGCCTTATTTATTATGGTATCTGATGTTCAAGTTATGTATGTCACTGTAATTCTTCTGAGTTGTGAGCATACATACATCTACAAAGACAGAAGGTACTTTAGACGGTCTTGGTAATTCAATGAGGCTGATTGAGCATCACACCTTTATATTTTTTTTCTATACCTTAACTGTGGAGAGATTCTAAGGTGGCTTGGACAAACATCTAACACATGTTTTCTATTTTCACACCATTAGGATTCTAAATATTTACTAATTGTCATTTATTTATACTCTGTAATTCACATGTTAACTTCTGCATGCCTCACTTTTCAGAGAGCAGTGAAGTTCCTTCACTATTTAAGGACAATGTCTACTTGTCAGTGAACTTTAAATTATAGCTTATCATCTTCACATTAATAAATACCCCTCCCCTTAAGAATTAAAATGATACAAAAGTAACATGAGGGCCCTCATAATGTTAAACTCAAAACATTTTTTTGAGATCTGATTATGTCACATTAATTTAGAATTTGCAATGACACATTATGAGTTTGTAATAAATTCAGTTTACTAGATTGAAATTTTCTTTGCATATAATCAGTCAAGTACTAAGCAAAAATTTTAAAGTACTGAAGTTATGAGATATAAATATAGTCAAGTCTTTGGAGTATTTAACCATGGCCTCAGAATAACCAAGTGCTGCTTTTGATACCTTCATTAAATCAGGGTACAGTATTTTTATTGGTGGTAGCAAATGAAGTCTTTAAAATATGTAATAATGCAGTCCTTCCATTTTCCTACATCATGGTCAGGGATGTTTTAGGATACTGAGGCATACTCAAGACTCTGATTACAGCTTTTTTTTTTTTTTTTTTTTTGCATTGTGGCTAGAAGGGTACCCCTAATTGACAGGTCCTATTAAAGCAGCTCACTGTGCAGGTGAGAGTGTAGCAAGACTAATGTGACTCCATTGTGCCATGGGTTGCTAGTGTGACTCCATTGTGCCATTGGTTGCTAGTGTGACTCCACTGTGCCATGGGATACTAGTGTGACTCCACTGTGCCATGGGTTGCTAGTGTGACTCCATTGTGCCATGGGTTGCTAGTGTGACTCCATTGTGCCATGGGTTGTTAGTGTTGACTCCATTGTGCCAGGGGTTGTTAGTGTTGACTCCACTGTGCCAGGGGTTGTTAGTGTGACTCCACTGTGCCATGGGTTGCATTATGTCCTAGTAATGGAATGCAGCTTCCTTGACTTGTGGTTATTTCTCAGAATTCTTCCTTGAAGACACTCAAAATTCTCATCTAAAAGGAGACAAGTTGCTCAACTAGAATAATCAAAGGTGAAATGTGATTCTTTCTGACATTTTTAGTGCCAAGTAATGAACAAAAGCCTTCTTCAAGGCAGCAAGTTGTTCAGTGGTTCTGTATGTCTGAATATGAGCAACTCAGTATATTAAATTTTCCCATGGTTGACAGTAGAGTGCCAGTTTCTATTTTCAGTTCCCCAAATAGTAAAGCCTGTTCTGTCAGCAGCCATTTCATTAAATTCCTCAGCACAAGTGTTAGACATAGACAGAAGACAGGGATCCTGGTCTCAAGCTGAAGTCTGAGGAGATGAAGAAATATTTTAAGAGCAGAAGCAAATGGGTAAAGATGAACATTGTGTAATTCTTAAAGGCAAACTGTGTTGGTTGGATGAGAGGTAAGGCATCCACCACAAAACTAAAGGCCATTTTTTGGTTGCCTGAAAAATGACTTCTTAAGCAGGACTGGCTTATAGATGTGCATAGAAGAAAGAAATGACTTAGTAATGCAGGTGACAATCAATTTGGATTTCCTCTTGTGTGTGAACTTTAAAATGCCAGCAAGAGCTTGGGTGGGAGCTAGAGTGTGGAAGGGTAGAATCTACCTCCCTGACCTCTCCTAGCTGTCAGAAGGCTATGAGAATGGACCTGCACAGACCAGCCATGTTGAGAAGGAAGTGAACATGCTCATTCCACCTTGGAGACCAGGAGATGCAGAGGGATTCTTTCCAAATTATTACCTATTTTCTGCCTCTGATTATAGTGGTTTCTCTACTACCACCCATGCTTCCTTGCTCTCTCTCTCCACCTCTTCTCCCTCCTCTTGTCCTGGGTCTTTTCAGCGTGCCAAGATCAAATCCAGGACCTTGCACATGGTGAGCATGTAATCCCCCAGAGAGCTCCATAGCCAGCTTTCTCACGTGTTCTTCATTCTTCCAGCTTCAGCCCACTCTATCACAAAGTGGTAGAGAAGGGCCCTGTGAGCCAGAGCCAGGTGAAGGGACAGTCCCAGACCCTACGGCAATCTGCTGAGTCCCTGTGAACAGTAGACACAGTGCTCTTCTCCCCAGGGCCCTTTGTTTTCATTGTATGTTGTCTTATGTTGGTCAAGGGTGTTGTTTTTTTTTTTTTTTCCTATCAATTTAGGATTCACAGTTTTATTTGTAATTTACCAGAACTTCAAAATAGTGTTGTGCCTGTTAGAAGAAGTGCACATCGATGCAGTGGGCTGTTGTCACCTGATCAGTCAGGCCAGTGGAAACAGGTTCTATATGAGTGAGGAGGAGGGACGGAAGAAAGCAAGTTCGAAAAATACTTCCCAAACAGAACAGTTTTGTTTTTCAGTCTTATTTTCATAGAACCTTCTGCACAAGAAGGTCCATCTCACCATAAATCAAATCTTGGATGTTTAGGAAAAATAACCCCTCAAGAAATCATACATAGTCTTACAAGTAGCTAAAATCAGTTGTATTAAAACCAAGGAAGAATGGTCTAAGTTATAACTTAGTTTTTGAAGAGTATTCCGGTACACATTGTGTAGAAAGGATGTTTCCGGTCCTTGGCACAGGTTTGTAGACAGTGTTATGCGTTTCCTTTTACATGCACATTGTACAGATGAGACTCACAAATACTGTATTTTGATGAAGACAAGCATTTGGTTCAAATGTACAAAATGGGGATAATGTACAAAAGTGGACTCTTTTCATCACACATAAAATATGGAACTCTAGCCAGGCGATGGTGGTGCACACCTTTAATCCCAGTACGTGGGAGGCAGAGGCAGACAGATATCAGTGAGTTCAGGGTCAGCCTCGTCTACATAGTGAGATCCAGGACAGCCAGGGCTACATAGTGAGACCCTGCCTTGAAAAACAAAGAAACAGAAACCCTATTATTCTGGTTCTTGGTTTTGAAATCTTACTTTTCATAAAACTTAAATGTTATTTTTTGAAAGCAAAAGTTAAAAATAGATCTGAGTGATATTCTGCAAAAAGATTATTTAAGCCAGTGAATTGAGAAAAGATAGAGTTTCTTAGTGAATTTGTGGTAGCACAAATCCATGAGCTCAGCCATTATCAGGCAGATGTTGAGGTTCTTGGGTCAGTTCATGTGTAGAATGTTCTCAGGCCTCTGCTGTCTGGATGAGCAGATTCTGACTGACAAGCCATGTGCCTATGCACTTTCTCTGTCTACAGTAGCTTTGTACATTTTGAGTATGTGGGCAGCTGTGTTTAACATGCTGAACTTAGTGTGACTAATAGCAGTGTTACTCATGGATGCTAACCTTTTTGTACTTAGTGGTTCTACGGCAGTCCTGTCAGTTTCTGAATTGGAGTGGACAAATGCCCAACCTGATGATATCCTGAGAACAACTAGAGGTCCAGAGAACAAGGCCTCCCTGAAAGCACAGTGCTGAAGCCAAGACACAGAGTGATAGACAATATCCAAGTTTATGATCACCTGGTCACTGCTGTGTTGGTTGGACAGGCCTTTTGGGGTCAAGGCAGCTGTTGCCTTGGTGAACCTAGACGGCTGTTACAGAGGCCAGGAGAGCTCTCAGGACCATCCCTGCATTTAAGCATCAAGATCTTTCTTGTAATCTCTTATTTACCCAGACAGGATGGAACCCAAGGCTTTTTTCTTCTGTGTTAGACTGACCTCTTCATTCTCCCGTTCTGACACGAGCCATGTGTGATAGATAATAGCTGTGTTCTGAGTTTGGTCTGGATGGTGGAATCTGTTCCTTTATTCTAGTCTTACAGTGTGAGGCTCCTGAGGAGAATGCATTGACTGCTGTGCCCAAGACTGCCGTTATTTTACTGATTTTTCTATTTTTCAGCCTGTCTCTCAAGCCAGGATGCTTTCTATAAAGATGTTGGTGCAGAGGATGATAATACCTGTGTACGTGATTGTGATTTCTTTAGGTGTTCTCTTAGCTAAAGAACTGTAGCTGTTGTGTACATGATTGTGATTTCCTTACACATTCTCTTAGATGGTTAAGGAACTAACTTAGTTATCATTGTGTCTCTCAGGACTCCGGATAGGAAGGACACAGGAGTAACTCTTTACTGGGGTAGGCTTTGGCTCTCCGGCTAACCCTGCTTTTTACCCACAGTCGCTGTGTAGTTCTCACAGGCCTTCCAGGCTTTTCTCCATCCCTTCCCAAGATGATGCCATTTGGCTTTTACCCTTCCAGGTCATTGGCACGTTCCTGTGGGTGCTGGCACACTGTCATCTGACACCTCTTCAGCACTCGGCACCATCTTTGCCTGCGCATGGGTGGGTGATTCCTGTCCTCCCTTGCCCACTTGCCTCCTTCATCTTCCATCTCCACAGCTGCCTTCTTGTTTCCTCCTCTTCCTGCTCCACCAACTTTGGCATTCTCTTCACAGAACACACTGGGAAGCTCCCACCTCTGTGTTCTTCCTGTAACTTTCATCTGGTGACCTTTTGACATCATGTCACACTGGTCTCATCTCCTTTGTGCTGTGGTGTTTTAGACATTTTTCTCATTGCATTTTTCTCATTATTTATTCCTGTCCTCCCTGCCAGACCAGGGCCTCTTCATCATCTCATGATCATGACACTAACACGGTGTCATATTTTCATGCAGATGCGAATGTGTTAGCGTTCTTTCCTCGTTCCAGTTGAATAGACACCTCTTTGCTAAACACTTCCTTTGCCTCAGACTCTTTCCCAGATGCTGGGCATGCAGTGGTAATCCCAAGAACAGCAGCCCTGCCTTAAGGAACCCACAGTGTGTCACTGGAAAGCTGTTGAATCTGTTGCTTGCTCTGCCTGTGAGCATCAAAGTCCCAGAAGTTCTGTCTAAAAGACCAATATTTTCTCTTGTACTGTCTTCAAAGAGCTGTTTGGATATGTTAAATGTGAGTATTTGCTTGGCTTCTTGAAAACTGGCATTAAGCATGCAGTGGAAGAGACTGACGGCTGTCTGTCTGTCCTCTAATTCAACCTGCAGATGACCGGGCAGAAAGAAAGGTGTTGTTGCTATTATATTATACTGCTTTTTTCTTTTGGTATTTTTTTTTTTTTTTAGTTTTCCCTTTTACTCCCAAGAGCTAGTTTAAAAGCTCTAAATTATTAAAAGCATCATTACTTAAATCAGTATTTATTAAAAGAGACATTAAACAAATGTGTAATTAATGTCTGATGATTTTCCAGTTCACACTGCCAGTTTTCCTCTTCTGCCTGTACAGTTACTAAAGTGCCTTCCAGCTTAATGTCGGCCTTACACTGGACGTGTTTACGCTGGTCGTAATGTCTCCCAGACGAGGAATTGATCTGCGCAAACCCATACTAATGTCTGCTGTCTTCCTAGCCTAATTCCACATGCATGTGCATGAAAAAAATAATTAAAACTTGAAGCAGCCCAGGATCAGACAGGATTCTTTTTTTAGAAAATCATTCATTCCTACAGTTACAAACAAAGCTTTCAGAAACTTAGGATCCATCTTATAGCTAAAACACAAATGCACACTTAATTCTGTGGGCAGGAACCTTTACTGTTAATTTAAAAAGTGTAACTTTTTCTGTGCCATTATTAAAGCACTGTCTTAGTTTGCTTTCTGTTGCTGAGATAAACACCATTGCCAAAAGCAACTTGGAGAGGAAAGGTTTATTTCAGCTTATAACTCTCACTGTTATATCGCACTACAACATCAAAGGAAGTCAGGGCAGGAACTCCAAGCAAGAACATGGAGGCAGGAACCGAAGCAGAGGCCATGGAGAAGAGCTGCTTACTGGCTTGCTCCTCATAGTTTTCTCAGCCTGCTTTCTTATACACTGCAGGACCACTGACCCAGGGGTGGTACCACCCACAGTGACCTGAGC